>NC_079135.1:118603040-119293350 GCF_945859705.1 Episyrphus balteatus | reverse complement strand
ACAACGCGACACAACGCGACACAACGCGACACAACGCGATACAACGCGACACGACGCAACACAACGCGACACAATGCGACACAACGCGACACGACGCGACACGACGTGACATGACGCGACACAACGCGACACAACGCGACACAACGCGACACAACGCGACACAACGCGACACAACGCGACACAACGCGACACGACGCGACACAACCCGACACAACGCGACACGACGCAACACGACGCGACACAACGCGACACAACGCGACACAACGCGACACGACGCGACACAACGCGACACAACGCGACACAACGCGACACTACGCGACACAACGCGATACAACGCGACACGACGCGACACAACGCGACACGACGCGACACAACGCGACACAACGCGACACAACGCGACACAACGCGACACGACGCGACACAACGCGATACAACGCGACACGACGCGACACAACGCGACACAACGCAACACGACGCATCACGACGCGACACAACGCGACACAACGCGACACGACGCATCACGACGCGACACAACGCGACACAACGCGACACAACGCGACACGACGCGACACAACGCGACACAACGCGACACAACGCGACACGACGCGACACAACGCGACACAACGCGACACAACGCGACACGACGCATCACGACGCGACATAACGCGACACAACGCGACATAACGCGACACGACGCGACACAACGCGACATAACGCGACACGACGCGACACAACGCGACACGACGCGACACAACGCGACACGACGCAACACGACGCGACACAACGCGACACGACGCAACACGACGCGACACAACGCGACACAACGCGACACGACGCGACACAACGCGACACGACGCGACACAACGCGACACAACGCGACACAACGCGACACGACGCGACACAACGCGACACAACGCGACACGACGCAACACGACGCGACACAACGCGACACGACGCGACACAACGCGACACAACGCGACACAACGCGACACAACGCGACACGACGCGAAACAACGCGACACAACGCGACACGACGCAACACGACGCGACACAACGCGACACAACGCGACACAACGCGACACAACGCGACACGACGCGACACAACGCGACACAACGCGACACAACGCGACACGACGCGACACAACGCGACACAACGCGACACAACGCGACACGACGCGACACAACGCGACACAACGCGACACAACGCGACACAACGCGACACAACGCGACACGACGCGACACGACGCGACACAACGCGATACAACGCGACACGACGCGACACAACGCGACACGACGCGACACAACGCGACACAACGCGACACGACGCGACAAGACGCGTTGTGTCGCGTTGTGTCGCGTTGTGTCGCGTCGTGTCGCGTTGTGTCGCGTTGTGTCGCGTCGTGTCGCGTTGTGTAGCGTTGTGTCGCGTTGTGTCGCGTCGTGTCGCGTTGTATCGCGTTGTGTCGCGTCGTGTCGCGTTGTGTCGCGTTGTGTCGCGTTGTGTCGCGTTGTGTCGCGTCGTGTCGCGTTGTGTCGCGTTGTGTCGCGTTGTGTCGCGTCGTGTCGCATTGTGTCGCGTCGTGTCGCGTTGTGTCGCGTTGTGTCGCGTCGTGTTGCGTTGTGTCGCGTTGTGTCGCGTTGTGTCGCGTCGTGTCGCATTGTGTCGCGTCGTGTCGCGTTGTGTCGCGTTGTGTCGCGTTGTGTCGCGTCGTGTCGCGTTGTGTCGCGTCGTGTCGCGTTGTATCGCGTTGTGTCGCGTTGTGTCGCGTTGTGTCGCGTTGTGTCGCGTTGTGTCGCGTCGTGTCGCGTTGTATCGCGTTGTGTCGCGTCGTGTCGCGTTGTGTCGCGTTGTGTCGCGTTGTGTCGCGTCGTGTCGCGTTGTGTCGCATTGTGTCGCGTTGTGTTGCGTCGTGTCGCGTTGTATCGCGTTGTGTCGCGTTGTGTCGCGTTGTGTTGCGTCATGTCGCGTCATGTCGCGTCGTGTCGCGTCGTGTCGCGTCGTGTCGCGTTGTGTCGCGTTGTGTCGCGTTGTGTCGCGTTGTGTCGCGTTGTGTCGCGTCGTGTCGCGTCGTGTTGCGTCGTGTCGCGTCGTGTCGCGTCGTGTCGCGTTGTGTTGCGTCGTGTCGCGTCGCGTCGTGTCGTGTCGTGTCGCGTTGTTTCGCGTCGTGTCGCGTTGTTTCGCGTTGTGTCGCGTCGTGTCGCGTTGTGTCACGCAACATGCGTCATGAAACATACAACATGCAACATGTAACATTTAACATGCAACATGTAACATGCAACATGCAACTTGCAACATGAAATATGCAACATGCTACATGTCTCATGAGACATGCGATCACTTACCGATCCCCAGGAGCTGCTTACCGATGTGCACTGGTCGACGACCACGGACGGACTGAATAATTTATGTGTGGTGTGGCCCTTTTTATAGGAAAATATGACCCCTCCCCCAATAGAAATATTTAAATGTTTAATTTAATTATGTTTTTATTTTTGTCTAGTAGTCCTCTGTTCCTGGGTGTGGTGTTTTAATTTTGTTGTTCGCTTTGTATCGCGTTGTTTCACGTTATGGTGCGTTGTGAAGCGTTGTGTAGCGCTGTGTAGCGTTTGCGTATACATATATTTTGAGTAATAAATGATAATTGACAAACAAACTGTTCATCAAAAGAGACAAATAACATATTTTCCATGGTTTTACTAATGTACATAATATCTTCCTTTTCCTCAGGGGCGTACGTTGAGTTGTCGGGGCCTCCGCTCCGGGGCAAGACTTAATTTTGGGAACTCTTTGATATCTAGGGAACGGACAAAAATGTACGTATACGCTCTCATTTTTTTTAGACACCCTGATGTACCTATCATTTGTTGGTCGCTAAGATTATTCAATAAGTAATATTGTTTGAGGCCTCAAGATATTATATAATTTTTCTTTAAAAAATAAAAATTTATTTCATTGGGACCCAGAGGTAATGTTTTTTTTTTTTTTATTAAATTTTATGTTGCTGTCCCAAATGATGTGTACGCTAGGGTGGAGTAAAAAAGTGGTCTTATTTTTTGATATACATAGCCAGGATGGGTGCCATTTGGAACTTAAATAACTGCAAAAAATGTTCCGATCGATCAAAGAAGTTTTAGAAGGTTCACAAGTCACTTGAAAAAAAAAATGAAAAAACCCTTAAGGAATATGGAGTTTTTTGTATGTCAGTAGATTTTCTATTTGTTTTACTCAGTTTTTTTGAAATTAATTAAACGAAAGACTTCTTATACTCATACAATATTATTATTTATTAATAATTAACGTTTTCGGGAATTACAATTCCCATCGTCAGATTATTTGCAAAATCTAAAATTATTTAAATAAATTTTTGTCGTTAAATTCTAAACATAATTTTTTTTTTTTAAAAATTTCCAAAATAATTTAAAAAAGTAATAAACTAAAAATATCTTAAAGTAAAAGTTTTTTTGATTCGAAAAAAATTTACATTTATTATTTGTTGTTCAATTTTCATTACAAAATTGCGATTTAAGGCCTTTACAGCAAGAATCCATGGGCGGCTAGCACCCCAGACATAGTAAGAAAACTTCTCAGGTAAGTGTCAGGTGTTATTAATGAAAAAAGTTGACTCTGTGTTCGCTCCAAAATCTACTGCTAAAATTTTGTAATCTACTTTATTTTGCAAAAATTTTTTGAAAGTGGCAACACAACGCTCTTTCAACCAATGCAAGAAAGTCCTTTAATATTTTGGTTTAAGTAGAAATACGCTAGTCTTCTATACAAATAACTTTTAATTTGTACCATTTTTTTCTTTATAAAGTAACTTTTGCTTTGAAAGGTCACGTCTCTTAAAATGCGCAATAAACAAATACATTTTAGGGGCGGAAAATCGGTAGCAAGAAGCAAATTTAAATAACTATTCATTAAAGATAGTTATCAAAATTTTTAATTAATTTTTTTCTGAAATTTGGAATGTAGATAAATAATTTCTGCAAAATTTCATAACAATTTCACTCAAAATAGTTTTTTTCCGAAAAATGTTTATAACGATTTCTAACGGTTTTGATAATTTTTCTAAAAATGCGCCTTAAATCAAATTGCTCAAAATTCACTCAAGATTTTGTTAGGCCACTGCAGAAACGCTTAACTCATCGAGCTAAAGAAAATTTCAAATTTGAAGTGAAAGAGGGCTATTAGTAGTTACGAAAACCACAGGTCTTCCCGTCTGCATTAGGCACTGTTGGCTTAAGAAAGTGCATGGTGTATCTCATAGGTAGAGCTTAAAGACAATATTGGTGTTAAATTAAATGTAATGCCATCCATCTTCTTCTCAAATTCATACGTTTTCCGGGTCAAAGGTTGTCAGTTTCATAACAGAGCTGGTTTTAAGGTTAGAAGCGATGGAAGTTTCATAAAGTCTTGTTTTTTTTAATTTGTTGGTCGACGAGTTAAGGAATTATTTCACAATAAAATAAAAAATAAAAGTCATTAGCATTTTAATACAAATGATAGATTCTTACTACCCAAAGTATGTATATGCGCAAACCTACGAATAATTCAAGAAAAAGTCTCATATAGTACGCTCCGTCCCTTTGAACTTATGGAGTTAAAAGCAGTGGCGTAGCTACCGCTGTATCAGCTGTATCCATGTAACAGGGCCCCCAGGATTTGGGGGCCCCCAAAGATACAGAGCACAAGACGGGTGTAAAAACATTTAAACTTAAAATATAATTTTATTTATGATAATTATTTTTTGTACACGCCTTTATTTTTCCCTGTGTTTCTATGAACGTCCAACCAACTACTACCACTACAACTTAAACATTTAATCACTTTCTTCAATTCGAAGACACTCAAATCAGGTATACAAAGTGGATCTCGCAAGTTCGTCTGTCTGTCTCTATAAGAAACTAAAGCTTAAACAAACTTCATGACAAATTAAAAAATATGATTTATTAGTTTTTGATTTTAACAAAACGTGTTTCTATCAAAATATTAACTTTCGGATTTTTGTTGAGTTTAATTTTTAAAAATAGATTATTTTTTATCTAAAAAGGTACCGAAAAATTATTGTTTTTTGAAAAGTTGTGAATTCCGTTATTTAGAAGAAAACATTTTTTAAGAATATGTAGAAAAATTAAACTTTAAAATCCAGGAAAAAAAAGGCGAAAAATTGTCAAAGGTCACAACAGTTTTTATTTTAAATACGATAGGTTTTAGACAATAAATAGGTTAAAAAAAATTTGAGAAAAATTGAAAAAAAAAACAAAAAAAAACGATCGAATGATCGATATTTCCTTAAATGACATTAAAACATTACTGTCATTGTCATAGTGATATTGCTGTCATTTATTGGTGAGAAAAATTTGTCCATAAAAACCAAATTATATTAATGGCTTTTGATCTTTTGAATTTGAATCTAGCATCAGAATGGCTCTAACGTGTCAAGTTTTTGAGATATTGAATTTTCCATACGCTGCTAATATTTTTTTTTTTTTTTCAAAAATTATTGGCACTGGTCTACAACTCACTAATTCAATTTCAACTAAGTTTTTATTTCAAAAGCATTTGCTATACAGCTCTAATATAAATTAAACATAAAATTCTGACAAAATACGATTTTGAATAAAAAAATGAACTATTAAATTTTTGAAAATGGGACATTTATTTTTTTTAAATGTTTGTTAACAATTGCTAAGAAATTCCAACATTCAATATTCAGCCCTATCGTGAGTTTCACGTGGACTGTTTTCAACCCGAAATATATTTGTTCGCCCGGAATTTGAAAAGCTATCATGAGTTTCACCCGAAGGGAATTTACATTTTCCGCTAAACTTCTTTCTTGTTCGGCACCAAAATTGAAGTGTCGAACACCTCGCAAATTACCTGAAAAAAAGTTGAAAATAAAGCAAAATGGTGGAACATGCACATCTTTTCGCCCGGAACTCACAACAGTGTCATTTTTGAAAAAGTGAAATTGAATTTTTCCGAGTGGAATCTAGTTCACATGAAACTCACGTGATTTATTTAATTTTTTTTTCAAAAAAATAATATATAATTGGGAGGGGCCCCCAAAATTATTTGGATACAGTTCCCCCGCAGGGCTAGCTACGCCACTGGTTAAAAGGCAAATTTAATCTCAAATTAAAGCTAATAATGTCTACTTTTGAAAACCAGAGCGTTTTTCACTTCTAAGGTTCCCACAGGCTTGAGGGTAAAATGCCAAGCTTCGATCCGGCAGACCTCTTAATTTTGAAAGAAGATGTCATTAAATCCTATATTAATAACATTTGCATAACACCTTTTGTCAAAGCTTTTTCTTGTATTTTAATGATTTTAAAAATACTTTGTATAGATAAAAGAAAAATTCGTTGAAGAACGATATCTACGTACATTTAACAAATCTTATTTATAAAAAAAAATTAAAGCAATTTGAAAGTTCGTGAGATCGAGTCGTGCATTTTGTTTTTCATCTACATTGAAATGAAACAATACAATTTTGAACTTGAACTTGGACGGAATATTTGATCCTTTTTAAAAGTGATAATCCAAAATCATTTTCCTAGGGGCCCCGCAAATTTACTCTCGCACACGTCTCATTTTGGTCTAGCGCCGCCTCTGGCTGCTGGGGTCCCGGAGCAAAACTAAATTTGGCCCCCTTTGCTCTTTATTTTTCTTTGTAAGACAATGTAAGTTTACTTTTATTTTTGTTTACCTTAGGTATTCAACATTTTGTACCTTGTTTCGGCCAGTTTTTATATCAATTTAAAGTTTAATAAGTGCACTTCTGGTTCGTTTTACCAATGAAGAAAGATTTAAAACTTTGTGGAGCGTTTTTTTTCACCGGAGCCCCTTTTTTTTACAAAAGCTTGAATATTTTAAAAAACGTTCAAATGAAAAAGCAAATTAAAAAAAGATATTTTTTTTCTCAATTTCTCAAATGGCTTAAGCAAACTTGAAGCGCTACTACTATTTTATTGCAACAAAAATTTACTCGTAGGAGGAAAAAAATAATTTTGGCACGTCAAATGAGCATAACTACCTAGAGTTCTTGAGATTGAATTTTTCTGACTCCTCATTTATTTTTTTTTAGAACCCAATAAATGTTACGGGCCCCCACCTATTGTGTGGTTAGCCAAAAAGGCCCCTAATTTGAATTTCTTATGTTCCTGGTGATTCGTCGATAAATAATTTTTCGAACTGACGGAACCTCCTATGGCATGATGAAACCTCCTACTTAAAAGTCGGAACCTCCTACAAGGTAGGATGTTTCATCACTTTTTCTTTATTTACTAATTTACAATAAACTTTGATATGGTTAGTAATTTACTTACTAAAATTTGTTTTTGAATGAGCTTAAACCTTAATAAAAAGCATTTTATGTAAAAAGATGGCTATTTATAAAAGGAAGTTCTTAATTTTTAACATGTCCGTTAACGTGTCAAAACCTCCTCGCCCTACCCTATACATTTCATTATGTTTTAAATTGAATTGGGAATCTTAAGGCAAACATTTTAAATAATCCAAGGTGCTTGCAAACTAAATATGTGCTTCACTTTAGAAAAAAAAAGTTAAACAATAATCTTAAATTGTTTAATTTTCTTTTTCTATCGAGTGGAAACAAGCCAATTTCAATTATTTATTTTTGTTTGATTGTTATAAATAAAGACATTTTCATTTGACGCCCGCGGGGCCCCTCCAAGAGCGGGGCCGTGTGCGGGGGCACACTCCGCACACCTCTTCCGCCGCCTCTGTTCAAGTACAGGTAATAATGCCGTTTGTCAATCTCGTGCGCTGTGAAACGAAAAGCATAAAAAAATTTTCGTTCTGCTGTTTTTTTTATACAAATTTCCATTTCGCTTCAGCAGGATACTGGGCTTTAGAAATTGAAATCACAACAAAAACATTACTATTAAAAAAGGAGCCAAGTTCTCCTATGTTGAAATTATGCTGGCACAAAAAGTACTGAGATGTAAAAGTCTACCAAGTTCTAAAGTTTGGATTCAAATTCGTATCAATAAAATTTTGATTGTTCTCTTGACAATTTTTCTTTTAATTACGGATTTTTAAAGTTATTTCAAAAATTGCCAAGTAAACAATCAAAATTTTATTGATACGAATTTGAATCCAAACTTTAGAACTTGGTAGACTTTTACATCTCAGTACTTTTTGTGCCAGCATAATTTCAACATAGGAGAACTTGGCTCCTTTTTTAACAGTAATGTTTTTGTTGTGATTTCACTACTTTTTGCAAGGTATGGCTGTAGGATTGAAAATCTCTATATTTGATGAAAATTCAGTGAAAATGGGCTGTTGCCACGCCGCCTGGCTGAAATTCTCAAACTTTAAATTTTTTCCTTTGTATATACTACCATCTCTACCATTCTACCAAATTTAAAGATTCTACGATAATCAGAAGTGCTCTATTATATTTAATGAAAATTCAGCGGAAATGGGCGGATGCCACGCCCCCTGGCTGAAATTCTCAAATTTTAAATTTTTTCCTTTGTATAAACTACCAGCTCTACCATTCTACCAAATTTCAAGATTCTACGATAATCAGAAGTGCTTTATAATATTTGATGATAATTCAGCGGAAATGGGCGGATGCCACGCCCCCTGAATTGAAAATCTCAAATTTTCGATTTTTCCCTTTGTATACACCACAAGCACTATCACTGTGTAAAATTTCAAGTTTCTACGTTAACGGGAAGTTCTCCATAATTTTGATGATCTGTCAGTGAGTGAGTGAGTGAGTGAGTGAGTGAGTGAATGAGTGAGTGAGTCAGTCAGTCAGTTACGGTTTTTGCGATTTTTGAAGCCCTATATCTCAGAAACTACTCATCGTAAAAGGCTGAAATTTTGTGAGGAGTTTGGTTTTGACAAGCTCAATAAATGTAGCGAGTTTGAAATTTCTAGCATTTTTGGTGTGGAAGTTAGAGGGGGGTCGAAAATGGCCTGAGTTGTTTCCTGTAAATAAGGGTGTAGTGCCAAAGTTGCTAGAGAACTTGGCTGGGCACTACCGTGCCCCTTGATATATTTTTTTTTTTAATTTAAACTTTAGTTAGATTGCTACTTTATTATCCAGATTTTGTTAGAAAATACATAAGCGTAAAAAATTACATCAGTTCGTTAGTCGCTCTGACAATGCTTTACTCTTAAAAAAAGCTTAAAAATTAATTGTTTTTACTCACTCTTTCTTTATTTTTTTTTGTTCAATCTGCCCTACGTTATGTATTCAGTAGTTATATTCTTGGTTTAAACTACCCCATGTCACTTTAAGCTAGCCAAATAACACCAACCCTCCCCTTTATAGATAGGAAAAAATACTATCTAAAGGGTTAAATTTATAAAGATGGTGCTCTAAAAAACGGGGTCGGATCCAAATTTTTAAAATATTACACACAAACTATTAAGCTTTCATTCTAGATTACTAAGAAAGCGGGCATATGTAAGCATTTTTTTAAAAGCCTTTTCAAAGTTGAAGAGAAATTTTCAAAAGGGTTATAATACAGTAAAATAAGGAGAAAAAAGGGGTAAATCTCGGAATGAATGTTAGTAGAAATTTTTTTTGCTCAATATCTTCCTTTTGCCATTCTATAACATATCTCAAAAGTCTAGAAAAATCTCATGTCCGCTTGTCGCGATTTCAAGGTCAAATCGCGAAATGCAGATTTTCAAAATTAGCAAAAATAGGCTATGGTATTATATACACATATGATACATGATTTCAAGCTATTTTTTAATGCTGATTCCAAAAAATCAAAAATCAAGACATTCTGACGTCTCTGGAAAAAGTTATACCTGTTTTTCATCTGTCAACTCATATTATTATAACAGTTGCAAACTTACTGCCGACAAACCCTTAAAAGTTATGGTAGATGAACCAAATTTTGCATGAAGATTTTAGAATCCATCATTATTAAAAATCAAAACAATCCATTACAAAAAATATATATACCTACGAAATAATGGTATTTTTTTATGGAGCGGCAAATTTTAGGATATGCACTAAAGAAGATTCTTGTTCATCTTAGGAATAAGTGCTAATAGGCTATTTTTTTCATTTTAATCTTTGTTTGGATATTCTTTAACTACCCTCAAAAATCTAAAAAAAATCTCATGTCCGCAAGTCCTAATTTTCTTGGTTTGAAAATAAGGTGCAGATTTTAAAAGATTGAAAAACTTCACTTCAGATATTTGTGTCAGATCAACATGAATAAGGTGCATTACTTTTCAGGGATGGTCAGGTTGACTTGTTTGTGAGTTTTGTTGGAATAAGTGTTAAAAAATACCTTTAAATCATGTCGCTTATGTTGGTATACATATACAAATTTAAACTTTTCTTATTAATTTTTTAAAATATGCACCTTATTTTCAAACCAAAAAAATTAGGACTTGCGGACATGAGATTTTTTTAGATTTTTGAGGGAAGTTTAAGAATATCCAAACAAAGATTAAAATGAAAAAAATTAGCCTATTAGCACTTATTCCTTAGATGAACAAGAATCTTCTTTAGTGCATATCCTAAAATTTGCCGCTCCATAAAAAAATACCATTATTTCGTAGGTATGTATATATATTTTTTGTAATGGATTGTTTTGATTTTTAATAATGATGGATTCTAAAATCTTCATGCAAAATTTGGTTCATCTACCATAACTTTTAAATGTTTGTCGGCAGTAAGTTTGCAACTGTTATAATAATATGAGTTGACAGATGAAAAACAGGTATAACTTTTTCCAGAGACGTCAGATTGTCTTGATTTTTGATTTTTTGAAATCAGCATTAAAAAATAGCTTGAAATCATGTATCATATGTGTATATAATACCATAGCCTATTTTTGCTAATTTTGAAAATCTGCATTTCGCGATTTGACCTTGAAATCGCGACAAGCGGACATGAGATTTTTCTAGACTTTTGAGATATGTTATAGAATGGCAAAAGGAAGATATTGAGCAAAAAAAATTTCTACTAACATTCATTCCGAGGTTAAACCCTTATTTGACTGGATTATTATAGAAAAACGTGTTTTAGAATTATTAAGAAATATAATTTTAAGATTTTTTTCTTAAATATATATTTTAGTATCTTATCAACAAAATTTATTTCAAGAAGATATCTTAAAAAATGAGCCAGATATAAGAGTATGAAAATTTCTAAGAAAAACATCATTTTTTTTTCTTGTGAAATAGTCCCCACTTGAGACTCTGTATCTTGGAAACCAAAACATTTTGATAAAAATAACTTGTGGGTTATGAGAGAAGCGACAATTTTCTATGATTAACAAACAAAAAATATTTACAAGAATGAAAAAAAAAATTTCACCCAATGTCCGGAATTTTGTACTAGACGTTCCATTGTGGGCCGGTTATAGCGATCAGGAAAACGGATCAGGAAAATTTTTAAAGAACAAATGCCACACTTTTCGATAGAAGAACTCTAAAAGAATTTATGTCATTCTAAAAATATTTTCATTTGAACAATTATTCCATCAGGAAAACACAAATATTCATATTTAACAATAAACGCATTTATTGTTGAATTCAATTTTTTTTTTTGTTTTTGAAAACCTATTCTTAAATGATTTCCTATCGATTAGTGTGGGATCTTTTCTTGAAATTGCACCAATAATAGTTTAAAAGCATTTTCCTGACCCGTTTCCCTGATCGATATAACTGGCCCCTTAAACGCCTTATTTCTTACATAAAATGATCCTTCAAAAACTGAATTCCATACAAACCGGATATATTAATTGTTTAAATAGTAAAATGGTAAAGCCATTTCAGTGAGTTACTAAGTTAAAAATAGACTACTTTTTAACTTAGTAACTTTCGAAAACGGCCTTATAGTCTGTTTTCACTGAAGCCCAGAGTCAGTTCGAATTACAAATTAATTTTTATTTATAAGATTTATACATTCCATATGAGATAATTTGCGAAATTAGGTCATTTGGGCTCTAGTGAAAACAGGCTATTAGAATTTTACCATTGAATAATTATATATAGAAGTGACACCGATAGTTTCTAGCGCCACAGAATTTTATTTTTTTCGGCAATCAGATGTACTAAAAAATCCCCAGAGAGAATGGAGCTTGTCCTAGAAAATTATGTTTTCAAAAATTTGTTTTTAAAAAAGGAAATTTCTCTAATACAAATATAAGGAAACAAATATCAAATAAAAAAGAGTGTGTGTACACATTTACACGCGACTGAAGTTATACTTCTCATTCAGTATATGTAGGTAAATGAATTTCATTTGATATTTTTAATTTCTATTATTAATCCACACTTCGTTTTTTACATTTTTATCAAGTGAACAATTAATTAATTCTTTCATCCTCCTTGAGTCCACGTAGTTTTCAATTTATTTTGTGAAATTTACTCATGTTGTGCGGTTCAGAACGTACGGTATATGCTTAACGAAAGTAAATGAATTGCGCATAAAATGTGCGATATGGTAATTTTATGAGAATAGTGTGTGCTTCAGCACTAGTAGTAGCAATATGGAACTTGCAGGGTTGCTGTTATACCATGTTAAACCGCCACATCATGCCTATTTTTTCAGAATCGTGCCTATTTTTTTTTTACTTTTAAGTTCTCCCGGTTTGAGAACGCGTGGACCTACAGGGATGAGAGTTGTACCCAAATGTAGGTTAGAGTCCCCGCTACCTTTTGGCATCAAAAATTTTTTTTTCATTTTCTTCAAAATTCCGAGATATAGGCGTTGGAAGTTGGGGGCGCGAAAAAACTTCTGGGAGCTGAACGCTTTGATCTAGAGACAGGGGAGTGGTGCCATATGAAAGCTTATGTTCTCAGCTAGCCGATAGTGGTATAATCCGGTTTTTCGATTTTTTTTTTCAAAATTCCGAGAAAATCGCGTTTGAAAGTTATGGTATATTTTTTTTTCGAAAAATCCCCGAATTTTTGAACGCTCCTGGAAGCTAAACCGCTTGAGAGCAATTTTTGGGAGTGATGCCAAATGATACCTTGTGTCATGGGCTTTCACTTTGCCAATTGTCAGATTTTTAAAAAATCGCCTTCCATGTTAAACCGCCACATCATGCCTATTTTTTCAGAATCGTGCCTATTTTTTTTTTTTACTTTTAAGTTCTCCCGGTTTGAGAACGCGTGGACCTACAGGGATGGGAGTTGTACCCAAATGTAGGTTAGAGTCCCCGCTACCTTTTGGCATCAAAAATTGTATTTTCATTTTCTTCAAAATTCCGCGATATAGGCGTTGGAACGCTTTGATCTAGAGACAGGGGAGTGGTGCCATATGAATGCTTATATTCTCAGCTACCCGATAGTGGTATAATCCGGTTTTTCGATTTTCTTTCAAAATTCCGAGAAAATCGCGTTTGAAAGTTGGGGTAAAATTTTTTTTTGAAAAATCCCCGAATCTTTGAACGCTCCTGGAAGCTAAACCACTTGAGAGCAATTTTTGGGAGTCATGCCAAATGATAGCTTGTGTCATGGGCCTACGCTTTGCTCATTGTCAGATTTTTAAAAAATCGCCTTAAATGTTAAATCGCCACATCATGCCTTTTTTTTTCAGAATCGTGCCTATTTTTTTTTTTACTTTTAAGTTCTCCCGGTTTGAGAACGCGTGGACCTACAGGGATTAGAGTTGTACCCAAATGCAGGTTAGAGTCCCCGCTACCTTTTGGCATCAACAAATTTTTTTTCATTTTCTTCAACATTCCGAGATATAGGCGTTGGAAGTTTTGGGCGCTCACTTTCAGCTCAGCTCAGTTGAGCTGAGCTATGGTACCTAGCTCAAAAGTGAGCTAGCTCAAAATTTGAGCTAGCTCTAATTTGAGCTGAGCTGTGAGCTGAGCTGAAATGTGAGTTGGCAACTTGCCACATTGAAATTACCACATGCAACTTGCCACATGCAACTCGCCACATGTAACTTGCCACATGCAACTTGCCACACGCAACTTTCCACATGTAACTTGCCACATGCAACTTGCCACACGCAACTTTCCACATGCAACTTGCCACATGCAACTTGCCACGTGCAACTTGCCACATACAACTTGCCACATGCAACTTGCCACATGAAACATGTAACTTGCAACGTGTTGTGTGTTTTATGTTTGCCGTACTGCGGCGTACTGCAGTTATAAATACTAAAGTACTGCCTACTCTAAAGGTGAAACGACAGCTCTGCTAACCAGGGTGATCGCGTCATAATCCCTTTGACATTCTTGTCAAAAAGTAAATTTTCATACCCACCCTCCCATAAGAAGTATAACTTCAAAAATAAATCGTATCGACACGTCGACATCCTATAATAGAAAAAAAAATAAGGAAATTTTACTCACACATAAAACATTAAACAAATATCAAACAAAAATAATTCGTATCGACACATCGACACATCGACATCCTATAAATGAAAAAAGAAAATAAGGAAATTTTACTCATACATACAAAATTACACAAATATCAAACAAAAATATAGAAAAGTTAGTTGACATTATAAATGTATCCATAGTAACTCGAAATTAAAAACAAGAAATTTTTTATTAAAGACGAGAGCTTGAAAATTAAAGTTACCCTTATTTCAATAGTCCTATTAGCGTAGGTGACAAGGTGATTGCTCTTTAATTTTGCTTTCTGAGTTTGTATCCCCACAGAGGTTGCTTTTTTTTATATTATATTTTGTTTTGCAATAATATGAAATGCGTAACAATTAGAGCTTATTTTTGCTGAATCGAAACTTAAGCATTTAATTACAACATAAATCCTTATGTGTCAGTTTACGCCGAAGTTAAAGTAGAGCCTAAACGTTTATGTTCAACATAAATTGTTTAAGGTTCGTTTCAGCTAATGGCCCTTAAAGAAAAAAAGAAAAGCGTTAAGAAAAACTCAACGTAATATTGTAAATCAGGTTTTTTGTCTACTTTGCATTAAAAAAAAGTTAAATTATTTTTTTATAGCCATTGTTCAACGGTTATAACGCTTTTTTAATAGTTATGTGTTAGAAGAATTATTGTAAAATATGACTGATTAAAAAAACTGATGGAATCCATGCATTTGTGGCAGCAATGTGAAAAACTTAAGATCTTACAGTTAAAATAATTTATTAAATTAATAGGCTTTTTTTGCACTTAGGTACTAATAACTTCCTAGTAACTCTAGGTTTGATAAAAAATTTTACCATTCTGCAATCCCCCTTGGACGCGCATATTTTTAAAAAAGTTGGCCACCTACGTTCCTATGGATTTTTTTTATACCACAGGTGTTTGAAAATTTTCATAAAATTTTTTTTTTCACATTTTGCATCGAAAAACAAATTTCAAAATTTTTTTAAAGAAAAGATGCAACAGTTTTAAAATTTTTTAACTTCTTATGTAGTGAGCCAATTGTTGTAGAAAATTATAAAAATAAGAAATTTATAAAATTCATTCATTCGTGGTTGTGGTTAAATAAAACGTATGATGATGAAATTTAAAGTACACTGAACGAAAAAAAGCTAATATTTTCTAAACTGGTTGCGATAGAAACTTTTTCTATTCGGTTTCAGAACAGTAAAAAGTGCACCTATCAACCATTTCAGGCTTATCCATTTTCTAATGGACACCCTGTATATTCACTTACTATTAGGCTATTATTACTATTATTCAAGAAAACTTATCATTAGGAAATTTTATTTTCTACGAACCTTACCAATAATCAAATTAAAGGCTCGCTCAAACATTTAACTGAATTATACATATTTCACTCAGGTTCAATACTCAGGTTAAAGGCCAACGCTCGGACAAATTTAATAGTTGAGTTTCATAACCATAAAATTTAATCGAGCGTTAGTTTTCAACCTGAGTTGTTTTTTTACACTAGCCCAAAAAGTTAAAGGAACAAAGCAAAATTAATTATAGCTCCAAAACAAGTAACTGTTCCATTTGATTTCTTCTACTAAGATAGATTTTTAGAAAAAAATCGTTGGAACCTTATAAGTAAATTAAAAAAAAAAAATCAAAAATAAAATTCGTAGAAATTACTAATCAACATTCAAAACTAAAATGTCAATAAAATTTAATTTCCCGTTTTCGATAATTTGAAAAAGTGTTCAATTTTGTTTTAATCCAAAAACTATTATTTTAACAAATTTTCTTTCTATTTTATATTTAAACTATATAGGTAAATGCTTTTTTATAAAAAAAATCGTTGAAATTGAATTGGTAGTTTGGCACGGTTGGTTCTACGGTAGGTTACTAATAATTTTAAAAAATTTAAATGATTGCCCAAAAACTATTATATAATTTTTTTTTAACGAAATCACTGGTACCGTTTTCGAGAAAATTAAACATTTCCGAAATTGGTTTGTGACAGGTATCGTTATTTTTGGTAAAAAAAATTAGTTCTAATAACTTTAAAGTTGCAAATTTGAACATTTATTTATTTAAGCTTAGTACAAGCTATGACTTAAAACTAATTAAAAACTAACTTAAACTACCTTAGACTAATTTAACATTTAACAAAGCCGTATATCCAAAGTTCTTGTTCGCAAACATATCGCAAACACATCAGTTTAAGCAAATAAACGAGGTTGTTTCGTATTGTATTAAAATACTTTGAAATATGTATTAAAATACTTTAAAATAATGTGAAATATGGCCATATTGTACATATGTTGATCCTAACATTCTCTTGCATTATGCGGTTTAAGAAAATAGTAAGTATATGCCACACCCGACAAATAATTTTGGTTCTATAAAGCTTTACAGATGCAATTGTTGCTTCTGTAAAGCATTATAGAAGCAAAATTGTTAGTAGGGCAGTGCATGGTGGAAAACATTCAAATGTGAACTACAACTTTGGCCTAGATGTTATTACAAAAAGCACCCTAATCAAAATTAAATAAACACTTCTATAACTGAAGAAAATCTTCTTGTCGTTAATAAAAACAAAAAACAAAATCCTTTCAAATATAAGAATCAAACATTCAAAAATAAATATTCAATTCAAAATATTACAAAAATTTAAAATAAATTCAATTTCAATATTACAGAAACTAATACAAATACACCAAATATAAATAATATTGTACATGTGGTTACTTAGTAACCAAAAGTCCTTTTCAGGGATTTTTCGGCCATCGAATACACAATCCTAAAACGATTGTGGCGCCACTCCTCAAACGATTGTGGCTCCACCCCTCAAACAAAGCGCATTGTATATATATTCTTATAGTACTCTCATGAAGTAGAATTTTCTGTTTTGCGTCGCCACCACAGGGATCGCTAGTTTATTTTATGTTTGAACCTTATGCAGAAAATTGAAGTGCAGATCTACCAAAAGATGTCGCTAAAGTATTTTCATGGATTGATAGTACTATAGAAATATATATACAATGCAAAGCGGACGTTTTTTCCGGTGTCATTTCTATATATAATTATTCAATGATTTTACTAAAACGATTAAAATATAGCGCCAATGTATGTATTTGAAAGAAAATTCCATTTTCTCGAAAATTTTCTTTCCCAGTTTCAAATTTGAATTTGAAAATCTACGGTTTTATATCACATAAGTTGCTTTCATGAAGTTATAGATGTCACTGTGTATGAATTAATTAGGGTTGTTGCAAGAACTATTTCTACCATATACACAAACCTTTTGTCTACACTAAGAACCAAAAGTTACGTGGTGAATTTGTGTTATCTAAAAAAAACTCAACACAACAACAACTACACACATACAACCTACTTGAAAGTTGAATAAAAAGCCGAACGTCAAAAATTTTATTTATCTTTCTCATTTTGCTTGAACCGTTTTCATTTCGATTTATCTATTCACTTGTTGATGTTGTGTGGTGTCTACCGATACCGAATAATTTTTTTTAGTCAGAATTCAGAACTTCCAATTGAGTCATCTTTAAAAAATACTAAACAAATAATAAATCGATTCTAAATAAATAAAAAACTAAAAATTACCATGTCATCAATCACAGGACGAGCTCTCCATTATGTTTTCAAAGTTGGAGACAGAGCAAAGAATGCTTTCTTTTATCGCAGCATTCTCGGAATGAAGGTCATTTATTAGAATTATTATTCTATCTGTTCAATTGCAAAAAACCGGATTTTAGATAAATCTAGAATTTAATTATCCAATTTCCACGTCATGTAATAAATTATAATTTAATCCAAGTACCTACTTTGTATTTATAATTACAGGTACTGAGGCACGAAGAATTCACAGAGGGCTGCGATGCTCAATGTAATGGGTAAGTCACGTTGCAAAATAACAAGTATAACTTTAGTTTTTCCAGCTGGAGAGGATTGTTAAGATTTTAATTGATTTTTTTGGGGTGAATTCCAGACCTTATGACAATCGTTGGAGCAAAACTATGGTTGGCTATGGGCCAGAGGCTTCACATTTTGTCATTGAACTCACATACAACTATGGAGTTAAGAGCTATGAAATGGGTAAGTTGTTCAATAAGCTTCATATTAAATGTCCAACTAACACTCTATCGTTAATCATTCAGATTATGATAAAGTTTTTTAATCAAATTTATTTTATTAGTTCTATTTTTAAAATTTTCATGACCTGTCTTAATGTGTGAATTTTCGAGGTTTCAGTCTAAACGGCTTCTATTCATAGATCAATGGAAGCGAGATTGATGTTTTTCTCTAAAATTAATAATTTTAAGATTTAAATTTAAGTAGTTACATATTTTATTTGCCAAGTTAATAAAGTTAATTGTAGCTAGGTAGAATCTCTAAAAACGAAAATGTAAAACAATGAAAATCCTTCCTTCTTAGGTTAAAGTTAACCACGACCAGGGTTGTGAAAAATCATTTTTTTAATGCATATCTTTTCCATTACAAATTTAAAAAAAATATTTATTGCAAAAGAAATATCTTTTTTTTTTGTAATATTCGTCGAATTTCTTAAAATGTTGGCTATTTGGCATTACATTAGGTTCAATATTATAGTTAAAATAGATAATGTATGGTCAAATAGCCAAGATTGTAAGAAATTCGAGGAATATTAAAAAAAAATATTTGATGATATTGAAAATTTTTAATTTGCAATAAAAGTTATTTTTTTTTTTAATGCAAATATTTTTCAGTTGCAATAATACCTATTTTTTTAATGTGTATATGTTTTTTTTTAATGCAAATTTTTTTATCTGCAACAAATATTTTTCAGTTGCGATAAATTAGTTTTTTTTTTTTAATGCAAATTCAGTTTTCAGTTGCAACCAATATTTTTTTAAAATTTCAAATGCATTTTTTTTTTTTCAATTGATATTTTAAATTTTTAAAACTCCGACCACGACCCACGATTTAACTCACCAAATTTGCAGATATGATTAGCTAGATTTTAACTCGCGATCAATATAACGGTTTTATTTTATGGGGTTTGGTACAAAAATCAATTTTTTTTTTATTTAGATCTGTCAAAAAATTAATTTTGACAATTTTTGTATTCGTTTGGCGTTTGGCCAAAAACAATTATTTATTTTTTGATCTTAGATCAATTTTCCAGATCTGGATTTTTCGGCAGAATTGCATTAGCATTTTTCTGTTTGATAAGTTTTTATTTGATAATAATTTCTTTCGGTTTCAAGACAGAATTAAAATAGTTTTGAATTCAAATGGAAGTCATTTTTAATGAATTAAATTATTCGTCATCTTCAGATACAAAAATCAACGGTCGAATCAATATTTGACAACTGCGTTCGCTGCCTGGTTCACATACATTCAAAACTTCAATACTATAGCAAATAAAAATCAATCTGAAAACGTATTCGTTTCGTAACGAAAAAAATCAATCTATAGATCAAAATAGAAATTTACCAAGCGAAAACCCCATGAGTAAGTTGTTCAGATTGTAATGTTAATGAAATAGAAAAGATCTGAAACGCCGAAAAAAAAGGTTAGTCAACGATAGAAATCTTTAAATTTGTCTTGATGGTAAATCAAAATTGGCTGTAAAAACATTAGTCAATATAGATATAATTCTTATCACTTGGTAATAAGAAAGTTTTAAGTCTTATCTATTGTCAGAAAATTTGAAGAAACTGTACCTTTATTGAAAGAGTTGGCCTGTGCGAATTATCACGTAAAGCTCCATTTTAAATATACATACTTTTTTTAACAAAAAGGTTAAGGTTCATTTGTCATTTCTATATTCTTTTTAAACTTATCAATAAAGCCAACGACTTCATAAATTGTGTATACAAAAATTGTAAAACCTTGACAAGTAAAATTACTTTTTTGCGAAAATAATAAAATTATAAACAACATTCATATGAGTATAAGAAAATATACTATGTATATTATTTATTTAAAGAACTCATTTAGTCTCCAAGAAAGTTATTTATTACTTATTCAAATTTAATAAAATTATCCTTCGAACTTAGGTTATTGATGCCTCAAATAAGACCTCAAAGTTATTGTGGCCTTTTCCTATATTCTATAATTTTATCACTGACGATAAACAGTTTTGAATGTCGATTAAATCCATTTTCTTCTAGACTTGACAATTCTTTTAAAAAATCAATTGATTTGTACCTAAAAGAATCAGAAATTTTGAAGTCTTATCTCCATCAGAAAATATATACAAAAGAACTGTACTTGATAGAGTTTGCTCTTACGAATTATCACATAACGAGCCGAATCGAAAATTGAATCATCATTATTTCATTTTTTTCGGCAGACATTTTTACTTTTTTGTAAATGAAGGTAAAGGGCCTTAAAATTTCTTTCTTATCAATATTTCTCTATCGTCTCTTGATTCCTTGAAGAAGAAGATGATGAACATTGGCTTCATACATTTTTTTATAAAATAAACAAATTTTAACTTTTGAAAATCTGTTTTTACAAAAAACGATCGAATTATCCTTTCAAATAATAACGGAATTTTTAATACTTCGAGTAAGACCTCCGAGTTGATGAGATTAGGCTACGTTATCGAGATATATTTCAATCTTATCTATTTTCTTTGAAAAATCGTTAGTTAAGTGTCTTCGTAAGTGTTTTCAATTAATTGAATTGATAAATTAAGATAACAAATTGAGGCCTAGACAGTGGCGTACCGAGCACGTAGGCATACTGAAAAATACATGAAATTGAAGTGAATTATGTTAAAGTTGTATTTTTAATTAATATCAAAAAAATAAAAATTACTTCAAATGAGCTTTACTTTAATTTTTTTCCAATTTATTCACTCTCCATTAAATTTAAAGTGGTTATTTAAAATGAGAAATTTTAAAATTCGTATGCGACTTTGAATACATATGTATAATGTAGAGTAGATAAATTGGGCCTTGATGGAACAATGACACATTTTACTAATAAGAGGATAAATTAAAACACTTGTTCTTATTGTCCCACAATATAATTTAAAAATTTTAATTTATATTTTGTGAGTTAAACTGATTTAATCTAACAACTATTTAAAAACACCCGCACACTATAGATTTTCTATCTGCCAACAGCTTAGTCCACATTTTAAGCATCAAAATTTACAACGTATGGTTCGTCTGATGAAAAAGTTTCATCGATAAAAAAAAAATGTATTTGTGCCACAAAATTGTCTTCAAAATAAAGTACCTATTCCCTAAAGATTAATTCGAGAAAAAGTGGACATGAATTTCAAAAGAATTATGTAGGCTTTTGAAATTGTGGAAGAACAATTAATTATTATGGAAACTCTTATGCAACCTGGAAAAAAAGATTCCTTATTATATACCCTTTGCATAGAAATTTAAGGAGTAAAAGTCATCTACAAGAATGTTTATGGTATAAGCGAACGAAAAACATTTCAAGTTTCTTTTTCGTAATATGTATTGAACAAATGTTGGTGATCGTAATAATTTTTAAATTTGTAATTTGGTATATGTATATGTACATAGGTATGCAATATTTATCATTATTATTATTAGTGTCCAAAATGTAATTGAGTTACCAACAGACTTTTAATTTTTCTCTAAAAACTCTGGATTAGCTATACATTCGTTTGCGTATGTGGCGATTTGACCACTAATTTGCTATTTTTACAAACTTTTTGACTCACCATGGAGGATTTGACTCATGATAGACCATAATAGATGAAAGATAAAAGATATTTTTACACTTGTAACGGTTATTTAAAAGCAACAAAAATTTTATTGAGCAATAAATCTTTTTCAATATAATTTGCCAAGTAAGCCGAATTAAAGAAAGAAGAAAAAGAATTCGATCAAAAGAAGAAATATCGGTTGCAAAAACATCTAACAAAATTTGAAAAAGTCTTTATAATGTTTAATGAAAGCCTTTTCATTAAGCGAAGATGATTAATAATTGTTTCCGTTGTTTTAAAAGTTGTTCTGCTATTCGCAGCGAAGCGAAAAAAAAAATACCTTTGTAAGTTACTAACAAGACTGTGTTTAATATATTTAAGAAGATAAAATTAAATATTTTTTTATTAAAATTCCTTAAACAAGTAAGCAAAAATTCTGTCAACCACTTAAAAATGTGTCGAATAATCGATAATATTGTTGATCGTAATCTACAATCGCAATATCGATTTATCAGTTTGTTGATCACCGCCAATAATAAAAAAGAGCCACATTTTTTGATGATTTGGAACCGTAATGGCATGATGTGATATCGTAAGATTACTATGTAACATTTTTTTTTGTCCTATTTAGATGAAAATAACCGTGAGACTTCGATTAGTATAGTCAATAAAATTTAAACACAGAGTTCAACAACCAAAACTAACTAGGACTTACTTTACCCTTTTCCTTCCAGTAAAAATAAAAGCTTTGATTTTTGTGTAAAATATTTGCCTAATTCTGCATAATTCTCACTACAATACGGCTAATGTAAATATACTGGTTACTTATTGTACTCAACAATACTAAACAACATAATATTATTGACCCTAAATCCAGGAATTGTTTCCTATTCTAAACTGTTCTTTTTGGCGATCTATAACAAGAACAGTTTAAAAGGATTTGGACGGAGAAGAAGTTGCTATTCTGAAATTTCATTTAAGTTTTTTGTATTCCTTAGTGAATAAACATGTTACAATCTAAAAGTAAATGTAATTTCAATTACATTTCAATGGATTCTTCAGAATCTTTTTATGATAGTCTATCATTTATCTCAAGTCTTGTGACTAAGCACTCTTAACGTCTCTCACGTTCTCAGAGTAGCTTCCATAAACAAACAAGACAATCATTGTCGATAAAAATAGCTTATAAACAAAGCCAAGACCGATAGAACAAAAATTCAACGTGGTTTTTAATTGACTCAGTCTATCTATAATTTTGTGGGATTGTTTGCTTTTTGTTTAACTGTTATCTGTAGGTTATCAAATCGTCTCATTGAGATATGACTTTTTTTTTGGCTTGAGTCTAAATTCCGACAATCGCATCGAGCTTCGTCATTTAATTCTTTTTTTGTTTTGTTATTTTAAAATCAAGATAAATTTGTGGTGAAATAATTGAGTATTGAATTTCTACCGCGCAAATTGTCTTATAGTTATGGTTGACGATATGTGATTTTTAGTTTTAGTCTATGATATTAGCTTTTTTTTTATGATTTTGACTTATCATTAGTACTTTTAATTAAGTGGAACATTTTGGCACTTTAATTGCATAATTGTTATTTTTTATTGAGTGTTAGGCCTATTTTAAAAGTCATTGCGATTTACTACCTTTGGAACTCTATCATGTACCTTGGGCGTGTTAAAGCACGTGTGTTGTTAAGGAAAGAAATTCTAGATAGAATCATATCTTTCAGATACCCTAGATATGCAATAGTTTTTAATTACACTTCATTTGAGAGATTATAGTTTTAATAACCAACTTGTATATTTTAGTTAAAAAAATATTTGAATAAAATAGATTATGTCCAGCAACAAAATTGACTTGTATTCAACAAAATTTTAGTGTGTTTGATATCAGTTGATTTACTTTTCGAAAATATTAAATTAAAATTTGAAAGCAAGAAACATTAGATTATAAGAAATGTAAGGTAACTACAATAGAAATTAATTCTATTGTTTGACATAAACTTCATAAAAATGCAACGCAAAACAAAATTTAGGGTTTCCTTTATACGATCAAGCTTTTTACATTCAATAATATTATTTTACTTTTCGGTTAAGAATTTTTTACTTGCGATATAGGTACTATATATCAAGTTATGCATTCGTACAAAAAAAAAAAGTTGAGATAACATTTTTCCATGGCATTACGATGATAGACAATGCCAAAAAAGTGGGTCCCGGAAGTCCGTCTGTCCGTCTGTCTGTCAGTCTGTCAGTCTGTATAAGGAACTAGAGCCTAAACGGATGGACCGATTGACTCCAAACTTGCTATGTAGTAGTTTTTGGAGACTCTCCAGAGGGGTTTTTGGAATTAATTTTTTCGGACCAAAAATAACGGTACCTGTCATACAAAAATTTCGGAAAAGTTTAATTTCACGAAAACGGCTCCAACGATTTTGTTAAAAAAATTCAAATGTTAGTTTTTAAACAATGTCTATCTTTTGAAGAAAAAATTTTTTTTTGAAAATCGTTATTAACGGTACCTGCCATAGGACCGCTTTTTTCAAATCGGATTTTCTACAAAACTACTTATTGTATTTCAACGAAATTTTTTATACAAAAGCATTTATATAATTTAAATATACGCCAAAAATAAAATTTTGAAAAAAATTATTTTTGGATTTTTAAAAAAATTTTGAAAATTTTTTTTTGAAAAATCAAATTTTCGAAAACGGGACATTGAATTTTTTTGAAATTTTGTTTTTAGATGTTGATTAGTTATTTCTACAAAATGGCATACCTGTTTTATTTTTAAAC
The DNA here is from genome assembly GCF_945859705.1 of Episyrphus balteatus. Lineage (NCBI taxonomy): Eukaryota > Metazoa > Arthropoda > Insecta > Diptera > Syrphidae > Episyrphus > Episyrphus balteatus. The sequence continues at coordinate 119,268,539 of NC_079135.1, read as the reverse complement.
TTTTTTTTCAAAAAATTATTTATAAAAAATTAGTTTTTTAAAAAACGGCTCTAACGATTTTGAAAATTTTTTTTCTAAAAATGCACCTTAATATATCAAATAAAACTGCATACTTGTTTTGTGGGGCGATTTAATTTCAGATATTGTTTTATTTTTTTGAAAAATGAATCTTATTTTATTTTTGTTTTTTTTTTGTTTTTATGTACCTACATTTCCCAAGTTTCTATATAAAAAGTCTTAAAAATTTAAGCAACTTCAACTCTAAGAGCAAGTTCGTGCGACCCAGTCGTGCATTTTATTTAATATGCAATGCAAATTTTGAAATTTATTCGAACATTCTCAATGAGCATTACTCATGCAATACAAGTGAAGCAAATTAAATCAAGTAAAAATTTTTTTTGAAAATTAAGAACCGATAAGAAAGTACTTTTGCTTCATTATCATTATCAGTAAATTGAAAGAATTTATTTCAAGTGTTGTTGCACTTGCATTATAATAAGTGTTCTTGTGTTTATTTATTTTCGACATATTAGATAGGGCAGCATTTCTCAAACGGGCCGCCAAGAAATATTTACTTTGAATGTATATTATCGAATCATATTTAAGAATATTTTAAAGGAAGTTTATTAAAATCGAAGATTCGAAAAATGTACTGCCCCACTTTTTGTTATGTTCTATATACCGGGCCGTGCCTATGGCTGAATTCACAAACGCATCACTGCCTTCGCATCACAACTTTTTGTATGGAAAGAAAACACTACCTTACCTACAAAGCATCACGTTTGCACCAGAAATATTTTTGATGCACATTTTTGATGCGCTAATGAATTCAGCCTATAATATCGTCGGTATCGAAAAAGATTTGATGCTCTTGCCGTATTGTTTTTCAAAATTAAAATTTAATTTTTTTGTGAAAAATAATATTTTCTTTAAAAATATTGATTAAAATTAATATTACTTTTTGTAATTTCAATACAAAAATTCTGTTTTTATCAAAAGAAATGAATGAAAATGAAGTATTTTTTACTATTCTTTCCCGGATTGTACCCTAAAAGGCTAAAGTATTGCAAATGAAATCCTTAAAAAAATGTTAGCTAAAAGTTCAGAGGAAGCTAGGGCCAAGGAAAGACAATTTGGAAAACAACGTATTTACCTCATAAGCAAAATTGTAAAGATTTAAATTCGTAAAAAAACACGTTTTCCTTTTGGAATTAAGTTGTTTTGGTATGGACCGCATCCGAATAAAACTCTTTCGCAGTGATCCACTCAACGCAAAAGAACTTTAATTTGTTTTCGAAGGAAAAAAGAATTCCAAATGTTCCCTTCCGAATTTCAATCTTTCTTGCTCTATTGTAAATGACTCAAAGAATTTTTTGAAAAGAAAATTTGCAATTAATCTATTCCTTTCTTACAGAAATTGTATTTATTTGTTTTCCTGATGCAAATTCATTTTTCGTACCAGCTGATAAAAATTTCAAACAAAATGAAATAAATCTTCCCTCTGTGGAGCAGTTTCAAATGGTTCAATGTCAAGGAAGAAAAGTTTTAAAGATTTTTTGTGATATCAAAAAACAGATCAATCATGGTCTTAGTGTATCGGCTCTCCTGCTGATAGCCAAGTTAACCTAACCTGAGCTTACCGTACGGTTCAGCTAAACTGGAAATTAAATCTGGATTGAATACTGGATGTAAATCTTTGAATGAAATAACATCAATTTAAAGAATCGACCACGAAGTGATATTGCTACTGTTTTTGCTATCTGATGAGTTCCAATGTGATCATCAGACTCCTTAGGTCTAGTATTTTCTTATAATGTCAATTGAAAACTTCGCCCAGTCATAAATGCAGTAGTTAAAAAAACAAAAATAGAATTTTGAACACATATTTTAGATTTCACACTTAAGGGTCACTGTGGCGTATGTGGAACATTTTATTAAGTAAGCTAACTGTGAATTTAAAACAAGGGCTAGTTAATTGGTTATTGGTATGGTGAAATATGTAGAATTCAGTCCAATATTTAAGTGAGCTTTAAATTTTATTATTGGTAAGGCCCAAAGCCTTTAACTGATATATGATATTAGTTGACATTTACCGATATTTAATTTCTTATACAATCAATCAGTCATGGGGTTGTGTAATGCTTTGGGACCTAACAACCACTATAGGAAATGTTCTTTAAGTATAGGAGAAGGTAACACCTAGAGAGCCGACTTCTCTTCCACCCTACAAGCTGAAAAGAGAGAAAAACTCTTTAGTGATTTATATGTGGTTTTTTCTCAGTGCATTTAAAATGGCACCAACACACTAAATTGTGAAGTTATGCTCAAAATAAGTAAAAGAGATGTATACCAGTCATCTGAAATAAAATTTGTTTTATGCAATCGGGGTACGATTCGCGACTCTAGGTGGTCTAACTTTCTTTAAAATAATATTAGATTTAGAGTATTTTTCTGAAGCTCAAATTCACGCTTCAAGAACAAGTTGTTTTCTGATGGTACAGCTCAACTGTGGTGGAATTACATAATCCTTACATTATTTTTTTGAAGAAAATAATACTATTGCAGTTTTTCAACCTGATCAATTTTTTATTTACTTTTTTTTCAGGTAATGACTTTGGTGGAATCACCATTAAGTCCAAAGAAGCTCTCGATCGTGCCAAATCAAACAACTATCCAATCACAAAGGAGAACAATCTGGACGTGTTGACCTCTCCAGATGGATACAAATTCTTCGTCATTGATGAACCACAACCTAGCAATGCTGATCCAGTGGTTGAAGTTACAATTAACTCAACAAATCTCATTAAATCTAAAAATTATTGGAAGGATCTTCTTACGATGAAGCTTCTCAAAGAAGAAGGCAAATCTTTGCTTCTTTCATATGGCAATAAACAAGCATCCCTGCGAATTCGTGAAATCTCAGATCCTTTGAATCGTGCCAAGGCTTATGGTCGCATTGCCTTTGCAGTTCCTCTTGATGAGCAACCAAAAATCGATGAATTAATAAAAGCAGCGTCTGGAACGATTCTCACTCCCCTAATTACTTTGGATACACCTGGCAAAGCCACAGTGCGTGTTATTATTCTTGCTGATCCTGATGGTCATGAAATTTGTTTTGTCGACGAAGAAGGATTCTCTCAATTATCTGCAGTTGATCCAGAAGGTGATACACTTTTAGATAGATACATTGAAAAGGATCCATTTCAAGGAAAGTGAAGTTAGATTTAATTGGCAATTGTAAGATACTCGTATGATTTTATTTTGAACTCCTTAATTTGATGTGATGAAAAGTGCTTTGTTTATTTAAATAAAAAAATGATTGATAATACATAATTGGAAATGGTTTGCCTGTTAATTGTATTCCACTCCACATTCTTTCCGTCTTAATGAACTGCCTACCACAACTAATTGGCGTAAAGAAAAATACAACTATTCGATTGGAGTAAGAGTTATGTCCTTTTAATTCATTTCTAAATTAGCTTTGACTGTTGCAAGGGTTAAATGGGAGTTATTTATTTGAAAACAATAATTCTTTTGTAATGATTAATGAGTTTGAGGGAGAGTATAAAGAAATAATGGTCAAATCCATATTGAACTAATGAGACGCATTGTTGAAACGTTTCTAATGAGATTGACCGCGGTCAATGCAATCAAGATATTTTATTATAAGTCAACAGTTAATTTGAACTTGAACTTGGTGGAAGCCTAATGGAAATGACATCGACAAAATACGTAAATACCTAACATTTTCTAAACAGAAAGATTGGACAAAATTTCAGTCTGATGGGTTTTTTAGTCTGATGTGCTGGCAAATAGGGAAGCCTGCTGCAGGACAATCGCAAAACAAAAAGAAAATGGTCAAAAATATTCTCAATGTAATCAGATAGTATAATAGCAGAAAATCAGATAGTATAAACGCATAAAAGAACTTCTAAAAGCCAGACCTGATGCTGAACAAGCAGGTTCACATTTGAGCAGTATGTTGAATATCGATGAGCAATATTCACCTGCTGTTTAATGACATCGAATTCGCTTTTGACAGCGTCAACAGGCAGTTTATTTGTCTTGCTTTCCGGAGAAGAGCTGGAGTGAGCTGAAGTACATTTCCAGCTATCGTACATGATGATGATGTAGTTAAGGCCTTACGTGTATTTAGGGATCATCCACTGACATAATCGGCCCTAGCGAGGTATCCGTTGGAGCGGAAATTTGTCCGATTTCATACGAATTGGAGAGTACACCTCGAAGCAAAATTCGTATGAAATGGGGAAATTTCTGCTTCAACGGATACCTCGCTAGGGCCGAATAGGTCTTAGGACCTAAGTAAGTAAATAAAAGCCCAGTCACAATGTATTTAAAGTTGAAAGTTCTGGTGCAATTGATTTTAATTACTTATTTTATGTTTTTTTTTTCGGGTACTGGACATGAATCTTGTCCAACATATATGCACGCTTTTGGCGTTTTATTAGGAGGTTTACTAGGTCTAATCTTTGTTTCAACTTCTTCGACTAACTCCTAACATCCTCAATTGATTGTTATGGCTTCAGGCTAATAAATCAAGCTTTTAAACGATAGCACAAACCTTAAATGCATCTCAAACAAATCGAGAGCATTTACTATCTTAACATTAAGAGGGTGATAACGAAAACAAAAAATAATACAAATTATTTTTATATTTTAAGTGCCATTGAAGATAATTCAATTTTAAAGTTCGTACCTGGGCCAAACGCTTTTGGAGTTGAGGTCACTTGAACTTTAAAATTGAATTAAGAGGGTGATTCCATACAATTGCTCGTAAATCGTAATTAAAGTAGGCCCAATCTGGATTAAGCCAAAATCTTCTTTGCTCCGTTTTTTTATAACAGTTTAAGCACAAAATACATGTAGCGAGACAAAGAAAGAAAATTAGCTCTTTTAGAGTTAAGATAAAATGTCAGAAAGTCTAGTTCATCGAAATTTTTTTGACCAAATTTTTATCATTAGTCGTTTTTTATTGGTACCCAGTATTTTACTGAGTTAACATTTTATACTGTAAACAACAGCAAACAATTACATTTATTTTGTTGAAGGTTTAAAAATGTAGATATAAGTTTAGAAATAAAATTTCTCTAATAACCAACAAATAAAAAACTTAGCAATCATATGTTGTTGTTTACCGTGCAAAATTTTACTGAGCTAAATACTGACTATTATTTTTTCTGTTCTGCTTAGAAACATACATATTTTATATCGAAAAACTTGACTGTATATAACTCATTGAATTAGAGTGTAAAATGCTATATATGCGTTTATTCCATCACCTGGGTGTGTTTGAACGGAAAAATGACTTCAGTCATCACGTAAATAATTTCACCCCGAAACCAAATAGACTATCTGCTTTGTATCTTTTTTTTGATTACCTCATTGATCTATTAATTTATCATTGCATTTTCAATGCCTTCTCACTTCGCCACCCATATTAACGAATGCGAATAAAGGAATGCAAACAATATTTTTCCCACGCTTCAATAGAATTTCGATTCAATTAAAAATAATTTTGAAGAATGTAAGTAAAATTGAATTTGAAATTATATGTTTGCAGTGTACACTCCGCGAAATAATTATAAGGACAAATTTATTTGATTCGTCTTAAGATATGTAAAGGATATTATTTTTTATTTCTTTTATGAATAAGGAGATATGTATATGGGGGATTGTTTCCCACCATTTGTTTTAATTTAATTCATTAGAATACAATAATACAGTTATTTTTTCCGGGTCTGGAGCGAAATAATTATAGGGACACATCTGATTTTTGCACTAAAAGTGAGGTTTAGCGAGATCAAATGTAAACAAAAGTATGCAAAACAGTTAGAAAATGAATTTAAACCCATTATGACCATTTCATAAGTAAAATTTTTCGGTTATTTTAAAATAAGGCGTGAAAAATCCTTGATCCAGGCAGAAATGGGCAAAATCGAGGCCTAGCATGAATAGGGCTTGTGTAAATGGGAAAAACTGGAGGATTAGAAACGTCCGATTGTGTAATTGATAATTTAATTTACAAAGGTGACATGTATGTTTAACTAAAACGATCAGGGAGGAAGCCTTTGGTCGAAGAGAGAGCCAAAAGTGACAAAAAATTAAGTATTTTTCGTAAGAATTTGACAGTAAGAGAAATTTTCGAGAAAATGAAATTGGAAGTGAGAGTATGTTGAGTGCACTAAATAATGGAGGTGGACTAAGCCCATTCCTGTGAAGGTAAATGGTGAAAAACGGCGCTCTTACCGAGACATAAACTTGCCCGCCTTCGCCTCGGCAAAAAGCATAGGTTCTGGGATGAAAAATGGAAAAACCGTTAGGTACACCATCTAGGCTATCCAAATTAAACTTTCTCTCATTGATGAACTTAAAAGTTTTTCCATTTTTCATCCCAGAACCTATGCTTTTTGCCGAGGCGAAGGCGGGCAAGTTTATGTCTCGGTAAGAGCGCCGTTTTTCACCATTTACCTTCACAGGAATGGGCTTAGTCCACCTCCATTATTTAGTGCACTCAACATACTCTCACTTCCAATTTCATTTTCTCGAAAATTTCTCTTACTGTCAAATTCTTACGAAAAATACTTAATTTTTTGTCACTTTTGGCTCTCTCTTCGACCAAAGGCTTCCTCCCTGATCGTTTTAGTTAAACATACATGTCACCTTTGTAAATTAAATTATCAATTACACAATCGGACGTTTCTAATCCTCCAGTTTTTCCCATTTACACAAGCCCTATTCATGCTAGGCCTCGATTTTGCCCATTTCTGCCTGGATCAAGGATTTTTCACGCCTTATTTTAAAATAACCGAAAAATTTTACTTATGAAATGGTCATAATGGGTTTAAATTCATTTTCTAACTGTTTTGCATACTTTTGTTTACATTTGATCTCGCTAAACCTCACTTTTAGTGCAAAAATCAGATGTGTCCCTATAATTATTTCGTTCCAGACCCGGAAAAAATAACTGTATTATTGTATTCTAATGAATTAAATTAAAACAAATGGTGGGAAACAATCCCCCATATACATATCTCCTTATTCATAAAAGAAATAAAAAATAATATAATTTACATATCTTAAGACGAATCAAATAAATTTGTCCTTATAATTATTTCGCGGAGTGTATTGTGTTGTCCACCCAAGAAATGCATTTATTGCTCACTTTTTTTCACAGGGTTAATAGATGATAGATACTTTCATTGATGTAGATACGCAGTAGTAAATTTTTTTAATGATGCAGGTTTGTTTATTTTTTTAAAGCTGAGTCAGCTTGCGAATGATGTTAAAACTTAACTTTCATAACATTTGAGTACCTATTTCAAAATTGAAAACTACAATAATCTTCATTCAGATTTACAGGGTTATTGCGAGCTCTATGCTAAAGAGTCTCCAATTTTATTTCGGTGTAGACTTTATTGTTCAGAACAAACTAAATACTTTCTTTGCGCTGGCGTTACATGAGATATACAAAGTAGGAGCATTGGTTTTGCAGTTTTCATTTGACCATTGCTCACATTGGATGGTTTATTCTGGTAATCTTTTGTCGTTTCGAGGTTTTAACCGAATTGTTGATTTAATTTTTGTTTTGCTGACCGTTTAATTAAAATTTTAATTTTGAATTAAATTCGACTTCGTTTTTGACTAAGATACTTTTCAGTGAAGAAATTTTATCTAACTCCAGAAGTACTATTGTGAAATTGAATGGTGGGTGAAGATAAAAGTTCTAATGGATTTTGTTGTTGTTTTTTTTTTTATGACTAGTCAGCATGAATCATTAAAGATGCATATCTGCTAACACTTAATTTTGCATCCATTAAAAATTTTTGTTGATCTTTTCGTTTTTGTTTATCTTAACTTGCAAAGTTGTTAACACAACACGGTTGAACTATCTTTGCTTGTGTGTCAGTTTAGAATCTCTTAATTTTAAATATCGGAATACTCACAACAACAAAAATACTGGCTACAAATTTATGACAGCTTTATTGCAACTTTATGTTGCATAGGAAGTATAAAATTGCAGATGGAAGGATACAAAAAAAACTGATTGTCCGAAAATAGTGCTGAATTCAAATAAAATTAAATGATTGAGTAGGAAGTGCATTTTTGTGAACTTGTGATTACTCAACTGATATCATTATGTGTGTATTTGTACATTGTACCAAATATGAGTGTAAGAAGGGAAAAAATTGTTGAATTGTATATAGGATAGGTCGGGACGATTTGACAAGGAGGACGAATTGACATTAGTATACTTTTCTTGAAAACTACTGAATTGGCGGCATTTTAAATGATGGGCAAATGAAGATATATGTAGTTACGATGGGTGTGAGTGGTAAATATAACTGATGAGTGTGTCTTTGAAGCTCTGGGTAGTAGATGTGCTTTTATTTATTTTTAGCTGGTTAATGTAATATTTTAATGTAATATTTTACGGTAGGTAATTTAAGAAGTGTATTTTCATTTTATTTACTTTAATTGCAATACTTTGGTGCAATTGCATTTAATTAACACTTATAGGTAGAAAACAATTTCCTTAGTGGTTTTACAAGAGTTTTTTTTAGATATTTTTGCAGAAGTATTCATGAATTAGTTTTCTAACTAATATAAGAAAATCAGTATTTCCATATTCTCTAAGTTTAGACCTTTTCAATAAAAAAAAGTTACACATACACCCCAGTGACCCATTTCAAAAATATTCTGGCTTATGTTGAAATACTGATTGCTGTATCAGTTTTTATTTGATGGTTGAATCGTAAGATCAAGAGGCAAAGAATTATCAAATTCGGTCACTATGGTGTATGTGGAACATTTTTTTTACTATCTTAAAGCTAAATATTTTTTTATTTTTATGAGCTTATTGATCAATTCTCCTGTTTGTTGTGTTATTTTTGCTTCGTTTGTTTATAAAAAAGAACTTTTCAGTCCATGGTTCTGTGTATCTGTATGTTGATAGAGCTATGACTTAACCATTTGGAAATTTGGTACAGCCCATTTGTAGGTACCTATAGGTACATTATTTCTTAATCAGTTTTTTTTTTTTTTTTTTTCATTTATTATCTTGCTTGGTAAAGTTATGTCATAGTAAATTTTTATAAGAAAAATGAGAAGAATATTGGGACAATCAAATCAGCCGAAAATTCGAGGATCATTAATTTCCGTTTTAAGATTTTATGAAAAAAATTTAATAAGTAGGTACTAAAATCACTTTGACCATCGCAGCATTCGAAATTAATCGAAATCATTAGAGCCATTTTCAAGAGAATATCAAAAACTTGAAACAGTTAAATTGAAGGCAAGCTGTACTTATGAGATATACAAATTTTGAAAAATGTTTAAAAAATTGTTTTTATAAAAAAGCGGCTGTCACTAGACCGCCCTTAAAATTTTGAAAATTATAATGCTGACAAAATCTCTTTTATTGTCACTTTTCAAAAAATCAACACATAACATTAGGACTCATTCAAACGCAAAGAGATGGGTCAAAATATTTTAACACTAGAATAGAAAAAAAATTTACAGTCCAACTTTTATTTTTTTTAAATTCAGAATTGTATATTAAAGTGCCACAGTACTGGATTGACTCTATCTTATACCTGGGGCGCTCGACTCCGATGAGTATTTTATTTTTATGAAAAATAAACAAAAGTTTTCAAAAATCCCGCAAAACTTTCTAGATCATAAAACTATCAAATAACAGCTATTTAGGTAGGTTTATTTTTCAACAATTTTCAGTCGTGTAAATATGACAATTCAAGATTATAAAAAATCAAAGCTCAGCTAAAATTTGTTGTACTCCGAACGTTCTCATTTTCAATTCGTCTTACAGTTTCAAGATATGTAATCTAGTTGCATTTATTTTTCTCTAAAATGCATTTTAATAGAGTAATGGACGTATACAAAGTTAATAAAAAATCGTTTGATAGACGTTTTAAAAATTTTAATCCAACATCGTTTTTGTGTTTCAATGTGTCAAAGCAACTAAAATGCAATTTACATTGCTATCTGACTCATGATATCTCCTCAATTTACAAAGTGTATTTCATATACAGGGTGTCCCAAAAGTTAACGCCGAAACGAAAACGGTAGATAGGTAGGTGGTGACAGTTATCAAAAAAATAATAAAATATTATTTATGTTTTTGTATTCTGAAAGGTTCTGAAAGGGTACAAAACTTAAAAAATATGGACAAATTACCTAATAAAAAAGTCGGATTTCTTAAGAAAAAAATGTTATCTCGGTTATTTATGGAATATTCTCAACAATGTTATACCTTTTTGAAAAGAGAATTGAACACACCAATTTTTTTAGTACTTAGTTGGGCAAAAAAGTAATTTTTGCTTTAAAACTGATGCAGCTGAGTTAAAATTTTTGAATGCATTTGGTAGCAGGGTTATTCAAGGTTCCGTAACAAAAGAAAAAAATGAGAAAACTCAAGATTTGTAGTCACGGCACATGAAAAACCGTCACAGGGTGACCATTTTTTCGACTTTTTTTCAAATGCCCATAACTCACAAAATATATGGCTACGATTTTTTTTATTATTTTTCTGATAACTGTCACCACTTACCCTATACCGTTTTCGTTTCGACGTTAACTTTTGGGACACCCTGTAGATAAGATACAAAAAATATCTCTACATTACTTCCCTTTATAACTACTATAACTTACACATGCGAATATAGATTTATTATAGATAGTATACGTTTTATTGCTTGCAATTCCTTTTAACCAACATTTACACAAAACATAGTATAGGTATACTATAAAGTGAGGTTTGTATGAAAGTAATAATTATTCATAATTATTTTGGATAAGAATCATATCACTTGCAATATGGCGACTCATATTGAAATATCCTCAAGTGACAGAATTATTTTAAGATAACTATCTATAAGCTACACTGTCCATTTGCTGAAATTAATTTATATTTACATATTTACTATTCCTTCTTCCTACAAAACAAATTTTTATTTTTGCAAGAAAGGGAGTAATTAATAACTTTAATATACATTCGTTGTTAGTGGGTTGTTTCTGATAAACTTTAGAGCTTTCACGAAAAAGAGTGAATAAGCAAAAAATTGGTTTTAGCAAATTCAGATTTATAGACAACAAGAACAAATACATTATTCTCACGCAAAAAATGGGAACAAATTTTTATTTTGAAAAATAAGACATTTTAATTTGCATGTAACTAAGCCTTTTCTATGAAAATTTAACTTTCAAATTTAAAAATATATTCAAATCCTAAAAATACTAACCATTTCTTGTATAACACAAAACCACCCTAAATAAGTGAATAACTTGTTTCAATTAGAAAAGAATCTAATTAACTAAATATTATGACGGCCTTAACTAAGAATTACATCACAATTCTTAAGATAAAGTCTGTATAATGTGATTCATTTAAAGTGTGATTAAATAAATAAAAAACACACTCAACATCTTTAGATTTAGCCTTTGAATATTTTTAACAGTAGTTAAATTTTGTTCAACGATTTTGTTAAAAAAATCTTAGTTTTTTTAATTCGATTTCAACAAAATATTTTATACAAAAGCATTTGTCATTTTAATATAAGCAAAAAACAATTTTTTTTTTTTGAAAAATCGAATTTTTGAACACAGACATTAAATTTTTTTTTGAAATTTGCTGTTGATTAAAAATTCCTACAAAATGACATACCGCAACTTTATTTAAAAACTTTGTTTTCGAAAAACTAGTTTAAGAAAAAACGACTCTAATGATTTTGAAACTTTTTTCCCAAAGATGCATCTTTATAAAATAAATTATGCTGCATGCTTTTTTTGGAGTTCAATTTTATTTAAATAGCAGCTGTTTTTTTTTTACATTTTAAGAATGAATTTAAATTTTTTATTTTCATTACATTTACCAAATTTGTATATAAAAAAGAGTAGGAACAATAATTGAAGTAGGAAACTGAAGCTTTTACAAGTTTGCAAAAAATAAGAAGTATCTGTTGACAATTTTGAATTAAATCCCTTGACGAGATAACATCCCCTTGACGACAATAATTGTTTTATTTTTTTTTTATTTTCTGATATTAATCAAGTAACGTAAAGTGTATAGCGTGAGGGTAAGTTAAACTGGCGAACCCTCGAATACGATTTTTCATTCAATTTAACTATTACCTCGCATCAGGCGACTATTTTGACATTGAATGTGTATTAAACACCTTAACTTGCATTTATAAAGCCCTAGAAATGCTCATGGTTCTTTAAAAAAAAAAAAACAACTGAAGGAACCTATAATTATGAGTTTTTGAATGAGTGCTAGTATTTGCAAATAATAGAGTAATTTTTATAGACTTATTATTCTGTTATTAGTCACTGAGTTTACTATAGATGGAGAATTAATAGCTAGGATTTTATATCTAATTTTAGCTCGTGCAACAGTTAAAACATTTTTTTGTGTGTTAACAATCTTTTGTCACGAAAACGCCAAATACACATAATATCAACATGCGACCTCAGTTGATTATTTCAATGAAGAAGTTAGGAAAGTTTTGATTTCTTTACAACTTTGAGAGGTACGCACATGATGCAAAAATCTGATAGAAAGAAAAAAAAAAAAAAAAGGGGAGCAAGAGGCAAGAAAAATTTCATCTCAATAAAAAACAGCGTTTTATAATAAAAAACAAATAAAATTTAATTTAATAAATAAATTTCACCATAATGTAAAAACATATTATATAAAATCTGTTTTTTAAATTAATGAAACAGCGTTTTAAATGATTTTGATCACTAAATAAAGTATGCCATCTGATTTTTTGTACGAAAAGGAATTTTGAGAAAATTTTTTTGAAAAGTTAGAGTCACTAAAAAAAATTTTTTTAATATAAAATGTTTGTATCATTTTTCAAAAAAAAAAAATTAGTATGCCATTTTGAGGAAATAGTTATTTAACACTTAAAAACAAAATTTTGAAGTATCACTAACACTTTTCTATGGCAGTTCTATGGAAGGTACCGTTTATAACGGTTCAAATTTTATTTTTATTTCAAAAGTTGGATCTAATTTGTAGCATTACACAAAAAAAAATTAATTAAACAGGGTGTCCGGTACAGAATGGATAAGCCTGAAAATGTCTTATAGCTACACTTATGACAGTTTTAAAACCAAAGAGAAAAAGTTTCTATCACAACCATTTTGGAAAATATAAGCTTTTTTTCGTTCAATTATTTAAATTTCATCATCTTACGTTTTCGTTCACCACAACCACGAATAAATGAATTTTATAAATTTATTTTTTATTTATAATTTTCTACAATACTTGACTCACTAAATAAGAAGTTAAAAGTTTTCATAACTGTTGCAATTTTTCTTAAAAAAAAAAAAATCTGCCATTTCAAGCTTATTAACTACAATATTTAATAATAAATATCATATTCAGCGGATTGTAGCTGCCTTACAGCGCTGGTCACCCTAAGTAAGTAAGTATCTTCAGGGCTAAAAATAACACTGGTCAACAAGGTTTTTGCCACAAGAACCAAAATATACTTTTCTAGTAGTTTTTAGGGTGCTGAATCCGAATCTGATGTCTGAAAAATTTGATTGGCCTTCATTTTTGAAATATTACCGTTAGAAAATGTCAAAAAACGTAATTTTGGCTGTTTTCGAGGTTATGTTTTTATGTAGAGTAATTAATTGTGAATAAATTTGTAACGGTGCCTATAAGAGCTTATTTTTATTCTTTCAAAAAATATTTAAATCTTTCCGATATCTCTTTTATTGCCCGAGATATTTAAAATTTAAGAAGCGGTCTTTGAATCAGAAACAACACTGGCCAACCAAATTACACTTTTTTTGCCACAAGAATCAAAATATACTTTTCTGAAGGTTGTTGGGTTGCTGAACTCGAATTCACAATCAGAAAAATTTTATTAGCCTTCGTTCTTAAAATATTACCGTTATAAAATGCAAAAAAGGGTTTTTTTTATAACGGTTATATTTCAAGAACGGAGACTAATAGAATTTTTCCGATTGCGGATTTGAGTTCAGCAACTCGAAAAAATTCTGTGACCAGTGACTTAAACTTTATATTAAGTTTAGTTTCTCTTTGACTTATTAAATGAAACTTAAGATATCTCGAGCAATAAAAGAGATATCAGGAAAATTTTAAAAGTTTTTGAAAGAAGAATATCTGTTCTTATAACAACCGTTACAAATTTGTTTATAATGAATTACCCCACATAAAAATAGAACCTCGAAAACAGCCAAAATTAGGTTTTTTTTACTTTTTCTAACGGTAATAATTCAAAAACGAAGGCCAATCAAATTTTTCTGACTTCAGATTCGGATTCAGCACCCCAAAAACTACTAGAAAAGTAAATTTTGGTTCTTGTGGCAAAAAAAAGTTAAATTTTGTTGACCAGTGTAATTATTAATTTATTACTACATAAATTAAAAAAAACCTTAATTTTATAATTATTTTTAGTCCTGGAGAAGAGGTTTATACGAGTATTACCTCAAAATATATTGGAAAATTATTAAAAATAAATGGAGTTTTTTTAATTAAACTAGAAGTAAAATACAAAATATAAGAAGTTTTAATCAAAATCGATAGAGCCATGTTTGAAAAAAAATTACTATTCTATTTCCGTTATATGGCAGGTACCGTTAGTTTATGGTCTTAAAACTAATTTCAATTTCCCCTCTAGGGAATCCACCAAAACTGTTAACTACCAACTTTGAACAAAATCGCTCCAGTACTTTAGGCTGTAGCTCGAAATATATACAGACAGTCAGAAATCAGACCAGAATTACCGGAACAACTTTTTTACGAATCCTAAACCTGCCCTTCCTATATATTGTATCTATTTATATAAAAATATTTACAAAGCTCCTTCTCCATTTGCATGGAAAAAGTAGTTCTAAAATCTCGCCAGATCTTTGTCAGTCATTCAAAATCAAATGTTTTTAAAGTGCTTTTTTGTCAAGAAAGTTTTCACAAATTTCTTCTTTTTGCGACGGTTAGAGACAATTTAACCTGTCAATTTCCATAAAATGGCTTGAAGTTGCTAACAATTCTTATACATTATGTTGGGGTTGTTAGATAAACTAAAGATTTGCATTAACAAAACCTAATTCTGTTCGATTCTACGATTTCTAGCAAGAGGGCCATTTCACGTTGTTCGGCCATTTTAGCCACTTTTAGCTGCTTTTTGAGTAACAGTGGTCAGCGACTTTGAAAAAAAAAAAAAAATTGGAAACACTTGGTTTATGAGTAGAGGGATTTTGTAAGCAATGAGGATCATATCAATGATTACACAGGTCGACAAAAATAAAAATACTTTTTGTGCTTGGGTTTGATTTGCACTTTTTGGGTTCATGGTAAAATAAAACAATAGATGATCACCCTTTCCCCTCCTAAGATTTGCTTTTGTAGTGTTGTGAGCAAAAATACAATTTTCATACCCTGTGTGCCTACCTCGAGTTTTATGAGCTATAGTGCAAGAACCGTGCATTGTACAAGAAAACTGTAAAAATGTAAAATGTAGATAATTTAAAGTTTTACATTTTTGCTTTAGCACTTTATTCAACTTAAATTATAAGAAAAAAAGTTATGATGAATACAAGGATTTTTTGCTCTGAAAAACCCTGTTTTGTTGAGTTCAAACTGTAATATTTTTTGATCTAGATTCAACTTTGGAAATTTCTACACTTTTTTGAAAACTGCAATACCGGGACAAGTTTTAAAAATAATAAACCAGAGTCACACAATACAAATTTTTTTCGTATTGTTACTCTGAAATAAAAGTAAGAAATTGAGTTTTTATGAAATTTGGAACTATTAATTAATTTGCAGAAAAATGGCTTATGAAATTGAAAATATTTTTTATTAATTAATTGTTTCTTATTGTTAGAAAATGTTTTAGTGAAAGAATCGTAAAAAAACAAAAATCTATTGTGGACAGAGGAAGCAAAATATTGTTGTAAAGTAGGGATTTTTCGAAATTTCACAAGAACTGCATACATATTTAATCGAAAACCGTAAAGATTTGGGATGAACAAGTTACCAATTTCTGAGAGATCTTAAGTTGGCCTATCAGCACATTTCGTTTGATCCATTACTTTTTAGGCACCCTGTATATGCAACAAAATAATAAAAATACTATGCAAACAAAATAATTTAATTTTTCAATAAATAAAGAATTTCAATATGAAATAGTTTGGCTACAGTTTGGATACAGTTATTTTTGTCACCGAAAAAAAAATTTGATAATAACAGCTATCAAATTAACATTTTTCAGTGACAAAAGTCGTCCAACAATTAAAATATCAATTTTGATATTTTATCATATCAATTTGACATTTTTTAATTTCAGGTGGGATAGTGAAAATTTTAATTTGACAATTAAAATATCATTTTGACATTTTTTTTTTTAAGTTTAAGTGGATAGTGAAAATTTCACTTTGACAATGGAAATATCAATGTTGACTAGATTTTACGTTTTTGTTTATTATAATGAAACCTATTTCTTTCCTTTTCATTTTTATTATTTTTATTATTTAAAGAATTTTCTTTCTTTTTTCAAAACATTACTGAAAGGGAATATTCTTTACAAAATAATGGAGATATTATTTTTTTTATTATAGGTGATATAATTGTTTTGTTATTTTCTCCTTAACTATGTGAAGTAAAATCTTAGTGCCGCACAGTGTGGCCAATGGTATCAAAAGCTGGCAAAAATAGCTATTTTCAAATTGTACCGAACTGCCAAACACAAATTTACTTTAATAAAGGGATTAATAAGCTACACAAAACCGGTTTTTATTCCACGGTTTAAGTCTAACGCGGGGAGTAACTACACTTTAAAATGTCGCCATTGACGAAATTATTCGTTATTTACCTTTTTCTAGCTCCCGTCTGTGTTTCACGTTTTAAGTGCTATTTCGTTAAATCAAAAGATAAAAATTTGAAATAAATATGGAATTACAAGCAAAAGGGAAGCTTTCGATTCTCATTCCTCTTTTGAATTATGAGTGTCTAGTTTGTTTGAAAAAATTATTCGAATTCGGTGTCTTTAAAATCATTCGTTTTTTGTGTGCGTCATACAAACTCGTTAAGAAAAAGTTCACAAAGGTGTGAAGTGGCGCTTTGTTTTTGGTGTCCCTTTATTGTTGAGAGTGTCGTCTTTCGTGTCAATTAAAAAAGTATGGTGCCCATGTTTGCCCCTTTTTGAGTAAACACTATGTGAAGTTATCTAAAAATAACGATTTTTTTGTATATATTTCTCAGAGTCCGGAAGTACTGACAATACAGTTCAACAGAATTTTACTTTTCTGAAGGTGTTAGAAATTCTGAACTCGTATCCATTGTTAGAATTATTCTATTAGCCAAACCTGAAAGTGTGTACGGTTAGCATTGTGGCTAAAAATTTAAGGAAATAGTGTTGATCTACACAATGGAGACGCAGGCGCAGCTTGAGATATCTCATAAATGAAAAAAGATCGGAAAATTTGAAACGGTTCTCTGAAGAAGATGACCGCGTCAAACTATGCTTAAAGAAATTACCACACTTTTTTACCATAACCTCATAAACATTCAAAATAACGTGTTTTTTTTTGCATTTTATAACGGTAATATTCCAAAAAACGGAAGCTAATAGAATATTTCTTTCGTTGATTCGATTTCAGCATCCCTAAATCTTTCAGAAAAGTATGTTTTGGTTCTTCGGACAAAAAAAGTTGAATTTTGTTGACCAGTGTATTTTTTCATTAAGAAGATTTTGTTATGACTAAACCGTTGAGTTAGGTCTAAAATCTATTTTTAAGAATAATCTTATTTAAAAAAAAAAAACAGTAAAATCTAAGTATTGAACAAATAAATAACAATTTTCTTTCTCAAACAACTTCAAAGTTAAAGGTAACAGATACTTATGTCCTTATAATGTGCGTTTTTGATAATTTTTCATAGAATCACAAAAGTTGTCTCAGTTTTGTGCTTTAATATAGTATTTTTACCCATAACAAACTTAGAAACGAAGAAAAATAATTTTTGCCAACTTTTCCTACCATCGGCCACACTGTGTGCCGATCAAATTTTCTCAGTAAATCATACATTTTACTTCGAAAAAACACAAAGCGCCTTTAAAATAGTACACATTAAGAATTTTTTATTTAATATTTTTCAATAATTGGGAATGAGAAATTGATATGAAAAAATGATAGTAAAATATGAAAAAAAATTTCCAAAATGTGACATTTAAATATCATCCTGATGTTTTAACATTTTAAATATCATAAAACACATTTTATAGAGCAATTGGCTGATATTTAAAAAATGTTAATTTGATATTTAAAAAATGTTAAATTGATATTGGTTTTTTTTTCGGTGTATAATAAAATTACTATCAAAGTGAATTATTTTTACCATGGATATTGAAAATAGAAGGTATCAAAAATAATATCCCATTTGACATAAATTCGAACAAAACGAAAATTTCGAGTTAATTTTTCTTTTTTCTTCTTAAATTTCCTTTTTTTTTTTTTATTTTTTCTGAATATAAATATGAAGAAAACAAAACAAAAAATCGGCCAAATCGGTTAAGACGTTCTCGAGTTTTTGCCAAAATTACGCACGACAATTTTTGTAAAAGACAGATTTACTTGAGTACTGGAAATTGTTCTGCTGACTTCAAAAGCAAATTAAAACAAAAAAAAAAAAATGTTTTCCAGATCATAATTTCATAGTTAAAACCCAAGCACAAATCTCGTGTTGACCTGTGTTATTATTAAATAAATTGCATTCTTTTGAAATTTTCAAATAATATTTTCTGTGATAAATTTGTAAAAAATCGATTTTTTGAAAATCCTGACTTTTTATAGTTTTGAAGATATTTTAAAATTTTTCACCAACTTTAACAGTAAATTTGAAATAAAATATAATAAGTAACGCATTAATATCTTTAATTGACTTTGATGAAATTTTTTGTTTTCTGAATTTTATAGTATTAATTCAATCCAAAAAAATAAGTTTAAACAAATAATAATAAAAGTACATAGTATGCATATATACAATCAACATTGCACTGAAAAATATATTGTAAAACAGCAACAACATTTCCTGTAGTATTATAAAGTTGTGCGGATATTTACTGATAAAAAGTATGACTGGTATCAATGTTTTATAACCACTTCATATCTTTTTCATATTTGCGATTAACCTGAGTACATTTTTTCTATGTTTTTTCCACAGGTTAGCTATACTTTGACGGATCTAAATGAATACATATGTTCTCCTCTTGCATGAGTAGTTGTTGACGTAACTAAATCAATATGGTTGTCGTACAATATAATGAAAACATAATAATGTTATCAACCTGCATACAGTACAGCAAAATCAGATAAGACATGGCAGCAAGCTATATATCGTTTACTTTCGATAAGCCTCATAATATGATAATATGAGTTATAGTTAGTTGAAAAATGAGTTCGGAGAGATTACTTGGTAGTAATAATAACTACAACAACGACGCGGACAACGACAATTCTAGTTCTAGTGAAATGTCACTTCGATTTCGAGGTAGACTTTGCCAGTTTTTCCTAATTCTCCTATTTTTAGGAGGCGGACTTTTGTTTATAATACATTTTCTGCGTCAGCAACCAGCTATAAATCAATATGAAATTTTGAAAAATTACAATCGAAATCACAGATATTCGAGATTAACACAAGGACAACCTCGATCGATATTGCTATGGAATGCATTTTTCGGTGATCGTCGATGGAAACTTCCCGACGACACCTTGGGACCGGATTACTTTAGAGAACAACGATGTCCGGTGGTGAATTGTGTGCTGACAAATAATAAGGATTTTCTACCTGCCATTGAAATGTTCGACGCTATTGTCTTTCATGTAGCTGAACATTTTCCATTTCTTCAACCGGTGCCGAGGCGTCGAAATCCTTATCAACAGTATGTGTTTGCATTGATGGAACCACCAGGTGAAACCAAACACATTCTTGGTAATGAGGAGAGATTCTACAATTTGACCATGACTTATCGACTGGATTCGGATATATTTTGGCCATATATGTTTTTTGAGGATATCGAAAGTGGGTATATAGTGGCTCCTAGTTTAAATCCTACTTGGCGTACAGTGGAATCTATGGAATCTTCAAATGATGAACAATTGGATAAATTAATAGCTGGAAAGAAGAAATTTGCTGCATGGTTTGTTTCACATTGTGATACTCTATCGAAACGGGAAGAATTGACCAAAAGTCTACAGAAATATGTTAATGTTGATGTTTATGGCGCTTGTGGAACGTTAAAGTGAGTTTTGAATTTTATTTAAGTCAGGTAAAATTTTGTTAAGTTTTATTGAATACAAATTTCATTCTTGTTATGAAAAAAATCATTGAAAGCAGTTTTACTGCAACGGTTTTTAGAACGAATAACTCATCTAAAAAGTGGTTAATTTTCTAGTACCCGACCATTTTAAAAGTTTGAAAGCAATTAAAGTGTGTAGAAAACAAATACAAATGACAATTTTCTTGTTACTTTAACAAAGTAGATATCATGGTTATTCACGGATTAAACAAATGACTAGCATTTGATAGTGTACCTGAAGTTTTTTTTTTTAAGCAGATATTTTTTTTAGAAAAATAACTGAAATATTTTATTTGCTTATCAAGTGTTTGCACTTAAAGTTTGTTTGCTTATGTTATTTATGAAGTGTTTATAAGGGTGCAATTTGTCGTTAAAATGTGGCATCACTTATTTTTCGTTAAATGGAAAAAAAAAAAACAAAAAAAAAATCATGTGTGCAATTCACACGTGGTTGAAGTGAAACCTTAAAAATCATTTAAAAAAAAAATCAAAAAATTATAAAGCTTATTGTTTCAGCTCAAAATATTTATATCGACCATGTCTATACAACATTTACAAAAAGAGCTAGAATTTTTTTAACCCAATTAGTTTTCATAAAAAAAGCAAAACAATCAATTTCTTTTCTCTGCTAACGCCATTAAATCCATTTTTTAAAAGACAACCTATAATAAATTTTATATCATTATTATTTCACCTTTTATATGACGCTTCAATCATATTTCTACCATGCCTACAAAAAAAATAAGAATTTTTTAAAGCCAACCATGTCGAAATTTCGAACTGAGATTACGGAACTTCCTCTACTGCTGTCTGGTCATCGGCAACAAATCTTCACAGGTGTTTTGAGGTAATTTTCAAGTGGGCAACCACAAAATAAAAAAAAAAAAAAAAAAAGAACCTGCATCATTAGCTGCATTCCTTTGGGAACATTTATCTACACTGAGGGAAAAAATAAATTGAAGTTGAAACATCGTTGTTTCAAAGATGAACTACTTTATTTATGTGACTTTAAGATACGAAACCATCGAAAATTAACCTTTATTCCAAGTTGATTTTAAAATGTTCATCTTCAATGCAAAATCATTCCGAATAATAGTTAAATCAATGTGGTTGTCATTGATTTTACGTGGTTTTATGGTGGCTTTTCCCTCAGTATACTGCTAAGTACTTAAAACTACTTTGAACTACTTTTTCTATATTGAAAAAGTAGTTCAAAGCAGCTTTAAGTACCAAGGAACGCAGCTATAATTGTCGTCACAAAAAATAAAATGTATTGCTGGGTTGCTCATAGATTTAATTTTTTTTTCATAAAAATTTATTTCATGTAAGACTATGAGAAAAAATGTAAAATTCGTTCTTCAAAGGCAAGAAACAACAAACAACATCTTTAGTAAATTTTACCACCAAAAAAGAATGATGCAAAAAAAATAATTTTTTGTTTTGTGGACAATTTGAAATAAATTCAATTTTATTGGTTTGTATCTCAAAATAATGCGTTTCGCTTAGGAACAACAGTTTCTAAGCGAAACTCCTCATCAGTCAAATTTTTTCAAATCTTCTTAGAAATCTCACCTCATCGTACATAAAGAAAAATACCTAGTATGAGAGTTTTTTTTCTGAAAGTATTAGCAATTCAAAAAACTATCTTAATATTTCAGAAATTCCCGTTTTTAACTGAAAGCCTATAAATTTTGTCACAAAGTAATTCGAAATATATAAGATATCCAGTCAAAATGAGATTTATAATTAATCTCTCCTAAGAATAAGGTAAAGCATATAATATCCAAAGTTTTCAAGGGTATAAATTTATTTTTTTTTGCAACAAGTTTCTTACTGATTCGATACAATTTAAATTTGAAGAGTTAAATATTACGAAATACCTTGTCTCCTTCAATATTAAATGGATATATGTAAATATTTTGATTGAGACTCTGTGTAAAATAAACCCATGAATTTGCGGCTTTCTAAAAATAAGCTCATAAATAGTAAAGGAAAAAGCCCCGGGGCCCCCACAGCTTTAAATCCGGCCCTGAGTATTCGACATTGGGAGTTAAAAGTTTAAGGTTATTCATTAGAGGGAAAAATGTTAACTATTTTGTCTAAATTTTGTGTTAGTTATAATAAAGTCCCTATTAAGCTGATTTAAATTTTGTTTAAGTGGCATTCCTACTTTTTTTTTAAATGTCTAAAATTCAAATGGCTTCAAAATACATTAAAGTCAATTATTTTTAAGCATTCCTTTCTCTAATACCATTTATACACAATATTCTTCATACATTTCTACATAGGGCAAGGTGGCTTAAAATGCCTCCCCCCCCCTAAGAAAAATGTCCCATATCTCGACAAAAAGTAACATTCAAACTTAAATGCTATATACTTTTCAAAGTTTAATCAATAACCTTCACATTTTTTTCCAAAAAGTATTTTCAAAACGTCTTCCAATTTCACCGATCAAATTTACACGGGTAAATTTCTTTTTTTTTTTAAATCTCGAATACACATTTTTAAATGATTTTTATCTCGAAACGAAGTATGTAGTCTAAGAGCGATTGTTATCCAGTCCAGGGAGATTGTTATCCTGAACTCCTGATTCCTGAACGATTCTTATGTTAAATAAATGATTAGGTACGTACAGTTGTAAACATAATTGACCTTTTTTTGTATTGAATTCTGAACTTGGCATCACTGATTTCAAATCTGCCCTCAGTTTTTTTCAGGTACAAGGAAAATGCTTAAAAATTAGCAAACAATCGATTATTGAGATGTTATAACGGGAATATCTCGAAAACGCGAGCTGATAGAACTTCGATAGACTTTGGTTTCAAGTTCAGCACCCCAAAAACCTTCGGAAAAGTTCATCAAAATTAGGAAAACAAAATTCTTGTTGCACCGTGTTATTTATAAAATTAGGTCTGTTTGGGTACTGCCTAAAACAGAAATATTTCTACTTTTATAAACATTTTCAGTCCAATTCCTGTTTGCGTACTCTGGAATGGTGTAGTTTTGTACATTATTTTTGACAAAAGGAGAAATATTTCTGTTTTAGTTTTAGGCAGT
The DNA here is from genome assembly GCF_945859705.1 of Episyrphus balteatus. Classification (NCBI taxonomy): domain Eukaryota; kingdom Metazoa; phylum Arthropoda; class Insecta; order Diptera; family Syrphidae; genus Episyrphus; species Episyrphus balteatus. Next base: position 119,245,110 of record NC_079135.1, on the reverse strand, counting down.
ACCCAAACAGACCTATTAAGTTCCTAAAAAGTTATTGGTTCCTGGTCACATTTTGAAAGATCATGGTACCGTCAATCAGCAGTGCAGTGTACATTCGTTAAGGTATAATAAAAAAAAATTCACCTGTGCAATTCACACGTTGTAGAAGTGAAACCTTAAAAAATCATTTTTCTTGCAAAAAAAAAAAAAAATAGAAAAAATCTACCTATTTTTATTCTATCACCTTCAAAAGCGAAAAATACGTATTTTTATATTCTCACGCTATTAAATCCATTTTCTTCCCTAACAACCTATAACAACCTACACCATCTGAAAGCTTATTGTCTTAGCTCAAAATATATATATCGATCAAGTCTATGAGACATCTACAAAAAGAGCTAGAATTTTTTAAACTCGATGAAATTTCATCAAAAAATGCAAAAAAAAAACATTTATTTTTATGTTCTCATGCTATTAATTCAATTTTTTTGTTTGACAACCTATACAAAATTTTATACCATGTGAAAGCTTATTGTTTCACCTTGTATAATGATGTATAAATCTTATTTCAAAGATGTCTACAAGAGAAGTTAGAATTTTTTAAAGTCAACCATGTCGAATTTGCAGACTAAGATTAAGGTACTTCCTACACTGGTAGCTGGTCATCGCCAACAGATCTCCACAGATGTTTTGAGGTATTTTTCAATTTTTTCAATTTAAGATTGTGTAACTTGTAGAGCACGTACCGTTATGTGTGATATATCAAATAAAAGGTTATGATTGTTATCAGCATGCGTATTAAAGTTAAATCAAATTTGTATGTGCACTAGATCAAAAGATATAACGTGTGTTGGAAAAGAACATCTTTTTACCGTTATCTCCGAATTTTGAATATAAAATTAATTGAAATTTTGTACAATTATAATTTATTTAATTACCTATCTACAGTACAAATTTCATTCATCTTTCTATTATAACAAAAAAAGTTATAACAAGTTGAAGTCGTGTCGCGTTTTCGTTTCATCTAGTTTCAAATCACTACGATACTAAAGAAGTTTTCACTTCAAAAACTACTTTTGTCTTCAAAAAACCCTCTTTTGGATTAGATAACGTGATTAATTTGAGAATAGAAGATAGATAGTTTATAAAAGGAAGGGTATAACGTTTTTTTTTTTTTTTTGGTATAGTTTTAAATAACAAAGCTGATAAATTACCGCATTTAAGCTTCCATTTACAAATTTCGGCATACAGCCCATCTTAAGATCGAATTTAGTTTTCTTTTTTGGTTCTTTTTTTATCCAACTTTTTCTCAAAATGCAAATCGATATTTTCTTAAAAAGAACAAAATCTGAGAAGCCTTAGTAAAAATCAATTACAAATATTTTAAGGAAAATCTTTTAAATGATTTTTATTTTTTTTTATTAAAATGCATCTTAATAGAAGAGTCCTTTTTTCAGAAGGCCAAACTTTGAAAACTTGTTTTTTTTTTTTTTTTTTAATAATGAATTTTATGATTTTTACAATTATATTTTTTATATAAATCTAATATAAATACATTCAAAAATAATTATATACAAATTTTAAAAATCTAACTTCAATTGACTCCGTCGTGCATTTTAATTAATTAATTTACTTGTGTTACAATATTATTTCTTGACCACCCACCTACATTCCAATTTTATTGTTGTTTGCGAAAGGACACATACTTTAATTTATTTCACGGTAATGGTTAAAGTTGATTTGTATCACCACTAATCTCCTGAACCTTTGAAATTTAATAAACCAAATTGAAATGGAAAAGTTATTAAATTAAAGAAAACACACACGAATTGCAATATACTGACATGCGTCGTGACTAGAGCTGTAGGAAACCGTATGTATTCGTTACTTAAATGCGGGTATTCACTTCAGTAACGAGTAACGAAACGTTACTGCCCAAATAATTTCGTTACTCGTATGTTTCGTTACTAGTACTGAACAAGTAACGAAACATGCGAAACATACGAAACGTGCGAAACGTGCGAAACATACGAAAAATACGGAACATACTAGTAACGACGATACTCCAATTCCAATACCAATTTGGATTGGATATACGAAATGCGAAACGAAAACAAAATGGTACACTGCATTTGTCGTGTGCGCATTATTTCGCATCTCGTATCGGTTCGGTATCATCATTTATGTATTTTACCATTTTGTTGTTCTGTTTTTGTGTATGTATATCAAAACGGGTAAATAAGAATTCTGTTTCTTTCTCTTTCGTACCTGTTTTTTATGGACATGTGGGAGTGAGATATGTGAAAGTGTGTTTGAGTGTAGTGTAGATACATTCCAATTAGAATACCAATTTGGATAGGTATACGAAATGTGAAACAAAAACAAAATGGTACACTGCATCTGTTGGGGCGTAGCCGTACTTGTATTCTGTTTTCTCCTTTTGTAATTTTTCTTTTCCTTTGTTTGATTTGTTTAATTTATTTTATTCTTTAGTTTGATTCAAACAAATAATTACAATTTTGGTTTTATTCGTGATTTTAAGTTTTTGTTTTTTTTTTTTTTTTGATTTCAAGTAGGTACTACTTTCTTGCTTGTGTGTGGTGAGGTGGTGTCTGACATGAGTGACGACAACTTTGAATGAGAATATGGAATGAATTTTACTGAATGAAATGATTGAATGGTTTTTTATTTTAGGTTGGCTGCAATGACAATTTTTAAGTTTGGACCGGGAGGAAACGAAACATGGGCGTGTTCGGGAATGAGGATAATTTGCGTTCCGCAATTTTCCCTAAAACTGAGTACGCTTTTTACGTATTCGTTTGCGGTTCCCCTCGGTAGAACATTCTGAATTGAACAGCATTTATCGCATCTCGTATCGGTTCGATATCGGTATCATCACTTCATCACCACGACGCAACCAATCTGTTTATGGCCTTTGTGTTAATAGTTGATATTTAGCTTAAGAATGTACAAAAGTTTTTTGGTTTTTCGAAAAATTAGTTTATTATCGGTGCAAAATTTTCAACACAAAAAAAATCAGAGAAAACGAGGTTTGAAAATCACTCTCAATAGAAAAAATAAATGAAAAATTGTTCGACATGGTTGTATTGAAGTGTTAATATTTCGAGATCTGCGCGTTGCACTTTTGAAATAAAGGTCTCTAAAGAATTGTGATAAGATTACTGAAAGAATATAAACAAAAAATTACTCAAGTTTTGTCTAAAAATTTGGAAAAAAATCAAAAAAGTTTCCACGTTTGATTAAAAAAAAAACGAAAAAAATTCAATATAGCTACCTTTAAACTCTTATTACATGAGAATGCCGCAACTAATTTTAATGTTTATGACCTTAAAATGTAGCTTAGATTATAGAAATTGTTTTTGGTTTTTTTTCAAAAAAAAAATTTTTACACCCTTATACCAATGTACGAAACATACTTAAAATACCAAACATACCAAACGTATGAAAGACATGGAATATACGAAATGTACGAAACACACGAAGCATGCGAAAGTAACGAAAGTAACGAAACATGCGAAACACCCGAAACATACGAAATATGCGAAAAATGCGAAACATACGAAAGTAACGAGTAACGATATTATTGATGCGGGTACTCATTTTGTCGTTACTTTTACAGCCCTAGTCGTGACTTTTGTTTATTAGTTTGATAAAAATGTCTAATTGATGAGGTGCGAGGTATGGTGAATTAATGAAATTTCATTAATTAATGGAATCAAAGATGTAATTAAATGGAAATGTCCAAAAAGGACGTGTTATGAGAAAAGCTTATCTAATTGTAATAATTGAAAGTGACAGGTCATATATTACAAATTATTTTTCGAAAATAAAAAAAATAGCATTTTATTTTTCCTTGAATATAGTTTACTTTTATTAATTAATTAAATAATTCATTTATTAAACAATTTTTCCTTCTTTATTTTTTTCAGGTGTCCACACAACTCATCTAAATGCGATCAAATGATCGACAGTAATTACAAATTTTATTTTGCCTTCGAGAATTCATTGTGCCTTGATTATGTAACTGAGAAATTCTATAATGCCTTAAATCGTCAAGTGGTGCCAGTTGTTTTTGGTGGAGCTGATTATACAAAAATTGCACCACCTCATTCTTATATTAATGCAGAAAAATTCAAAACTGTCAAAGAACTTGCCGACTACCTTATTTACCTGAACAATCATCCCAAAGAATATGCACGCTATTTTTGGTGGCGTAAATTCTACAGACTCACGTCACGATCACCATTTTGTGATTTGTGTTCGAAATTGAATGCACCAGCTGCAACTGAAAAAGTACAATTCTATGATGACATCGAAAATTGGTGGCTTGGTGGATCTTGTTATTTTGAACCAAAAATATTGCTATAATTTTATTTATATTTTAAGATTAAAGTATAGATGATAGTTTTATAAGAGAATTTAAGAAATTAATGTACCATTACTTTTAATTATAATTGTACTTAATTTTAAATATTTTTATATTTGTACAAAAAAAAAAAAAAAATAATTAAATGTTGTTGTATGTAACGTAATAATTCAAATTGTTGGCTTTTAAAAAACGTTATCTGTTGAGGAGAATTTTGGTCTTGTATCTACACAACTGACAAGTTGTTAGAATCTTTACCTATGAGTCAGATTTACACAGCTTTTGAAAGAATAAAATATGTTCTCATAGACACCGTTACAAATTTGTTTATAATGAATTATCCCACATAAAAACATAACCTCGAAAACAGCCAAAATTAAGCTTTTTTGCTTTTTATAACGGTAATATTTCAAAAACGGAGGCCAATCAAATTTTTCTGACTTCGGATTCGAGTTCAGCACCCCATAAACCTCTAGAAAAGTATATTTTGGTTCTTGTGGCAAAAAAAAGTTCAATTTTGTTGAAAAGTGCTATTAAAAATAAATATTCGGCAAAGTTTAAACATGCATAACTTTTTTTCTTATGAATTGCACTAAAATTTTCTTTCAGATAATGAAAGCTTATAAAATTTCAAATCGAATATAAGAAAAATAGTTTTCCTACATACTCCAGAAGTTAGTAAAAAATGCTATTGTTTATAACAAAATCAATTATTTATAAATAATTTAAATAAAAAAAAAATTTTTGTTTAAGTAAATTGTTTTGTGTACAATTGGTAATATGTGTACCAAGTTTTATTTATTTTTATCATTTCATTACTGAGATATAGCCATTTTAACAAAAAGACCTGAAAAATTTCATTTGTTTATAACTTTTAACAAAATTGAAATTTTTCAAAAATACTTTGGAATATTATTTGACTCTATACTATATTGTAAAGATGGTATTTTTTCGACCTTTTAATTTGATTTTAAAATACATTATTCACCTTTTTAACTAAATTATTAAAAAAAAAAATATTAAAATCAAAGTGTGTTCTTTTTACCGACTTCCAAAAAGGAGAAGGTATTCAATTCGTGTGTAGTTTTTTTTTTTTTTTTAATGTTTGTTACAACATAACTTTGAACTAAGTGAACCAATTTTGATAACTCATAAAACCCAGTTTGTATCCATGGAAGTCGGTTTTGTTTTTTTTTTTTGATAAAAATGATTATGTTCCTACAACTGAGTACAAAGTAACTGAAAAAAAGAAAACAGAATAAAAAAAAAAAAAATGAAAGACTTTGTCTCACCAAAATCAACAGAAGTGAAAAAAATGATACGCATACGCCACGGTGACCAGTTATATTGAAAAAATCCTTTTCACTAATAGTACCTACATCAAATCAATAGCATGTTTTTCAGTCTCTGGTGATCTTAGCTCTTAAGAACTAGTTTTTGAAAAAAAGTAATGTATCGCACGCCCTTTAATATTCCAGAATTCTATGTGCTTAATTGTTTACAAAATTTGCTTTATTCGTCAATTTTGTCGAAATCGAGTTTAATTTTTTTTCATCACAAATGGGTAATTTTGCTCTTTAAAAGGTGCAATCGTTCCAATTTTTAGAAATGTTGCTTGGATATGAGCTCTTTCGATTTCATGAGAAATCTAAATTTCAATTTTTGGATATATTATAGGTACGAGTACAAAGTACATGCAACTTAAAATTTGTATACACACAATTTGTTTCTGATATGAACAAATCTAAAAATGTTAAGGTTAGTCTTTTATAAGATATTCAGAAACCAAAAAATAACGGTTCTTTGGCAGGTAACGTTAATAACGATTAAAAAAATATTTTTCTATTTCAAAAGTTGGGTCTTATCTGTATAACTACACACAAATATTTTAATCAAAATCGTTGAAGCCATTTTTGAAAAATTTACTTTTCTGTTTTCTTTATATGGCAGCTACGGCTATTGTACATACAGAAAAAACTATTCCACAAAAGAGAAAAAAGCAGATTTTGTATGATTTTACTAAATAACTTATTTTTGTGTTTCGAGAATTTATATGTATGTAGATATTAAACATATGGAACATATCTTTGAAGGAAAATCGAATGTAGCTAAAATTGGTAAATACACTTATCCAAAAATATTGTAGAATAAAATAAAAACATTTTGAATCAAAATATAATTACTATATTTCTGGAACTGGATTACAATTGTTAAGTCAGCTATAAATTATTTTTTTTAATTATTTTGTTTGTAATAAATGCGGGTGACTGTGGCGTATGTGTTACTTTTTTATATTAAAATATCTAATTGGTTAATACAAATTGTATAAATTGTAAAATATGGTAAGAAATTTTTGTATTTATTAATTACACTTTTATAGATCCTTTTTCATTTAAAAATACCAAGAAATAATTTTGATTACATATTTGGGAAAAAGGTATCATTCATAACTGTAAGTGTCGCCGTTGTTTTTTAATTATTTTTTTTTTTGTATTTTTTTACGTCATATTTTAGAAAATTTTCTTTCCCGCCTAAATGGGGGCAGATAGACCCCCCACCCATAGTAAAAAATGATTGTATTTAACTCCTCTACAAAATACTGTCATCAATTCTTGTCGCCTCAGTTATCGTACTCGTGAACCTATGTGAAGTAACCGAAAATACATTGACAATTTTAATATCTCAATTGAAAATCATAGAATTCAAATTGACTATTTAAACATACAAACTTGCTTACTTTTTTAAATAATAGCAGTATTAGTTTAGCTTTAGAAAAAAATAAAAAATCACTCATGTTGTTTTAACAATCATCATCGGTTCAAGTGGTGATTAGACAAGCATTTCCAACCAAAATACAGCTATTTGAGAAATCCTTAAAAAAATGTTATTTTTTTTCTAATGCTTCAATTTTATTTATTAAAAAAAAAAAAACACATTAAAAGCGGAATTCATAGTCGTTACTCGAGTTAAGATTTTTCTTAACTCCAGTGATATAATTTGAGAAATATTTCAATCAATCGCTCAGGGGAATTAAAAATAGGGCTTACAACTTGAATAAAAAAAATCTTATCTTGAGGAAAATTGTTTCTCAAACTCGAAAATTTGACTGATTTTAATTGACTGTCATCAAAAAAACATTTTTTTTAATAAATCGTCGTCCCAACCGTACAACTCAAACAAATATTGGCGTTTAATTATTTTATTATAAAATTAGTACAAATTTGTTGCGTTTTAGTGTCATCTGACCGAAAAAAAACTTAAGCGTTTCCTCAAGTAAAAAAACCTCCTCATACGTTCACTTGAGAAAAATTTCTCCTCCAGTGATGACTATGAATAAGGATTCGCTTGAGCGAATCCTTAAAGAATTTCTCAACTTGAGTGACGACTACGAATTCCACAATTAATTAAAAAAAACATTTTGAACGCAGTTAACTTTTTAACAAAAAAATCTTTTTAATCGTTTTAAAAGGAAGCTCTCTGTGGTCCATTGACCTCTGTGTCCTGCTATTTCTTATACAGTTCCAAAATAAAGAAAATAAACACATCAAAACTTTTCATGAGATTTACTATTTTTGAAATACTGTTTATCTAAGAATCATTTCATTTAAGAAGACTCTTTTGTTTGTCTTTTTTAATTCAAAGACTCATGCTGCGTGGCCTGTGAATTGATCCTACAATTTCAATTAAGTTAACTTAAATTATTCTCAAAATGCCATTAATTTTCCCTCACTTCTCTTCGATACCAAAACACTGTTGAATAATTCTTGTTGTGTTTCATTTGCAGTCGTATGACTACATCTTGATATAATTGAATCTCTTCGCCAAACCTTTTTGAAACTAAACCAACAGTCTTTAAAATATTTACTGACCTTAAACAAAATAGAAAAAGAAAAGTTAGATTTAAAAAAAATTCTGTTAAAATTATTAACTTACTTCACGTTCTGTATAACAATGGAATATAGCAATAAAAATTCCTTGAGCTCCAGCTATAGAATAATTTGTGATGTAGTAAAACTGCTCTATGTCACAGCTATCCATATCTGGCCGTATGATTAAAAAGAGAAATTGCATTCCAAAGACCGGAAGACATATCAAAGCAGCTCTCAAAGCTCGTCTTTCAATGAAATAAACCAGAAATTAGTCAACAAATCAAAGATTCTAAAGGAAAAAAATTTACAAGAATGGACTGTCATCAGATTCCTTGGCATTGAAGGCATGCCAAAGCCTCACAGTTATATGCAATAGAAGAATCAAATTGACACACAACATCGCCAATCTAGGTCCATCGAGTATCCAATCCACACGAAAATCCTCCGCAACCTGCCAACAATACTGATCGTTATATTTCGCCATTAAAGTAGTCCACCAAGATACACTGGCAATCGAAATGACTCCTGTTCCAATATAAAATGGCAACATTAAAGCTCCATTCTTTCGATCGTGTATCCGGAACAAATTGGTCAGCAATTGATGCAAAAATATTCCAATCATTAGCATGCATCCGAAAACAATATTTCCAGTGAGCTTTTCAAGAACTGTCAAAACTCTACAAAACACTGTATTTTGATGCATAGTTGTTGTTCTTGGTTGCAAGGATGTCAGTTCTGGCATGATTATTATAGCTCGAACAAGAATTACCATCACATTGTGAATGCAAATTGCTAGAAGAAGTGCTCGGACAATACGAAGTTTTTGCGAATGAGTAGCTTTGGTAAAAAACAGGACCAAAATAGCTGGTATGCAGAAAACTGTTGAAATTGACAATATTGCAATGTAATATTGATTTCGAGCGATGAGTGGTGGTGTTATATCGCATGGGGAATAATCTGTTTGTTGATCCCAAGTTGCATTGTTGTAACATTGTTTATAGCTGAAATCTAAAACCAACAACCAGCAACTAATTCAAGTTTAGATGAATTCAAATGGTTTGTGGGAAAATGCTTACGATGACATCTAGGTCCTTCATTGCCATAGGCAAAACGTGTGCAGGGCAATTTGATGTTTTGACCAGCCGGAATTGAAGGGAAACAGCTCCAGCCATCCCAGACACTAGGGCAACGGTTTTCTAAAAAGAAAAAATAGTAGTTGTTGATATAAACACTTACTCTTACTCTTACTCTTACTCTTACTCTTACTCTTACTCTTACTCTTACTCTTACTCTTACTCTTACTCTTACTCTTACTCTTACTCTTACTCTTACTCTTACTCTTACTCTTACTCTTACTCTTACTCTTACTCTTACTCTTACTCTTACTCTTACTCTTACTCTTACTCTTACTCTTACTCTTACTCTTACTCTTACTCTTACTCTTACTCTTACTCTTACTCTTACTCTTACTCTTACTCTTACTCTTACTCTTACTCTTACTCTTACTCTTACTCTTACTCTTACTCTTACTCTTACTCTTACTCTTACTCTTACTCTTACTCTTACTCTTACTCTTACTCTTACTCTTACTCTTACTCTTACTCTTACTCTTACTCTTACTCTTACTCTTACTCTTACTCTTACTCTTACTCTTACTCTTACTCTTACTCTTACTCTTACTCTTACTCTTACTCTTACTCTTACTCTTACTCTTACTCTTACTCTTACTCTTACTCTTACTCTTACTCTTACTCTTACTCTTACTCTTACTCTTACTCTTACTCTTACTCTTACTCTTACTCTTACTCTTACTCTTACTCTTACTCTTACTCTTACTCTTACTCTTACTCTTACTCTTACTCTTACTCTTACTCTTACTCTTACTCTTACTCTTACTCTTACTCTTACTCTTACTCTTACTCTTACTCTTACTCTTACTCTTACTCTTACTCTTACTCTTACTCTTACTCTTACTCTTACTCTTACTCTTACTCTTACTCTTACTCTTACTCTTACTCTTACTCTTACTCTTACTCTTACTCTTACTCTTACTCTTACTCTTACTCTTACTCTTACTCTTACTCTTACTCTTACTCTTACTCTTACTCTTACTCTTACTCTTACTCTTACTCTTACTCTTACTCTTACTCTTACTCTTACTCTTACTCTTACTCTTACTCTTACTCTTACTCTTACTCTTACTCTTACTCTTACTCTTACTCTTACTCTTACTCTTACTCTTACTCTTACTCTTACTCTTACTCTTACTCTTACTCTTACTCTTACTCTTACTCTTACTCTTACTCTTACTCTTACTCTTACTCTTACTCTTACTCTTACTCTTACTCTTACTCTTACTCTTACTCTTACTCTTACTCTTACTCTTACTCTTACTCTTACTCTTACTCTTACTCTTACTCTTACTCTTACTCTTACTCTTACTCTTACTCTTACTCTTACTCTTACTCTTACTCTGGGCTATCAAAAAAAAGAGTATCTTCTTGTCTTTTTTTCACTAGACGAGTGACAAAACAAACAAAAATTAGTATTGGGTAACAATATCACAAAATCACTCACCAACAGCCACATCATTATCCATTTTATCAGCGCAACAATCTTCAGCTTCATTTGTACACTCGATCCATCGACTTAAGGTTCGATTGCTTGCAAACGATTTCTCCACTTGACGACGCACATATTTGCTTGTATAATGAAACGGATGACAAAATTTTCCTCCATTATGACTGATTCCAGGAACAAAATAAGTCGAAGAATTAGTATATAAAGAACATGTTTCAAGTTCTAGCGGAGCTTCATTAAAAAAATCAGGTCTAGTGTAAATATAACAACCCCAACTAGCCCAATATTGAAATATTTCTTTGGGAACTTCTAAACTACGATACCGACAATCACTTTTCACCTGTGATGATGATGATATCAGCAAAAAACATATCACTACGAATATGTTATTTATAAACAAATTTTTATTCATTACTTTCAAAATATTTTTAAATAAAAACAAACAAAGAAAATTTGTACCGATTTTATAATTTATGACATCGATGGCGGCTTTACGAATTCTTATTAACTAAATGAAAAAGCCATTCATAGACGAAGCTCTAAGTCATTATCAGTCGATATTTGTATTTTTTATTTTTTGTCTTATCATTCTTGAAGAAAGCTATCTTATCGTTATGGATTGTGTGATATCGAGAAATTGAACACAAATAAATAAATGTTTATTGAGTTTTCCTACAAGACAAACAAGACACAAATATTTAAGACGACCTTGAAGGTGGAAAATGTCAAAAAAGTATTTCGTTTCAGACATTCAGTCCCAGTGTGCACGAGCTAAATAAGTCAAATAAATTAATTTTTTCAAGTGTAGGAATAGGAAGTGGTGTGGGCTATTTGATATAACTTTTATTATAAGGGGCTTGTCGATATCATAACACTACTGTTTTTCTTGCTATTTCACTTGCTACTTAGCTTACTTGAGTTACCCACTTCATTGGCGCCTTAAAATGAGTTAATTTAAGTGAGAATCCTTCAAAAACGCACAGTTTGAGACGTATTAGAAAGTTGGAATAAAAGATTTTAGATTTTAGACCTGCAGATTATCGAAAATGTCGAAATTTTTTTAAGTTTACCTATTCAGTGGGTAAATCTAAATAGTAATAAGAAGTTTAAGATTTTCTGAAAACCAAGAGGAACTTTTCCATATTTTTTTGTCCAATCGAAATAATAAAATCCTTTAATTATAGGATTTAGCCCAGAAAACAAGAGGATTTGCTTATTTTTTTTTGGCGGAAAATAACTTTTTTTGAAAAAACCTTCAAGTGTCTCGAAAAAATTAGTTTTTTTTTCCAGCTTTGGCAACACGTTAAAACTTAATCGGAAGTTCTAACTTGACTATAATATAATATAGATTAGATACTTAAAAGGTATGTCAATATTGTTTAACCTAAAAGTAATCAATTTTACCTAGTGGCAAACGTTTGATAGCTTAAGACTCGGGTATCGGGTAATCGAACTTCCAGTAACTGTCAAAAATGACATTGCGAAATTTAAGTGGTCTCACATAGATCTACATGAGAGGCATACTTTTGTTAGCCTTAACATACCATCATAATGCTCTAAATAAAGATATTAAAAGTTAAACTCGTCCAAATTATATTGACTTATAAATATACTCTGCATATGATGACATAAATGTTGGACCTGTTGATGATCATCCTAGTTTGGACCCGTCTTTGTTCCTGATAAGTTTTACTATAACCATTCGTAATGGGTTCAGATTATACCATCGAAAAAGACGAATAAAAAGCACGACTGGATCGCACGTACTGGCTTTTATTAGCCATTCATTGCATATTTATCGATTTGATTAGATATCATTTTTAGTCCTAGAGCGTTACTCTTACCAGAAATGACGGTTTGACCTTTATTATTTTTTTAGCATTGTTAATCGAAATATATTTGAAAAACTATTACAATGACTTCGATTATCATATTATTCGCAAAAAATTATAATTTTAATCTGATTTTCTCATTGCAAAACTGGCTTTCTCGGAATGACGGTTAATTTATGTACCTACGCTAATTAGAGTTTATATTGAAACACAATTTAAACATTGACTTAATTATTTTATCCATGAAAATGGTGATGTGACGTAAATTAATTTAATGAGTTACCGAAAAGACATTTATAAACGCCACCTGTAGGCTTTATATGATTATATGATTATGATTTATTTATATATTTTAATACGATGAGTCATTTTTCTGCGTACAACATTATGTAATCAAAATAAAATGAATGCATTTTATTAATTTTTACTTGCTCTATAGGTAGGGCAAGTATTGGTTTCGTGTCGAAAAAAAAATTGAGGTTTTAATCAAAACCAACATTACGATGTTGGAGAACTCCGAAAAAGTGGGTGCCGCAATTCTGACCGTCCACCCGTGTCGTCGTCCGTCTGTGCGTCTATCTGTACACATTTCCACAGCCTAAACAAGTGGACGGATTTTCTTCAAATTTATTACAGATGATTTTTATAGAATTTAGAAAGTTTTTTTTTATTTGTTTTTTTTTTTTTTATATCTCGCTTAGAAAGTGTACCTCTCATACAAATTTTTCAATTTAAATCAAATATCTCGAAAACGGCTATTGATTAAACGTAATATTCAAAGCGATTGCAATAAAACTGCATCTTATCTAAAATAATTGATTTTAATGTGAACGGTTTTGTTTTTTTTTTTTGTATATTTTCTGAAATTAAACGGAAAAGAATACTTTTACCAACAAAAATATTCCACTTTTTTATTTTGAAGAAAATGCGAATAAAACAACTTTTATCCCATTATTTTTCCCAACGTTTCGTAAGTGTTTCTTACTTCTCCAGGTGTATATTAATTTAAAACAAAATTTGCTTCTCTTCAGTTCCTTTTGCATATTTCCCTCAAGCTCAAATATGGCAATTAACACTTAGGTCTAATTTATTCACACTCCATTAAATTTAAAGTCGCCATTAAAAAAGGGAAATTTTAAAATTTGTATGCGATTTGACAGTTTTATAATTTTTAATAATTTAACCAATACTTACCCTATAAAGCAAGTAAAATTCGAGGTGGTAAATTTATATGGTTTTAATTTTAAGGTAGTAAGTGTGATAGAGTTGTAAATTTTCTTTTTTTTTTGCCGCAAAAAAGATCAATAGATACCACAGTACATGTCAATTACAATTTCTTGTTTCTCTAAAGAAAAGCTCGTTTTAAGACACAAGAATAAAAACATTAAAAAACTTATAATATCATACAATTTGTCTAGTATTTAAAAGCTTTATCAAAACCAGTTGCAAATCTGTACAAGCTCTTGTAGAGTAATTGGTTGAACCTTAATAGTATTCTACGACATGCTATAAAAAAGGTAAACAATTATTTTTATTCATTGTTGTGAGCGATCAAAATTTGTTTCCCTAAAAAAACTTTGTATTAAATTAACATGATATTATAAATAAGTTAAATAAAACAAAAAAAAAAAAAAAACATAACTTCATCTATTGTTATGATGACAAAGCATATTTTAGAATGAAAATAATATAATATTCACTTGATGAATATTTTAAATATATTATAGGGTACATTTTGCAACATAACAAAATCTACAAGTCCTATGATTTTTTTTTTGTTTGATTTATTTTATTTATTTATGCCTCCAAGGCTAGGTGTATTATTTAAGAATGTTGCGGCCCAACAAAAACTCCAAAATATACTTAAAATAATGTTCAATTTTTTCCGTCTTATGAAATATACATATAAACTCAATTTTTTTTAATTAAGTTATTTCAAAGCAAATAATGAAAAAGCTTTTGTCATTTGCTAATTTTTTGACATGTTGACATGTTTTATGGGGTTTTCGACAATCGAGATCGGAAACTTTGGAATATAAACAACCTTGCCAAAAATATAACTTCTGGACCTGTCCACTCATTGTTATTGTAATGCTTCTTTAGGGCCTCCTTTAATAAAAAAAAAAAATTGAGAATGATAAAAGAAAATACATTTTTGAGTAAGAGCTATATGCAAAGTGGCTACGATGTTAATTATTTTAAACACAATCTGATTAATTTACCCTATGTATCTAGTCAGTAGTAACCTGATTGTTGAGCTTTAATTTCATCTGAAAAATTCTTGGGGATTTACCCAGAATACAACTTAATTTTAGTTTTAACTTTAATAACAATAATATAATTACCCATATAAAACCAAGGTGCAGCTGCAGAACACTTCTAAGTTTGAATTCAAATCGCATCATGGAACGTTGGCAAAATCGCGTCGCAGTAGTTACAGGAGCTAGTAGTGGAATTGGCGAAGCAATTGCTAATGATTTAGTAGCAGCAGGATTAAGAGTTGTTGCATTGGGTCGTCGGCAAGAACGTCTCGATCAAAATCGTTCAAAACTTGCACCTGAGTTGCAAAAACGTTTCTTTCCTCGAAAATGCGATGTTACAAATGAAGCAGATGTTAAAACAACATTCGATTGGATTGAAAAAACACTCGGAGGTGTCGATATTCTTGTCAATAATGCTGGTGTAGCTCGTTTGGGAAAACTCATTGATATGGATACATCGTTGATAGATGAAACTATTAACACAAATATAAGAGGTTTGGTTTATTGCACTCAGGCAGCTTACAAAAGTATGAAGGCAAGAAATTTCAATGGTCACATTGTGCATATAAATAGTGTTGCAGGACACTCGGTTCCTCAGATGGAAAAGAATGATAGTTTGAATATTTATTCACCAACAAAATTTGCTGTGACTGCAATTAATGAGACGATACGACGTGAATTACGGGATATTGGAAGTAAAATCAAAACAACAGTAAGGAATACAATTTTTTTTTATTTTATAGAATTTTGTTAATTTTTGTTCTTAAATTATTTTTTTTTTAGAGCATAAGCCCTGGATTTGTTCGAACTGAAATTCTATCGAAGGAAGATCTTGAGTTAATTGAAACTTTCTTAAATCCGGAAGATATTTCCAAGGCTGTTTTGTTTGCAATCTCAACACCGCCTCATGTACAAATAAGTGAACTTATTGTGAAACCAATTGGAGAAAAGATTTAAAAAATTATTGTTTTTTTTCTACTCATTTTTAAATACAAAATTTTTCGAAAAAAAAATTTTTGTTTAGAATAAATTGGTTGATTCAAGATTAAGAAAATGCTTAAAGGCCGTTTTTGAGGTAGGTTCTTGCCTTCCAAAGAATAAATCGCTTATGGCAATCGAAAAAGAAAGTTGAAGCGAGCGGTTTTTGTTTGATCATAAAATTGCGTTTTTTGACGCTCAACGACGCAGCTGTTCAATACTTATAGTACCCAAACACACTTCTGTTGACTTATTGGTTATTCATGGAATCTGGGTAAACCAGTATTAGTATATTAACGGTAACGGGTAACAGTCGTACATAGAATTTTATACTATTTCACTGCCCAACACACAAACATTTTCCAGACAGTTGCTTATCATTTCTTACTAAATGGAGGATTCTGTTTCCGAAAATAACTATAGTTTTTTTTTTCTAGCAGCTCTAGTTTTTAAATTATTCATACATGAATGGGCATGCTAATTCATACAAGCTTTCTTTTGTAAAATTTGTTTTTATTTTTTTTAATTTTTGTATTTTTATTTTACTTATTGAACCGAAATACATTACATTCGTAATAAATTTTTCTAGCAAAACTTTAAAAAACGCTTGTGATAAGAAAAGCTAAAACAAATAGTTATGAAACTAGCCTCAAAATGTGAAAAATGAAAATATCTAAAAAATAACAGCTCTTAGAAAGGAACCTGTGTGATTTTTACGCTTAGTGGGTCCAAATCCGTTAGTCTTTTCAGGAAAATGTTAACAAACAGTTAAAAAAATCATAACTTTAAAATAAGTACGAAATTACCCCCAAAATGTGGAAAATTAAATTAGGTAATATTTCAAAAAAATAGAACTCCTGAAATAAATGAATTTAGTTTTTAGGCTTATGGACCCCAAATACATTAAGGTCCATTTTCTTCACTCGGAGTTGAACATAACTTGCGAATTTTTAATATAAAAATTCTCAAGTTTTGTTCAACTCAGAGTGAAGAAAATGGACCTAAGTTTAATATAAATTTTTCTGAAAAATTTAAATAGACGCTCGAAATAAGGAAAACTTAGAAATTAATATGAACAGTCCCCCAAATATGAAAAATTAAATATTTCAAAAACTAGAACTGCTAGAAAGAAACCAACATGATTTTTGAGATTACTGAACCCAAATCTATAATATTTGATATGAATCTCTATGGAAAATTTAAAAAATTTTAAAATTGTTGGCCAGTGTTACCTATAGTTTAGTTTCAGCGCCCTAACCCTTTAATTACAAAGAACCAACTCAACTCAGTCCATTTTCGACCACTCTCTCATTTATATATCGAAAAGTGAGATATTTCAAACAAACATTAATGTTGTGCTAGTCCAAAGAATGTAAGTACTTCAGAAAATTTCAGCTACTAAAGATTAGAAGTTCCTGAGATACAAGGCTTCAATAAAATCCCACGTGAATGACCAACTCATTGATAGATCAACAAATTTCCTGTTATAGTAAAACTTGGAATTTGTCAAACTTGATTATTTTTATACGTAACTGCAACGCAAATGGAGACATGGGTCCAAAATGGATTTCCAAGCCCTAGTGTTCACGACGACAAGAAACACAGAACCTTCGCTTCTAAGACTTTGTCTTGTCATAGCGGATGTCAGTTCATTCTGTATAGATGATAGGAGGTTGCCACAATAAATGGGTGATTTACGATAGTGAAGCGTTTGTTTTAAATAATACATATTTTAAATCTATTAGATTTGGAAAAGTTTTTTTTTTTAGCCGCTATCTGTTCGATTGTCAGAAAGAAGTTGGTTCAGTAAAAAAACATCCATCATTTGATATCATTTTTAGGCGCCATCTTGGGAGTTACGAAAAAACAATATATCAAAAGAGCTACATATTCTTCTTCAGTAAAAAAAAAAAATTTCATTTGACACGGATATTGGTAACCGATATTGTTTTGATGTGCAAAATTATTAACATTTTGAGAAATGTGTTTTTTTTTGCCACCATCTTGACGGTTGTCAGGAAATGGAGTTTTCATGATTCATGTAAAACAAAACCTATGTGTTTAATGCCTATATTTTTATAATTTGAGTATTTTCAAAGTTTGTCAATTTTGGGCATAGCCTTTTTCCCAACAAGATTTTGAAAAAGAGGATTTCATTTTGCGTCCGAGGAATCATTTTTATGGGAATAAAAATAAAATAAATAACGCCTCTAACGGGTTTGAATTATTTTTTTTTTTTTCTAAAAATGCATCAACAAAAGAAATCAAATTGCGACCATTTTTGGAGTTTTAAAGTCATTGAAAAAAATCTATTTTTTTTAGGAACTTATATTATTTTGACAACGAACTCGCGAATCAAAATTTTCCCAAAACTTGGTTTTATTTTAAAATGTTGATCAATAATTTCTGACAAATCGTTTCTGAGAAATCGTTTTATTTGTATGTTTTGTTTGGAGGTCAAAACAATTCTGAAAGTTGGTTTAATTTTTCTATAAACGAATGTAAAAACTCAGTAATTTCGACTACCTATAGAAACAATTTAAAAGAACTTCACCAATATCTGAGAAAATGTTGAAAAACTTAAATTTTTTTAGAGATTAAAAAATAACTCCTGTAACAATTTCTTACCCAAAAAATCAAAATTTATAACTAACGAATTTAATCTTTAATAACATATACGTATGACTCGTGTTTAATTTTATCTCAATTCTGTTAAATATTTACGTCGTGTACGTGAAGTATCATTATTCAAGAAATTATTTCAAATATTAAAAATTCAAAACACGAAAACACTTTTTTTTCTCCAAGTGTATCCACTTAACAAAGCTCACTTAAAAGCTTTAAGATTATCAATGCGTAAATGCATAAAAGATTTTGTTTAATTGAGCTTTTTTTAAATTGAAATAAGTTAAAGAGATCAAATCAATAATTCTAGTAGGTATCGAAAATTATAATAATTTTAGTAGTTAGTCTCTATCAATCTTTGGTCATGGATCGTTGGCAAAATCGTGTTGCAGTTGTTACCGGAGCAAGTAGTGGAATCGGTGAAGCGATTGTTAAGGATTTGGTCAAAGCAGGACTAAGAGTTGTAGCCTTGGCTCGTCGACAAGATCGTCTGGAGAAAATTCATTCCGAATTGCCAGCTGATCTTCAAGAGCGTTTCTTCGCCAAAAAATGTGATGTGACAAAAGAAGATGAAGTCAAGGAAACCTTCGATTGGATTGAAGAAAACCTTGGAGGTACTGATATACTTGTCAATAATGCCGGCACAACTCGACCTGGAAATTTGGTAGAATTGGATACATCAATAATGGACGAAGTTCTCAATATAAATGTTAAGGGTTTGATTTATTGCACTCAAGCTGCATATAAAAGTATGAAAGGGAGAAACTTTGATGGTCACATTGTGCATATAAATAGTATTGCTGGACATAACGTACCTCAAACAAGACCTGGTTTGAGTTATAATATCTATGCACCAACTAAATTTGCTGTGACTGCAATTAATGAAGTAATGCGTAACGAACTCAGGAATTTGGGAACGAAAATCAAAACAACTGTAAGATGAAATATGAGCTTTATGTTGTATTAATTGGCTGATGTGTTTTTTTTTTATTAACTTTTATTGCAGAGCGTTAGCCCTGGTTTAGTTCGTACGGAAATTATTCCCGATGAGCTGTACAATGAAATTGGAATATACTTGAATGCAGAAGATATATCACAGGCTGTAATGTTTGCTATCTCTACACCTCCTCATGTCCAGATTCATGAAATCGTTGTCAAACCAGTTGGAGAAATGTTTTGATTAAAAATAAATACAAGGCAAATTATGCCGATCGAATTTTAAAGATGTTGATTTTGTATAAATAATAACAAAAGATAATAAATTATAAAATATAGATTCAAAAAAGAAGCTTTTACGATTGATAAATTTTAAAAATACACAAAAGATAAGAGGAAACGATTTTGTTTCACTATATAGTAAAATATTGTATTGATTTTTTTAAATTTAACTTATTTGAATGGGTGTAAGAATTTGCAAAATATTGTTCTACTGAAAGTTAAAAAAAGTCGACAAAATTCTTGTCCAGATGGCTGGGTCCACCTCAATAAAAACATTTGCTTGAATGCTGTTCTAAGGATGTTTTTTTAATATCGATTTATGTAAAATCATTTTAATAAATAAACTAGTTGAATGTATATAGTGGACCAATATTTTTGTACATAAATTAGAGTTCCTTATTTTGTTGATCTAAAAAAAATTGTATTTTCTTTTATTTTTTAAGGTGAGAGTTTTATTGTGTTTTTTAATTACGATATAGTTACTATAATATATCAAGTTATGCATTCGTAAAAAAACAGTGAGATAACATTTTTCCGTGACATAACGATGATACGATGTCTGTCTATAAACGGAGCTACAACCTTAACGGATGAACCGATTGATGTCAAACTTGGTGTGTAGCGTTATTTGCCGACTCTCCGGAAAAGTTTTTGGAATTAATTTTTTTGGACCAAAAATAACGGTACACTTGTCATATAACGATTTTAGTAAAGTTTAAATTTCTTGAAAACGACTCCAACGATTTTGTTAAAAAAAATTTAAAAGTAAGTTTTAATACAAGGTCAATCTATCAATGAAATTTTTTTTTTTTTTGAAAATCATTATTAACGGTACCTGCCATAGATCCTTTTTTTTAAATCTGATTTTCTCCGAAACTACTAATTCGATTTCAACGAAGTTTTTTTTATTGTAAAAAAGCATTAACATTAATTTAATATAAACCAAAAATAAAATTAAAGAACAAATTAGTTTTTGGATTTTTTAAAAAATTTTGAAATGTTTTTTTTTGAAAAATCAGATGTTGAATTTTTTTGAAATTTTTTTATAAGATGTTGATTAGCTATTTCAATAAAATGGCATAACAATTTTATTTTAAAGCTTTTTTTCCAAAAAATCATTTAGGTATAAAAAATTAGTTTTTAAAAAACGGCTCTAACGATTTTGATTTTTTTTCTAAAAATACATCTTAATAAAATAAATGAAATTGCATACTTGTTTTAAGGGCTACCTATTTGATTTTAGATGTTGTTTTATTATTTTGAAAAACGATGTGTTTAAAATTTTTTTTTTTTTAACCCTCTACTGCAGGACGAAAAAATTAAAAAATGCTTTACATTGGTTCTTTGGGTTGTTTCAAAACGGTTTACATTAAAAAAATTTGTTTAAATTAATTAATTTAAAAAATTTGTTTATAAGCCAAATTTGGCTTCGTATGCATTAAGGGGTAAGAAATTTTACTAATTTTATTTATTCAGATTAGGTAAAGAATAAAATTAAAATTATAAAAAGATAAATATTTATCATTTAAAAACAAAATAAAGTAAAATAAATACATTGCATTACAAAAGGTTAAGAATTACTTCAAATTTGGCTCATTTTAAGCCATGGAACCGAGAAAAGCAATTTGTTTTTTCAGTTACATATATTTTTTCTGGTTCACATTCTTTCCACTGTCGAAGTAAGTCTTGCTCCAACATTTTCACCCACTCCCAGATCTTAAAAAAACTAAAAAGTAATAAAATGATTGAAAAATATTATAGGTGAGCCTCGCTCCACCTAAATTTTTTGTAGTTACGCCCCTGGAAATGGGGTTAACATTAAAAAAATGTCTCTAAAAGCGAAGTTGCTCCATTTCTGAAGTAAAACATGCATACGAAGCCAAATATTACTTCCGTACTTTTTGCCCTCCCAAGACCAGGCCAATCATTTTTTTTCAATTAAAATTGGTTCATAGCATACATACATACGCAGTAATTAACACTTAAAGTATGAAAATATTCTACACTTTCGATTTCAATGCACACGACTGATCGACTCACCTGTGATCATAAAATACACCTTTATTTTGTGTCGGACACACGAAAAAACTATCTCTATGGGTTCTCAGAAACACAAAGAAGAGGATTGTATTGAATCTTTACCATTTTTTTGTGACAGAGAAGAGAAAAGTGCATACAAATAGACAAAACCATATTTGGCTCCGTATGCAGTAGAGGGTTAAGTCTTCAAATTCTAGAAACTTGAACCCTTACAGCAAGTTCGTGCGACCCAGTCGAGCATTTTATTTTATTTTTTTTTTTTCTGTTTTAAGTATTGTCCTTTTTACGCTATTCTCATTAACAATGGCAAGGTAATTTCAATAAATTGAGTTTAATCACTTTTTCGCTAAAACACTCTTAGTTCAAAAGTTATAACAAAACAACTTTTTTCACATTACCGAAACCTTAAAAACTTGTCCTTTTCTTTTTAACATTTTTAAACTAATTTGCGATTGCAAAAAATTTTTCAAATTTTCAAAAATTCATTAATTTCGAAAATCAAATTTACCTTCTGAAAATGTTCACCAAAACTTAATTCTTCTCAAATTAAAAATAATGTAGGTACCTACATACATTTTTTTTTTAAATTTTGCTATTTAAGTTTGTATTTGGTTTTGAAGAAGGTATGAAAATTAAAAACTCGGGAAAAAAAATCAAATGGTAGAGATTACCCCAAAGAAGAAGGAAAATAAACCGCAATAATAAGAAGAAATATGCTCATGACAATAACATAAATGTATCAAAAATATATTGCTGAGGCTCAATACAAAGCTTCTAAGAATTTGACTATGACCTTGTGTCAAAGTTTTGGCTAACCAATTAAATTACTATTAGAAAACGATTACTCTTTTCAGTAAAAGCATCTCAAATCTCGTTAATAAATGCATAAAAATGTATCTTTAATGACTCAAATATTCTTTTGTTTTTACTTTCATTTTTAATACATCAATATTATATTTTGGTTCTCGTGTGTAAACGAATCCAGCGTTTCTCATTTATTAGCTCTAGTTCCTATTCTTAATACATACATAATTAACAACAGGTTTTATTTTCTTCACTATACACACTTTTCTCCTTGCCAGACTTTGAATTTGATTTTGACTTGAGGTAAACAAAAGTCCACAATGTTTTTTAAAAGAATTTTGTTTTTACAGATTCTTTGTTGCTGTGAATGATTAGATACACTGCTATCTACAAGATACAAATTTCAACCTTTAGGTATACCAAATTTTACCTGCGAATCTACTCTCTAATGACTATGAGGTATTATGAGCAACCAAATTTCATTCGATAGTCAGTTTGAATTTCTCCGTGATCATGGAACGTTGGTTAAATCGTGTCGCTGTAGTTACTGGAGCTTCCAGTGGAATTGGTGCAGCTATTGCCAAAGATTTGGCTTTAGCCGGAGTCAAAGTTGTTGCTTTAGGTCGTCGAGTAGAACGTATTGAAAAAAATCAATCCGAATTACCAGAAAACGTTAAACCTCTATTTTACCCTCGAAAGTGTGATATAACAAATAAAGACGATGTAGCTGCTACATTTGAATGGATAGAAAAAACTCTTGGTGGTACTGATATCTTAGTTAACAATGCCGGAATATGTAAAATGGGAAATATTGTCGATATGGATCTTGAAGAAGTCGATGATGTTATCAATACAAATTTGAGAGGTCTAATTTACTGTACACAAGCTGCTTTTAAGAGCATGAAAGCTCGTAATTTCGATGGACATATTGTCCATATAAACAGTATCAATGGACATAAGGTTCCAGATATCCTTCCTGGACACAGTACAAATATTTATACACCAACAAAATATGCTGTAACTGCAATTACTGAAGTTTTGCGAAAAGAATTGATAAATTTGCAAACCAAAATTAAGACTACTGTATGTAGAAGTTTTGAGTACTTATGAAGGAAAGTTTAAAATTTGTGATTATTTTTTTCTTCTTGCAGAGCATTAGCCCTGGATTGGTTAAAACAGAAATTGTTCCAGACGAAATGTTTGATATGATTGGATGTTATTTGAAGCCCGAAGATATATCACAAGCTGTATTGTTTGCCATTGGAACTCCACCACATGTTCAAATTCATGAAATGATTGTGAAGCCAGTTGGTGAAAATTTTTAAAATAGATATTAGAACTAAGTTTGAATAGTACCTAAAGCAAATTTTCAAAAATAACACAAGTGTTTTAATGGAATTTTTTTTTAAATTTTTGCCTAACGTACTTTTATATTTCAATTTTTAAGTGAGCAAAAGAACAAAAAAGGTTAACATACAGGGTGTCCCGGAATAAGATAAGGGTGTGTTTTTTGGGTTCTAAGAAAGATTTAAGATTTTACAGGTTTTTTCAAGTATCTTAAAATGTGTGGTTTTTTTTCAACCTTTCGAATAACTTTTTTGTTCATTATTTTCGTTTTCATAAGAATAAAGTAATAAAACGCTATGTTCAATACGCATTTTTCAAACTAATCTCAAAGTCAAAAATTATCGTGGGCAAGAAAAAATTAATAGCCTTTAAGAAATAGTATCTGAGTAACCAAAAAAGATATAAAAATTAATTAAAAACAGTTACAGAGTATGAGAGTAAAAAATTTCTCCTAAAATTAAGACCTTAACGAAATTTCTAGCATTAATATTAAAAAAGAAATTACCGTTAACAAGGTATATCAAAGTAAGTGGTTTCTTAAATCATCAAACAATTATACTAACTCTGGGCATAGATCCTTATTAGTAGATACAATTTTATTCTTAAAATCCAAAAATTACACCTTAAATTTTCCTTTTATTATTTTGGGACACCCTGTATAATTCAATGTTAACTAAAGCCTAAAATTGGAGAACTGCTTATTAATGAAACTGTTGACATAGACATCTAGCTGGCGACTGAAATTTTATCAACGAAAATAATCTTTAATTTTTTTCTTAAGACCGGATGAAGATCAGGGCTCAGTTTTTTTCAGATATTCATTGCCAGCTCATTTAATTCTCGAATTTCTCAACTTTTCATTTTGTTCTGTCCCCAGGTTCAGACTCAGAGGATGTGATGTGTTGTCTGTTTTTGAAGCTATAATATTGCTAAGGGGGTCTGATTATTTTAAAATTCGGTGGAGGAACATACGTCCTTAATTTTTTTCGGGGTCATAAGACTAAAATGGAGTTCGGGAATTATGCCCCAAATACTGAGACATAAGTCCTGAATTTTTGTTCGAAAATGGGACATAAGTCACAAATGGAACAAGGAATATTTTTTATACACATTGGTACTATAATATCGACCATATAGGTTGGTAGGTACTAATTAATCTATGAGATTATTTTTTGGTGCAACGAAATAAGGCCAAGTAAAAGAGTTGGGTTCATTTCTCTTGCACGAAAAGAAATAAACCAAATTTGTTTTTAAAAAATCCAACTGGGTCTATTTTTTTTTTCTTTACTTAAACGAAACATTGGAGTAGGTACTGCCGAAAAAAAATCATGAGAACAATACCGGTTCTATTATTTCGTAAGAATATTCGTTGGACATGTCTCAGACAGTGGCGTATCCAGAAAAAAATTTGGAGGGGGCTGGAAAATTTTTCCAAAATGTTTTATAATGGTGAATGTACGACTTCCAAAAAGGAAGAGGTATTCAATTCATGTGTTTTTTTTTTAATGTTTGTTACCTCATAACTTTGAACTGAGTGAACCAATTTTGATCGTTCTTTTTGTATTGGAAAGTTGCTGCAATTTGGCCCCATTTCAACTTCGTTCAGTTCTGGCCATATAAACTATTAAAAAAAAAACATAAAACCCAGTTTTGATCCATGGAAGTCGGTTTTGCTTTCTGATAAAAATGATTATTTTTATTCATTCATCTTTGATCGAGAGAAAAGCGCTGTGCTGTGGTACTGAAAGTGGTATAGTAGCATTTTACTTCTCTCTACTTCGTTCTACTGTCTCCTCCTTTCACATTCAAAATAGTGTTTTCTTCAAAGTTCTTGTATTCCAAACATTTTACACAAACAGCAAAGTGTTGAGTAATCTTTAAAAAAAAAACTTTATTTCTTTCGAACTTTGCTTACCTACAGATTTATTCCTACTTTGTCAAAAAATTGCAGATTCATTGAAAAAGGCACCAAATTCACGAACAGAAACTAAGTGAATTGAATTCGATCAAAAAAATTTAAATGAATAAGAAAATACAGAATACCTATATTTCACTTTCGGCAAGTGAATGGTTAAAAAAGTGAAATGCAGAACGTGAAAGTCTAAAAAACTAGTTTTTAATGAAATTCTTTTTGATTTCTAATCCGAAATATATATTTTTTCATAATTATGTTCCTTTTTTAATACAAATCAGAAGCACAAACTGGAATTTGCTTAGAAACCCATTAGTTATGTTGACCACTAAGATTTTGAGATATACAAAATTTTTGTTTGCAATATCTTTGAGAAAAATATTATTTTTGAAAAAAAGTAAATACAGGTACTCAAGACAATAAAAATGGCGTGATTGCATTAGAAGCTTTGCAAAATTTAACGGTGATGTAATTCGACGTCAAAATACCAAAAATATTATTTGAAGAATTCTGAATTAGGCTAAAATCCTAAAGGCACTTACTCAAACAAACAACCATTTCAGAATTTGGAGGGGGCTCGAGCTCGATCATTTGAGCTGCCTAAATCTCTAAGATTTACGAACAAGTTTAAGTTAATCATGTAGATTATGATCACAACAAAAACATTACTGTTAAAAAAAGAGCCAAGTTCTCCTATGTTGAAATTATGCTGGCACAAAAAGTACTGAGATGTAAAAGTGTACCAAGTTCTAAAGTTTGGGTTCAAATTCGTATCAATAAAATTTTGATTGTTCTCTTGACAATTTTTCTTAATTATCGATTTTTAAAGTTATTTCAAAAATTGCCAAGTAAACAATCAAAATTTTATTGATACGAATTTGAACCCAAACTTTAGAACTTGGTACACTTTTACATCTCAGTACTTTTTGTGCCAGCATAATTTCAACATAGGAGAACTTGGCTCTTTTTTTAACAGTAATGTTTTTGTTGTGATTTCACTACTTTTTGCAAGGTATGGCTGTAGAATATAAAATCTCTATATTTGATGAAAATTCAGTGAAAATGGGTGGTTGCCACGCCCCCTGCCTGAAATTCTCAAATTTAAAATTTTTTCCTTTGTATAAACTACCAGCTCTACCATTCTACCAAATTTCAAGATTCTACGACAATCAGAAGTGCTCTATAATAATTTATGAAAATTCAGCGGAAATGGGCGGTTGCCACGCCCCCTGGCTGAAATTCTCAAATTTTAAATTTTTTCCTTTGTATAACCTACCAGTTCTACCATTCTACCAAATTTCAAGATTCTACGACAATCAGAAGTGCTCTATAATAATTTATGAAAATTCAACGGAAATGGGCGGTTGCCACGCCCCCTGGCTGAAATTCTCAAGTTTTAAATTTTTTCCTTTGTATTAACTACCAGCTCTACTATTCTACCAAATTTCAAGATTCTACGATAATCAGAAGTGCTCTATAATATATGATGAAAATTCAGCGGAAATGGGCGGATGCCACGCCCCCTGAATTGAAAATCTCAAATTTTCGATTTTTTCCTTTGTATACACCACAAGTCCTATCACCGTGTAAAATTCCAAGTTTCTACGATATCGGGAAGTTCTCCATAATTTTGATGATCTGTCAGTGAGTCAGTGAGTCAGTGAGTCAGTGAGTCAGTGAGTCAGTGAGTCAGTTACGGTTTTTGCGATTTTTGAAGCCCTATATCTCAGAAACTACTCATCGTAGGAGGCTGAAATTTTGTGAGGAGTTTGGTTTTTACGAGCTCAACAAATGTAGTGAGTTTGAAATTTCTAGCATCTTTGGTGTGGAAGTTAGAGGGGGGTCGAAAGTGGCCTGAGTTGTTTCCTGTAAATAAGGGTGTAGTGCCAAAGTTGCTAGAGAACTTGGCTGGGCACTACCGTGCCCCTTGATGAAATTAGCTAAATAATAACATGATTTTGGAGGCTTGGGGGGGGGGGGGCTTGAGCACCCTGAGCCCTCCCCCCCCCCCCCCCCCCCCCCTCAATACGCCACTGGTCTCAGAAGTGTGGGAATTAAATCCAGAATTTGATTTATTTGATTTATGACCCAGTACAGTGGGACATACATAAGTAACAAAAAAAAAATCGGGACTTATGTGTTTCCCTTCCGTTCATGCATCTTGGTTCTTACGGTAGAATTGTGTTCAGTCGCCAAGGAAATTAATTGGTAAGCTTCAAATTTGTTCAATCCCCAGACATTTATTCAAATAGTTCAATAAATTAAACAAATGCAAAATTCATATCGTCAAAACAGTTCTGCTGAAAAAAAATACCATAAAAAAACTTTAGGGGATTGTTTTACAAATAAAACTTTCGAGATAATAAAAACTTATCTCGATAATAGCAGAATATTGTGCCAAATTTTGCAATTGAACTAAAGCGTAATCAGTTTTTGTGATAAAAGTGTTAAAAATATTTTTTTTTTTTTACAATCTTTTGATTAAAATGTTTATTGTGTCTTTAAGATGAATATCTTATATTTACTCGTATGTCAATAACTATTACCAATTAACTTTTACTCGTAAGTTAACAAAATTTCATATATGTATAGAACAGTATTATTCAGTTTGAATTAATTCGTAATCATGGAACGTTGGTCAAATCGTGTTGCTTTAGTTACCGGAGCCAGTAGTGGAATTGGTGCAGCTATTGCCAAAGATTTGGTTTTAGCTGGAGTAAAAGTCGTTGCTCTAGGTCGTCGATTGGAACGTATTGAAAAAAATCATTCTGAACTACCTGATAACGTGAAATCTCAATTTTATCCTCGAAAGTGTGATGTTACGAATAAAGACGATGTTGCTGCCACATTTGAATGGATAGAAAGTACCCTTGGAGGCACTGATATTTTAGTTAATAATGCTGGAATAAGTAAACGTGGACAAAATCTTTTGGATATGGATCTTGAGAAAGTCGATGATGTTATCAACACAAATATGAGAGGTCTTGTTTATTGTAGTCAGGCGGCTTTTAAAAGCATGAAGGCTCGCAATTTTGATGGACACATAGTCCATATTAACAGTATTTATGGACATAAAGTGCCATTTAGAACTGCAGGACAGAGTTCGAACATTTATTCGCCAACAAAACATGCTGTAACGGCAATTACTGAAGTGATGAGAAATGAATTGATTAATTTTGAAACTAAAATTAAGATTACTGTAAGTAAAACCCATACAGATTTCTTTACAAGATTTTAAAAATTCTGTATTTTTTTTTTGTAGAGTATTAGCCCTGGATTAGTTAGAACAGAAATCATTCCAGATGAAGTATTTGAGAAGATTGGATGCTATTTAAACCCGTCTGATATATCGCAAGCTGTTTTATTTGCTATTGGAACACCACCACATGTTCAAATTCATGAAATGACTGTGAAGCCAGTTGGTGAATTTATTTAGAATACTTAAGTTACTGTATTGGGATTTTTAATTGAACAAGTGTTTTTCTCAAAACTTTTCAAATTTAATCAACAAAAATTATAGAAAAATATTTCATATAGTTGTATACCAATTTCGGTGCTGTTTATTCAGCATAAAAAAAAATACTGCACATAGTTTGAGTATTGGGAAATTTTTTTTTTACATATTTGGCATTCGGTATGAATACAACCTCCGAAAAATAAAACAAAGTACATCTGAAGCCAATGGCGATTGAGCTAAGCAAAAATCTCGTTAACATTTTGCATAAAAATATTTGCGAGAAAGGAATTTAAAAAAATTTATTTCTTTAGGAACTAGTGTTTGTCGCAGTTTAACGTTCGTCCAGCAGTTGTTTTTGTTCTGTTGACCCATCAAAGTTTACCATTCCAATTTTATGCAAACTTCGAGTTGTCCGATTTTCTTTCAACGCGGGTTGGTCCTGGTGTGCCTCAAGGATCATTATAAGTTCCACTTTTATTTACGATGTTCAACAACGATCTCTCTTAATACTCGATAGAATTCTTATAACGAATATCTTTGTGTGCAGTGCAGACGATGTTAAAATTCCCCTGAGCTATCGATTTGGTACATATGGTTGACGATAGAATAAATAAGAATGCTAAGCGTATTTTTAATATAAATGGTCTTGATATGAAAATGAAAGGCTCAGCTCTCCTTGACCGGGTCACAAAAAGTTACATGTTTCTGTTCAGGCTTGTAGTGTATTATTAAATCTCTTATTTAGTAAAAAATACCTTGATGTCTTAGTACCTGTGTTTCTGTGGTTTAATTGGTTTGTGAATTTATAAGTAAAAACCCACCAAAGAGGGCCAATAGTCCATTATGGGCTTTTGGCTCGTTCGATTGATGACCTTGCACCAACAAAACACTTAAACCGGCACTCTCTAAAGTAAAGTTTGTTTAGTTTAAGAGATTTAAATAAGAATTAATCAAAACCCCTTCAATACAACAACAAAAACTAGCCTTATGAGATAAGATTGTTCATCTTAAAAAATGCTATCATATCACAAACTTATTTGATATCAATATCTACATTCCTATACCAAAGCTTTTCGGTTTTCAAAAACAATATCGAGTCTTGGGTTAAAAATTTTTAGTTTTATTAGCACAGTGACAATGGAACGTTGGCAAAATAAAGTTGCAGTTGTAACAGGAGCAAGCAGTGGCATCGGTGAGGCTATTGCCAAGGACTTTGCTGCTGCAGGACTTCGTGTTGTAGCTTTAGGTCGACGATTAGAACGTTTAGATGAAAATCGTTTGCAACTAACAGAAGAACAACAGAAACGCTATTTCACTCACAAGTGTGATGTTACCAATGAAGATGAAGTTAAGGCCACATTCGAGTGGATTGAAAAAACTCATGGTGGCACAGATATTCTTGTAAATAATGCCGGAGTTGGTGGGCGTAGTGGTGGACATTTGCTGACAATGGATAGTGCTTTTATGGACAAACTCCTTCATACAAATGTCAAAGGTTTAGTCTATTGTACCCAGGCGGCTTATAAGAGTATGCAGGAAAGGAAATTTGATGGACATATTGTGCATATCAATAGCATTGCTGGACATGGTCTACCTACTATGCCAACAGGTTTCAGTTTGAACATATATCCCCCATCAAAATATTGCGTTACTGCAATAAATGAGACAATTCGTTGTGAATTAAGGAATTTAGGAACCAAAATTAAAACAACTGTGAGTATTTTACTTTCTTCCATACAAAAATAAAAGTTACAATGTGGTTCTTCTTATTTTTCTTTGAATACAGAGTGTAAGTCCCGGACTTGTACGGACAGAGATTGCTCCAAAAGAACTTTATGAAAAAGTTGGTATTTATCTTAATCCAGAAGATGTATCACAGGCTGTTATGTATGCAGTATCTACTCCACCTCATGTGCAAATTCATGAAATTACAGTCCAGCCAGTTGGAGAGAATTTTTGAGATTTTGTTTGCTATTTTCTTGTAAGCTATATAAAAGTTAAATATAATTGAGAAACATTTTGCAAATTTTATTTTTTTCTGAACTTTTTGTGCCAATTAGTACTAACGACACGATTATTGTAAATTATCTGCTCGCCCATCCTACATTATATTGACAAAAAAAAAATCATATTTTACGAGTTAAGAACAAAAATTCTCAATTTTTTAGTTTGACAAAATTTAAATTATAAATAGCTTTTCCCGTTTCGAATTTATACATGGAAAAGCATGCATAAATGCTATTTTTATTATATATATGATGTTTATTAAATATCTTTTTGGCATCAATTTCGTAAAATTTCTAGCTTATTATAAGTTTTGAAAAAGAAAATTCTATAAACGCTTATTCTGTCCGTCATTGTGGAGCCACCATTTTGAATAAATGAAAGTTGGAAGATTTTTCGTATTTCTCATCTTAATTTGCTTCAGTGTATCTACTAAATTTCATGACTTTTCGTAAAGAAATGGCCATGAAAATGAGTTTTGACGCCATTAACCACCAAATGCACAACTGTGTGGCGATATCATTATCTTTGAATATGATATTCATTGAATATGATGATGATGATATTTGACACAAAAATTAAACGGATGCGTATGTTGCACGTTTTTGTTGGTGAAAAAAACTATGTTGCTACTACTGTTTGATTACTAAATAATAGAAAAACCTTAAGGACTCGATGCCAAACTATTTAACTTATTTGCAACATGTTTAACATTACTTCTTACATAACAATTGTTATAGTTATTTTTTCTCTATCTTAGCAAGTTATAATGTAATTTTTTCATTCTAAATCTTCAAAAAATTAGGAGTTTTTTTTTGGTAGAAGACAGGAAATTTTAACACTCTAATAATTTTTTTATACAATGTCAGATGTCACACCCGTAAAAAAAATATGTCACACCCGTTACATTTTTGAATTCTTAAATTGAATACGATATCCACGAATTTTTATTAAAAAAATCTACAATATTGGCTCTCAAACTCATTGAAGAATGCTGAACCGATTTTCTAACGTCACACCCGTTACATATAATCTCTTAAGATTAGTACTATCGATGTGACGTTGAAAGACATGTTAACAAGATGTTACTAGGTGTTGAAGCTAAAAAATACAATATCAGTGAATAAAAAAAATTGACTAACTGTGTCGCACCCGTTACAATACCCATAAGTTATTATTTTTTATGAATGTAAAAGTGAACAAAGCGTTTCATGGGTATTAAAATTAAGTACTAAACTAACTAGAATTTACAAAAAAAAGCACATATCTAATTTTTCACATCTTTCAATTTTTGTATTGTCAGGCATTACTGAGGCATATAAAAATATCCAATAAAATTACCAAAACATTGTTTTGTTTGCTTTTTGACTATTGAATTTAACGCCATATAGAGCACTTGTTTACTTAAGTGTCTACTATCATAAGTTCAAGTATCAAATAAGTTTAGTTTCTATTAATCTCTCGAAATGGAACGTTATGGTTATATCGTGTCGCAGTTGTGACTGGAGCAAGTAGTGGAATTGGTGAAGCTATCGCCAAGGATTTAGTATCGGCAGGCCTTAGAGTTGTTGCTCTTGGACGACGATTGGAACGTCTTGAAAAAAATCAATCTAATTTGCAAAAGACCTTCAAAATTTATATTTTCCACGAAAATGTGATATAACAGATATTAATGATGTTAAGGCCACGTTCAGTTGGATTGAAACAACTCTTGGAGGAAAGATATTCTTGTTAACAATGCTGGAATGTTTAAGTTTATGTCAAATCTGGTGGATATGGATCTATTGGCAATGAATCAAGTTCTCGATACAAATGTAAGAGGTCTAATTTATTGCACTCAGGCGGCTTTTAAAAGTATGAAAGAACGTGAATTTGCTGGTCATATTGTTCATATAAATAGTATTCATGGACATAGAGTTCCTGATTGGTCAGAAAGTACCAATATTTATACACCAACAAAATTTGCTGTAACTGCAATTAATGAAGTAATACGCCAGGAACTTAATAATTTGGGGACGAAAATTAAAACAACGGTAACTCTAGAGTTCTAAGTTACATATATATGCTTTTATTGTTTTTGGTTTTTTTTTTTTGTATAGAGCGTCAGCCCTGGTGTAGTGCGTACTGAATTAGCTCCAGATGAAGTGTTTGATCAAATTGGATGCTGTTTGAACCCGGAAGATGTATCACAAGCTGTATTGTTTGCCATCTCAACTCCACCGCATGTTCAAATTCATGAAATTATTGTTAAACCAGTTGGTGAAAAGCTG
Organism: Episyrphus balteatus; assembly: GCF_945859705.1. NCBI lineage: Eukaryota > Metazoa > Arthropoda > Insecta > Diptera > Syrphidae > Episyrphus > Episyrphus balteatus. The sequence goes on along the minus strand of NC_079135.1, from coordinate 119,211,547 downwards.
TAATGAGCTACGATTTTCTTTTCATTATTTTTTAAACATTAAAGCCATAGAGAATTATTACTACTTATTTTTAGTTTCATGTATGTGGGTATAGAATTAAATAAACGAAAGGCCATAATCAGGGGTAGAATTAAAAATGTGGAGAGATAAGTTTTTTAAAATACATTATTTTTCAAGTTATACTTCTTTTGCGGCGCGAGCGTTGGGATATGAGAAAGTAGCACCATCTAAGCTCATAATTATTAAAGATTTTAGTTATGGTATCAACCAACTGAGTGAATTTCTGTGAGTGAGAATAGATACTTCAATCGCGTGTACATGTCCACACATACTTTTTTTAATGTCCAAAATTTTAACAAATTAAAAAAAATTTCCCACTGTGGATCAGTAGTAAGTGATAATGCTAAAAAAAGTGTTCCAGGATAAAATAAGTTTTTTTTTCTCAGGCATATACATAGGTAACTGAAACAAGAAAATAGAAAAACTATTATACCAGGATTTGAAATATGTAGTAGGTGCAAAGACTTAATGATAGTAAAACCTCGCGGCCGGCTGCGCGGTCAGCCGCGGAATGGGCCACGTCGGGTATTTGGAAATGACCCACGTGGGGCATTTGAAATGCCCCACGTGGGGCATTTGGAAATGACCCACGGGGGGCATTTGAAATGCCCCACATGGGGCATTTGAAATGCCCCACATGGGGCATTTGGAAATGACCCACGTGGGGCATTTGGAAATGACCCACGTGGGGCATTTGAAATGCCCCACATGGGGCATTTGGAAATGACCCACGTGGGGCATTTGGAAATGACCCACGTGGGGCATTTGAAATGCCCCACATGGGGCATTTGGAAATGACCCACGTTAGGCATTTGAAACGCCCCACGTGGGGCATTTGGAAATGACCCACGTGGGGCATTTGAAATGCCCCACATGGGGCATTTGGAAATGACCCACGTGGGGCATTTGGAAATGACCCACGTGGGGCATTTGAAATGCCCCACGTGGGGCATTTGGAAATGACCCACGTGGGGCATTTGAAATGCCCCACGTGGGGCATTTGGAAATGACCCACGGGGGGCATTTGAAATGCCCCACATGGGGCATTTGAAATGCCCCACATGGGGCATTTGGAAATGACCCACGTGGGGCATTTGGAAATGACCCACGGGGGGCATTTGAAATGCCCCACATATGGCATTTGAAATGCCCCACATGGGGCATTTGGAAATGACCCACGTGGGGCATTTGGAAATGACCCACGTGGGGCATTTGGAAATGACCCACGTGGGGCATTTGAAATGCCCCACATGGGGCATTTGGAAATGACCCACGTGGGGCATTTGGAAATGACCCACGTGGGGCATTTGGAAATGACCCACGTGGGGCATTTGAAATGCCCCACATGGGGCATTTGGAAATGACCCACGTTAGGCATTTGAAATGCCCCACGTGGGGCATTTGGAAATGACCCACGTGGGGCATTTGAAATGCCCCACATGGGGCATTTGGAAATGACCCACGTGGGGCATTTGGAAATGACCCACGTGGGGCATTTGAAATGCCCCACATGGGGCATTTGGAAATGACCCACGTGGGGCATTTGGAAATGACCCACGTGGGGCATTTGAAATGCCCCACGTGGGGCATTTGGAAATGACCCACGGGGGGCATTTGAAATGCCCCACATGGGGCATTTGAAATGCCCCACATGGGGCATTTGGAAATGACCCACGTGGGGAATTTGGAAATGACCCACGTGGGGCATTTGGAAATGACCCACGTGGGGCATTTGAAATGCCCCACATGGGGCATTTGGAAATGACCCACGTGGGGCATTTGGAAATGACCCACGTGGGGCATTTGGAAATGACCCACGTGGGGCATTTGGAAATGACCCACGTGGGGCATTTGGAAATGACCCACGTGGGGCATTTGGAAAGGACCCACGTGGGGCATTTAAAATGCCCCACATGGGGCATTTGGAAATGACCCACGTGGGACATTTGAAATGCCCCACATGGGGCATTTGGAAATGACCCACGTGGGGCATTTGGAAATGACCCACGTGGGGCATTTGGAAATGACCCACGTGGGGCATTTGAAATGCCCCACATGGGGCATTTAGAAATGACCCACGTGGGGCATTTGGAAATGACCCACGTGGGGCATTTGAAATGCCCCATGTGGGGCATTTCAAATGCCCCACGTGGGGCATTTGGAAATGACCCACGTGGGGCATTTGAAATGCCCCACATGGGGCATTTGGAAATGACCCACGTTAGGCATTTGAAATGCCCCACGTGGGGCATTTGGAAATGACCCACGTGGGGCATTTGAAATGCCCCACATGGGGCATTTGGAAATGACCCACGTGGGGCATTTGGAAATGACCCACGTGGGGCATTTGGAAATGACCCACGTGGGGCATTTGGAAATGACCCACGTGGGGCATTTGGAAATGACCCACGTAGGGCATTTGAAATGCCCCACATGGGGCATTTGGAAATGACCCACGTGGGGCATTTGGAAATGACCCACGTGGGGCATTTGAAATGCCCCACACGGGGCATTTGGAAATGACCCACGTGGGGCATTTGGAAATGACCCACGTGGGGCATTTGGAAATGACCCACGTGGGGCATTTGAAATGCCCCACATGGGGCATTTGAAATGCCCCACATGGGGCATTTGAAATGCCCCACATGGGGCATTTGGAAATGACCCACGTGGGGCATTTGGAAATGACCCACGTGGGGCATTTGGAAATGACCCACGTGGGGCATTTGGAAATGACCCACGTGGGGCATTCGTAAATGCCCCACGTGGGGCATTTGCAAATGACCCACGTGGGGCATTTGGAAATGACCCACGTGGGGCATTTGGTAATGACCCACGTGGGGCATTTGAAATGCCCCACATGGGGCATTCGTAAATGCCCCACGTGGGGCATTTGGAAATGACCCACGTGGGGCATTTGGAAATGACCCACGTGGGGCATGTGGAAATGACCCACGTGGGGCATGTGGAAATGACCCACGTGGGGCATTTGAAATGCCCCACATGGGGCATTTGGAAATGACCCACGTGGGGCATTTGAAATGCCCCACATGGGGCATTTGAAATGCCCCACATGGGGCATTTGGAAATGACCCACGTGGGGCATTTGAAATGCCCCACATGGGGCATTTGGAAATGACCCACGTGGGGCATTTGGAAATGACCCACGTGGGGCATTTGGAAATGACCCACGTGGGGCATTTGGAAATGACCCACGTGGGGCATTTGAAATGCCCCACATGGGGCATTTGGAAATGACCCACGTGGGGCATTTGGAAATGACCCACGTGGGGCATTTGGAAATGACCCACGTGGGGCATTTGGAAATGACCCACGTGGGGCATTTGAAATGCCCCACATGGGGCATTTGGAAATGACCCACGTGGGGCATTTGAAATGCCCCACATGGGGCATTCGTAAATTCCCCACGTGGGGCATTTGCAAATGACCCACGTGGGGCATTTGGAAATGACCCACGTGGGGCATTTGAAATGCCCCACATGGGGCATTCGTAAATTCCCCACGTGGGGCATTTGCAAATGACCCACGTGGGGCATTTGGAAATGACCCACGTGGGGCATTTGGAAATGACCCACGTGGGGCATTTGGAAATGACCCACGTGGGGCATTTGGAAATGACCCACGTGGTGCATTTCAAATGCCCCACGTCGGGTATTTGAAATGCCCCACGTGGGGCATTTGGAAATGACCCACGTGGGGCATTTGAAATGCCCCACATGTGGCATTTGGAAATGACCCACGTGGGGCATTTGGAAATGACCCACGTGGGGCATTTGAAATGCCCCACATGGGGCATTTGGAAATGACCCACGTGGGGCATTTGGAAATGACCCACGTGGGGCATTTGAAATGCCCCACATGGGGCATTTGGAAATGACCCACGTGGGGCATTTGGAAATGACCCACGTGGGGCATTTGGAAATGACCCACGTGGGGCATTTGGAAATGACCCACGTGGGGCATTTGAAATGCCCCACATGGGGCATTTGGAAATGACCCACGTGGGGCATTTGGAAATGACCCACGTGGGGCATTTGAAATGCCCCACATGGGGCATTCGTAAATGCCCCACGTGGGGCATTTGGTAATGACCCACGTGGGGCATTTGAAATGCCCCACATGGGGCATTCGTAAATGCCCCACGTGGGGCATTTGCAAATGACCCACGTGGGGCATTTGGAAATGACCCACGTGGGGCATTTGAAATGCCCACATGGGGCATTTGAAATGCCCCACGTGGGGCATTTGGAAATGACCCACGTGGGGCATTTGGAAATGACCCACGTGGGGCATTTGGAAATGACCCACGTGGGGCATTTGGAAATGACCCACGTGGGGCATTTGGAAATGACCCACGTGGGGCATTTGGAAATGACCCACGTGGGGCATTTGAAATGCCCCACATGGGGCATTTGGAAATGACCCACGTGGGGCATTTGGAAATGACCCACGTGGGGCATTTGAAATGCCCCACATGGGGCATTTGGAAATGACCCACGTGGGGCATTTGGAAATGACCCACGTGGGGCATTTGGAAATGACCCACGTGGGGCATTTGGAAATGACCCACGTGGGGCATTTGGAAATGACCCACGTGGGGCATTTGAAATGCCCCACATGGGGCATTTGAAATGCCCCACATGGGGCATTTGGAAATGACCCACGTGGGACATTTGGAAATGACCCACGTGGGGCATTTGGAAATGACCCACGTGGGGCATTTGGAAATGACCCACGTGGGGCATTTGGAAATGACCCACGTAAGGCATTTGGAAATGACCCACGTGGGGCATTTGAAATGCCCCACATGGGGCATTCGTAAATGCCCCACGTGGGGCATTTGGTAATGACCCACGTGGGGCATTTGAAATGCCCCACATGGGGCATTTGGAAATGACCCACGTGGGGCATTTGGAAATGACCCACGTGGGGCATTTGAAATGCCCCACATGGGGCATTCGTAAATGCCCCACGTTGGGCATTTCAAATGCCCCACGTGGGGCATTTGGAAATGACCCACGTGGGGCATTTGAAATGCCCCACATGGGGCATTTGGAAATGACCCACGTGGGGCATTTGGAAATGACATATGTGGGGCATTTGAAATGCCCCACATGGGGCATTTGAAATGCCCCACATGGGGCATTTGAAATGCCCCACATGGGGCATTTGAAATGCCCCACATGGGGCATTTGGAAATGAAATGCCCCACGGGCATTTGAAATGCCCCACATGGGGCATTTGGAAATGACCCACGTGGGGCATTTGGAAATGACCCACGTGGGGCATTTGAAATGCCCCACATGGGGCATTTGGAAATGACCCACGTGGGGCATTTGAAATGCCCCACATGGGGCATTCGTAAATGCCCCACGTGGGGCATTTGGTAATGACCCACGTGGGGCATTTGAAATGCCCCACATGGGGCATTCGTAAATGCCCCACGTGGGGCATTTGCAAATGACCCACGTGGGGCATTTGGAAATGACCCACTTGGGGCATTTGGTAATGACCCACGTGGGGCATTTGAAATGCCCCACATGGGGCATTCGTAAATGCCCCACGTTGGGCATTTCAAATGCCCCACGTGGGGCATTTGGAAATGACCCACGTGGGGCATTTGAAATGCCCCACATGGGGCATTTGGAAATGACCCACGTGGGGCATTTGGAAATGACATATGTGGGGCATTTGAAATGCCCCACATGGGGCATTTGAAATGCCCCACATGGGGCATTTGAAATGCCCCACATGGGGCATTTGAAATGCCCCACATGGGGCATTTGGAAATGAAATGCCCCACGGGCATTTGAAATGCCCCACATGGGGCATTTGGAAATGACCCACGTGGGGCATTTGGAAATGACCCACGTGGGGCATTTGAAATGCCCCACATGGGGCATTTGGAAATGACCCACGTGGGGCATTTGAAATGCCCCACATGGGGCATTCGTAAATGCCCCACGTGGGGCATTTGGTAATGACCCACGTGGGGCATTTGAAATGCCCCACATGGGGCATTCGTAAATGCCCCACGTGGGGCATTTGCAAATGACCCACGTGGGGCATTTGGAAATGACCCACGTGGGGCATTTGGTAATGACCCACGTGGGGCATTTGAAATGCCCCACATGGGGCATTCGTAAATGCCCCACGTGGGGCATTTGGAAATGACCCACGTGGGGCATTTGGAAATGACCCACGTGGGGCATTTGGAAATGACCCACGTGGGGCATTTGAAATGCCCCACATGGGGCATTTGGAAATGACCCACGTGGGGCATTTGGAAATGACCCACGTGGGGCATTTGAAATGACCCACGTGGGGCATTTGGAAATGACCCACGTGGGGCATTTGAAATGCCCCACATGGGGCATTCGTAAATGCCCCACGTGGGGCATTTGCAAATGACCCACGTGGGGCATTTGGAAATGACCCACGTTTGGCATTTGAAATGCCCCACGTGGGGCATTTGGAAATGACCCACGTGGGGCATTTGGAAATGACCCACGGGGGGCATTTGAAATGCCCCACATATGGCATTTGAAATGCCCCACATGGGGCATTTGGAAATGACCCACGTGGGGCATTTGGAAATGACCCACGTGGGGCATTTGGAAATGACCCACATGGGGCATTTGGAAATGACTCACGTGGGGCATTTGGAAATGACTCACGTGGGGCATTTGGAAATGACCCACGTGGGGCATTTGAAATGCCCCACATGGGGCATTTGAAATGCCCCACGTGGGGCATTTGGAAATGACCCACGTGGGGCATTTGGAAATGACCCACGTGGGGCATTTGGAAATGACCCACGTGGGGCATTTGAAATGCCCCACATGGGGCATTCGTAAATGCCCCACGTGGGGCATTTGCAAATGACCCACGTGGGGCATTTGGAAATGACCCACGTTTGGCATTTGAAATGCCCACATGGGGCATTTGAAATGCCCCACGTGGGGCATTTGGAAATGACCCACGTGGGGCATTTGGAAATGACCCACGTGGGGCATTTGGAAATGACCCACGTGGGGCATTTGAAATGCCCCACATGGGGCATTTGGAAATGACCCACGTGGGGCATTTGGAAATGACCCACGTGGGGCATTTGAAATGCCCCACATGGGGCATTTGGAAATGACCCACGTGGGGCATTTGGAAATGACCCACGTGGGGCATTTGGAAATGACCCACGTGGGGCAATCGTAAATGCCCCACGTGGGGCATTTGGTAATGACCCACGTGGGGCATTTGAAATGCCCCACATGGGGCATTCGTAAATGCCCCACGTGGGGCATTTGCAAATGACCCACGTGGGGCATTTGGAAATGACCCACGTGGGGCATTTGAAATGCCCCACATGGGGCATTTGAAATGCCCCACATATGGCATTTGGAAATGACCCACGTGGGGCATTTGGAAATGACCCACGTGGGGCATTTGAAATGCCCCACATGGGGCATTTGAAATGCCCCACGTGGGGCATTTGGAAATGACCCACGTGGGGCATTTGAAATGCCCCACATGGGGCATTTGGAAATGACTCACGTGGGGCATTTGGAAATGACCCACGTGGGGCATTTGAAAATGACCCACGTGGGGCATTTGAAATGCCCCACATGGGGCATTCGTAAATGCCCCACGTGGGGCATTTGGAAATGACCCACGTGGGGCTTTTAAAATGACCCGCGTGGGGCATTTGGAAATGACCCACGTGGGGCATTTGGAAATGACCCACGTGGGGCATTTGAAATGCCCCACATGGGGCATTCGTAAATGCCCCACGTGGGCCATTTGGAAATGACCCACGTGGGGCTTTTAAAATGACCCACGTGGGGCATTTGGAAATGACCCACGTGGGGCATTTGGAAATGACCCACGTGGGGCATTTGGAAATGACCCACGTGTAGCATTTGGAAATGACCCACGTGGGGCATTTGGAAATGACCCACGTGTAGCATTTGGAAATGACCCACGTGGGGCATTTGGTAATGACCCACGTGGGGCATTTGAAATGTCCCACATGGGGCATTCGTAAATGCCCCACGTGGGGCATTTGGAAATGACCCACGTGGGGCATTTGGAAATGACCCACGTGGGGCATTTGGAAATGACCCACGTGTAGCATTTGGAAATGACCCACGTGGGGCATTTGGAAATGACCCACGTGGGGCATTTGAAATGCCCCACATGGGGCATTCGTAAATGCCCCACGTGGGGCATTTGGTAATGACCCACGTGGGGCATTTGAAATGTCCCACATGGGGCATTCGTAAATGCCCCACGTGGGGCATTTGTAAATAACCCACGTGGGGCATTTGTAAATGACCCACGTGGGGCATTTGGAAATGACCCACGTGGGGCATTTGGAAATGACCCACGTGGGGCATTTGGAAATGACCCACGTGGGGCATTTGGAAATGACCCACGTGGGGCATTTGGAAGTGACCCACGTGGTTCATTTGAAATGCCCCACATGGGGCATTCGTAAATGCCCCACGTGGGGCATTTGGAAATGACCCACGTGGGGCTTTTAAAATGACCCGCGTGGGGCATTTGGAAATGACCCACGTGGGGCATTTGGAAATGACCCACGTGGGGCATTTGAAATGACCCACGTGGGGCATTTGGTAATGACCCACGTGGGGCATTTGAAATGCCCCACATGGGGCATTCGTAAATGCCCCACGTGGGGCATTTGCAAATGACCCACGTGGGGCATTTGGAAATGACCCACGTTTGGCATTTGAAATGCCCACATGGGGCATTTGAAATGCCCCACGTGGGGCATTTGGAAATGACCCACGTGGGGCATTTGGAAATGACCCACGTGGGGCATTTGGAAATGACCCACGTGGGGCATTTGAAATGCCCCACATGGGGCATTTGGAAATGACCCACGTGGGGCATTTGGAAATGACCCACGTGGGGCATTTGAAATGCCCCACATGGGGCATTTGGGAATGACCCACGTGGGGCATTTGGAAATGACCCACGTGGGGCATTTGGAAATGACCCACGTGGGGCAATCGTAAATGCCCCACGTGGGGCATTTGGTAATGACCCACGTGGGGCATTTGAAATGCCCCACATGGGGCATTCGTAAATGCCCCACGTGGGGCATTTGCAAATGACCCACGTGGGGCATTTGGAAATGACCCACGTGGGGCATTTGAAATGCCCCACATGGGGCATTTGAAATGCCCCACATATGGCATTTGGAAATGACCCACGTGGGGCATTTGGAAATGACCCACGTGGGGCATTTGGAATGACCCACGTGGGGCAATCGTAAATGCCCCACGTGGGGCATTTGGTAATGACCCACGTGGGGCATTTGAAATGCCCCACATGGGGCATTCGTAAATGCCCCACGTGGGGCATTTGGAAATGACCCACGTACGGCATTTGGAAATGACCCACGTGGGGCATTTGAAATGCCCCACATGGGGCATTTGGAAATGACCCACGTGGGGCATTTGGAAATGACCCACGTGGGGCATTTGAAATGCCCCACATGGGGCATTTGGAAATGACCCACGTGGGGCATTTGGAAATGCCCCACGTGGGGCATTTGGAAATGACCCACGTGGGGCAATCGTAAATGCCCCACGTGGGGCATTTGGTAATGACCCACGTGGGGCATTTGAAATGCCCCACATGGGGCATTCGTAAATGCCCCACGTGGGGCATTTGCAAATGACCCACGTGGGGCATTTGGAAATGACCCACGTGGGGCATTTGAAATGCCCCACATGGGGCATTTGAAATGCCCCACATATGGCATTTGGAAATGACCCACGTGGGGCATTTGGAAATGACCCACGTGGGGCATTTGGAATGACCCACGTGGGGCAATCGTAAATGCCCCACGTGGGGCATTTGGTAATGACCCACGTGGGGCATTTGAAATGCCCCACATGGGGCATTCGTAAATGCCCCACGTGGGGCATTTGGAAATGACCCACGTGGGGCATTTGAAATGCCCCACATGGGGCATTTGAAATGCCCCACATGGGGCATTTGAAATGCCCCACGTGGGGCATTTGGAAATGACCCACGTGGGGCATTTGAAATGCCCCACATGGGGCATTTGGAAATGACTCACGTGGGGCATTTGGAAATGACCCACGTGGGGCATTTGGAAATGACCCACGTGGGGCATTTGAAATGCCCCACATGGGGCATTCGTAAATGCCCCACGTGGGGCATTTGGAAATGACCCACGTGGGGCTTTTAAAATGACCCGCGTGGGGCATTTGGAAATGACCCACGTGGGGCATTTGGAAATGACCCACGTGGGGCATTTGAAATGCCCCACATGGGGCATTCGTAAATGCCCCACGTGGGCCATTTGGAAATGACCCACGTGGGGCTTTTAAAATGACCCACGTGGGGCATTTGGAAATGACCCACGTGGGGCATTTGGAAATGACCCACGTGGGGCATTTGGAAATGACCCACGTGTAGCATTTGGAAATGACCCACGTGGGGCATTTGGAAATGACCCACGTGTAGCATTTGGAAATGACCCACGTGGGGCATTTGGTAATGACCCACGTGGGGCATTTGAAATGTCCCACATGGGGCATTCGTAAATGCCCCACGTGGGGCATTTGGAAATGACCCACGTGGGGCATTTGGAAATGACCCACGTGTAGCATTTGGAAATGACCCACGTGGGGCATTTGGAAATGACCCACGTGGGGCATTTGAAATGCCCCACATGGGGCATTCGTAAATGCCCCACGTGGGGCATTTGGTAATGACCCACGTGGGGCATTTGAAATGTCCCACATGGGGCATTCGTAAATGCCCCACGTGGGGCATTTGTAAATAACCCACGTGGGGCATTTGTAAATGACCCACGTGGGGCATTTGGAAATGACCCACGTGGGGCATTTGGAAATGACCCACGTGGGGCATTTGGAAATGACCCACGTGGGGCATTTGGAAATGACCCACGTGGGGCATTTGGAAATGACCCACGTGGGGCATTTGGAAGTGACCCACGTGTAGCATTTGGAAATGACCCACGTGGGGCATTTGGAAATGACCCACGTGTAGCATTTGGAAATGACCCACGTGGGGCATTTGGTAATGACCCACGTGGGGCATTTGAAATGTCCCACATGGGGCATTCGTAAATGCCCCACGTGGGGCATTTGGAAATGACCCACGTGGGGCATTTGGAAATGACCCACGTGTAGCATTTGGAAATGACCCACGTGGGGCATTTGGAAATGACCCACGTGGGGCATTTGAAATGCCCCACATGGGGCATTCGTAAATGCCCCACGTGGGGCATTTGGTAATGACCCACGTGGGGCATTTGAAATGTCCCACATGGGGCATTCGTAAATGCCCCACGTGGGGCATTTGTAAATAACCCACGTGGGGCATTTGTAAATGACCCACGTGGGGCATTTGGAAATGACCCACGTGGGGCATTTGGAAATGACCCACGTGGGGCATTTGGAAATGACCCATGTGGGGCATTTGAAATGCCCCACATGGGGCATTCGTAAATGCCCCACGTGGGGCATTTGGAAATGACCCACGTGGGGCATTTGGAAATGACCCACGTGGGGCATTTGGAAATGACCCTCGTGGGGCATTTGAAATGCCCCACATGCGGCATTCGTAAATGCCCCACGTGGGGCATTTGGAAATGACCCACGTGGGGCATTTGGAAATGACCCACGTGGGGCATTTGAAATGCCCCACATGGGGCATTCATAAATGCCCCACGTGGGGCATTTGGAAATGACTCACGTGGGACATTTGGAAATGACCCACGTATGGCATTTGAAATGCCCCATGTGGGGTATTTCAAATGCATTTAAAATGCCCCACGTGTTTCATTACCAAATGCCCCACGTATGGCATTTACGAATGCCCCATGTGAGGCATTTCAAATGTGCCACGTGGGTCATTTCCAAATGCCCCACATGGGTCATTTCCAAATGCCCCACGTGGGTCATTTCCAAATGCCCCACGTTGGGCATTTACGAATTCCCCATGTGGGGCATTTCAAATGCCCCACGTGTTTCATTACCAAATGCCCCACGTGGGGCATTTACGAATGACCCACGTGGGGAATTCGTAAATGGCACATTTGAAATGCCCCACATGGGGCATTCGTAAATGCCCCACGTGGGGCATTTGGTAATGAGACACGTGGGGCACTTGAAATGCCCCACATGGGGCATTCATAAATGCCCCACGTGGGGCATTTGGAAATGACCCACGTGGGGCATTTGGAAATGACCCACGTAGGGCATTTGGAAATGACCCACGTGGGGCATTTGGAAATCACCCACTTGGGGCATTTGGAAATGACCCACGTGGGGCATTTGGAAATGACCCACGTGGGGCATTTTGAAATGACCCACGTGGGGCATTTAAAATGACCCACGTGGGGCATTTAAAATGACCCACATGGGTCATTCGTAAATGCCCCATGTGGGGCATTTGGTAATGAAACACGTGGGGCATTTGAAATGCCCCACATGGGGCATTCGTAAATGCCCCACGTGGGGCATTTGGTAATGAAACACGTGGGGCACTTGAAATGCCCCACGTGGGTCATTTCCAAATGCCCCATGTGGGTTATTTCCAAATGCCCCACATGGGGCATTCGTAAATGCCCCACGTGGGGCATTTGGAAATGACCCACGTGGGGCATTTGGAAATGACCCACGTGGGGCATTTGGAAATGACCCACGTGGGGCATTTGGAAATGACAAACGTGGGGAATTTGGAAATGACCCACGTGGGGCATTTGGAAATGACCCACGTGGGGCATTTGGAAATGACCCACGTGGGGCATTTGGAAATGACCCACTTGGGGCATTTGAAATGCCCCACATGGGGCATTTGTAAATGCCCCACGTGAGGCATTTGGAAATGACCTACGTGGGGCATTTGGAAATGACCCACGTGGGGCATTTGGAAATGACCCACGTGGGGCATTTGGAAATGACCCACGTGGGGCATTTGGAAATGACCCACGTGGGGCATTTGGAAATGACCCACGTGGGGCATTTGGATATGACCCACGTGGGGCATTTGGAAATGACCCACGTGGGGCATTCGTAAATGCCTTCGTAAACGCATTCGTAAATTCGGAAATGACCCACGTGGGGCATTTGAAATGCCCCACATGGGGCATTCGTAAATGCCCACGTGGGGCATTTCAAATGCCCCACGTGGGTCATTTCCAAATGCCCCACTTGGGTCATGTGGGGCATTTACGAATGCCCCATGTGGGGCATTTCAAATGACCCACGTGGGTCATTTCCAAATGCCCCACGTGGGTCATTTCCAAATGCCCCACGTGGGGCATTTCAGATGCCCCACGTGGGTCACTTCCAAATGCCCCACGTGGGTCATTTCCAAAGGCCCCACGTGGGTCATTTCCAAATGCCCCACGTGGGGCATTTACGAATGCCCCATGTGGGGCATTTCAAATGTCCCACGTGGGTCATTTCCAAATGCCCCATGTGGGTCATTTCCAAATGCCCCATGTGGGTCATTTCCAAATGCCCCACGTGGGTCATTTCCGAATTTACGAATGCGTTTACGAAGGCATTTACGAATGCTCCACGTGGGTCATTTCCAAATGCCCCACGTGGGTCATTTCCAAATGCCCCACGTGGGTCATTTCCAAGTTTTTTTTACACAAAAACTCTTAAAATTCCAAAAAAAAATATTTCTTTGATTTTAAAAATTACGAAACTTTGTGAAAGCTGACTTCACTTTACATCGTATCTATCTCCTGATGCCTAAACAGAACGGGTTCAGCCAAAGAACTTAGATGATGTGACTTTTCAAGTAACTCATACACTGAGAAAAAATTAATTCTGGTATATTTAGTCATAATATAGTAAAATATACTAGAAATTAGTTAAATTAATCAGAAATAAGGTTAAATATACCAGAAGTAACGTTAAACCTGCGTTATTTCTTCTCTGTTCAAGATCTATAATCAACTACAGTTTCCCAATGATATATTGTTTACTAAACCCAATTCTTCCTTGGAATAATTTTTCATAATTCTCAACATATTGGCAACCCTATTTGGATATATCACATGATAAACTCAGTACTGTAATAGTTTTTATCCCATCAAGGCAAGTAATTTACAACCTGTAGCATTTAAATCCTTTTAATATGTGTATTCTAAACTAAAACATGTAAAATTCTGAAAAATAACGGTTTTAATGTTAAATTGGTGAAATATGTGTGTTTTCTTAATTTCCATTTCATGTCTTTACCTTATACAAATAAAGTATTATTTTGTACAAAAATTCTTCTTCCCAATTATTTTTTTTTTACTTTAACGTCCATTTTTCTTCTATACTTTTCTTCCCCATATCTTCCATAAAATTCCTATAAAAAATGAATGCGCATGCCTATCTCTCAGCCAAATTCTCTCTACCATAATTTTATTATTGTTAAAAGTGCTAGGGCATATAAATGTCAAACGAATGTCAGAATCATGGCCTTACCTACGCAGAAGTGTTATTTTTGTCTTGAAAAAAAAAAAAAATTATATGTGTCACTGGGGATGGGGTGTGGAATACAGATTTATTTTGTTGCCAAAAAAACCAACCCCATTCACCACCCATCTTTTGTTTATGTTTTGTAAAAATATTATATATGTGATTTTCTGTTATTCAAAATGGTATGTTAACTGTCACAATAAAAATTATTAAATTCAATCTAATTAAATCATAGTTAAAGTTAAAAAAACTGAAGTTATTATATCTTTTGAGTTGAAAACTTGTTTATTGTTTATATCCGTAAGGGTTTTTTTTAAGGTTATGTCAAACTTCCGTAGAAAAAGTAAATTGTAACCAACTTCAAGTGTGGTGTATTTCAAACGCCATTGCCATTTGCGACATTTGCAAAAAGTCCTCTCTTTTCGGTGAAAATCGACTTCAGAGTTTTTCCTACACTCGTCGAGTTACAAAGTGTCGTGTTCTAGCTCTGTTCTGAGCCCCAAAGTGATTATCTTTTTCCATTCACTGAAAAAAATTGAAAAATTCTGCATAACCATTAAAGGATACTAAAACTTAAAAAAAAAAAAAAAAAAAAATATAAAAAGACCAAGTAATATCCTTTTTTCATTACAAGGATATACGAAGTTTACATAATTGTGCCGTACAAAGAGACGTAAGTTAAAATCAAGAAAAAAATGGCTATTCCTGCTCTGAAAAAAAAAATCATTTTTTCTTTTTCTTCATTTCTTTTCTGTATATGAATCCTTTTCTATTTAAGGATACAAATGCTTGCAACTTGAACAAAAACTAAAAAGCTAAATTGATTCTTTGTAAAAATTTTGAACGGAAATCCTGATTATTTCACAGGAAATCCACTTTTCTTTTCCATCAAAAGAAAAAAAAAAAAAAATTCCCAAGAAGAAAAAAAAAACCAATAGAGAAGAAAATTTTTTCTTCCTTGATGAAAATCGATTTTTCCCAACCAGCAACGGTTAAAACGATTTTTTTCTCTCCCCTCACTCCTCTCCCTTTCTCTCTCTCTTTCTCGCTTATAATCTTATGTTGAAAATTGCAGAGATGATGGATATTAAAAGTTGTGATATGGTGGTGGGTGGTGGTGAATAGTGGTGAATTGCCAATATGAGGTGAATGTGTGAAAAAATTTAATATAACTGCGAAAGGGCAATTTTATTTTACTGTGAAAAAATAATTCATCGAAAAGAAGTGTAATTTTTTTTTTACAAAAATAAAAGAATTAATTATATTTTTAAATAAAAATGGATGCCACTAGAGTGGTGAGTACCATTTTGTATTGCTGTAAAAAAGTGTGAATTAGCAGTTTTTCCCTAGACTCCCTTGTAAATATTCCATTTTTGTTTCTAGATATCCTTCTAAAAGGATGTAGTTCACCATTTTTTTTTCATCCTTTCTGTCAATATAATACTCCCCATCCGCCTTCTATTACTTAGTGTGGTGAAAAGTGAATTTCATAATCCGTGATAAAAATCAAATGCTTTTTGGATGCAATAAAACAAAGAAAATAAAATTACTCATCCTGCGGAGGAAATAAAGGACTTTTCTCCTTTTCATCTCTGATTCACTTTAGAAGAAGAAAAGTGCCCACAATATACCTCCACCCTTCAAATGTAGATACTTATTCACCTTGGAGTAGGTTAGGCACCTACCAACCTATCTATTTTTATAAAGTTGCCTATGGTGGTTTTTTTGAAAAAAAAAAGAAAAAGGAAGAAAATAGGCAAAATGCAATATAGATACATTTTAAAATGTGTCCTTGTTGTTGTTGTAGGTAAAAGTAGATATTGTAGGTTGAGTTTTTTTTTATATTATATTGTTGCATCCTTGTTTGAACTTTTGATCCTTTGTAGCCTCCTCATTTTACCATCTCCACTCAGAGAGTAGCATCTCACCATCATCACCATCCATTAGCTTCCCTTTTTTTTTTATTTTTTTAGTCAAGTTGGTGTGATATCCTTTGATTTTTTTTTTACTTTTTTTCTGTTCGGACCCCATTTAGACGTCTTTTTTTTATACAACAGTGAGAAAATGTTCGTCACGTAATATAAATATAAAAGTATGTGTGTATATTTTTTTTTTATCTCTATGGCCTATTCAAGTGTATATAGAAAATGTAGATGTAAATATGAGATGAGGACTTTTTTTTTAGTATGTCAGTCAGTTTTTAGTAAAGGAATTGATTATTGATTTTTTTTCTTGTATGCGGGAGATGAATGTAGATATATTTTGTCGGAATTTTAATTGGAAACTACGGAAATTAATGTCTATAGACAAGTTATGATGGCAAATGGTGTGAATGTTGATTGAGGCTTTTTTTACACTTTTGGATTAATTGGAATGTAAATGGCATGGCAGTTACTGAATATACAACATACATATAACAGATAGACAGAAAGGATTTATTTTTTGAGTAATCGATTTTAGCCTTTTAGGTTTTTGATTGAATTGTATGGTAGTCGGTTGTAGCTATATATTTATTGTGATGATGAGTTATAGAGAAATCGATTTTCTTGCGAAATGTCCTTTGTGAAGGTTCATCGAGCTGCATACCTATTGTTATAAATGAGAATTTTGTCTAGTTTATAACCATAAAACATTGAGTTATACAAAAAATAATCGAATTTAAAAAGAAAAATCTTGCAAGTTGATATAGGATATTTTGAAACTTTTTTGAAAAAATGGAAATTTCAAGAACTAATACCAATTTTTGAACTAAAAATTTAAATGGTTTTTGACTTTATGGTAGGTTCGCTTACGATTGCAAGACGGCAATATTTTAATATGTATTTGTATTAATCAACTTGAGTGTTTTTTTTTTTGTCAGGGGTTGACGCCAGCCGATGCATCTATATTAATATTGCTATAGATTGGCCCCTGTTCAAGAAAAATATTTGTATATTTTGTGAAGGTAATAAATTCTAGTTTTCTTATTTTCTTCAAAATAAATAAAGTTCAAATTAACAAAAATAACTTGGATATTATGAAAAAACACAAGTTAAAAAAATTTTAAAAGAAAGCACTCAGTAAAAGTTGGTATACGGACAAAACTCGAAAAGTTATATTTTTGTTTGCACTCATGTAAAAACAGAAAATATTGTTTGCTCCAAATAAACTTCTTAATTGAGTTGACACAGTCACTACTGGAAAGACACTATATGGTGGGGACGTGTATATATATGTATTTCATATAATACATGATTTGGAGCATGTCGCATGTAGAGGTTAATATAAATAATATAATAATAATAATAATTTTGTACAAAACTTTAAAATTAAAAGAAGGTAGCATTTTTTTTCTAATTTTATTTTTAAATGTAATCTTAATTTAATTTGTTTATAAAATATTTTTATAAAATACCATCCCGTATATAGTGCCTACAAGACTAATAACTAGCTATTACCAAAAACTATTTTGCAAGTAATATTTTTTAAGTAATTTACTGTAATACATATTTTCTTTCAAAATCAAATTTACCTACTTTAATAACAAATTAATAATCTTAAGTCTTCTGAAATCAACAGCTGTGTTATAGACTTTAAAAATATTGATTATACTTTTAAAATTTTTGATTTATATCTTTATATAAAACAGATTTTGGTGCAAACAAAATGTGGCATGAAATTTGAACTTATTAATTGACTTTCTCTATCTTGTGACACGAATATTTCAAAAAAGTTATAAATCTCCTACTTGGTGAATTGATGTTAGTAGTTAAAAGAATTTAGTTATAATAAAAATCTTTTTTCCAACATAAAATAGAAAAAAAGTCAATTCAACTGTTAACAGTAACTGATAATATGAGGCTATGAGAGCAATAGTGACGTACCCACTTTTTTTTCAAAAATGAGTTTTTCATAAAAACTTGTTCTCTTAATATATCTATTTTAATACAAAAAGAGATTTATGCACCTAGATACACTCAGAACTAGATGGCACTCAAAAAAGTGTTGTTTTATAAAACCCTGTATCTTAAATCTCTCGTAGCTCAAAACTTAATTTTGTGGCTTACGCCAGTATTGTTCTCGTTGCCTCATTATGTAAGTAGAGAGTAAGAAGTCGATCAGGCCTGATACTTTTACCAACAAATGAAAAAATAAATGTTATTCTTAAAAGTCCATGAGAACCAAACGAGTACGTACCTACTCATGTTCAATTTCAACTGGCCTCTAATTTCGTTTAAAAAAAAGTTACACATACGCCACAGTGACCATTCAAGTTTTAATTTAATACAAAATGTATTCATAAATGCAGGCAATTGGCTTTCGAGATCTGCTTCTTTTTGATTGATATTTGTTATAACTATGCGTATGCTGTGATTTCAAAATATCATACAATTACTGACTGGATTTTGAAATTTGTATTTCAATAAGAACAAGAAAATGAAAATGGCTTTCTTTTATTTTTGGTTCTTTTTTTTGTTAATGTATATAATCTGAACATATTGTGCATATATGTTTCTTGAGATTTAAAATAATTATATGTTAATCAATTTTTCGACACCAAAAGCCAAACACTGAACAAAAATTTATATGCAGGCATAAAGAGAAAGGAAGACGTAAATTTATACACTTTTTCAAAATGCTATCCGCAGCTTCGTTTTCTTTCTAATGCATATAAGTGCCAACTGGGGATACGCGGATAGTAATTCACTCCCTGCATTTAAAACTTTATTAGGTCTCATGGATTTGTTCTTATGAAAACGGTTGCTTTAAATATTAAATTGTGTAGGTATTCACAATTTATAAAGAATGTTTTTGGGTTAATTTTATTAAAAAAAAACTATAAAAATCTTAAATTAATTTATAATTGGTTTTTAAGATTACAAAAATATCTTTTTATATGGTTTTAACGTGCAAACCAAGTATTCAATTTGATTTCTATTACACGGTGTTACAAAAATGAGGTTTTAAAATATACGCGGGCGGAGACCTATCACGTTTTGTAGAGCTAGTCGCACTGATTACGAAAATGTATTTAAAAAGTCCCTAACACCCCCAAAATCTGGAGTTAGGGGCAAAAAACGGTTTTTTTTGACCTTCACCTATTGAAAAAAATCTAGCTTCGTCAAATTTTTACCCATTTTAGATTTTTTTACAGTTTCTAATAAGAGATAAATATACCTTTTCAACAATGTATAAAAAATGTAACTCGGTTAAACCACCTAGAATTTATAAGGTGTCAAAGTTCAAAAATTCCATTTTTTTCGTCATTTATCCAACTTCGACATCAAATTAAAGTATATATTTTCACAACAGCATGCTGTTTTAAAAATATATTTTAAAATAATATTTATTTCCAAATCAAACGAGGTATTTTTTATGAAAATCAGTTAAAAATTGGCTTAGAAAAAAAAATTTTACGATTTCAACCCAGATACAGAAATTCGAACTTTTAGGTATAGAACAAAAATGTTGTTTCGGCACGTAGTAGGATAACTTGGGCGGCAGGATTTGATAACGGGTTTTGTAGTGGAGCTCAATACAAACATTTTTTTTTTTGGGAGGGGGTCTATCTCCCCCCGTTTAGGTGGGACGGGCAGATTTCTAAAAAAAAATTATCAAAATAAAAAAAAAATTTTTTAAACAACAGCAACACTTACAGTAATAAATGATACCATTTCCGAAAGGCAAAATTGTACATTAAATTTTAATTTTTAAATCAATATATTATAACAAATAGTTTTTGAAATAATTGATTTCAAAGCTAAAAATAGGCACGGTGGGCAGGAAGCATCGATAGGTATCAAAAAAATGTCGACAAAAACTGCAAGTTGGGTTGTATTCGTTGATGATTATACGTCCAAAATCCGTTGGAATTGAAATCCTAGCTGCTCCTTTTCAAAAGTTATTCATATTTTTGTGTTTCTAATCGGGACAATTTGGAATACAAATCTTGGGGAGAGTACGATAACTTAGGCGACAAGAATTGATAACTCTATTTTGTAGAGGAGTTTAATACAATAATGTTTTACTATGGGAGGGGGGGGGGGGTCCATCTCCCCCCGTTTAGGCGGGAGGGGCAATTTTCTAAAATATCAAGTTAAATACAAAAAAGATTATTTAAAAACAACGGCAACACTTACAGTTATGAATGATACCTTTTCAAAAGCCAGGATTGTACACTTGATTCTAATTTTTAAATAAAATTATTGCAATTAATTGTTCTCGAAATAATCAACTTCAAAGTCAAAATTTGTGAAAAAAGTTGAAAAAAAAAAAACTTTAAGTACTATTTTTACCAAGAATGTGAATTTAAATGCGAAATAAATCAATGAAATAAACTGCCTCAATTAATTTATAATCAAATTCTGAAAATTATATGCTTCTATGCTTTCTAGTTTTTGAGAAAATTGAAAATTAAAAAACTTCCTTTTTATCGGATTTCTATTTTTTAGCTGTTTTCGTGTTTACATAAACATAATGCTTGCAAGCAGTATGCCCCCTTGCAACCCCCCTGGTTGAGCTCACTTTTATAGGATTTGGGGTGGGTGCGAGTTTGGGTGAAGACAAAGTTTCTTCAGAATTTAAAAGTTTTTTAGAATTCAAAAGAAACTTTGTACATACCCAACCTTGACCCCACCCCAAATTCCTATAGTGTGCCCAAGCTGGGGGGTTGCAGGGGGGCAGCATTTGAAATTTGAATCCTGAGAATCCGCGAAGTGAGCCAGACATGATACTTTTAAGTTAAAAAGCTGTTCATATTGGCGAAAATAGTTAAGAAAATGAAAATCAGATAAAAAGGTAATTTTTTTATTTTCAATTTTCTCGGATATTATAAGGCATAGAAGCATATGGTTTTAAGTATTTGATAAGAAATTGATTGAGGCAGTTTACTTCATAGATTTATTTCATATTTAAACTTACAATATCTTGGTAAAAATTGTATTTAATGTGTTTTTTTTTCAACTTTTTTCCCAAATTTTGACTTTGAAGTTGATTATTTCGAGAAAAATTAATTGCAATAATTTTATTTAAAAATTAGAATCAAGTGTACAATCCTGGCTTTTGAAAAAGGTATCATTCATTACTGTAAGTGTTGCCGTTGTTTTTAGATAATTTTTTTTTGTATTTAACTTGATATTTTAGAAAATTGCCCCTCCCGCCTAAACGGGGGGAGATGGACCCCCCCCTCCCATAGTAAAAAATTATTGTATTAAACTCCTCTACAAAAAAAAAGTTATCAATTCTTGTCGCCTAAGTTATCGTAATCTCCCCAAGATTTTTATTCCACATTGTCCCGATTAGAAACACAAAAATATGAATAACTTTTGAAAAGGAGCAGCTAGGATTTCAATTCCAACGGATTTTGGACGTATAATCATCAACGAATACAACCCAACTTGCAGTTTTTGTCGACATTTTTGTGATACCTATCGATGCTTCCTGCCCACCGTGTAGGGGAAACAAATTTTTTTAAAACTCATTTTATACTATTTTTGTCTAGACTGTGAATTTTAATAAAAAAAATTACTCACCCAGAAAACTACCTCAAATGATTCCTTATCAAACAGTGAAAACTATATGTTTCTATGTCTTCTAGTTTTTGAGAAAATTGAAAAATTATTTTATCAGATTTTTCTTCTTTCAAAATATTTTTTTGTTTTTATTTGTTTTTATTTTTGAATTTTCTCAAAAACTATTGTCCGTAAACCAAATACCTATACAAACAACCAATGTTTTTTGTACAAAATTTTTTGTTGAAATCGGTAAGTTTGTTCACAAAAAAGTCAGAAATAAAAAAATTATTTCGTGGCAGATATCGGTAATAACGGTTCAGAAAATATTTTTTTTTTCATTTCTAGAGTAGGATCATATTTGTCGCAGTACACGTATTTTTTGAGAAAAAAAAAACACCTTTTTCATTTGGTCATATTTGCCTCCACCCCCAAACAATTTTTTGGGGAGATCGGGGCATGGAAGAGGTCACCCTCTTCTGTTTGGTTTTCATGGTGAAACTCATCTGTGAGTTATTCCAACACAGAGAACCGCCATAGCAAATTTTGAAGATACTAAACTTTATTCATAAAATGGGTCTAAGTTCTCATTACTTAGATTACACTTCAATTATATAGGCAAATTCAATTTTGGCGCCCCAAACTTTAAAAAAAGAAAATCGTACAAATTAATATTAATATGTTCTTCTTCGATACGATTCTGCATGGCTTTTTGAATGGAAATTGTTGCCAGAGCTGTAAATGTTAATCGTTCTCCAGTCATAGTTGAGCGTAAATATGATTTCATTTCAAGTTTTGGAAAACTTGCTTCCAGTGTAGCAACACTTGCACGAAACGTTAAGAGAATTTTTAAAGCATTTGTTAAATTTGGATACAATGCAAGCAAATGGTTTGAAGCTAAATAATTTAAAATTGATAGCTATTCGAGATCAGTATGATTTGACATTTGTTTGAATATATTAATTTCACTAAAGAGATCCCTAGCTATTACATCCTTTTGAACTTTGTCGTCAATTCTTGCTGTTAAAATTGTTTCAAATTTCTCTCAATCCTTAATGTCAACATACTTTGAAATATCCCTTTTGCCAGTTTTAAATTTGTTCCACCAGTTTTGAGGCCCTAGCTGAGTGGCGCCTGTTTTGCCTTAAGGCAGGGGGTCATTTTTGTGAGATCAGAACCAAAATTATGTTTGTAATTGATGATTTGTTATTTTAAGTACTATGCTCCTACACAAAAAAAAACAATTTAATTAATATCCACAGAGTCGTTTCCGAGAAATTAATAATCTCTCCTTTAACGGTAATATGACAAACAGAGTTACCAGTGTAATCCTGATTTACCTATCTCTATTTTAGAAACAGTCAACATACCCTCATATCCTCTTTTCATATCGCATGTAAATCCTTTACCTGTGGTCACCATAGTTGTAAAAGCAAAAAGCATTAATCCCCGACCATTCAATATGTAATTAATGCACACAAAAATAATAATTGTCACTAAAATCAATTTAATTAAAGGTTTTGCTGAACTTTTGACCACACTTTCCCATATAAAATGTCCTAAATAAACCCATGGATGGAAATTCTACCACAACCACATACACAAGTGGGTGATTTTGTGAGTTTGTCAACCTTTTCAATTCGTTTGAAGTATTGATTTTGTTGAACTTTTGCATTTTGAACAGGATAAAAAGAACCAAGAATGCTTTTAGTTGGTTTCAAATATCAAAAGGATATACCTACAAATTACATATTTTATTTGTGAATAAGGTCAAAGTAATGGTCCATTGCAGATATGGGGCATTTTGAAATAGTGCTGGTAATACAAAAACCTGAATATGGATGCCATGATGATGATAATATTCTTGCGGTTTTAAGGGGAGATAATTCATTTTATAGTAGATTTTGGGATAAAATGATTGTAGGGGAGAGTGGGGCCAAATGTAACACTTTTTTCTAAAATCGATGGTTCTCCTACAAATTTGAAAGTGGGTCAACCAGACCTTTTTTAAATTAAAGAGCCATGTTTTAGCTCCAAGATCCATCATCCAAATTTACCAAAACATAACGGTAATGTTGAAAAATAAAGCTCCCAAAAAAAAAATCGTGTTGTTTCAACTTACCCCACATACGGGGCAAAGTGTAACACATACCGGGGTAGGTTGTACCAAGAACTAAAAATAAGAGAAAATACCTTTATTTGTTTATATTTATTTATTTTTAATTAATAACAATAAAAACAAACCTCAGTCATGAAATTTTGGTGCAAATTTGTAAAAAGTGGAGCAAATCCAAGATTTCCAGAGAAACTTTGACAGTAGTCCTAAATAAAAGTTATTCGAATTCATAAATTGTTTTATAAGCTTTATAAATTCAAGTGGTGGTTCAAAAATGTGTTTCCAATTTCAAAATAAATACAAATTCAATTACAAGCATTCATATTCAGGGTTGTTAATTATATTAGGTAAACAATTTTTCAGTATAGGTAGGTTTTTACATGGTACAACTTGCCCCGGAAAAATGTTACAACTAGCCCCAGCATGAAATTTGGCACATAAAATCAATTTAAAAAAAAAGCGAAACTGATATAGACATAACATATACACGCAATTTGAGCCAAAACACAGTTGCATATAACAAAAAAACACTTAGCACTCTATCTTTTTCGGGTAAAGAGGTAGACCAAAAATAAAATTAAAAAAAAAAGTTACAAACATGCATTTTTTGGGCACCACTAGTGTAACTTCTCACCCTGTCATCTAATCTTCATCTGAAGAAAATGTGCCGGTAGATATGCAAAAATTGAGCATTTTTCTCCTTTACGCGTTTCTTAATATTGAAAGGAACATCGCTTTTTTTAGCTGTTAATTCTTACCCCTGTTACATTTAGCCCCACTCTCCCCTACACTTGATATTTCGACATGACCTCAAAATGAGAGTCATATTCCCAGATATTAACTAAAATGTCATTGCCACCTCCTTTTTCCGGTATGCAGAGTGTAACCAGTAACCACCAACAAATGGGGGAATGATGCTACCCGAACACAAAACCCCTACAATGATATGGCGCTATTTTTAGACTATTATAGATGGTGTCCTGTCAGAATACAAAACGAAAATGCGCTGGCCTTGTATGTTGATTAATTTAGCTTCGAGTATATGGTTTCTGATGGCTCAAAAATAACTCGACTCTCCTTCTCTTCTGTGTGGTAAATTGCACGCAATGACATTCACCATAAGCCAGGCCAGAGAAAACATGAAAAAGGTGTAGGAGTAGCTAGTTTGCTGTTGTTTTTTTCAGAATACATATTATGTATTCATAGTGAATAGGGATTGCAAGGGTAGTTATGGGCATACCATGCATGCGGTTGGGACTGGTACTAAACATGTAATTGCATCCTTTGTCCAAATGTATCTTTTCAAGAGAAGAATAAAAGGATACAAAACGAGAAATTGAATTTTTAATCAAGTTTTTTTTGGCCGGATATTGATTAAAAATTTTTTATCCATGAAGTTTTCAAAAATGGGTTTAGTGGGAAGCTATTAAAGACGAACCATAATCTGTTATTATTTCAATTTTAATTATACATATTATACATAGTTAATTTATTAACTCTTTCATTTCGTTAATGTAAAACAAATTTTTTTTTTTCGAAAAACATTCTTCTTCTTCTTCTTTTTTTCGCAATCCAAATTAAAACAAAAAACTAATTGGTTTAAATGAGTAAAAATGGAGCTATGAAATAAAAACGGCACCGACCTCTTTTCCAAGATGGCGGCTGTTCCCGATGTCCTATCATCCCAAAAAATTCACTTTTACTATAAGGACATACACTCAAACACGTTCCATGAAAAATGCGATTTGATTTACTAATTTGCCTGGCCTATTTTGTTTAAAACTCATTTGAGTATTTTTTTTCGTTTTTCAAGAGAAACTTTTCGTTGGTCGTTGATTTTACAAGAATTGTTTTTTAGGCCATTGGAAACAGTAAAAGAGTTTTTATTAAATGTTCTTCTATGCAATAGACCAAGGCTTATGGCTATCCGTCCATCCATTCGATCCGTATTTATAAAAATGCACATACACAAAATTGCACACAAGGCCATAAGGATGCAAATAAATTTGTTTGTTTGTCATACTTCGTTATTATTAAATCAATCCCTCGAAATCTGTTTACTTTAAAAGTCTAAAAGTTACCAATTAATACGATTTCATCGAGTTTTAAAAACTTGCTTTTAACTAAAAAAGTCAAAAATATAGAAAAAGTTCTAATTTTTGAAAAGGTACATTTTAGTCGTTTCTTGACAAACAAAATTCAAAATTGCATATTATTAAAGGATTCTAATTCTACTTTATTTAAGTAGTGCAAAGTTTGTACGTACCGGCTTCAGACACAAAATGCTTCTTGATTTAGTAAAAAAAAATTAAATCCTTAATTTTTTAACTTTTTTTTCTTTGATTTTAGTCAAAAATAATTTTTAAAAAGTAAAATCAAAAAAATGAAAACCGACCAGTGCTGCCGTTTTCTCAGAAATGCACCAATGGTGCATCAGCAATAAAAACTCTTGAACGAATTTGTTCCATTCAAAAGGGTCTATTCAATAGACTATAAGACGTCTTTACAAATACACTAATTTCGCAAAAACTATTTGCCAGATCAATGATTAATTTTCGGAAAAATATCATAAATATAATGTGCATTCAAAATATTCAAACAAAATGTTTTTTTTTTTTTAAGCAAAAATGACATTGCAATACATTTTGAAAACTACCACTTATTGAATTTTTTGTATTGTGCTGAAACTTTGCTTTCATTTTTATAATCGCCTTTTCGTAACAAAAAAAAAAAAAAAGTAAAGGGTGTCCCACAGTCAGAGACAAAAAACCAAAAACATATTTGTTGTATTTGTAAAAACAATTTAAACCACCAGGCTCTACGTGTTAAAGCTTTATTACAAATATGTATAGTCCAGTGCATTTATAATTTGACCCAGCAGTTTGTACCACCCCCAAATTTTTTTTTGCTCATTCGATAGAAAATTGGCTGAATATCATTACTCTGATTTTTCGCACTCGCAAAATTCACCATTCGGCCGCCATCTTGGATTTTAGTTTTTATTGAATATCTCGATTTCTATTTATCCTACATAAAAGTTGTGTATACAACAAACGTAGGCAATCAAATTTCGCGTCTTTTATGTTAAGAACACTTTTTCGATATTCTAAATATTAAAAAAGTTGCAAGCCAAAAAAGTAAAAAAAAACGAAAAAAATGACAATTTTAAAGATTTGAGCACTTTATCAAAATTATGAAAAAACGTATTCTAAAATTTTAGAATATCCAAATCCAAAAATGGTTTTTTTTGAAAACTTCCTTAAATTTTAATTAAATACGCTAACTTGAACTTCTGTTAAAAAATTTAGTTAAAACTAGCTAAATCGTCTACGAGAAATTCAGATATAAAAAAATCTTCTTTGGTAGATACCATTTATAACGGCTCAGAATTTGTTTTAATATAGAGGCACCATCTTTTTTTATTTGGTTAAAAAATAATAATTTTATATTTTTTTTAATTTCAAAATAAAAAAAAAAATAGGTTTTACTCAGCCACTTATTAAAGTTAAAAGGAAAACAAATTCAGATTTTTGATGGTTTTTCAGAATGGAAAACTCACAACAATAGATGTGTTTTCGTGAGAATTAAGAAAATTTTACCTATTTTTTTCACAGACGATCCCATGTAAATATGATTTTAAAGCTCTTTCTGTAGTTTGTTATTGAAGGAAAACGGGGTAATTCAGTGGTGTGCGAAAAACCGCAAAATTTTTTTACTATTATCAATTTTTGGCTTAAATTTTCTACAAATGCATGGTAAAATTCCAAGAACCAGTTAAAATTTTTTATAATTTGAGCGTAGGGACAGCTCTATATCTGTAGGTAAAAAACTTCTTGAAATAAATCACTCGAAATGTTGGAAGTTTTTCCTACAAAGAGTAAAGTTCATGATATGATATTCCATTAGCACTACATCCAATTTAATGTTTAGAATCAAATGGTAGGTAATTTTGTTGTCTTCGAATCTTATGCTCCTAATAGAAAATGTATTTTCGGCCCTAGCGAGGTTACCGTCGCGTCGGAGCGGAAAATTGTCCGATTTCATACGAAACATGCTTGGAGTTGTGTTTCCGACAGGTAAAAACGGATGAAATCGGTAAAAAATCCTCTCCGACGGATTACCTTGCTAGGGCCGAATATGAACTTCACAAAATATTATGGCTATAATAGTGAGGCGTCTTAGCAACAAAATCGTGCACTTTGTGATAAAAGCATGAAATTTACATAATTGGTAGTACTCAATATAAGAGTTATTTTGAGATATTGGGCCACCTTGTATTCCATCTGGAAGCGAAGATACAAGAGTTTTTCTGTGTTGCACTTGCTTTATTGCATATCATAGTATAGTTTGACATCAGTCTCATGGCTTTATACCATGTTTGTCGCTGCAAACTTGGTTTTATTCTATCCTTAAAATATTCCAAAAAATCAGTTGGATGCAAGTTTTTGCGGCCTTAACCGAATTTTTTGACAGTACGTTGCTTGTTTACTCACCGCAACGAATGTTCGATTATTTACTTAAGGCAAACTATAAGTGTTCGTGAACTTGAGACACTGTCGGTGATTCCGTCAGGACATGACGGTGCGTCAATGTATTCTGCTTCGACCTAAGCCCTTTGACTGCCAGCTTTTTAGTACTCTGATATTTGCCATAAGGTGTCACCCAAAAATGATAGCCATAGTAGTAGTTTATTCCGTTAAATATTAACGATATATATGTAGTTACATTTTCTTAAAACTAAAATTATGATTATATATTGACAGCCAAAGGCTTGAGCATTTGTAACCCTACCGTTGTGAGGGGTTCCACTATCAAATAGTCGAAGTCGAGTCTACAAGCAATTGATTAATCTGATTTTCAGATTTATCTATTCTAATATTGAATATTGCGCCTTGAAGTTTAACATTTTCCATTGAACATATAGTCTTTGTTGATATAGAAAAACATTGCCATTAAGAATATATTGTTAAGGCGTGTCCAAGGACATACTTCACTTAGTGCTCATACCTATATCAGAAGTTTTAAAAACATCAAATTTGTAGACTTTATTCACGCCGTGTAAACAACACTTTCCAATAAGCTTATTGGAAAGAAGTATCAAAAGTTCAAAGCCATTATAGCTTTAATTAATATTTAAAAAAACTTCTATGTTATTATTTTCTAGACCGATATCGATGTCTCGTATATTAGAGAATGCTTAAGCTACCAAAAGGCCTAAAAAAGAAAAAGAAAGGAAAGAAATCGAAAAAAGATCAAGAACTCTTCACCGAAGAGGAATTAGAACAATACAAGCGTGAGCAGCGTGCCAAACAAGAGGCCGCACTTGAGGCAGCCAAATCTGACGTTGGTGAATCTGACGGTGGTGCGTCAGACGTTGAAAAGGGCTCAACTAGTGGAACAACTGCAGCTAAACCAACTGGAACATCTGATTCAGCAAATACATCAGGAGAAACTGGTGCTGCTGCTGGTGGTGCAGCAACCAACGGTACAACCACTGCTGCAAAAACTGAAGACGACGAAGAGTGGGCTAAATTCAAAGCTCTAACTTCAGGGGTTGATTCAGTCCTTCATAAGACTCAACAGGAGTTAGATCATATCAAGCAAACTTCTTTCTATCAACGTCTTCCGTCAGCTGCTGAAAAGAAGAAGCAAGAAGAGGAAGAAGCTGCAGCTCGCGAGGCTGCTCGCCTTGCTGAGGTAAAACGATTAGAAGAAGAGAAGGAAGCTAATCGAGATAAACTTGCTGAAGCTGTTGTAGAACTCTCCGATTCTGAGGAAGAGTCTGAAGAGTTAAATGACATCTTTGCCACTGACTATATTGATGCCATAACCAGTGGTGAATTACAATTAGGTGTTGTCCCTGATTCACCCGAGCTTGAAATCGACTTAGGGCCTGATCCATTTGACACTGCTTACGCTGAAAAAGTTATCGTTGGAGCTGACAAGGCTAAAGGAGGCAAAAAACTTGTCAGCCTTGGTGCTGCTGTCGAGGTTCTTACAGGTCGTGTTGACCGAGACCACGCAGTAGCCCTAAGTGGAGCTAAACGAAAGCCTAGAAAAGGTGTTCAAGATCTTCTACTTGATGATAGTATTGATCTAGAAGCTGTTGCTACCGAAGTTGAAGCAGTTTCAGCTACACCAGAGCCAACTAATCTTCTAGACGAATTAGCCGATGATATACCAAACGACGTTCCTATCGATCTAACTGCATCGTTACACTTGCAGTTCTTGAAAAAACCAAAACTTGAAAACGAAGAAGGAGACGAAGAAGAAGAAGAACTAGGTGATATTGGAGGGTTTTTACCCGAACGTGAACCAGCCGAAGGTGCTGAAGATCTACCACCAAACGATATTGTTGCTGAATTTGATGTTTTAAAATACGAAGAAGATGATGAATTTGCTGAATTAGCTGCTGAATCGTTGACAAAGAAAGAAGAAGTCAAAGTAATTAAACAGGTTCCAGTGCCAGTAGCTGTAAGTGGACCTATTGAAGGTGATTGGGCTGAATTTGAACAGACTCCAAACGAAACAGGTGGTAAAGGTAAGTTCGAAAATATTAGTTTAAAAAAAAATTGTGCTAAATTTGAATTATTTCTTCAACAGTTAAACCTCCAAGACCTCCGGGTCCACCTCCTCGGCCAACTTCTGGGCCCCATATTGCTCCAGGTGTCATCCATCTTAGTGACGACGACGATTTTGCAGTAGACGACGATCCATTTGACACAACTTTCGTCGAAAAAGTTGTCATCGCTCAGGAAGACGACGACGACGATTTTGATTTCGATCCACGAGCTGACGAGCGCAAGGCCGCTCCTCCAGCGGTACCTCCACCACCATCTCAGAAACCACTTCAACGTGATCTTCTTGGAGGCAGTAACACAAACTTTGCAGAAGTTGACTCCTCATCAAACCTACTCAGTACACAACAAAAGGATCTTCTTGCCGGTAGCACCACAGACTTAAGTACTGTTGGTGCAGCTCCAATAGCTCCGGTTGCTGAACCAAGTGAAGAAGATTTTGATCCGTTTGACACTTCAGCAGTAATTGGTATTGTTCAACCAAAAGAAGTCGAACTTAAAGTCCTCGAAAAGGAGCTTTTGCAAGACTCCAAACTCAAACACTCACTGAGTGACCCAGACTTCGATCCAAGGGCTGAAGAAGAACCAGCAACTCCAGTTGCCCCAGTTCAAACACCTTCAGAACCTTTTGATCCAGCACGCCGCAAGTCTTCCCTCAGCTTAAACCTTCAATCGAAGACAGTTGGATTTTTGGTTCCAAAAGCTCAAGATTTACTTGGTGCAAATAATGATGGTGCAAAGGTTCAAAAACCATTAACACCATATTACGCCAAGTCAGAATCAATCCCTGAAAAAGATAACGAAGATCCATTTGATACATCTTTTGTGCCAGCAAATAAACCATCAGAAGTTGAATTAAAGAATTTAGAGCAAGATCTTTTGACAAGCAATCTTAAACACAGTTTATCTGATCCAGATTTTGATCCCAGAGCTCCACCAACACCAGTTGCACCAGCTGATTTATTGGGAGTTCAAGAGAACATTAACATTAAGGTTTTAACACCATCTCAAGAGAGCAAGGATATAATTGAAGAGCCAGAGGAAGTTATCGATCCATTTGACACATCAATTGCAGCAAATATCGCCCCTGGAAAAGCAGAGCTAAAGCTTTTGGAAAGTGAGCTTTTACCAGCACAGACTCCTGAAATCACTACAGGAGTTCTAGATACTCTTACCGACGCTCAGGAGCTCGGATTGGGTGATAAGGTTTTGACACCACAGGTTACCCGGAGGGAAGTTAGTACTCCAGAGGATATTGATCCATTTGACACTTCAATAGCTGAGAATCTTGCCCCAGGGCAGACAGAAATCAAGCTTCTTGAAAACGAATTAATCGAACGTTAAAAAGCTCCATCACAGACAAGACTTTAAATAACTAAATTCAAAATGGCGAATCCCTTCCTTATGATGGGAGATGATATGGATGATGGGGCTGATGCTGCTGTCAATCCATTCTTGATGCAAGCCGGTCCCGAAGAACCAGCTGGTGAAGATTTTGACAATCCTTTCGCTGGGCAAACCAATCCGTTTGCATTTGGTGATGATGCTGAGGAGGAGCTACCACCAACAACAGTTGCAACAACAATGGCTGACATCTTCCAAGCTCAGCCGACAGCTGCCAAGACTACAAATGCAAGCGCCTTTCAATCGATTGACCCAGCTATGAGCTTTTTTGGAACCACTATCGAAGCTGATGATGATGCCATGGATCCTAGCTCAGAGGAGAGTGGAAAGAAAGGTCCTCCACCCCGACCATCACCACCTTCCCAGCAGACTCAAGATCTTATCTACTCGGTGTCAGATCAGCTTGACCAGGCGAGTTCTCAACTGCTTGGTCGACTTCCTGCAACTAGGTCCCCAAGTCCAGTATCAATGCGGGATCTTCATTCTCCAAGCCCAACACCAGACTCAGGCTTGGCGGATCTTCTTGATGTTTCCGACAGTGGATCTTCAGCAACTCAAGGCTTCGATATGGACTTGATGGGAAGTAGCAATGAAAATCCATTCGCAGCTCCAACCTCCATACCAACCGTTCAAGCAGCAACACCAATGCCGCAACAGACTAAAGCCTTACCGCCACGACCACCACCGCCCAGACCGGCACCACCAAGGCCAACGCCACCATCTATCCCAGGAGCTCCCCCAAGACCTGTTCCACCTCAGCCCAATCAGCAACAACAGGCTAAAGAACCTGATGATCTGTTTGACATGTTCGGAACAACTGCACCAGCTAAACCGCCACCACCAAAAAGTAAGGAGGACATTTTGAGTTTATTCTCGAAACCGTCACCTCCACAACCAGCGCAACAAGACTTACTTAGCGGAGATATCGTACTAGATCCAATGCCAGAGGGAGAACAGCAAAAAACCGAAGAAGCCGCTGTAACAACACCACCAGGTGGCGCTGCCGAAGCTGAGCCAAGTCCATTAATTGAGACTGAGGAACCGGTTGAAGAAGGTAAAGAAGATCCAATATTCTCTTCAACTCTAACACATCCAGATGAGAGTAGTCAAGACATAACCAGCCATCCTCAGGCAGCTGTTGAGGAAGAAAAATTGGCCATTGCCCCAGAGATTCCTAAAATGAGAGCACCAACTCCGGATATAGAAATAACCACCGTTGAAGATTTGCCCCGATCTGACGATGAAGAAGAACCCGAACCTGTACCTGTACCGCCTCCAGAAATCATTGAGACACATGCTGACCCAGAACCGTTAGAATCGGAACCGGAAGAGGTAGCTGAGGTGGAAAAGACCGAAGCTGATCATAGTCCACCAACTGAATCGATTGTTACAACTCAAGCTGTTCCTGAATCTCCAATCGATGCCAATTCAAGCTATCAGGCTAGTGAACCGGAGCAAATGGATACGGGGCTTGATTTTGCTCCACCATCGGGAACAGCTTCGGCTAATCCATTTGCTAGTCCTGATGCTGATGAAGAAACCTATCCACAACCAACAGTTGTGACGAATATATTCGCTGTGGAAGAACCAGCGGTGACTAATATATTTGCTGTTGATCCGGAACCAGCTGTTAATATCTTTGCTGCTGATCCAGATCCAGTTCCGGTCGTTGCAACAAATATATTTGCTGCTTCAGATGAGTTTGATGCTTTCTCAGCCAAGTTCGACTCGGTTAAGAAGGACAATGTTAGTCTTTTGGATGGTTTTGGAGGTGGAATCACTCCAACCAGTACTGGAGGTGGTGATGGTAAGCAAAACCATTTTTTTCATTCGTTTTATATAATTCACAGTCACTTTGTTTTTTAGCTTGGGGTGATACCGATGACTTTGGTGCTGTTACACCTGCAGCTCCTGACGATGGTTTCGGTGTGGAAGACGGCTTTGATCCCTTCCTGGCCATGCAAGCTCCCGAACGCAGTGATTCTGTTGAATCTGTTGACAAGGAATTCAGCGTTGTTATTCGACCTAAAGCTGAAAACGCTCAGGGTGTAACACCGGCTCTAGCTCCACCACCACCACCACGTGGTTCACAAAATAACTCAGTGTATTCGGGAGACACTTCACCCCGAGTCAATCCATTCGATAAAGGTGAAGAAGATGCAGGTTTTCCAGCACCAGCAGTAGCTGCTGATCAAACCGTACCACCAATGCAACGCACAGACTCACAAGAAACTCCACAGACTCCTCTCTTCGATGAAGATGTTTCGCAGCCATTAGAAGACTTTCCAAGACTTAACTATGTTGGACCCGGATGGGAAATGCAACTTCGACAACCGAATAAAAAGAAGATTACCGGTCAAAGGTTTTGGAAGAAGATCTTTGTCAAAATGGCGATACAAAATGATGTGCCAGTTATTCAGCTATTCAATCAAGCTTCAGATAAGCAACCATTCCAAGAGTTACCACTTCAACCGTCTTATTCGGTTTCGGAAGTTGGAGCTCAGCAATATGATCAGTTTGGAAAGATCTTCACCATGAAGCTGCAGTATATCTTTTATAAAGAAAGGCCTGGAGTTAGACCAGGCCAGGTTACCAAGGCTGGAAGAATTACAGATAAGCTAAGTCAGTTTGCCCAATATGCAATCGCTGGGGATTACCAGGGTGTCAAGGAGTTTGGAAGTGACTTGAAAAAGCTTGGTTTGCCGGTTGAACATGCTCCGCAATCTTCACAGTTGTTTAAGATTGGATCAATGAATTATGAAGATATGAAGCAGCTTTCAGTTTGCATTGAAGAAGCACTGTTTAAGATCTCAGCTCATCGAGATCGGGCTTTGAATTATAAAATGGAAGAAGTTCAAGTTACTGCAGTGGATGAGATCTATGTTGAACAGGATTCAGAAGGGAAGATTCTGAAGCAGATTGCAAGAGTAAGACTGTTCTTTTTGGCTTTCTTATCAGGTAAGCTTTTGTCGAAAATTGTCAAGAATAACCTTGACCTTGATAACTTTTACCAGGAATGCCAACTATTGAACTTGGTATGAACGACATGTGGCGACAAGGAAAGGAAGTTGTTGGACGTCACGATATCATTCCAGTTGTAACCGAAGAATGGATTCGTCTGGAAAAAGTTGAATTCCATAATTCTGTTAACTTGGAAGAATATGAAAGAACCCGAACTATTAAGTAAGCAGTCTTCAAAGAACTTCTAGGCTTTAAACCTTTATAATATTTGTTTTTTTTTTTTAGATTTCAGCCACCAGATGCTTGTTATATTGAGCTGTTCCGTTTCCGAGTACGCCCGCCAAAGAATCGAGAGCTTCCACTACAGCTTAAAGCTACGTGGTGCGTTACAGGTAACAAAGTTGAACTTAGAGCTGATATCTTGGTGCCAGGCTTTGCATCGCGTAAGCTGGGGCAAATTCCATGTGAGGATGTCTCTATTCGATTTCCGATACCGGAATGTTGGATTTACCTGTTTCGCGTAGAAAAACATTTTAGGTATGACAGCGCCATCTACATTTCAAATTTGGTACTAATTTTTTTTTTAATCTTTTTAGATACGGTTCGGTAAAATCCGCACATCGTCGTACGGGCAAAATTAAAGGTATTGAGAGAATCCTTGGAACAGTTGACACCCTGCAGGAATCACTTATTGAAGTTACATCGGGTCAAGCCAAGTATGAGCATCATCATCGGGCTATTGTATGGCGTTGTCCGCGACTTCCAAAAGAAGGGCAAGGTAAAATAAACACTTCTTAACACCTTTAAGAAAGTTCTAAATCGAGTATACTTTTAGGAGCCTACACAACTCATCAAATGGTCTGTCGAATGGCATTAACTTCCTATGACCAGATACCAAGTGAACTGGCACCATTTGCCTTGGTTGAATTTACTATGCCAGCAACACAGGTTTCGCATACAACTGTTCGTTCAGTAAGTGTTCAAGATTCGGATAGCGATGAACCACCAGAAAAGTATGTTCGATATTTGGCAAGACATGAATATAAGTAAGTTTTGTTTGATAATTTTTAACTATCTTTAAGAAAAGGTTACTAAATAAGTTTGTGGTTTAGGGTTGGAATTGAAACTACACATGGCGAATCACAAAATGCTTACTTGGCTGCTACCAGGCCTACGAGTATTAAGGAAGCACCTGCATCACCACAGCCAGCTGCTTCTCCAATGCCACCAAGTGATTCGGATTCAGATTCAAATTAAGGTAATTTTATAGTATTCAGAGACTGAAAATGGAAAACTCTTAGAGCAAAAAATTATGGAAACTGTGTACATCTGCGAATTGTTTTTAAGTCACACAGAAACCAAAATAACATCTAGAAATGAAGTGGTTTAACTCTTAAAAGGTAATTAATTTTAGAGCAATCAGGTATTTAGCTGCACGAAGTTTTTGATAAGTTTGCAAAATTACACACAATTATCCCATGTATTTTGTATTTTTGTATATTATCTTGGATGTTAATAGTTATGTACTTGTTACAGTACAGTGAGGAACAAAAACGAGTGCATAATATAAATAAGTCAAGCCAAAAGTTAAAATTGATCTTTCAAGTTCCAATTCTCTCTATCTGGGCTTCATTGTATCTTTGACTTGATACGATGGAAGTGTTCTTCGGTCTATGTTAGTAAATGCCTTCTGAAATCTATTGATTTTGGTTTTGTTTCATTAAATTACACATTGTGTGCTTTGCGCCTTCTGATTTTTATCGAAAACTGCTGCGTTTTCCAAAAAAAATTCAGATCAGAAAATTTTGAAAACTCGAACTGCTAGATTTGAAGTCAGAGTGAATTCGTAATCTTCAACTTCAATTTAGTGAGAAACATTTAAAAAATCTTAAATTTAACAAGCAAAAAAAAAGATACCCACAAGACTCAACCTTATTTCAAATCAAAATAACGAGTTATTTGGTATAATTTGAAAAATTTGTATGGGAGGTATACATAATCAGCCCTATTTAAAGTCTAGTGCATTTATACCAAATTTGACCACCCCTAAATTTTTTTTGCTCATTCGATAGAACATTATCTGAATATCATTACCCTGATTTTTCGCACTCGTGAAATTCACCTTTCGGCCGCCATCTTGGATTTTAGTTTTTGTTAAATATCTCGATTTCTATTTATCCTACATAAAAGTTGTGTATACAAGAAACGTAGGCAATTAAATTTCGCGTCTTTTATGTTAAGAACACTTTTACGATATTCTGAATATTAAAAAAGTTACAAGCCAACAAATTAAAAGAAAAAAGTGACAATTTTAAAGTTTTGAGCACTTTTTATCAAAATTATGAAAAAACGTATCGAAAAAAGATTATTCGCCTTATTATTCTCTACAACTCTGCCATACAACTGTTTTTTGTATCGCTATAATTAATAAAGTTATTAATACTTTTTTGTTAAATAATACCCCTTTTTTACGCAATGAAGAGACTTAAATATAAAAAAATTGCAGGTCCTGAATTTTCTCTTGTAACATAAAGCTATAAGCTATATATAGATTTGGTAAAAAAAAAAAATTAAGAAAAAAGTAAAGATAAAAAACACAAACAGAAAAGAGCATTTTTAACAAAAAAAGTATTAATAACTTTTGTATTTATAGCGATAGAAAAAAAAGTTGTAAAGCAGAGTTGTAGAAAATTTTAAGGTAAATAATCTTATCTCGGAAGGTTTTTTCATAATTTTGATAAAAAGTGCTCAAAACTTTAAAATTGTCACTTTTTCTGGTTTTTTTACTTTGTTGACTTGTAACTTTTTTAATATTCAGAATATCGTAAAAGTGTTCTTAACATAAAAGACGCGAAATTTAATTGCCTACGTTTCTTGTATACACAACTTTTATGTAGGATAAATAGAAATCGAGATATTTAACAAAAACTAAAATCCAAGATGGCGGCCGAAAGGTGAATTTCGCGAGTGCAAAAAATCAGGGTAATGATATTCAGCCAATGCTCTATCGAATGAGCAAAAAAATTTGGGGGTGGTACAAACTGCTGGGTCGCCCATACATGACCATTATATATGCACTGGACTATTATTAGATTTCACTAAACAGCTCTAAACTGCTGCATAGTTATACAGTGCATAAAGTTTTATATAGCCTCTATGCAACGTTACATAAATTTATATTTATAAAACATTTTCTTAGCCATTACAGTTATGCCAGGTTTGTGTCCAAATAAGTACTAAAAATGGAAAACAACTCCATCTGTCAATAAAATAACTCCATCTGATTCGAAAATAAACATAGAAAAAAAAAAAAGAAAAAAAAACAATAACGCCAAAGTTTCTCGTAAATTATATCAGGAAAAAATGTCCAAATTTCTTATTTTTTGTTTTAGTTGAAAAAAAAAATATGTATGAACCTTGTACCTATACAAATCATTGCTACATAATGTTTTCTTTTTCTGAAAATTATGTGATGTTTAAATGATATTACAGTACCTTGCCATATTATTAGGCCCAAGCGAAAAAATACAATTTTTCATGTTGCTGAATTTTTAAAGTTTTTGTAGAAATATCTTTATTTTTTTTTGTCTCATCTACTTACATTTACATTTACTTTATCATGTAGACACGGATTTACATAAAAAAAAAGTTGGAAACATACTGTGAATAGCTCTGCTTGTCTGGTCTTCTACGAAAGTAAAAACTGTCCCAAATCTAAGAACATTACGTAATAACCAGACGATCAGAGCTTTTATATTTATGCAAGATGGGGCCTTTGCCATAAAGTTAAGAATGTCAAGTTATTCCTCGAAACAAAAATTTAAGTATTGGACCCGTCTGGAAATTTTCCGGTCATGAATTCCATAGAAACATTCTTTTGGAGCTTATTCCCTTTTGCACGTTATTTTTTATCAAAATTTATGAATACTTTAATTTTTTTAATGCAATCCTCATTTAAATGATAAGTGTAAGTAAATGAGACAAAAAAAAAATGAAGATATTTCGACAAAAACTTTAAAAATTCAGCAACATGAAGCAAAAAATTGTATTTTTTTCGCTTGGGCTTAATAATATGGCAAGGTACTGTATATATATTAGGGTGGGTCAAAAAAATCGAAATTCTTTTTTTTGATTTGGTACTCCAAAAAATCGATTGCTAGACCCCTCTAGAATATACACACCAAATCGCAATGCATACGGGTCATAAGAAAACTATTGAAATCAGTGAGCATTGGTTTGGATACGAATATCTTCTAAACGGTTAAAGCAATCACTTTGATTCCAAGGAATTTTTTGTAGAACGTTTAAGCCCCTACAAGAATATATCTTGCTAATTTGAAAATAATGAAGTTTAAGTGAATTGGAAATTTTTTAAAAATATAAAATGGTTTTATAATTTTTTTTAACTTTGACCTCGAATATCTTTAGAATGGTTAGATTAATGAAAAAAGTTAATAAAACCTTTTTTGTAGAACAATCAATTTCCAATAAGAATATGTCTTGCGCGTTTGATTATTATTATTTTTCAATTTGTTACAAAATTAAGAACAAAAAACGAATTTTTAAATTTTTCGGAGTACCAAATCAAAAAAAAAGAATTTCGATTTTTTTGACCCACCCTAATATATATATTATATTCTTATTCAGGCTCTAAACAACCCAATACAATCTCTTTTAAACGTTGCATACATTTTATAAATAACAATTTTCTGTTTAAAGACATTATAAGGAGTACATAATGCTATATACTGTTTATGATGACGATGAGTTTATAAATAGGGCTGAATATGTACCTATATTATACACTTTCTAAGCGATATATAAAAAAAGAAAAACAAAAAAAAAACAACTTCAGGCTGTGTAAATGTGTACAAATGGACGCACAGACGCACGGACGGAATTGCGAGACCCACTTTTTCGGAATTCTCCATAATCGTAATCAAATTTTTTTTCGACAAGAAACGAATACTTGCCCTATAGAGCAAGTAAGAAAATTAATGATGGCCCTCAGGTTTTAAATTTGTATCAATTTTTATTGTTCTCTTTGCAATTTTTATTTTAGCTATCAATTTTAAAAGTTATTTGGAAACTTGCCATGTTAACAATCATAATTTAATTGATACAAATTATTTAGAACCGAAGACTTTTTACTGAAAGTTAAAAAATAGGGTTGCCACTTTTCAAAAAGCAACTTCTATGTGGCAACTCTATTTTAAAGGAAAAATTGTCACATAGCAAATACATTCATACCCTTGTAGTTTTCTCAAATAAGAGCATTTTTGAAATGCCAAGGACCAAAGAAAAAATTAGTAAAATAATTTAGGGAATGTAGGCGCACTAATATGCCAACCCTATTAAAATAAAAAAAAAAACTTTACAAGAATTTTCTCTGAACAAAAGAGTACTATTTTTTTAAACACTATAAGGCTTAACTATAGTCAAAAAATTTAGCATTACACTCTTACCTATCTTAAAAATGTCAGGTACCACCTCTAAAATTCTGACAAGTACTCGGCAACCGTACACTAATACTAAAAACACAGCGCAAGTCCCTCCTCCTATTAATATTCCTTGACTAAGTGAAACTGTTAATTGCCCCAGTCTGTGTGTTGTGTGAATCTCCTTTAAAATTTTCGTGTTTTATTAGAGACCAAGATTCTTTTAGTAAGCTACTTTTCTTTACTAAAATCTTCTTAATAACAAATTTATCATCTTTGATAGAAAAGCAAATTATGTATTTGAATCGTTTAGAAAATGAAATAAAAGCCATTTTTTTTTTTAATATTTTCAAACTTTTTGCAACCTTTTTTAATTTTTTTAATTCTTATTTAAATTTTTTTCTTCTTTTCCAGATCAAATATGACTCGATTATAATAATAAGAAATCAGCAGATAAATGAACTTATCATAACTAAAAAATTGTTATAAATGTAGTATTATTAGCCTATCATTAAACTCACCGAAATAAAAACAAAAAAAAAGTAAACTTTCATTTAACATTTTATTTTACTATACAAAAAAAAATCATATTAATTATGTATAATCATAAATAAATTAAACAAAAAAAAAAAAATTAAGTATGATAAATTAAACATCGAAGCAATAGTAGTTAATATTAATGCTTAGAAAAAAGAAATCGAATAAGCTGATTTATTGTCATCAAACATCATCAATATCATCATGAAAGCAATTTTAAGCTAAATCGCTTATTATTTGTATAATATGATTTTTAGCCAAAAAAAATGGCTGACTAAATAAAGAGAAAAATAAACATAAAAATAAAAATAAATTTAAAATTGAATAATGTTGCCCGATGTAATTTACTAATTTACGTGTTTTAATCAAAATTATATGAAAAAATCTTTAAATGTTTATCTGACTCAAAATTTTGAACTAAATTTTGGATCGTAACAAATTGGAACGTTCAAATTTTTTTTCAAAGCGAAATTGAGTTGATGGACACAATTTTATTTGTTTTCCTTAATTTTCCCCTGCAATGTACTTAAAATATCGACATATTAGTTGACAATAAGCATAAATAAAAAATTAAAAAAAATATATAGAAAAAAAAATACATATTTCCTGAAATGAAAAAAAAATTAAACAAAAAATAAAATTAAATTAAAATATCTCGTACGCTAATGTGTGGAATTGTTATTCGATTATAAATATGTATCTAACTATAATATTAAATTAATACAAAACAAAAAATAGTAAAAGAAAAACAATACAGATTGTATAAAATAAGAAAAACAAAAAAAGAATTAACTAAAATATTGTTTTATATACAGATTTTATTTAACTAGTACAAATTTTATTTTTCTGCTTTCCTACATATTAATTTAAAAAACAAGCTTAAATTAAAATATATTATATTTAAATTATTATGTATAAATTAAGTATACCAACCAATGTGAATGTAAGAACGATTTAAATATAAGTAAAAAAACATAAATAAAATAAAAATAAAATATTTATAAATAAATAAGTATTATGTATGACTTAAACAAAAAAAATAAAGTAATAAATAAAATGTATTATTATTGTTTAAAAAATAAAAATTTACGTTGTTGACATATTTATATATAAACCTCAAAAAGCTATGTTAAATTTAAATTTTAATTATATCATTAAACAAAAATCTTATTTAAATTTTAAACATAAAATGTATTATTCTTATTATTATTATTATAATTATATCATCTCGCTCTTAGTAAGTTAAAACTGTAAAAAAAAAAGTAAGAAGAGATATAAATATATATATATACTCCCGACCTGCAGCTTGCAGCATAGAATATACTTAAAAGTTGTTAATAAATTGAATACTACTCGTATGTGTGGTAGTCCTGTAAACAAGTATTAGTATTTTTATTCAGGAATACTAAAGCTAATTGCTAGAAAGTCGCCAAATAACTCCACATACCAAGTTTGACATTAATCAGTCCATCCGTTTAGGCCGTAGCTCCTTATACCAGACAGACAGACAGACGGACTTCCGGGACCCACTTTTTTGGAATTCTCTACCATCGTAATGTCATGGAAAAATGTTATCTCAACTTTTTTTTTGTACGAATGCATAACTTGATATATAGTACCTATATCGCAAGTAAAAAAATAATAATAATAACATCAGGAACGTAAGCCTACAAATGTGGCAACCCTATTCAAATGAAAACAACACTGAAAAAAAAATCTGTTTTGAACAAAACAGT
The DNA here is from genome assembly GCF_945859705.1 of Episyrphus balteatus. Classification (NCBI taxonomy): domain Eukaryota; kingdom Metazoa; phylum Arthropoda; class Insecta; order Diptera; family Syrphidae; genus Episyrphus; species Episyrphus balteatus. The sequence continues at coordinate 119,168,696 of NC_079135.1, read as the reverse complement.
AAAACTTTGTATGCACTACAAAGCTAAATTATACACCAAAAACGCTGAGTTCTACTTCTCAATAATTATAGACAAGTACTCGGCAACCCTACGCAAATCCTGAAAAACAATAAAATTACTTCTTTTTAAACCAAAGTACATCAGATTTTAGCTAAGACTCTCTTCTATCTAAAAATGTAGGGTGCCACCTCCCAAATACAAACAAGTACCTATTCGGCAACCCAAATCAAATGCCAAAAAACACTAAAATCACTTTTTTTTTTAAATTAAATCAATGTATCGAACATTAACCGTATCAAACACATTAGGTATACCCGACATTTTGTAAACAGAAAAGATTCTTAGCTAAGAGCTGATGTATGTTTTAGCCTTTAACGTTTAACTCTTTCGAATAATATACACTTTGGCTTAAAAAAAGTGATTTTAGTTTTTTTCAGCATTTTCGTAGGGTAAAAAAGCGGTTGTCTGTAAAGCCGGTTTACGGACGATGATTTTACGTGATAACGTCACCGTCGCGTCGTCGTCAGAAAACTGGTTGTGTGCTTTTGTTTAAAATGAGTCAATTGAAGCGTTTACTTATTTAAAAGCCAAGTATTTCTTCTTAAAACCAATTTTAAATTTTTACAATGCGCAAAAAGTATAAAAATAATTTATGGAAAAAAATGATTATCATCAAAAAAAGCAAAAAAAACATGAATTTTTATCTTCTCACGTCATTAATTCCATTTTTTTCCCTAACAACCTATTAAAAATTGTATACCATCTGAAAGCTTATTGTCTTAGCTCAAAATATATATATCGATCAGGTCTATGAGACATCTACAAAAAGAGCTAGAATTTTTTAAACTCCATCAAATTTAATTAAAAAAAGCAAAAAAAAAAACATTTATTTTTATGTTCTCAGGCTATGGAATCAATTTTTGCTTTGACAACCTATAAAAAATATATACCATGTGAAAGCTTATTATTTCACCTTTCATATGACGTATCAATCTCATTTCAAAGATGCCTATAAGAGAAGTTAGAATTTTTTAAAGTCAACCATGTCAAATTTCCAGACTGAGATTACGGTACTTCCCACACTGGTGGCTGTTCGGGGGGCAACAGATCTAAACTGGTGTCTTGAGGTTTTTCGCAAGTTTCTTGATTTAACATTGTCTACCGTTATGTGTGATATACAAAATGAAATGTAATTGTATCAGGATGTTCATAAAAGTTTAATAAAATTTCTATCTGCTCTTGGTCAAAAGTTATAACCTGTTGAATTCTAAAATTTTATTTTACCGTTATTTCAAAATTGTATTTTCGAAAATGATTGAAACTTCGCACACATATAGTCGTAGTCATGGTCTATCATTACAAAAGATAAAAATAAAAAACGATGAAAATCGGTTAAAAACGGTCAAAAAACGTGTTTTTTAAAAACTTTGTTCTTCCGTTATTCAGTCAAAACTCACTAAACGATTCCAAGTTTTTGCACATGCATGCATAAAGCCAAAACCTACTTGTCCTATAAGTTTGAACGCTCCAAAACAAAGGTAAAAATTACACTAAAATACCCCTAAAAAACAAGGTGTTTTTCAAAAATTCATATTTCGAGACGCAGAGTGTTAGAAAAAAATCCGTATCAGACGCCTAATTTTTTTCCCTTATCTTTCAACTGGCATCTTAAGAATTGTCAAAAGAAATTTCCTTTACCCAAAATCATCATTTGTCATAGCTCCAACACGTGTACAACGTTAAAACAAAACGTTATAGCTTAGTTTCAAATTTTTTTAGAATTTTTTCTTAAATGCAGTTATTCTTAAATTAATCTCATCTATCTATAGCAAAATCAATTCTATACGACTTTGCGTTTAGATTTTAGCCCAAATATCGTCTTTCCGTTTTACCCCTGTTTACCCTATTAAATGACGGAATCCTTCATTTGGATTAAGCTTTAGGTTATTATCTTTCAAATAAGCTCTAGAAGATTTTTGTGTCTCAGTTTATTTTTAATTTTTAATTGAAATTTTTGCCGCACTGCTAAAGTGCGAGAGTGTAACGCTAGAAAATGGCGTCACTTTTTTGTGGTGGCTGCCATGGTTCATCGATTTATAAGACGTTATCACTGTTTTGTTCCTTATGTTATTTTATTAATTTTTTTTCTACATAGAATTTCGTTTACCATTTCAATAGTTATGTGAAAATTTTTAATTTAAAATAGGATTGCCACATAGAAGTTCCCATTTTAAAAGTGGCAATCCTATTTTGTTTTTTTAGTATTAACATATCTTTCATTTGACACCGATTTTAACCTCTAACCGTATGAGCTAAGCAACTCGACTACGCGACGGTGGTCGCCTCTCCGACTATAAAGTACCTATATCGCAGGTAAAAAAGTGACAAAAAATTCGCAACTGAACTAAGGGAAGCAAAACAATAGTAGGTAAAAATTAATTACATTATAAACCCGTTACTTATGAACAGATACAGATTAAACTCGTAAACAATTTATTATTTTGCCACTATACCAGTCATACCACAAAACTTGTTGTCAACAATAAGTGGGAAGTAGTGTCGCATCAACGACTTGTTTTTACTCAGCAAAAGAAAAAAGAGAATTTAAATGTTAAACTTAGACACTTTTTATTCAACCCAAACGTATTTTTGGGTATAATATTTAATTTTTCTTATATTTCGTTTTTTTTTTTAAACTTACTAGTGAAATTACTAAAACAAATTATTAGAGAACTATCGATTAGTGATGGGAACTATCGAATGATTTGAACTATCGATAGTTAGTAACTGAATGATTTGAACTATCGAATAGTTCATTCATTCATTCATTTATTCATTCGAATAAAAACTATCGAACAAAACTATCGAAAAAAACTATCGAATAAACTATCGAATAAAAACTATCGATTAAACTATTGAGAAAACTATGGTATGAAAAAAAAACTATTTGAATGAAAAAACTATCTCTTAAAAAAATTAATTGAATGAAAGAAAACTATTCGAATGAGAAAACTACCTATCGTATACAAAAATATTTGAATGAAAAAACTATTGTTCAAGAAAACTATTCGAATGAATAAACTATCTAATTAAAAAAAACTATTCTAATGAAAAAACTATCGAATAAGAATTATCGAATGAAAAAACTTTTCGTAGGAAAATAGTAGGTAACTAAATGAATGAATGAATGATTTAAAACTATCGAATTAATGAATATTTTACAACTATCGATAGTTTGATAGTTTTTATTCGTTAGTTTCCATTACTACTATTTTTCTCGATATTTTTAGAAACCCATAATTGACCATTAGAATACATTTATATGGAACCGTATCGCATAGGTAAGCTTAGTAAGTACCTACCTGCTTGAAATACCCCTTCCATAGTTTGTTATACGTATATTGTTTTAAACAAATGTTTTGATTATAGAACTTTAATCAACAAAATTTCTGTCGAAGCAATAATAAATTCTGCGGTCTCATTAAATATCTATTGTTAGTCTTATTTGCATTCCCATTCGATCCGGTGGTGGTTGTTAAAATGGAACGTTGGTCAAATCGTGTCGCAGTTGTTACTGGAGCTAGTAGTGGCATTGGAGAAGCTATAGCAGCTGATCTTGTTAAGGCTGGACTCAAAGTAGTTGCTTTAGCTCGACGTGAAGATAAAGTTCAAGAAAATCGTTCAAAGCTTCCGAGAGATTTACAATCTAAATTCTATCCAAGGAAATGTGATGTCTCTAGTGAAGCCGAAGTTAAAGCAACTTTCGATTGGATCGAAAAAACTTTAGGTGGAGTTGATATTCTTGTCAATAATGCTGGATGCAGTCGACGAGGAATGCTTTTAGATATGGATACAGCTGACATGGACACAGTTCTCAATACAAATGTCAAAGGTTTAGTTTATTGTATTCAAGCTGCTTACAAAAGTATGAAGCAGAGGAACTTTGCTGGACATATTGTACATATCAATAGCATTGCCGGACACAAGCCTATTGACATGGGAAAAGATATTAGTTTCAATATCTATGCGGCTTCAAAGTATTCAGTGACAGCGATCAATGAGACGATAAGAAATGAACTTCGTCATCTAGGAACTAAGATCAAAACAACTGTAAGTACCTATAAGTATTGATAAGCAGCAAAATGTTGTTAGTTTAAGAGTGCATTATTATTTGTTGAAATTTTCTGATTTTTCATTGAAAATAATTTCCATTTAAAATTTAAAAATGGTTAAATGTTTCTGACTTTTTTTTTTTTCTTACAGAGTATTAGCCCTGGTTTGGTGAGGACAGAGATTGCTCCAAAAATCTTTTTTGACTCTTTTGAAGAAAAGGTTCTTAATCCAGAAGATATATCGCAAGCAGTTTTATATGCAATTTCAACACCTCCTCATGTACAAATTCATGAAATTACTATAAAACCCGTGGGTGAACATTTTTAGACGTTTACATCTGCATGATTTTGTTTACAAAAATAATAATAATAAATATTTGACATTTATGTGACTTTTGGAAATTGTTTATTATTCACTGTATCTAATCAAACGCAGTCAATTACGTTTATTGCTATATTGATGTATTGAATTGTTATAGATAAATACCTTCGGTGCTACGGTAAAAACACCTTAGCGCTTATAAGAAACCATATGAACCCAGGCAATTCCTTGTAACGCTGAAATAGAAATGTGTGTTAATGTCACGTGAAGCGAACAACGACAAAAGTCGCGTGTCTTGAAATTTGTTTATATTTGGTATTAATATACCTACTTTATATGCTTTAAAAGGGATTTAATTGGCATAAATGTATCTATTATAGTACGAGGCAAACAAAAAAAAATACGGAATTTTGTATGAAAACCTGGAAATGAGCAATTCACTCTTCGACAGGAGAAAAGTATAAATGTTATTTTTTTTCATTTTCTCAATTCTTTGTTCTAAGATACACCATCTGATATAATTGAAGATTAATTATAACTAAATAATAGTTAGGAAAGAAAAAAAACTTGTTCGTATATTAAAAGTAGTTAAATAGAAGAAGGAAATAAGCATTAATGGACAAATAGAAACAAAGTTTCAAAAAATTAAATAATCCGTTTTCAGAAAATGAAAAAAAAAAATTGATTTGTTTTAAATTAAATAAAAAGAAAATAATTTTTATTAATTTTTCTAAATTTTAGAAAAAAATATTTTCTACATAAAGTTCTGCACTAATTTTTCGATACGAACGATCACTTAAAAATTATTTCAACTTTTTAAAATGCAAATCGAAAAACCAGTCTCTTTTTTTAATAAATTTAATCTGAACAGAAAAACCGGTTCCTGAAAGCTGATCAAATAAGCAACAAACACTAGAATAACTTTTTTGGATTAAAGAGACCAAAACAGTAGATTTTGAAAGTGCATATTTTATCCAATTTTTGTCGTATTCAATTTTTGTGACCATTATGTTGAAAGATAAAGTATTTTATTTTCTCCGCTACATGTTCAATATCTGTAAATGCTCAAATGATAAAAATAAACTATTTAGTAAAAACACCAAAAATGTCATGTTTTTCTCTTTTTCAAATAGTTTTTCATTAGTTTTTTACAATATTAATTAAATTAATTAAATTTTTTTTTAAAGAATACATGTCGATAGGAAATTTTATTATCTACAAAAAAATTACTTCATAAAAATTTTCATATTCGGCTTCCTTTTCAAGTTATAGACGAAAACACAAAAAATAACAAAAAAAAGTCGAAAATACTGATCGTTACAAAAATTATCATATCTTTATAACTTATCCATAGAGTTTGAAGAAAATTATCTTGTTATCTTTGCCAAAAAGTGCACACATAAAAAATATAAAGCTGTGTAAATTCACAAGATTTAGATTTTTTATGTCAGTAAGAAACTCTTTTTTTGAAAAAATTTCCTTTAAAAAGTCGATTTTTTGTAAGTATTTTGATACAAATGCACTTAAACTTTTGGAGTGACCCAAAATAGTTATTTCAGTGTTTGTTGCTTATTTAATCAGCTTTCAGGAAAAGGTTTTTCTGTTCAGATTAAATGTTTATTACTCAAGATATAGCCCGAATACTAAGTATGCTAAAAAAAAAAAAACGACAAGAAACTTTGAAAAAATTTATCTCGAAAACGTATCCATCGTAATTTTTTTTAAAGTGATTTCCGAGTTCCTGAGGTCAAAGTACGTAAGAAAAATAGTGGGATTCAGTGTCCATTTTGGCTGTAAACCAGTGTAATCATTAAAAAAAAAAACAAAACCGTCTTCCATGGATCAAAACTGGGCTTTATGGATTTTCTCATAGTTTCTATAGCCAAAACTGAACGAAATTAAAATAGGACCACACTCGAAATAAAAATTGGTTTACTCAGTCCAAATTTATGAGGTAACAAAAAAAAATACAGACGATTTGAATACCTAGGTACTCCTTTTTGGAAGTATTCATAAAACTTTTATGCCTCAAGAAAAAAATTTTTTTTTGAAGTTACAGAGCTTAAATTACATTATTTAAATTCGTATTTTTTATTCTTCAAAAATATGTCAATTTTTTTAAAACCAAATTTAAAAACAAAATTTTAGATTAATTTCTTAAGAATAGAATACCTACCTACTAATTTTTTTTTTTTTAGTTTTAACATTTAAATACATTTATATACAAAAACATATTTTTTTGCAAACATTGATACAAGTTTTGTATATTTTTTTGTTTTGTTGCACAGGAAATAAAACGGCTTCATTTAAATAAAAATACTTCATTTAAAGATTAATTAAATATTTAATTTTTTACATGAAAAGCTTTATTCTAAGAATTTTTTTAAACTAGAGCAAAAAGTAGGATTCAACACTCAATAGTGCATTTTATTTACTTTGAAATCGTTTTGTAGAAAATAATGTTTAGTACCTACCTTTTTTTACTTGCGATATAGTATGTAGGAGTAGATACTATAAGGTACGTAAAAAAAAATCAAACTTGAGATAACAAAGAGACATGACACTAGGATAATGGAGAAAAAAAGAGTTGCCGCAATTCTGTCGGTCTGTCTTACGGTCTTTTTTTAAATCTATTGAATCGCTAGAGGGGAAATTGAATTTTTATATGGCCAAAATTAATGGTACTTGCCATATGACCAAAATGGAAAAAGTTTTTTTTTTCCACCGAAATAGCTCTTGTACGATTTTTATTCAAAAACGTGTAATGCCGAAAATAAGATAACTTTTTAAGATTTAAAAAAAAAAATCATTTTCTTGATTTCTGACTCATACATACTCACTCAAACATTTAACCGATTTCAACAAAAAACTTTATTCAAGAACATATTAGTAACTTTAATATTAAAATTAAGAATCATACAAATTTTTAATTTTTTAAAAATATGCATGATTTCTTATGAAATTTTGTTTAATTATGTGGAAAAATAACTTTTTCAAAACAGTATAAATATGTACCAATTTTTTAAATTTTATGTATAAAAATATGTTTTTTAACGGCTTCAACAATTTTCAAAATTTTTTTGTTATACGAGATATCATACTTCATTTGGAGATTAAAAACATTCGAAAAAAAGGTTTTCGCATTAATAACTTAAATCTTTTTTAACTTTTCTTACAATTATTAATAACTAAATTAAATTATAAGCAAGTACGTGTGACCCATTCGTGCATTTTCTACGAATTTGATATTATAGTATTTATATCACAAATAAACGTTCTAAAAATTATGAGTCAAAAAAAGAGTGCTATGAAAATAAACTAGATATTCAAGTTTTATTTTAATTAAAACAAACATCTGTTACGTAATATATTTAAATTTTTGTTTTATAAATATTCATTGCAATGTTTATAGGATAACAGTGGTCGTATGCCACCTACCCTTAATAAAATCAAGTCATTGTGGCAGTTTTAGTTTAAACGATGATAGGTATGCCTTAAGGTAAAGGGAATACACATTTTTTTTATCATTATATGAATATTTATTAAACACACTTAACTTATATTACGTGAAAAATATTTATTCAATAAACGATAAATATTGAATAAATTGTAACGATACCTTTTAGAAACTGATATTTTTAATTTAAATCATTATAAAGTTAAAATTTCCTGAAAACTATTTTGAAGTCAAAGAAACGCTGTACATTTAACAAAAATGTTTTTTTTAGCTCTCGACATTAACTATAGAAAGCGCAATACTCAATTCAATAGCAGCGGACATCCTACATACACTTTAATTATAAACAATCTATTACATCATTCAAAATAGGTATAGTTTGAATTATAAATACACTGCATAATAAACTAATTTTGTTTCGTTTACCTGCAATAACAGTGGTATTAATGAGAGCAAAAGTTATAAAAATTCTATTTTTTAAGATCCGATCAATGACTTTTGACTTCGTGTTTTGAAAAACTTTATTAAACGTGAGTTAAATTTTAAACAAATTTTGTATTTGTTATACTTATTTTTTAAGGGTCAAAACAGTATTAAACACGATGTGGCAATTTATCAAAATCTAAATTTGGACGTTAACCTTTTCACCCTACTGTAGACATAAAGAAAATAAATTGTCAATTACTCGAATTTTAATTTGTCGTAAAATAGCCTCTAGCTTAAATTTGCTGTCCATTTTTATATGAGTTTACCTAGGTTTAAAGTCAGGAAGGTGTGCTTTGGGTCAGATATACAGAACAGTCTAACAACCAATTAATTTCTTACTCTGTTTCCCTGTCATACCAAACAGCTTGTTATGAACGATAAGTGACAAGTAGGGGGTCGCATAAACTTGTATTTGTTTAAGACGTCTAGTGTGTTAAAAGAGTTTTTTCGGAATGAAAATCAAAAGCTAAGCCAGAACATCAGTTATCGAATTTGAAGAACTTGGGATTTGTTTTGACTGATTTAATTTTATTTTCCGGTATATCCGAATTTTTTAGTACTTGTTTAGGAAGCAATTTGATATTCTTATAAACTCATACTTGACCTTTAAGTTCACAACCTGTACCCCGGTACTCAGTACTCTTAACAACATCGTTATAAAATCTGTAGCTTTATAAACAAGACTTTTGTCGTATATTAATAATACTCCTCCCGAACTCATTCACTTAGTTGTACGTTTGCATTTCAATACGATCGGTCAAAATGGAACGTTGGTCAAATCGTGTCGCAGTTGTTACTGGAGCTAGTAGTGGTATTGGAGAAGCTACAGCAGCTGATCTTTGCAAAGCTGGGCTAAAAGTAGTTGCTTTAGCTCGACGTGAAGATAGATTGCATGAAAACCGTTCAAAGCTTCCAAAGGAGTTACAATCCAAATTCTATCCACGAAAATGTGACGTCTCTAACGAAGCTGAAGTTAAAGAAACCTTCGAGTGGATCGAAAAAACTTTAGGTGGAGTTGATATTCTTGTCAATAATGCAGGTGTCAATAGAATTGGAAAACTTGTTGATATGGATACAGCTGATATAGATACAGTTCTTAATACAAATGTTAAAGGTTTGGTTTACTGTACTCAAGCAGCTTACAAAAGTATGAAAGAGAGGAATTTTGCTGGACATATTGTGCATATTAATAGCATTGCTGGACAAAAACCTATTGATATGGGGAAAGATATTAGTTTCAATATCTATCCAGCTTCAAAGTATGCAGTGACAGCGATCAATGAGACGTTAAGAAATGAACTTCGTCATCTTGGAACTAAGATCAAAACAACCGTGAGTTTAAAAATAAATTATTATTTATTAAAATATTCAAAGTTCTGTTTTTTGTTTTTAATTTTTTTTTCTTTCTTTTTCTTTCTAACAGAGTATTAGCCCAGGCCTGGTAAGGACAGAAATTGGTACAAAAGTCTTTTTTGACCTTTTCGGAGATGTAATTTTGAATCCAGAAGATGTATCTCAGGCAATATTATATGCAATTTCAACACCTCCTCATGTACAAATTCATGAAATTACTATTAAACCTGTTGGTGAAGAGGCTTAAAAAAGTGTTTTTCTAAAAATAAAATACTAAATATTTACTATCAATTTCTACTTATTTGTTTTTACTTGCGAAGTATATTCGTGCATTCGTACAAAATAAAAAGTTGAGATAACAGTGAAACATGAGATTACCATGATAGAGTAAAGTCGAGTGGTATACATGCATGTTACTTTTCGGAATATATTTTGGAAAATTTTGAATCACACTCATCGAAAATTTGTGAACTCATCGATAATAATTAGCTTCGTGTCTTAAATTTTTCTACATATTGCTAATGTGGTATACTCTTCCCCAATATAATAATATCTATTATTTATTGCAAAAAATGTTGTTTTTCTTTATTTAGAATGAAGGAAAAAAGAACATTAGACTAAAGATTACTTGTGTTTTTTTTTTAATTAAGGGCCGCCAATTTTTCAATAGTCAGATAAACCTCAGATAGAGCTTATTCCTAGGAATAATTATATTGACATTTATTCTTCTGATAGTCTAACTACTTACGATTGAAAAATCAGGGCTAAGATAAAATATTTATTTCATTGTGGATATATTCTATAGGATTTTTATATACTTACCACATTAGAGCATGGTAAGTATACCACATTAGGGGAAACAGTGATATTGTAGAAAAAAATAAAAAATTAACTAAAAGTTAGATAGATTTTGTTGTTTAATCATTGTTACAAAATAAGCTACCAACTTTATTTTAAAATTTTTTTTCAAAAAATTATTTTTAAAAATAATTTTTTCAAAAACGGCTCTAATAATTTTGAATTTTTTTGACGTGATAACGTTTTATAAATCCATGAACCATGGCAGCCACCACAAAAAAGTGACGCCATTTTCTCCCGTTCCACTCTCGCACTTTCGCAGTGCGGCAAAAATTTCAATTAAAAATTAAAAATAAACTATTAAAGATACAAAAATCTTCTATAGCTTATTTGAAAGATAATAACCTAAAGTTAAATACATTTGAAGGATTTTAAAAAAATTCCATCTTTTAATAGGGTAAATAGGGGTAAAACAAAATTTAAAAAATTGGCTATTTTCTAAACACGATAATGTAAAGAGTTGAATTTTTTTTTTAATCAATAGATAAATTTATTGCAAGACTGAGAATGGTATTGAAAAAAATTTTAAAAAATTTCAAAACCAAGCTATTAATGGTTTTCTAAAACTAAAACATGAGGTAGACCTTTGACAAAGTAGTGATTTATAGGTAGGGGAATTTTTTTTTGACATTTTGAAAAACGTCATTCCAAAGATAATAAAAAAAAAGTTAGGGGTCAGATACGGATTTTTTTTTAAGTCTCTGCGTTTCGAAATATGAATTTTTGAAAAAGACCTACTTATTTTAGGGTATTTTTGGGTGAGTTTTTATTTTTTTTTAATTTTTTGTAGCATTAAAAAAATCTCAAGCTTATAGAACATGTAGTCTATGACTGTGCGCATACATGTGCAAAAAATAAGATTCGCAGAAATAAGATTGAAACGTCATATGAAAGGTGAAATTATAAGCTTTTACATGATATATAAATATTTTTATAAGTTGTCTAAAAAAAATTGATTCAATAGCATGAGAACATAAAATTATATGTTTTTTGTTTTGTTTTTTTTTTGATGAAAATTTATCAAGTTCAAAAAATTCTAGCTCTTTTTGGAGATGCCTATTAGACATGATCGATATATATATTTTAAGCTAAAGCAATAAGTTTTCAGGTGGTATAAAATTTATTATAGGTTGTTATATCAAAAAAAAAATGGATTTTTGGGTGATGGAAGTGATTTTTTTCACTTTTTTCATAAGAAATGATTGTTTTTAATATAAGGGGCATTTCACGTGAAACCAGCAGCGAAAAATGTGGTGGGTCGTCAAATTTGTTCATATTTGGTATATGTATTCCTTAATCGAATTAAAAAATACATCTGGAAGGATTTTGAATTTTAAGCCTTGATAGCGGAGTTATGGGCTTCTAAAGTTTTGGAAAACTCTGGGAAGAGTTTATTTGAAAAATTTATATAAATTAAACGAAGGGGTAACAAAATTATTTTAATGATGGATTATACGCAAAATTAGACGTGCTTTTCAAATATGAAATCTAAACCGGAAATAGATTTATTTTTTCGACAGAAAACCGGAAGTTGGCACTTCAAATCCAAATTTAAGAAACTTCGACCATTTTGATATTTTTTTAAATAGTCTTAAAATAAAGCTTATACAATTTAGAAAATACATGCCAAGTTTCAGAGTGGGATATCAAGCCGTTTAGAAGATACATAGGTTTTAGTGAGAGGTCTTCGTGCATGTAAAACCGGAAGTACCCAGTTTTCTCTGCTCTGACCCAGCAGTTTGTACCACCCCCAAATTTTTTTTGCCCATTCGATAGAGCATTGGCTGAATATCATTATCCTGATTTTTCGCACTCGCGAAATTCACCTTTCAGCCGCCATCTTGGATTTTAGTTTTTGTTGAATATCTCGATTTCTATTTATCCTACATAAAAGTTGTGTATGCAAGAAACGTAGGAAATTCAATTTCGCGTCTTTATGTTAAGAGAACTTTTTCGATATTCCTAATATTAAAAAAGTTGCAAGCCAAAAAAGAAAAAAAAAACGAAAAAAATGACAATTTTAAAGTTTTGAGCACTTTTTATCAAAATTATGAAAAAACCTTCCGAGGAAAGATTATTCCTTAAAATTCTCTACAACTCTCCTATACAACTTTTTTTTGTAACGCTATAAACACAAACGTTATTAAACTTTTTTTGTTAAAAAATGCTCTTTTTTGTTTGTGTTTTTATCTTTACTTTTTTCTTAATTTTTTTTTTTAACAAATATTGAATTTTAAATGATTAGTAAGTATTTTAGAGATTTATGTTACAAGAGAAAATTCAGGACCTTTTTTCATAATTTTGATAAAAAGTGCTCAAAACTTTAAAATTGTCATTTTTTTTCGTTTTTTTTTTCTTTTTTGGCTTGCAACTTTTTTAATATTAGGAATATCGAAAAAGTTCTCTTAACATAAAGACGCGAAATTGAATTTCCTACGTTTCTTGCATACACAACTTTTATGTAGGATAAATAGAAATCGAGATATTCAACAAAAACTAAAATCCAAGATGGCGGCTGAAAGGTGAATTTCGCGAGTGCGAAAAATCAGGATAATGATATTCAGCCAATGCTCTATCGAATGGGCAAAAAAAATTTGGGGGTGGTACAAACTGCTGGGTCAGAGCAGAGAAAACTGGGTACTTCCGGTTTTACATGCACGAAGACCTCTCACTAAAACCTATGTATCTTCTAAACGGCTTGATATCCCACTCTGAAACTTGGCATGTATTTTCTAAATTGTATAAGCTTTATTTTAAGACTATTTAAAAAAATATCAAAATGGTCGAAGTTTCTTAAATTTGGATTTGAAGTGCCAACTTCCGGTTTTCTGTCGAAAAAATAAATCTATTTCCGGTTTAGATTTCATATTTGAAAAGCACGTCTAATTTTGCGTATAATCCATCATTAAAATAATTTTGTTACCCCTTCGTTTAATTTATATAAATTTTTCAAATAAACTCTTCCCAGAGTTTTCCAAAACTTTAGAAGCCCATAACTCCGCTATCAAGGCTTAAAATTCAAAATCCTTCCAGATGTATTTTTTAATTCGATTAAGGAATACATATACCAAATATGAACAAATTTGACGACCCACCACATTTTTAGCTGCTGGTTTCACGTGAAATGCCCCATAAATTATTTTAATACTTTTTGCGCATTGTAAAAATTAAAAAATGGTTTTATTCTTTAGAAGAAATATTTGGCTTTTTAATGGTATAATTATTTTGGTTAGCTTTTAAAATAAAAAAAATTAATATAAATGAGAAAAGAAAAAAATATAATTTTTTTTATAATCTTTGAACAACAACAACATCTTGAAGGTGCTACCACCAAGTGTTTTATGGCTAGAGTTACAGTACTGTTTCACGGATGCCAATCCGATCATCAGACTCCTTTTATTCCATTTTGTGTGTGGTGCTTGGTCTAGTAATTTTTTCATTTGATTTGAAAAACTTCTTCCGTCACACTTGAGTATTGAACCTAGACCAAGCGAGTTCAGAAGCCAGTACACTACGCACTGCGCTACCTCACCCACGTGATTAGCCTCACCCAATAATTTTTTTTAGCTTTTTCTTGTAAATTATGATTGTTTGAAATAAATAAACGGTTTAATTGACTCATTTTAAACAAAAGCACACAACCTGTTTTCTTACGAAATTATCACGTAAAATCATCGTCCGTAAACCGGCTTTACAGACAACCTCTTTTTTTTTTATTGCATTTTTATAAAAGAAATTAAGCTGCATACTTTTTTGGACTCAATTTCATTTAAAGAGTTGTTTTTTTTTTTTTTTATTTGAACAACATATTTTATGTTTTTCTATTTTTTTTTTCACTTTCATATATAATTTTAAAAATGTTAGTATCTTGAGCAAGTTCATGCGACCCAGTCGTACATTTTACATTTTTTACTAAATTTAGGTTCAGCTTTGTTATATTTTTACTTTAAGAAAATTGTAGGTTTCAATACTGCATAATTTCAACAATAATGTACTTTTTCAAATTTCAATAAGTTTTTTTAGTTTTCCATACAAAATTATTAAAAAAGCTCTCGCCCTCGGGATTTCTAACCTTTAGTTGCATATTATTTTTAATTAATTTTTTTTTCAGTGATTTAAAGAATTTTTTTTAGCTTTGAATTCCTTATAAAATTGTACAATATTGTCAAACTTACTTATAAAACGATCAGTTTTTCTAATCAATTTTAACGTCGGTTAGAGAAATTACTTGCCACATAATCGTGTATATTTTGTTTCGTCCTAAAATCAATATTTACTGTAACAGGTATTCAGAGATAAATATCAAAAAATTTCGTCATAAATGGAAATTTTCGAAAATCAAATAAACTTTTTATATGGAAAGCCAAATAAAATTGAATTTGTGTTAAAAAAAAAAAAAACTTGACCAAAGTATTATTAATAATAAATAAATCTATTTACAATTTATTGCTTTCATTTATTTAAAAAAAAATATATACTATTTGTTTAAATACGAAAAAAATACGAATACCTGGTTTTCGGAGATATATTCAATCAACACAATCATAGCTTTCCCGAAGGTTGTAATAAAAAATCCAACATACAAAATAGTCAGTAAAACACGTCATCATGAAGGAATCTCTTTCAGCCAATGTACGAATGTAACTCAAGGACTTTACACAGGATGCAGCGATGAAAACATTCAACGTGCAAATAACAAAAACAAGGTTCAAGTAGGTCATTTTATAAATCCATTAAAATAATTCTTTATTTTTTTGAGTCATCTCTATTGGATTGATGAAAACATTAAAATTTCGGATTTGAAGAAAAAATAAAATGCACGACTGGGGTCGCACGTACTTGCTCTTGCAGTTTAAAGCACTTTTATGTTTGTCTACTTGTAGATTTTATAAGCTGGTTCAAAATTAAAAAAAAAATTGATATTGGGGAAGAGCCGACATTTTTTTTTTTTATTTGACTTTTTTGAGAAAAAATAAAAATGCAGTTTTATTTCCACTGCTTTAAATATTACGTATACAAAGTTTAATCAAAATCGTTAGAGCCGTTTTCGAGAAATTCGCAATATCGTATTTTTTTGTATGGGAGGTATACGTTCTAAACGAGATATAAAAAAACAAAAAAAAAACAACTTTCAGAATTCCATAAAAATCATCTGTACCAAGTTTGAAGAAAATCCGTCCACCCGTTTAGGCTGTGGAAATGTGTAGGTACAGATGGACGCACAGACGCACAGACGTACAGACGCACGGACGGAATTGCGAGACCCACTTTTTTTGAATTCTCCATAATCGTAATGTTGGTTTTGATTAAAACCTCAAATTTTTTTTTCGACACGAAACCAATACTTGCCCTATAGAGCAAGTAAAAAATCGAGGACTTATTTTCTGAATGTCACATCCTTTGGTCTCTCTATCTTCCCTAAAATTACACGGTGTAACACTCAAAATATACGCGGGGGAAGACCTATCACGTTTTGTAGAGCTATTCGCACTGATTACGAAACGGTATTTAAAAAGTCCCTTACACCCCCAAAATCTGAACTTAGGGACACAAAACGGTTTTTTTGACCTTCAGCCATTGAAAAAAAATCTAGCTTCGTCAAATTTGTACCCATTTTCGATTTTAACAGTTTCTGATAGGAGATAAATAATATACCTTTTCAACAATGTATAAAACATGTAACTCGGTAACTAGAATTTATAAGCTGTCAAAGTTCAAAAATTCCATTTTTTTTCGTCATTTACCCAACTTCGACATCAAATTAAAGTATATGTTTTCATAACAACATGCTGTTTTAAAAATATATTCTAAAATAATATTTATTTCCAAATCAAACGAGGTATTTTTTATGAAAATCAGCTCAAAACTGGCTTAGAGAAAAACAACGGCAACACTTACAGTAATAAATGATACCATTTCCCAAAGGCAAAATTGTACATTTAATTCTAATTTTTAAATAAATATATTATAACTAATAGTTCTTGAAATAATCGATTTCAAAGTTAAAAATAGGCGAAACAAAATTTTTTAAAACTCA
Organism: Episyrphus balteatus; assembly: GCF_945859705.1. Taxonomy (NCBI): domain Eukaryota; kingdom Metazoa; phylum Arthropoda; class Insecta; order Diptera; family Syrphidae; genus Episyrphus; species Episyrphus balteatus. Next base: position 119,152,071 of record NC_079135.1, on the reverse strand, counting down.
TTTTATACTATTTTTGTCCAGACTGTGAATTTTAATAAAAAAAATTACTCACACTGAAAACTGCCTCAATTGATTCCTTATCGAACAGTGTAAACTATATCTTTCTATGTCTTCTAGTTTTTGAGAAAACTGTAAAAAAATCGAAAATGGGTAAAAATTTGACGAAGCTAGATTTTTTTCAATGGATGAAGGTCAAAAAAACTGTTTTTTGCCCCTAACTCCAGATTTTGGGGGTGTTAGGGACTTTTTAAATACCGTTTCGTAATCAGTGCGACCAGCTCTACAAAACGTGATGGGTCTCCGCCCGCGTATATTTTAAAACCTCTTTTTTGTAACACCGTGTTATTTTCGAAAAATTTCATTTTTTTTTTTTTGAAAGCATGTTTTCAGTAGAAAGTTGTAAGTATCAACGAGTACGTGCGACTCAATTCTACACTTTATATTACGATGTTACATGTGCTATGATTGCTGAGTGGATCAGTCTTGTAAACCGATTTAACATGTACAAAAAAAAAAAAAAGAATTCAATTATACATAAATAAATTTGCGTTCAATCGAATCATCGAGTTATCGAAAAATCAGAACTGTTCTCGTTACACATGAAAAGAGACAACAAATTTTGGTCATATCCGTATCCGTTTTGTAAGTGAATATACACGTATACTTCAGTCGAAGGTAGTTGCATCATATAAGTGGTGGCTGGATTAATTTTATATGCATTAATTTTATGTTTGTTTTTGAATTCAGACAGTTCCTGGCGTTGAATCATTTATATTTTGTTGTTGTTGTTCATCCTGGCTCTTGTAATTGTTGTTTTTGTTGTAATTAAACCATAATGCCTACTTATATTTATTACCTATACAGATTACCGTAGAAAATGCTTGAAATTGATTTTTTTTTTGAAAATACAGAAATTACAGAGAAAATATCGTAGTTATGATGTTTAAGTTTTTGTGTATTTATATTGGAACTCGATGACTCATGTTAAAGGGGCGTATGATTTAATTAAATATTTTATTTGCAAACATCGATTAACAGCATGTTGAGCAAATATGAATATGACTTGTTGCTAATTATTCAATGAATATAAAATTTATTTTCTGTTAAAAACAAAAAATAAATACATACTATCATAAATAAAGCTATAGAGTAATTTTCAGTATTTACGAGAACACAGAAAATTTTTGAAACACATGAAATTGATTTACAAAAAATGATATGAATGGAGATAAAATTGCAAACAGTTTGAGATATACAAATAATAAATAAATTGGAAAGATTAAATCATCTTGGAGGTGTTATTTTTACAAAGAGATACTCAACCTTTCACTACCAGAATTTACAAGAGTTTGGTTTTTGGGTTTAATGAGTAAATTAACCTCAGAAAAATGAGGTCTATTTGTCTGGATGCAGGGGTGTACATTGGACACAAGTTATCTTATCTGAAATTTTTCTCAAACTAAAAAAAAACGCCTTAGGGGCCCAAAATTAATAATACATTTTGTGCTATGTAAGTGTAATAAATAACCATGTTCCATCTTTAAAACGTTATAACTTATTAACGCCCTAGGACCCTAAGGGTTTACAACTTCAAAATTCTCTAATATAAAACTACGGGTCCAAAAATAGTAAAAAAATCCATTTTTTTTTGCTTTGTGAGTATAACCCCTTTTTCTAAGTACTTAAGTTCCAGAATGCAAGATTCTCTAAAAACAACAAGGGGTCCGAAACATATAAAAAGTCTGTGAGTAGATATCTTAAATCATAAGACCCTCAAAGTTCAAAAAAATCAATACGGATTCAAAATCTATAAAACAAAATTAATTTTTTTAATGTGTGAGTTGATAATTTTCCTTTTAGAGCATAAAAACTCATTTTTGTGCTCTATGAGTCCATCCTAAGACCCTCAAAATTCCAAAATTTAAAATCCTCTAAAGAAAAAGCCAAGGTCAAAAACTCGTAAAAATCCATTTTTTATACATATGTGAGCCCAAACTCTTTTCATTGTCAAGTTTTAAAATAAAAGAAAAACTAAGGGTCATAAACTTGTAAAAAATATATTTTTGTGCTTTGTGTTTCGATACTCATAAAAAAAAAGGAAATAAATAAACCGTTGCCCATAACTTTGTAAATATGGGAGGTTTGACCCCAAAAAGTACGAAATTTTAAATCAAAACTACGGGTCCAAAACAAAAAAACAAAGACATTTTGTAAAAACACCTTTTTCTATTCAAAATAACTTTTTCTGGTTTTTGGGTCGATATCCTCTGCTCCAGAGGCCTTTAAATTATCTATAGCCAAATTACAGGTCTAAAACTAGTAGAAAATACATTGATTTGTGGGTCAATGCTAGGAACTTCAAAGTTTCAAAATCATCCATGATAAAACCAGAGTTTCAAGACTCGTAAAATACCCTTCGCCCTTAGACCCAAATAGGTCCAAAATTCAAAATTCTCTTCTTATCACAAAACTACGGCTTCCAAAATTAAAAAAAAAAAAAAACACACAATTTTTTACTCTCAGGGTCCTTCGCATAAGGACAAAAAACTTAAACAAAGTTACAAAAAACTACGGGTCCAAAAACTTTAAAAATCATCCATCACAAAACTACGGTTTCAAGACTCGTAAAAAATACTTTTGTGTTCTATAAGTAAGTACCCTTTAAACTTAGACCCTAAGAGGTCCAAAATTCAAAATTCTCTGTTACAAAACTACTTGTCCCAAAATTAAAAAAAGAACACTTTTTTATTGCTCTGAGGGTCCTGCGCATAAGGACAAAAAACTTAAACAAAGTTACAAAAAACTACGGGTCCAAAAGCTTGTTAAAAATAGTTTTTGTATTCTGTAAATCCATGCAAAAATGGATTTTTTAAGAGTTTTTGACCTTGGCTTTTGCTTTAGAGGATTTTAAATTGTGGAATTTTGAGGAACTTAGGATCGACACACAGAGCACAAAAATGAGTTTTTATGCTTTAGAAGAAAAAATTATCAATTCACACATTAGCAAAATGAATTTTGTTTTACAGATTTTGAACCCGTATTGTTTTTTTTAGGACCTTCAATGTTTCAAAATTCAAAGTTGTATTAAAACAAATCTACGGGTCCAAAATTAAAAAAAAAAAAACATTTTTGTGTTATGTGAGTCAAAACACTTCACAGTGGATACAATTGGAATTCTTGTCTTGTCCGGATCTGTAAACCCCCATATAACACTTTAAATTAAGTTTTAGTCATACACTCTCTTGAAACAATAGAAAACATATACCCCTGTGACCTCATGTCCATTAATAAACCACATAGGAAGCATCATAAACGTTGAATAATTGCAAAGGAAATAATTTAGAAATCCAAAGATTGCGGTTAGGAATCTTAAGTTCTGACATCCTTCTTGGGTATGGGCACATCTCCTTATTACAAGGACCTGTGTGTTATCTCTTCACGACGACCGACAATGATGATGGTCTGGACGTTTAATGACTGCATGTGCGTAACACACATTCTATGTAAAGACGTTCATCATGTCATTTTGCTATGAAATGTTGGTAAGTTTCTTGTCTATGTTTTGTATGTTTTGTGTATGTGTCTGTTTGTCTATAGAGCAGTGATTTTCTTTTCTCCATCATACACAAACATAACAGACTTAAGGGCTCGTTAAAAGTGTATAATGTTAATGTGATTTGTGTATAAGTTTACTTGGAATTTCCTACCGAAACGACTATAATAGGTCAAAGATTATATTATACGAAGGCGAAGCTTGTACATGTGTATGATGGGGCATCGAAGAGTGGCTTCATTAAGTTGTTTTATGATGAAAGTTTTATTTCTCTCCAAAGATAACAGTTCATAATTAAAGATTTTCTTGTATTTAACATGGTAAGATTGTAATTTATGTAGTATGTTGTGTTAATGTTTTTGTTTTTAGGTATATAATTGTTGGAATACCAACCAAGGCTCATAAAATTCACACATCTAAATGTTTTTTTTTGGGCTTGTGACCTCTGCAAGTTTTATTGTGATTTTTGTTTAGACATTTCTTGTTCAAAAATTATTTTTTACTTATAGATTGTGAAGGTCATTCATTGTTGAAGAGAGAAAGAAAGAAATATAATACCTCTTATTTAACATAATAAAGGGGAAAGTTTGCATTTTCATAGCACTAGGTCGGATAAAAATGGCGTTTTTTTTATTTAAATTGAGCTCAAAAACATAGAATTAAATTTTCTACATTAACAAGACTAGTGTTATAAGCAAAGACAACAGCTTTCGTTTTCTACAAACCACTACCATTTCAATCCCGCCACGCGTTATACCTACCTCTATTATCGTTTTTATGTAAAATTGATAAAAAAAAAACATCGCTTAAAATATAGAATTCTATTTTCTTTATTAACGGGACTTACTGAAAGCAAAGGCCCCATTTACCAGCTTTGTCTGCAAACGAGAATTATTTTTATCCACCTTCGAATTATGTCTCTATTAGCAATTCTATTATATAATTAAAAAAATATCGCAAAATAACATAGAATTAGGTATTCTTCACTGAAGAGACTTATTGAAAATGCAGGGCCCATTAATCCAACTTGTCTACAAACCACTAACTTCACAAGGGTTCTTATAATCATTGAGACAAACATCGTAAAACATAGAATACAATTTTTAACAGTAACGAGACTCTTCAATGCACTACTGTCTTGGACGTATTTATTATATAATTGATGAAAACATCGAAAAAATGTAGAATCAATTTTTTTACATTTACACCCATTTACATCCCCTGATGCGATATCTCTCTTTGAGTGTATTTAATATAATTAATGAAAACATCGCGAGAACGTAGAATTATATATTCAAAATTTACGGATCTTATTGGAAGTGTTGACCCCATTCAGTCACTCTTTCTATAACCCAATACCATTCAAATCCGATCACGCGTTATACCTCCATTAGCGTTCTTATAAAAATTAAAAAAAAAAACATCGCAAAAAAAACATAGAATTAAATTCTCTTCATTAACATAATTATAAGATATGCAGGTGCCATTCATTGGCTTTCCCCTTCAAACAATTACCTTTTTTGTCCTCTTCCATGAGCGTTTTTACATTATTATAATTTATGAAAACATCGCAAAAAACATAGAATCAAATTTCCTAAATTAAAAAAATTAATGAAATTAAAATTCCTATTCAGACAATTTCCAATGAACATGTCCCAGAATTCTTTTATCTTATTTTCATTATTTTTTGTTTTACTCGGTCACTGTGGCGTATGTGGAACATTTTCTTCTATAGAAAAAAACTTGAAAGGGTAAAAGAATTTTTGATGCCCAAAATATACCATTATGGTTGAATAAATCCGTGGTTTACTTAAGATAATAACATTTTTATGATCGAAAAGAAAATCGGTTTACCAAAGTACACAAAAAGTGGAAGAGTCTATTGCAAAAGCAACATAAAACCCTTCCATTTATACATTTTGTAATGTTTCTATGATTTGAAATGTACAAAATGTGTGGAAAAGCCTTACCTCACCAAAAACGTAGCACAACAAACAATAAGTTGAGGTATTTTGGGATATAAACCTACGAATCCAACTCTCATCCACGACAACAATCTCCTACTCTTTCGCACATCCTACTTCACCGAAGCCAAAACTGCTTGATTTATGAACCGTGGTTCGTTGAAAATGATTGTAGTTGTTTTGGCTTTTGGGTGGCGTGGCGGTGTCCTGGTCCGGTAGTTGATTGCGGTAGCGTTAGCTTGCGATGAAATTTGCCGTAAATTATGGTTTATTAGACTTGATGCTTTGGAAAGTTAAATGAAAATGTCCTTTCGGCGACGAGAAGAGCGACGAAGAAGGTTCTTCGTTTTATGCGTTTGGTGGATTACACCAGAGAGAACGAAACCCATCAGGTCGATTGCCCAGCAGCTTTTTTGGATGGGTATTGCGTGGCTTCAGGCCAAAGTGTGTGTACGTATATTTTCAGAGTGTATTTTTGGGAGAGGAAATTGTAATTACTTGGTGTATATGGCAGGCGGTGGTGTTGTATAGGGGCTTACGTTTTAATTGGGTTATTTTTGGTTGAAATAATTTAATCTGGATTGCTACTCAGCGGGTGATGGTAGTGGGATGGTGGCGGGAGCGGTGTTGGCATTGGCGAGGCTTATGTCATTTTAAACTGACTAAAATTTCTCTTCGAAAAGATTCATTATAATATTTTTGAGGGTTTTCATCGATGTCGGCGGCTGACTGTGGGATTTTCCGAATACAAATGGCCTCTTAAATTAATTAGGGTTATCTCGAAATTGGCACATACGTTTTTGAGCACAAATATAATAGTAAATGAATGAAGTTGATTGGAAGGAAAATGTTAAGCGGTTCGGTGGGTGGAATTGGTTTGTTCTTCAATTAAGAGTATTTAATTGGAAATTTCTTCCAGTTGTAACATATTTGCCATAAATATGAATATGATTTTAATTTACAATTTCGTTGGATTATTATAGAAATCCCACTCTAACTTAGATACAACCTGAGGAAATTAGGGACATATGTTTTAATCTTTCTACGTACCATATCATATTGTTATTTCGGGAAATGTGTTTCAGGTTACCCTAATTCTCAGTAGATCCACATGCCTTAGATAGAAGAACGATATTGTGGATTTTATAAGGATAGCCTGCCGATTATATTTCTCATAAAGAGGATACGAAGAATCTGCTGCTCACTTCAAGAACCCAAAGATGCGTAGGAAAAACTAAGGATCAAAGGTTCCGAAGTCAGTATGGCCACAGATTTTAAATCCAAAAGGAAACATGGCAGGTTATTTTTCTTCTTTTAATTTTGTGGTGGAATCAGATAGGAGTTTTGACATCACCGACGCACATTGGAGTATTTCGATCAAAAACCTGGACAAAATTAGTTTTTGAAGTAAAACAATTTATTATTGCTAGAAACTATTATTTATGCAATGTAAATAAGTTGAAAAACTTTAAAAACGCTTTTGATAAGAAAAACTAAAAAAAAAAAAAATGAAATTTCATACACCCAAAATGTGAAAAATTATAATTTATCTAAAATATTAGAGATTCTAGAAAGGAACCATTATGATTTTTAGGCTTAGTGAATCCAAATGCATTAATTTCGATAAAAAAATTTCTGGAAAATGTTAACAACCAGGAAGAAAAACACGTAGGGTGTATGAGTGATTTTTACTAAAAGTGAAAATTTCATTCGCAAATTATTTTGTTAATCGCAAATATTCGCAACCAAATTTTTAATATTAAATTAAAAGAATAGTCAAAGTTATCATAAATCTGTGTATCGAAGCAGTATAGTAGGGTATACTATAATAAAGCAATTAGACTTTAAAAAAAAGCAATAAAAATAAATATATGTATGTGGCAGACTCTTTTCCCACTGTCATTTAATTGAACAAAAAACATTTAATATTTCCATAACTTCTGTTTAATTATTATTCAATACCTGCAATTGTATTTTTCATTTGAAAATTTTATGTTTAAAAGCACACTCGCTCACAATCAATCTCCTAACAATACTCACCAAATCACCATAAATTACAAAAAAAAAAATCCAGAAAATAAAAAGCTGACTTTGAACTTGTTTTGTCACACCACACACTTAACCACAAAAAAAAAAAGAAGTGCATCATATGAGCCCATGTATATTTACCATCCACTTTGTAAAAAATTTAATTCAAAATTTTGATTTTTAGAAAATCGACTTTTGTCCAGCTTTTCGACCAGAATACTCCTATGTGCGACGTAAGACCTTGACAATGAACCACTGGGTTTTGGAACATTTGAATACCAAAAGCATGGTTAAAAATCGAAACTGTCAATGATTGGGCCAGTTTTTCCTATGCAAAAAATCACCCGCGCAAAAATAGAAGTTCAGACTTATTTTTTTTTGATCGCCCCTTCGCGCCGCGATAAACTTTGCTTCCAAGGATGGCCCATAACCCATTACAAGTATCTAGGTAACCAGGCTAGTCTTTTGTGAAGTCTATCTTTAAATTGGTCACCCCGGTTCGCAACACCATCAGTTGTTACAACTTGCACTAGTTGAAAAAGCACGAATTTGTTTGCTTTTTAAAATAAAGTGAATTTTCTCAGAGTGACTTTTATCTTAAAAGTGATTTTGGTAAAAAACTTTGGTATGGATATCGACAATGAAGGTATGTTCAGTAGTGATGGGAAATATTGAATGATTTGAACTATCGAATAGTTCATTCATTTATTCATTCGAATAAAAACTATCGACTAAAACTATCTAATAAAAACTATCGAATAAACTATCGAATAAAAACTATCGAATCAAAAAAAAAAAAAATATTCGAATAAAAAAACTATCGTTTAAAAAAAATATTCGAGTGAAAAAACTATAGTATAAAAAAACTATTTGAATGAAAAAACTATCGAATAAAAAAAAAAAAACTATTCGAATGAAAATAGTAACAAAATGAATGAATGAATGAATGATTCCAAACTATGTAATGAATGAAAATTTTACAACTATCGATAGTTTGATAGTTTTAATTCGATAGTTCCTATCACTAATGTTGAGTATTTTTAGCAAAAATTTATTTGTATATGCAACTCAATTTTTCATACGGAGGAGTACACACTTAAAAAATATGCAGTTTTTCGTTTTTTTTTTTTTTGACGTGAAAACGTCTTATAAATCGATGAACCATGGCAGCCACCACAAAAAAGTGACGCCATTTTCTAACGTTACACTCTCGCACTTTCGCAATGCGGCAAAAAATTTCAATTAAAAATAAACTATTAGAGATACAAAAATCTTCTATAGCTTATTTGAAAGATAATAACCTAAAGCTTAATCCAAATGAAGGATTTTTAAAAATTCCATCATTTAATAGGGTAAACAGGGCCGTAAAACGGAAAGATGAATTTGGGCTTAAATCTAAACACGAAGTTATAGGGAGTTAATTTTTTTTGCTATAGGTATAGATAGATGAGATTAATTTAAGAATAACTGCATTTAAAAAAAAATTTTAAACTAAGCTATAACTTTTTGTTTGAACGTTGTACACATGTTGGGGCTATGACAAAATGATGATTTTGCGTAAAGGAATTTTTTTTTGACAATTCTAAAGATGCCCGGTGAAAGATGAGGAACAAAAAAATTAGGAGCCTGATATCTATTTTTTTTCCAACACTCTGCGTTTGGAAATATGAATTTTTGAAAAACACCTTGTTTTTTAAGGGTATTTTTGGGTAATTTTTAATTTTTAGCTTTTTTTGGAGCGTTCAAAACTTATAAGACATGTAGGTTTTGGCCTTATGCATACATGTGCAGAAACTACGAATCGTTTAGTGAGTTTTGACTGAACAACGTAAGAAACAAACAAGTTTTTAAAAAACACGTTTTTTGACCGTTTTTAACCGATTTTCATCGTTTATTATTTTTATCTTTTTTTCTTTAATATATACAGGAATAGAGTATATAGAGTAATGATAGACCATGATCACGACTAAATCATTTTCGTAAACACAATTTTGAGATAACGGTAAAATAAAATTTTAGAATACAACATTTTTGGGTGATGGAAATGATTTTTTCACTTTTTTCATAAGAAATGATTGTTTTTAATAAATTATTTTAATACTTTTTGTGCATTGTAAAAATTTTAAAATGGTTTTATTATTTAGAAGAAATATTTGGCTTTTTAATGGTATAATTTTTTTGTAAGCTTTTAAAATAAAAAATTAATATAATGAGAAAAGAAAAAAGGTATTTTTTTGGGTGTGCTAGAGTTGAATTGTCAACAAAACTGTGCGTGTTGTAAACCCATTTATTTACTTTGTTTTCTTTTGAGATCTAACCGATTTAACTTTAAGAGAGTTTGAATAAGGGATTTCACAGACAGTTCACTCTGGTGTATACTTGTTATTTAAACAAAAATACAGGTGATAGTTCCCTACAGTTTCCCGGTGCAAACATATAAACTAACGGAAGAAAGTCTCGATGCCTTTGTGGAGAACCGTTTATACTTACCCAAAGTAACCCGTTTATACCTTCCGTGAATAACTTCGTCACTTTCCGAAATTATCTCATGACACCTAGAAGCTTATTGTATTAAATCTGTCCATTTTTTTAAATTATTTTAGAATTTATGATCAGCGGTTATTTTTTGAAAATTACCTTAAACAACTATATATTTTAGAAATATTAAAAGACAGCAAAGACTGTGGCCGTGATATTTCTAAAGAAAGAATCAAGAAACTTAGTATTCACACACAAAATTGTACTAAAATACCTATTAAAAGTGTTGCGGTTCTTCCCAACTGAACATCCTTCCTCGACCTTGACCTCAAGAAACCATCCGTTTTCATGCCTTTGGAAAAAAAAAACAATCTCCAACAATCTGAATGGTCATCTTTTGTTGCCAAAAGAGCTTTCTTTACAATTTTCTAAACATTATTATTGTCAACAATAACTCTCTCGAGACTCATTATGTCATTCAAAATAATACTCTCTAATAACCCCTCCATATCATAACCATAAGCAACTTGTCATTTGTGTATTTCAATAGCCAAACAATTCTTCAAGACATATCCGAGTATAATAATCCTTTTCCTTGAACTTCACATACATACTCAAATTGTAGGCAATTTTAACGATGGAATATATAGTCGACGACCTCATTAAATAGCCATTAGACCTAAAACACATCAAATAAACCCTCTCTCTCTCTCTTTCTTTCATTCAAAACCATCACAAGAATTCTGTCAAGTCCAATGTCAATCATTTAAACGAAAAACACACACAAAACAATCATCGTGGGGGGTTTTTTTTAGTATAGTTAGTCTGTTATTGTTTGCCAAAGTTTGCTTATACTCAATCTTTAAATAGTGAACAGGACACAGAACCCCGTTATTTTTGTTGATATTTACCTGTCAAATACATCATCATCAAGCATCGCAGTGATAGAAAAAGTTCTCGTTTTCAAAAGGAGAATTTTCTTTCAATCATCACGACATGGTGTTTGTTTATTCTCCTAATGGCACAGAACTTATATAGAAAGAATTCAGCTTTGCTTTGTAGTCGAAAAAGGTTAGTTTTTGTGTTATGTCACAAATGTGCAATGCTGACAGGGAGAGAAACTGACCTTTAGCCCGACCCCGAACCGAACCTCTATATGTGAAAGATGTGTGATGTGACATCAAATCACACACTCAAAAAAACAGAAACAACACCTGAAAGTATGTGACAAATGAATGACATAAAAAATGGTAAAATGTCTGCAATACAAACGGCTCAAAAGACGATAGCGATACATTGCAGCCAGCGCCACCTGGGCTAAATGACTTCTCTCTATACCTCCCACTCTGGCATCGCTGTCGTCGTCACCACATGAACATACAAAATGCAAGCAAACTTGGACCCGTTTTGTTAGCCAGAGGGGCAGAAGCAAAAAAAACAAGGAAAACGGAAAACATTGCCTATAATTAGGGTACGGTTGCATTTCGGATACCGCTAGCCGAGTTTAACATGCAAAAGTTTTCCCATTTAAAAGGCAAAGAGAACTTTATACAGTGTGTGTGTATTGTGTGTGTGTATTGTGTGTAGGTTGGTAGGTGAGTTTTCATCCTAAAAGTTTGCAATTACCCGGAAGCCAATGTTAAAGGATATTAGGGGAACCTTTTTGACATAAGTGGGTCGTGTAGGTATGTGAAACACAAATGAGTACAGGAGTGTGCTGTACGCCGAGTGTACGACTCTGAGCTCCAAGGGGATATTATAAGGATTACACGACGTTAGTGGCTTGTGAGAGGGTAAAATAAAAGCAAAGCAAGCAACGTTATGCTCCTAGAAGTAGATATATGTATATATTTTTGTGTATGGTGGACTCTTGAGCTAATGAATATGTGAAAGGATATTTGTCTAAATAGCTTTGAATGGATTGCCATGTCTTGTGTATGAATATGTTGATCTGTATAAGGTACCTGTGTGTATGTGAGACTATGTTGAAAAGTCATGCTCTAGAATCCTTTTTGCCAGTATGGAATATTTATATGGTGAATGACTCTAGAGTGCATTGTCGTGACCGTGAACTTTTTCATTTTGAAGTATTTTGTTTGAAATATACTCATAATTCTTGTCTTTTTTTTTTCTTTCTGTACAACTTTCGTATGTTCTCTTTATATTTGAATTGCTTTTGAGAGAGGAGCGCAAGGAGGTATGTTTTGTGAATATTATAGAAGATAATGTATATGAGTTGTTGTTGTTGACAACTAGGTTAACTTGAGAAGAGAAGAGTGAATCTATGCATTCAAGGTTGATAATTGTATGGAGTGCGTTCATTTAAGTTTTCTCAATTTAATTTAATAAAATATTTATAGATTTCTAGGGAACTTTTCTTTGTGTGTTTTCCTTTAAGGCTTTTTTCTTAAGTTTTATTACTTAACGATAGAAGAATAAAAACAATAGCAGAAGAAATAAATGGTTTTAGAGTTGGTTGGGGTAAGTGCGCGCACTTTTCACTTTAAGGCAAAATTGTGAAGATTCTGTAAGAGATATCAGCATAAGGTTTTTTACATTTGATAAACCTATATTTTGGGAGCAAGAAAACACAAAAAAAAGTTTTTTAGTTTAAATATTTCATATGATTCAAAGCAAAAACCGTATGAAGTCAAAGTGTACACTCTTGCCCCTAAGTCAGGGTAAGATGGCGCAAAGTCTTGGGTAAGAGCGCGCACACAATTTTAATATCTTGACAGCTTAGGGCTACTAAATTTCTAAAAACTTAATGTAATACATACTAAGTTAAACAAAACTTTCTTTCAAAAGTTGCAAGTTTTCACTAAAATGAATGAAAATATTAAAGAAAAAACAAATTAAGTTCAAATACAAAAACTTAAACTTTTTTATAAAACAAAACAAACAAAAAATGTTTCTAATTAAATCAGAGCCTTTCTTTTTTAGAATTCATGAATTACAGCCTTCGTTTCTCAAGATTCAAGTTTAAAAATTCTCTGTACTGTAAATCAGATTAAAAAAAGAAAAGTTTAATATGGGAAGAAGTGCGTGCTCTTTTTTACCCTCGAAGGTACTTTTTTTTCTATTTATCAAATTTATAATTAAATAAATCAAAGTCTAACAAATTTTTGACTAAAATCAAATATAAATATGCACTATTCAAAAATATATGCTACTCTCAGAATCTAATGCTGCCACGCCGACACGCCACACACTTTTCCAGCACAACTTTTTTTTTGTTTTTAGCCGGGTTTTTTCAACCCTCTTTTAAAATAAAATGGAGCTGGACACACACTCGCGAAGATCGTCACTTATTGACGCCTTACTAAGAGCTGATTTCCTCATTTTTCGTTTTAATTTTGTTTGGACACAACTCGAGAAATAAGCAGTGCGCGCTCTTACCCACTGCGCAATCTCACCCTTAATGACTCTAACCTCATGTCAATTCTTATAATATTGCAAGGTCTGGCAACAGGGATGGTCAAACTTAAACAATTCTCTCCTACTACCACTTGACTTTAATCCTTTTTTGCCTTATGCACTAATGCTTTCTATGAAAACTACATTTCATCAAGCAAGGCAAGGAGTACAATTTTGGGTTCGATAGTCAAAACTTAAAGAGCAGACATTATAATAAAACCTACGAGTACGAGAATTTTTCAGCCTTTAGAAAGGCTGTTGAAAAAAATTTTAAGCTTGTGACTTGAAATTTTAAAAGTACCACATTTTTCAAACTAACGGGAACACCAAATGGTCAAACATGAAACAACTTTTTTCAGATTTTACGCGACTCAGTCAAATATTTTATTTCATCATTCAATTGCAATATCGAAAATTAATCCACACAGAGGTGAAGTCACGAGTTTACTAATTACATTTTCAGCAAATCTATGGACCTGTTTTTTGAAGTTATACTTCTTATGGGAGGGTGGGTATGAAAATTTACTTTTTGACAAGAATGTCAAAGGGATTATGACGCGATCACCCTGGGTAGCAGGGCTGTCGTTTCACCTTTAGAGTAGGAAGTACTTTAGTATTTAAAAATGCAGCACGCCACAGAACGGCAAACATAAAACACACAACACGTTGCAAGTTACATGTTTCATGTGGCAAGTTGCATGTGGCAAGTTGTATTTGGCAAGTTGCGTGTGGCAAGCTGCATGTGGCAAGTTGCGTGTGGAAAGTTGCATGTGGCAAGTTACATGTGGCAAGTAGCATGTGGCAAGTTGCATGTGGTAATTTCCATGTGGCAAGTTGCCAGGGTTGCAAAAACCTCACAGTTTAGCTCAGCTCACAGCTCAGCTCAAATTTGAGCTAGGTACCATAGCTTAGCTCATTTGAGCTGAGCTGAAAGTGAGCTGAGCTGAAAGTGAGCGCCTCAACTTCCAACGCCTATATCTCGGAATTTTGAAGAAAACGAAAAAAAAAAATGTTGATGTCAAAAGGTAGCGGGGACTCTAACCTACATTTGGGTACAACTCTCATCCCTGTAGGTCCACGCGTTCTCAAACCGAGAGAACTTAAAAGTAAAAAAAAAATAGGCACGATTCTGAAAAAATAGGCATGACACAAGCTGTCATTTGGCATCACTCCCAAAAATTGCTCTCAAGCGGTTTAGCTTTCAGGAGCGTTCAAATATTCGTTAATTTTTTGAAAAAAAATTTTACCCCAACTTTCAAACGCGATTTTCTCGGAATTTTGAAAAAAGTCGAAAAACCGGATTGTACCGGAATTTTTTTTTATGATAAAAAAAGAAATATTTTACTAAAAAATTGAAATATGTTTACTATTAAAAAAACCAAGAGAAAAGATCAAGAAAAATTATCTGTTTTATTTATAAAAATATTCATGTGTTAAAATAATTACATTAATAACTAGAACCAAACATCTTAAGCTATGGTGTTTTATAAAAGTTTAAAATATCTTCATATTTCATTATACTTTCCAAATAAAAATCAATGTATCCTATCACCCATCACAGCTCAGCTAACTTTACCTTAGCTCACCTAGCAGCTCAGCTCAGCTCACCGACACCTCAGCTCACCCAACAGCTCAGCTCAACCATCAGCTCAGCTCACTTTCAGCTCAGCTCAAATGAGCTGAGCTATGGTACATAGCTCAAAAGTGAGCTAGCTCAAAATTTGAGCTGAGCTGTGAGCTGAGCTCAGCTCACTTTTGAGCTTTGTAGCAACCCTGCAAGTTGCATATTGCTACTACTAGTACTACAATTCTCATAAAATTACCATATTGCACATTTTATGCTCAATTCGTTTACTTTCGTTAAGCATATACCAAACGTTCTGAACCGCACAACATGAGTAAATTTCACAGAATAAATTGAAAACTACATGGACGCAAGGAGGATGAAAGAATTAATTTATTGTTCACTTGATAAAAATGTAAAAAAACGATGTGTGGATTAATTAATTTAATAATAGAAATTAAAAATATCAAATGAAATTCATTTACATATACTGAATGAGAAGTATAACTTCAGTCGCGTGTACATGTGTACACACACTCTTTTTTGTAAAGTGTGAGTTTCTACTAATATGAAACCTCGATTGGATAAGGCTCTTAAAAGAACAAACAAAAAAAAAGAGTGTGTGTACACATGTACACGCGACTGAAGTTATACTTCTCATTCAGTATATGTAAATGAATTTCATTTGATATTTTTAATTTCTATTATTAAATTAATTAATCCACACATCGTTTTTTTACATTTTTATCAAGTGAACAATAAATTAATTCTTTCATCCTCCTTGCGTCCATGTAGTTTTCAATTTATTCTGTGAAATTTACACATGTTGTGCGGTTCAGAACGTACGGTATACGCTTAACGAAACTAAATGAATTGAGCATAAAATGTGCGATATGGTTATTTTAAGAGAATTGTGTGTGCTTCAGCACTAGTAGTAGCAATATGGAACTTGCAGGGTTGCTACAAAGCTCAAAAGTGAGCTGAGCTCAGCTCACAGCTCAGCTCAAATTTTGAGATAGCTTACTTTTGAGGTATGTACCATAGCTCAGCTCATTTGAGCTGAGCTGAAAGTGAGCTGAGCTGATGGTTGAGCTGAGCTGTTGGGTGAGCTGAGCTGAGCTGTTGGGTGAGCTAAGGTAAAGTGAGCTGAGCTGAGCTGTGATGGGTGAGAGGATACATTGATTTTTATTTGGAAAGTATAATGAAATATGAAGATATTTTAAACTTTTATAAAACACCATAGTTTGGTTCTAGTTATTAATGGAATTATTTTAACACATGGATATTTTTATAAATAAAACAGATAATTTTTCGTGATCTTTCTCTTGGTTTTTTTAACCCTAGAAAGATAATCATAATATACGTCTCAGAGACGTATGATTCTAAAAAAGATTTTTGGTCTTATGTTAACACTTTTTGTCATATTTATTTAACTCATTACTTAGATTATTTTAAAGAAGTGATATAATAAATCAAATCAATTTAACAAAAACCCAGAAATTTGAATTGAATTAGATAAAACAGTTCTTTACACGCCATACGTCTTACAGACGTAGATTATCTTTCTAGGGTTAATAGTAAATATATTTCTATTTTTTTAGTAAAATATTTCTTTTTTAATCATAAAAAAAATCAGGTACAGTCCGGTTTTACGACTTTTTTCAAAATTCTGAGAAAATCGCGTTTGAAAAATGGGGTAAATTTTTTTTTCGAAAAATCCCCGAATCTTTGAACGCTCCTGGAAGCTAAACCGCTTGAGAGCAATTTTTGGGAGTGGTGCCAAATGATAGCTTGTGTCATGGGCCTACGCTTTGCACATTATCAGATTTTTAAAAAATCGCCTTCCATGTTAAACCGCCACATCATGCCTTTTTTTCAGAATCGGGCTTAACTTTTTTTTTACCTTTAAGTTCTCCTGGTTTGAGAACGCGTGTACCTACAGGGATGGACGTTGTACCCAAATGTAGGTTAGAGTCCCCGCTACCTTTTGGCATCAAAAAAATTTTTTTCATTTTTTTTCAAAATTCCGAGATATAGGCGTTGCAAGGCTTTGATCTAGAGACAGGGGAGTGGTGCCATATGAAAGCTTATATTCTCAGCTACCCGAAAGTGGTATAATCCGGTTTTTCGATTTTTTTCAAAATTCCGAGAAAATCGTGTTTGAAAGTTGGGGTAAATTTTTTTTTCGAAAAATCCCCGAATCTTTGAACGCTCCTGGAAGCTAAACCGCTTGAGAGCAATTTTTGGGAGTGGTGCCAAATGATAGCTTGTGTCATGGGCCTACGCTTTGCACATTGTCAGATTTTTAAAAAATCGCTTTGCATGTTAAACCGCCACATCATGCCTATTTTTTCAGAATCAGGCTTAACTTTTTTTTTACCTTTAAGTTCTCCTGGTTTGAGAACGCGTGTACCTACAGGGATGGAAGTTGTACCCAAATGTAGGTTAGAGTCCCCGCTACCTTTTGGCATCAAAAAATTTTTTTTCATTGTTTTCAAAATTCCGAGATATAGGCGTTGGAAGTTGGGGCGCTCACTTTCAGCTCAGCTCACTTTCAGCTCAGCTCAAATGAGCTAAGCTATGGTACCTAGCTCAAATTTGAGCTGAGCTGTGAGCTGAGCTGAAATGTTAGCTTTTTGCAACCCTGGCAACTTGCCACATGTAACTTGCCACATGCAACTTGCCACATGCAACTTGCCACATGCAACTTGCCACATGAAACATGTAACTTGCTACGTGTTGTGTGTTTTATGTTTGCCGTACTGTGGCGTACTGCATTTTTAAATACTAAAGTACTGCGTACTCTAAAGGTGAAACGACAGCCCTGCTACCCAGGGTGATCGCGTCATAATCCCTTTGACATTCTTGTCAAAAAGTAAATTTTCATACCCACCCTCCCATAAGAAGTATAACTTCAAAAAGAGGTTGTCTCTAAAGCCGGTTTACGGACGATGATTTTACGTGATAACGTCGTAAGGAAACAGGTTGTGTACTTTTGTTTAAAATTAGTCAATTGAAGCGTTTATTTATTTCATACATCGTTTATTTATTTCAACAATCTAATTTATAAGAAAAAGCTAAAAACAATTAGACATCTACAAAAAGAGCTAGAGTTTTTTGAACTCGACCAATTTTCATCAAAAAAAGCAAAAAAAAAAACTTAATTTTATCTTCGCACAGCTATTGAATCAATTATTTCAATGACAACCTATAGAAAAATGTATATCTTGTGAAAGCTTATTATTTCACCTTTCATATGACGTTTCAATCTTATTTCTGCGATGCCTAGAAAAAAAATTAGGAATTTTTTAAAGCCAACCATGTCGAAATTCCTGGTGGCTGTTCATGATCAACAGATCTCCACAGGTGTTTTGAGGTACATATTTCGCAAGTTTTTTAATTTAACATTGTGTAGATTGTAGTGAATGTACAGTTATGTGTAATATATCAAATGAAAGGCAATATCAGGATGCTCAATAAAATTAAATCACATTTGTATGTGCTCTAGATCAAAAGATATAACCTGTTGAAAAATAGAACATTATTTTAGCGTTATCTAAAAATTGTGACTACAAAATTGATTGAAATTTTGCACAGATATAGTCCTTCCTATTATCTATCTACATTATAAATTTCATTCATTTACCTGCTGAAGAAAAAAAGATAAAAATAAAAAACGGTTAAAATGGTCAAAAAACTTCCCGTTATTCGGTCAAAAATCATTTAAAAATACCAAATTTTTAAACATGTATGCGTACGGTCATAGGCTACATGTTCTATAAGTTTGAGATTTTTTGAATGATACGAAAAATTAAAAATAATAAAAGCTCACCAAAAAATACCCCAAAATAAGCAGGTGTTTTTCAAAAATTCATATTTCGAAAAACAGAGATTTAAAAAAAAAATCCGTATTAGACCCCTAACTTTTTTTTTATTATCTTTCGAATGACGTTTTTCAAATTGTCAAAAAAAATTGCCCCTACCTATAAATCACTACTAAGTCAAAGGTCTACGTCATGTTTTAGTTTTAGAAAACCATTTATTACTTAGTTTTGAAATTTTTTAGAATTTTTGTCAATACCGATGTTAGTCTTGCAATAAATTTATCTATTGCATAGTGGGTCACCTCCCATACAAAGTGCGGTCAAAAATATAATGACCATTTTTTTTTTAATGAAACACCTGTATTATCATTTTATATGATTTATTATTGCAAAAAAATGCATCAAGTCAGTTTTTTAAAATTTTGGTTATTTTCAAGAAAAATAAAAAAAGGTAAAAAAAAATTTTTTTTTGAAAATATAAAAAAAAAAAATGGTTAATGCCGGAAATGGACCTGCCTGTCAGTCGAGCACTTTACCCTTAGCCTCTAGTTCAGTCTTTTATAAAAATAATAGTGCCAAAAAGGATTTTTTTTAGTTTTACGTTGTAATTTTTTTTTCTCCGTTTTTCATCATTTAAACTCGTATTACTCGAAAAGGGGAAAAAACGGCGCTTTTATTTCGAAAGGTAGGACGGTATTCTTCATTTGAGAACTTAAATTGTAGAGGGCACTCGAAGGAAAACCAACTAAATCTCTAATTTAATGAAAATTGAGCTAAATAAAAATGGTTAAAATTGCTTCGCTAACGAGATCCATTACAATAAGCCTTAATGTTATTTAACAATATAATTTATTTTTTTAGAAAGTATTAATCTTCTCGTTTAATATCCATAACAATTTAATACTGTTCACAATTTTTAACACCCGCTATCACTATCGCAAGTTCACACCTTATAACTGCAGCGATTAAAAAACTGTACCTACCTTTTTTTATATACCGACTTTGAATGGATAGGAGATTGTAGAACGTTGTTTAATCATTGGATTTTAAAAAATTGACATTTACTTTTTTTATTTTTGACCTATGGCGGGACCCACTGTGTATTGATTAAAAAAAATCCAACTCTTTACATTGTCGCGTTTAGAAAATAGCCAATTTTTTGAAATTATGTTTTACCCCTATTTACCCTATTAAAAGATGAAATTTTTTAAAATCCTTCAAATGTATTCAACTTTAAGTTATTATCTTTCAAATAAGCTATAGAAGATTTTTGTATCTCTAATAGTTTATTTTTAATTTTAAATTTAATTGAAATTTTTGCCGCACTGCGAAAGTGTTCATCTATTTATAAGACGTTAACACGTCAAAAAAAAAAAAAAAAAAATGCCTCGCGAAAAACGCAAGTACATTTTTTCAGTATTTACATATGTTTCTAAAAAAAGATTAAATAAACCCCTTTTTTTAGATACTATTTTCCTTTATTTCGCAAGTATCATATTTTCCAGCCAACCTTACATGCCTTTTTGATTTAATATCTCTTTAAACACAAACAGAAAAAAAAATCTCCCAAAAACCCAAATTAAATCATACCCTTGTGCCCTACAACAGTCTATTATATCAAACCTTCCAAAATTGTTTCCCCTTTCAAAAAAAAATTCTCAGTCCAATTTAGAATGAAATCTCAATACAATGTCAACAGAATTGAAAGGACTTAGGTCGTCCACCTGCATATTTTATTGGATACCTTTTTTTTTTTTTTGTGTTCATCTCCTCTGACTTGGGTGTGATTTTCAAAAGCTGCCAAAATGCCTAGTAAACAATACAATCCAATATAAGAAAAATGTTATGTGGGGTTCAATTTTTTTTCCCCAGATTTTTTTTTTCGTGTCCCTTTTCGTTTTGAAAAAAAAAGGAACAAAAAAAAAAAAATCTGTAGGCAAATTGTTTCCTGAAACAAAATCTGATTAAGCTCTGATCCTGGAACATTTATCGAGCGGATTATGGGTTTTTCTTCTT
This sequence comes from Episyrphus balteatus, assembly GCF_945859705.1. Classification (NCBI taxonomy): domain Eukaryota; kingdom Metazoa; phylum Arthropoda; class Insecta; order Diptera; family Syrphidae; genus Episyrphus; species Episyrphus balteatus. Next base: position 119,131,227 of record NC_079135.1, on the reverse strand, counting down.
CTTCGTCTTCTTCTTTTTAAGGTCGACAAATAAATGGTACACGGTAAAGTATAAAAATGCTGTGATTTACCTATCAATCTCATATCAAAGGGATCTATTTGTTTGCCAAAGTCAACCTTAGAAATTATGTTTCATTCTATACCCAAAGTTGGGCTAGGGTCTAGGTACTTTTTTGTAGTATAGATTTGAGGATTTCAAACACACAAATAGGGGATAATCGGTGATTTTTAAGAATTTTGTATTTACCAACAGAGAAAAAAAAAACAAAAATGATGATTTTATTTGGCCATATACAATGAAAGGACTTATTGATTCTAAAAATGAGGGATTACAAAAGAGAGTAACTTTTAGAGTAATGTCCCAATTCTTTTGTCTTCAAGTGATGAGGGCTTTGGGTGAATCTTTGCAATAAAATTTGATTTATTTTACACCGTGAATTAGATATTAGGATTTGCCCAGTAAGCTGCTTTCAACAAGGAGACAACGACAGATTGGTTTTGAGTTTTAAGAATGCTGAGGGGGAAGGGGGGGGGGGATAGGGTACTTGACAAGTAAGTAAGTCTTTGGGTATAGTTACATAATCCTATAAATCATAGAAAATTGGACATAGCTCTTTTAAGCTTCAATTTTAAAGGATTTTTCTATAAAACTTCTATAAGACTCCTATAATGCAGTTTCTTGAAATGAAGGAATTCATTAAACAAAATATTTTTATTAACTTAAAATAACTCACTTTGTCCATTGACCTCTTTGACATAGTTACAAAAGGTATTTCTAGATTAATTTCATAACAAGCTAATGTCCTTACTGCACACAAAACACTATACAACAACATGTGAATCCTTTAATGCTTTATTTATCAGTAAACTTTGTGTGTAGGTATAGCTTTAGCTTATTTTTGTATTTCATTGGATTATGCATCAAAGGATTTTCCATAGATAAATCTAAATCATTTTTCACAAAGTAGCATATCAGAGTTCTTCTCTCTCTCTTTCTCTCTTTTCTCTTCTTTTGGACAAATGAACGGACAGAAAGGACGTGAACGGACACAGAGTTCATATCAAAATCACTTTCATAAATTGCAAAACAAAATTCACAAAACGGGACGAAGAAGGCGACTTCTAGAGAAGAGATAGAAAGATGAAGCGATCCCATCTATCAGTGGTGGTCGTCTGTCAAGCTATATACCAGCCATACAAATACACACAAACACACATAACTGTTTCTATAGTGCATCCATGTCACATCCATTCTCATAATTCAGACGAGATACTCGCACAATCTTTCAAGCATTTCGAGTATAGTCAAACTCATCTCTTACCCTTTGACCGGACTCGCTAGTTTTCAAAAAGGAAAACTATACACACACACATTCATGTATACAAACACAAATAAAAAAAATTATATAATAAAAATCCCATCCACTTAAGTAAGAGGCAAAAGAAGAACAACTTTAACCAGCGAAAAAAAAAAAGAACGACGATGAGAATGAGGAAAAAGGATGCACACGACGGAAACGGAAACGGATACCACTTCACTTGATAAAGAGCACAGGGGGTAGAAGGAGGTGTACATCAGCCGCATAGATTTTTCATTCTCATTCCTTTAATTCCCAAATAGTTTTGGCAATTTATCATTTGACTTAGAAACCCTCGAGTTTTGCTCTAAAGTAAAGTATATGGGAACAACTAAGCCTGGCTCCATATAAGACACAAAAGGATCACTATAAAGTCCCTTTTGAATTATATTGCATCTTATGGTAGGTTCGCGTACAGAGCAAATGTGGGTGTATTCATCTATGTAAGGATTTGGAGTTTTTTTTCTTTTGGTAAGGAAGGTAACTATAGTCTTTGTGTGTAGAGTCTCGAAAGAAACAATTTTGCAAAACCAAAAACCACTAAAGTGGTATGATTGTATACAAACAGGGTTGCCGCTGGAGATGGATTTTGTTCATCATCGATATTAATAGCTTTGCTAAAATTTTAAATTGAATTGAATTTAGTTCGTCAAGCTAAATCAAAATAAAAAAAGGAACAAAATTGGTCCTAGGAGACTACCCTGTGGTACTCCAGTCAGTATGTCTTTAAAATATAAATAAATACTTGTTCCTTGTCTAACGTACAAAACTCTGTTCCCTAGATATCTTTTAAGCATTTTATAAATTCCTTAGACACAGGTTGTTATAGTTTTAATTTTTTAATCAAAGTCAAAAGTTTCAGAAATTTCTAAAAAATCACTGTTGTATATATTTTTGAACTAAAAGAGCCTCGAAAAGTCGTCATTTTGGGCAGTGGCGTACGTTGAGTAGCCGGGGCCCCGGGGTAAGACTAAATTTTGGGGCCCCTTTGATATTTGGGGGCCCCTTAGTTAAAAAAAAATTACGTATACGCCATAGTTTTTTTTTGGATGGCTTATTTATTTTTAGGTTTATTTTAATTTTTTAATATGTTCGTAATGCACTTTGCTATACTTACTTAAAATGTCTTTTATAAAAGTAGTAAACACTTGTACTAGGGGCCCCCAAAATTAAATATTTAGAGACCCCTAAAATAAAATTTCTTTTAGCTTAGAATTGATAGTTCTTGGGGCCTCTGTTCTGAAGTGATAAATATATGTTTTATTTTCCATCATCAGACATATTTTTTTTAATTGTGGGGCCCCTGAAAAATTATTTTTAGAGCCTCAAAATTAAGTGCTTAGACGCCCCTAAAATATAATATAATTTTTTTGGAGCCAAGAATTAATAGGTATTGGGGCCTCTGTTCTGAAGTAATATTCGGAATGCCACCAATAACGTAATGTTTTTATTTTGGGCCCTGATGTATTTATGTTGGGGCCCCTGAATTTATATTTATTTTCCATTTGATGGTTTTGAACCACTTTTGAAGATCCTCAAATAATATTTTTTTGCTTTTTTGGGGCCACTAATGTATTATTTGTGGTGGCAAAGATTTTTCAAGTAATATTTTTTGGGGCCCTTAGATAAACTTATAATTTTTCTTTTAAAAAAGCAGTTTATTTTTTTTTTTTGAGGCCCCTGGGGTAACTTTTTTTAAAATCAATATACATATATTGTGTGGCTACCAATGCATTATACCAATGTCATAATTTGTCTCACTGGTTACTTCGTAACTCAATTTATGCTAACAGTTTTTTCCCTGCATTGTCTCCAGTGGGGGCCCTGGGGTCGGTCGGGGGCCCCGGGGCACCGCCCAGCTTGCCCCAAGGGAGTGTACGCCCCTGATTTTGGGTAGGGCAAATTTTTGTCCACAATATGTCTTATAACAATGAAAAGTTAAATAAAATTTAGGTGGTTAGTACGGATTTTTTCGAAAAATGATTTATCAAAAACACCTATTTTTTATCGTTTTTTTGGATTTTGTATTCTTAACAATTTCTTAAAGTATTTAAAAGTATTCAAAAAATACAGAACCAATAACAACTATGGATGTGCATGGATGGGCAAAAAGTTGGGTTTTTTAAAATGATATTTGAGCGAATAACGAATTTTTTTTACCGTTTTCAGCATTATTTTTTTTTTATTTTGATAGATAGATACAATTTATACAGTAGAAAGGTAAAAGGCACATTTGTGAAAAATTTTTAAGAATTTCATTTTCAGAACTTTGGCTTTTGAAATCTTTTTGCATAAAACATTTGATTAAAATTTTTTCTTCACATGCTGATTGGTGAAATATATTATTTGATTTATAGTAAAACATTCACAATCTTAAATTCGAAAAGTCCAAAAGTATACTGGTGGATGTGGTTTGCCGGCGATGGAAGTACGGAAAGTAATCTCATTTTTAATTTTCACGTGGTTGGTTTAACTTTTGGTTTGGTTGGTTTTAACTTTTTTTATAAGCATTGTACAGATATGTTTGAGGCATAGAAATAAAGGTGAAATGTTAAGCTTTCCGGTAATATAAAATTTTAAGTAGATTGTCATATAAAAAAATGGACTAAATGTTGATGGAAAAAAAAAAAAGATTAGTTTTTTGCTTTTTTTATGAAAACTTATTGCATTAAAAAAATTCTAGCTCTTTTTCTAGTTGTCGTACAGACATGATGTTGGTGAGTATTTTAAGCTAAAATAATAAAATGGATTGAGCCAACATTATTGTTTAACGTCTCTTGCGGTAATTGCAGTTCTAACAAAACCATTTGGCAACCCTAAAAGTAAAAACAAACTTTTGGTTGAGATATATATTATCTTAACTGTGCTTTGTATCTGCGGTACTGTTGCATTTATACAAAACACATGAACTTTTTCTTGGAATGAAACAATAGTCATGATGGCTGTCTGTCTGGATTATTTGTGTGGTCAAAATTGTACCAAGGTGCACTTGGACATGTGTTTTTTTGTCCAGGTCATATGTTCAACATGGATCACTGTCCAGTGTCCAGTGAGTGCCTCAAGTCTGCTGAATCCACATAAAAGAGAACTCCTCCTGTTGTGTTGGATGCCAACCACATACACAAACACATGCAATATTAATGTGAATTGTAAATTGAAATTTCCCTCCACTGACGCATTTAAAGGGAAATTTGATTAACGGTATGTGATGAAGGTAGATATATACCTACAGCTTCTAGAGAGAAATGAATCTAGGGACTTTTTGCACTTTTGGAAAAAGATGGAAGAAAAGAAAACTTTGGCAATCCAATTAACCACGTGTTCAGTGTTGAGATTTGTACATGAAACCTGGCTGATGGCCTACCAACCAAACCGGCCAACACAAGTCCTCTTCGAAGAGATAGAAATACCTAGACACCATGGGAACGTTCGTCATTCGTTTTGTTATAGAAGTTGTAGAACGAACATTGATTTGAACTTTTCGTTAGTATAGATGCGAAACGGATTCCCAGATGAGGTCGAAATTGACTTTTGTTTGGCGAGAGAAAGAGAAAGAGTGAGAGATTCTATTCTATAATGCGAATTGTGCGAATAACGTTGTTGTTTTTGAAATGGATACCTCTCGCTGAAATTCCGGAGATGGACTCCAAATGAAATGTCAATTGAATTGACTTGACAACGACGATGGTCAACTCACACTCTGACTTGGATTAATGAAGTTCAGTTTTCTGCTGGGAGCACAGCCTTATTCCTTTTGAAATTGAGTTTTTGAGTGTTTGACGAACAAGGGAAAGGTATTGTAGGCGTATTCAATATGATTGGACTTGGAAATGCATTCTACCTACTGTTTTAATTGTCAGTGAGTCAGAAATGATTGCGTTAATGATGTAAACAGTTGTTGTTGGTTTTGCATTCAGCATGACAGCAAGGAGCAAAGATGATTCAAATTTGTGAGAATTTTAATGAAGAACATGAGGTATCAGAAATTACTTGTTTTTGATGATGGAGAGTTCGTGCGTGATACTTTAAGGTGATAGGTATGGGAATTGAGAACTACTTTTTTTCTGACATTCCAATCTTTGAGATATGTATTCCAAAATTGGATTTTGAATTTTCGAGAGAGAACAGAAATTCAAAGAAATCTACAAAACTCCATAGAAATCCATTGAAATCGATAGAATCCATAGAAATCAAAATAAATCTATATAAATTCATATAAAAACCATGGAATCCCATAAAAATTTATTGAAATCCACAGATATCTCTACAATGGGTAGTAATTCATGCCCAATTCTCCTGTAAACCGATCTTCAAAATCCATAGAAATTCACAGAAATCCATTAAAATCTATGGAAATCTGTATAAATCCACAGAAATCCATAAAATTCTATAGAAATCTATTAAAATCCACAGATATCTCTACAATGGGTAGTTATTCATGCCCAATTCTCCTGTAAACCGATCTTCAAAATCCATAGAAATTCACAGAAATCCATTAAAATCTATGGAAATCTGTATAAATCCACAGAAATCCATAAAATTCTATAGAAATCTATTAAAATCTACAGATATCTCAGCAGAGGGTAGTAATTCATGCCAAACTTTTCGACAAACTGAAATGTATGGAAATCTATATAAATCCACAGAAATCCATACAATTTCATAAAATTCTATAGAAATCTCTTAAAAGGGTAGTAGTATATGCCAAAATTCTCTAGTTAACTGATCTACACTGCAGACATCCATAGAAATCCAAAGAAATTCATAAATAAATCTATAGAAATTGAAACAAAACCCATCATAGAAATTCAAAGAAATCCATGCAAATCCAATTAAATCCCTAGAAATCCAAAAACAATTAATAAAAATCCAAAGAAATCCATAGAAATCCAAAGGAATCCAAGGAAATCCATAGAAATCCAAAGAAATCCACTAAAATCCAAAAAAATTAGCATATAAATCCAGAGAAATCTTTTCGAATTGATTATTCAGCCAGACAATTTTGTCTTAAGGTAGATTTGGGGGTAAGACCTGTTATAGGGGGTTTTTATACCGAAATTGAAAAAAAAAAACAAAACATCATCTCGTATAAACGATGATTGCAAATGGACTTTGTACCTTGCTATATCTTGCTCAGAAAGACCATAGCCTCATTGCAAGTCATCTCAAATCTACCCAAAATAAAAACATCCATCGAATCGGAAACGCTTGTTATCACTTTTTTTTTTGTATTTATTTTTGAGGGCCCGGTCTTAGTCCAATTTCCAGACTCAATCAATAAAAAACACACTTTCATTATCAGCATCTTAAAAAAACTTTCTAAGATTTAGTATAAAAGCACTCGCCGATCTTAAAACAAAGTTTAGTTCATTTTCGGTCGTGGCGTTGATAAAAATGGAACGCTGGCAAAATCGTGTTGCTGTCGTCACTGGGGCTAGCTGTGGTATTGGAAAAGCTATCGCCGATGACCTGGTTAAGGCTGGTCTAAGGGTAGTTTGCTTGGCCAGACGTTACGAGAGAATGGAAGAAAATAAGTCCAAACTTCCGGAATCGTTGCAATCGCATTACTATATTCGCAAATGTGATGTCTCCGTTGAGTCTCAAGTGAGGGAAACTTTCGATTGGATTGAACAAACCCTTGGTGGCACTGATATTCTTATCAATAATGCTGGAATAGTTCGACCTGGAAACATAGTTGATATGGATTCACAGATGATTGATGAGGTCTTTAGTACAAATGTCAAGGGATTGATATATTGTTCGCAAGCAGCTTTTAAGAGTATGAATGAGAGAAAGTTCAATGGACATATTGTCCATATAAATAGCATTTTGGGACATAATGTCCTCGGGGGAACACCAGAAGCTCCAAGTTTAAATGTTTATCCGCCGTCGAAGTATGCAGTGACAGCTATCAATGAAACACTTAGAAACGAAATGCGATTTTTGGGAACGAAAATTAAGACCACTGTGAGTATTAAAAACTTTATATTTTGAGGAATCTTTTTCAAACATTCAATATATTCCAGAGCATCAGTCCTGGAATAACAAAAACCGAAATCGCTCCACCGGAATTGTATGATTTGTTTGACGCCCTACTTATGCCAGAAGATGTGTCGCAAGCTGTGATGTTTTGCATTTCAACACCACCGCATGTCCAGATACATGAGCTGATAATAAAGCCAGTTGGAGAGATTGTGTAGAAATAATGTACTTAATAGCTTCAATTATTTTTTTTTTTTTTTATATTTTTAAGATAGAAAAATCGTTTGGAGTGAATGTTTTCTTTATAAAGTGAATGTGTTTATAAATTATGTTTATTTTTAGTCAAAGATTTTGATTTTCTTATCAATTTGGAATATTTTTTTTTTTATTTTGTCTCGTGGAAGAGATAGTAAAAGCTTATTACACTAAAACATTGAATAATTATTATAAAATGCTTGCTGATAAATGAAATCATTTTAGTCGGCATGCTTCCGAAACTTACTCCAAACTAGGGCACTTTCGGTTTTTGGATTCACAGTTGCGCAAGCGAGTTTTTGATCTCAAAAATTTCATGTTTGGAAGGAAATAGTTCCTAATTTACTTTGAGTTAAAGTTTTTTTTTTACGTGACGTCTTTTAAAGCGATGAATCCCTTCTGCATTCAAGAAAAACCGCGGCCATATTCTTCCGTTAGTAGCATGTTATAGATTGCAATTCAAAATTAAATTAAAACTTTTAGAGATACCTACAAAAATCTTGAAAGGTAGCAAACGTCATAAACGTGAACACCGAAAATGTTTTTTTTTTTTTAAATTCCATCAATAAATAGGGTAATTAGGGATAAAATGCCTTATTATTATTGGCTAAATTGTTAGTGAAGAGCTGAATTTTTTTTAATCAATAGAAAAATTTACAAGTATGTCATAGGTGTTAAAAAATTCTTAAAAATCTCATTTTTCATATTTGGACAAAGTTTCAATTATTTTCATACATTAAAAATTTTGAGATATCTGTAAAATGATGTTATTTATTTTGACACATGGTAATTTTTTTTTAAATGGAACTCATAGAAATTTGACTTAGCTTTATTTCGCAAGATGTCCAATCACAAGTGCAGGAAGTACTATGTAATCTCAGTTTTGGCTTTAAAAAATTGTTACTTTTTTTTGTTGACGTGCGTCGTACAGATATGATTGATGCATATAAATAAAGCTGAAATGATAAACTTACCAATGACATGGTATACAATTTAATAGGTTGTTACATGAAAGAATGGACAAAAGGTTAATGAAAAAAATAAAAGATTGCTTTTTCTTTGCTTTTTTTTAATGGCTGATTGCATTCAAAAAATTCCAGCTCTTTTTTTATATGTTCAGAAGAGGCATTATAGAGGTGATTTTTTTTTAGCTTAAGTAATAAAATTTCAGACGATTTACATTTTATGGTAACTTGTTAAGTAAAAACATTGACAAAACGTTCAGTGAAAAAAAAGTTTTTTTTTCACCTTTTTCAGAAAAAATTTGTGACTTCAATAAATCATAGATTTGAAAATAGTTTTATTCTTTAAAAAGAGGTTGTTTGTAAAGCCGGTTTACGGACGATGATTTCACGTGATAACGTCGTAAGAAAACAGGTTGTGTGCTTTTATTTAAAATGAGTCAATTAAAGCGTTTATTTATTTCAAACAATCATAATTTACAAGAAAAAGCTAAAAAAAATTACCTTTTTTCTTTTCTCATTATATTAATTTTTTATTTTAAAAGCTTACAAAAACAATTATACCATTAAAAAGCCAAATATTTCTTCTAAAGAATAAAACCATTTTTAAATTTTTGCAATGCGCAAAAAGTATTAAAATAATTTATTAAAAACAATCATTTCTTATGAAAAAAGTGGAAAAATCACTTCCATCACCCAAAAATTCATTTTTTTGATATAACAACCTATAATAAATTTTATACCACCTGAAAGCTTTTTTCTTCAGCACAAAATATATTTATCGATCATGTCTATTAGACATCTACAAGAAGAGCTAAAATTTTTGGAACTCGATCAATTTTCATCAAAAAAAGCAAAAAAAAACATATAATTTTATCTTCTCACGCTATTGAATCAATTTTTTTCAATGACAACCTATACAAAATTTTATATAATGTAAAAGTTCATTATTTCACCTTTCATATGACGTTTCAATCGGGTTGGGGTCAAAATTCTGCCGGGGTCAAAATTCTTTTGTCAAAATTCTGCTTTCAAAATTCTGCTTTACAAAATTCTGCTTTCAAAATTCTGCTTTTCAAAATTCTGTTTTTCAAAATTCTGTTTTTCAAAATTCTGCTTTTCAAAATTCTGTTTTTCAAAATTCTGCAAAAAATTAAAAAAGGGTTTCGAAAATGTTAAAAAGCGCGCGCTTTTTAACATTTTCCAAACCCTTTTTTAATTTTTTGCAAAAATTTGTAAAATCATCTTCTTGAAAAATTTTCTGCTTATTTGATTACTTACCTTCATAATTGGTCATTCTTTGAAAGCAAACTAATTTTTGTTTTATAAATAAATAAATTTGAAAATATTAAGAAAAGGTTTTTAATACATTTCCGAAAATAATTAAAATTTTTTTAATTTATCAAATAAAGATGAATACTCAAAAATTTGAATAAAAAAAGGAATATTTTGTATCAAACAACATCGGTTCCAATAAGTTAAACATAGATTGTTTCTTAAAGTCGGTCTATGCATTTTAAAAAATATTTGCGACACTTAAACAAAAAATTTAGGAAAGTACCAATGTTGAATTACATTAATGAGGTGTATTTTTCTTTAGTCAGCGCATATGCTATAAAAAAAAACAGAATTGGCAGAATTTTTTTGTTCAATTATAATGCTGGCAGAATTTTGAAAAGCAGAATTTTAAAAAGCAGAATTTTGAAAAGCAGAATACAAAAAACGCAGAATTTTGAAAAACAGAATTTTCGTTAAAAAAGCAGAATCTTGAAAAGCAGAATTTTGAAGCCAGAATTCTGACCCGATCCCGTTTCAATCATCAGGATGCTCAATAAAGTTAAATCAAATTTAGATTTGCTTTAGATCAAAAGATAGAACCTGTTGAATAATAAAACTTTATTTTACCGTCATCTCAAAATTGTGACTACGAAATTGATTGAAATTTTGCACATATATAGTCCTCTCTATTATCTATCTACAATATAAATTTTATTTATTTATCTGATGAAGAAAAAAAGATAAAAATAAAAAACGGTTAAAAAAGTTCAAAAAACTTGGGACAAAAAAACTTGTTTTTCCCGTTATTCGGTCAAAAACCAATTTTGAAATAAAATTTTTTTGCTCATGAATGCGCACAGTCATAGATTACATGTTCTGTTAGGTTGAGAGTTTTTGAATGCTACAAAAAATTAAAAAAAAAAAATAAAAACTCACCCAAAAATACCCCAAAATAAGTATAGGTGTTTTTCAAAAATTCATATTTAGCAACGCAGTGACTTAAAAAAAATCCGTATCAGACCCCTAACTTTTTTTTATTATCTTTCGAATGACGTTTTTCAAATTGTCAAAAAAAAAAATTATCCTACCTATAATCACTACTTTGTCAAAAGTCTACCTAATGTTTTAGTTTTAAAAAACCATTAAAAGCTTGGTTTTGAATTTTTTTTGTAATTTTTTCAATACCATTGTCAGTCTTGCAATAAATTTATCTATTGATTAAAAAAATAAGACTTTATTACGTCAAAAAAATACTTTTTATATTACCTACAAATTGACAAAATTATTAAAAAAAGGTTAATTTTGTTCCTTCAAAAAATTATTCCTATTTTTTACAGTATAAAAGCATCTTAAACTTTATCTTAATTAATATCATAGTATGTCATGGTATTATTATCTTATAATTTTGTATACAAAAAAGTTGACAAAAATTTAATTGTTAACTTTCTTTGTATTATATTGGTTTTTTTTTTTTTCAAAACTTAGCGCAGTAAAAATTATTGTTTTTTAACACTTAAACACTTGAAAATGCTTGATTTTGTTATTACCTTTATTCTTCAAACAACCTGATTTTTCACCAACAGACGATCAAATAACATTGTTTGACAAAAATGTATTTACTCCATACATTTTATTTTATTTATTCTTTTCCATTACTCTCTGGTTTAAAACAATTTCACAACGAAACATAAAAATTTTGCAATCAGCACCGCATCAAAGTTCCACTTCCGTGCTCTTTTTTATTTTTATTCATTTAACAGCCAAAGTTTTATGGTCATCAAATTTTTATGTCTCGCCCTCTCGTGTATTTCTACACATTTTCACTTTGTGATGAAACTTAGTATAAAGAAAAATTGTAAAATGCCCTTTTTTTTAAAAGATGATGGGAACACAACATCAAAACCGAAAGACGTGAATACTTCTTAAGTATTGTGGCGTGCTCGAGTTGAGAACTCCTAACTTACTATATAAGACGAGCTACCAGAGTTCCAACAAAGAGCCAACAACGTTCGATAGGAACGTGCCTTTTGTTGACATGATTTCACTAGCCGCCATTGTCGACATCGTCGCGTCGTCATTTATAACAAAAGACCGTTTCCCCAGTCTCCGAAACCGAACACTATGCCATTCACTCATTTATTCAAGCCAACAACGTGCTAAGTAGTTATATCAAGTCGTTTCTTTTTTTCGCTAACCTAATCCAGAAGATTCAATTCCAATTTCTCATTCCATTCCCCTTAGCCAGCAGGTGGCGGTAATAGTCAAAGAAAAGTATGTCTTTAATGCAATTCTACTTCTAACTCCTAACACATCCTCTCGCTCCAACTCAACGATCATCACAAAGTTCCTTTTCACAGAAAATCAAAAAAACATACAATTTTTCTCGGCCAATTTCAAGAGATATGTGTATAGATAGACAAGGAAATTCGCTTCAAGCTCCAAGCGCCCTCTCTCTGACTGAGACATTGTTGAATAGTGAACACTGCTGAGCACACGGAACGGATAGTGTTGTAAGTTGTAACAAAAGCGATATAGTTATATCCTGACGTTTATAAAGCAGCAGAATATTGTGCTGCATAGAAAGCTGCAGGGATTTCCTTTAAGGAATTCACTTTTCTTGCGGAGGACTATAGAACAAAATACAATACAGTTGGGCGAGCGATATGTTGGGGAGCAGCTGATGAGCCTGGCCAGGACATTGGTTTCTTTGGAGAAAACGTGGATTGTATTATGGCTGTTGTTGAGTGTCGAAGAAAAAGATAATCTTATGGTGAATGAGTGCTTTGTTATTATACGTTTCAAATTGTGTGCATGTGTGTGTGTTTGAATGTGTCCTGCTTATATGGCAATTCAATTACGGAAAAAGTGTTTCAATACGAGGATTGCAGTGGTTTTATGAGAAAATTAAAATGAAGTTACGGATTTAGTTTAGCAATATCATGAAGATTATTAAATTGGCTTATATTCTTATACTCTCCAGGTTTATGATGGCGAAGCTCAATTGAAGTTAGGTCATCAAAGTAATACATTTTATTAAGGCAATATCTACTGATTGTATGTGTTGTAAAGGATGTTAAAAAAAAATTACTGCGACAAGAAGTGGAAGTAAAGAAACTAAGAATTGTATAAAATCCAATTTAGCTTTTTTTTAACTCAAAAATCATTTTGAACAGAAATATCATAAGATCAATTTAAAATGAACCCAATGCGTATTCAACTTTTGGCCTCTGAAAAATAGGTGGGTACTGACATAATAAGAAAAAAAAAGACATAGCCAATTATTAAAGGAGCATGATTTTTAATTAAATAAACTGATTAAATAAATTTCATATACATTTTCAAACGATCACTGTGGCGTATGCGTAACATTTTTTTTAAATTAAAATGGAAATTTTTTGCATATAAACGAAGCTAACTTTGATTAAAAAAAATACATGAACTGTGGCATATAGTTTCCTACTTTTATAATAATAAAAATATTTTTTGAACCGTTGCGTTGCACAGGTGCAATTTGGCCAATCTAGTGGAACTTAATTTTGGGTTCCAAGTACCCCTAATTTATTTTATGTATTAAATCAGTTTATTTATGTTAAATTATGTATTTCTACATATATTTTTTATTATTAAAAAAAAAGAAGTTGTCTGTAAAGCCGGTTTACAGACGATGATTTTACGTGATAACGTCGTAAGAGAACAAGTTGTGTGCTTTTAAAATGAGCCATTTGAAGCGTTTATTTATTTCAAACAATCAAGAAAAAGCTAAAAAAAATACCTTTTTTCTTTTCTCATTATATTATTTTTTTTATTTTAAAAGCTCAAAAAAAGAAATATACCATTAAAAAGCCAAATATTTCTTCTAAAAAATAAAAAATGTTTACAATGAGCAAAAAGTATTAAAATAATTTATTGAAAACAATCATTTCTTATGAAAAAAGTGAAAAAATCACTTCACCCAAAAACTCATTTTTTTGATGCAATAACCTATAATAAATTTTATACCACCTGAAAGCTTATTGCTTCAGCTCAAAATATATATATTGATCATGTCAATTAGACATTTACAAAGAGAGCTAGAATTTTTCGAACTCGATCAAATTTCATTAAAAAAAGCAAAAAAAACATGTAAATTTATCTTCTCACCCTATTAAATACATTTTTTTTAACAATCTCTACAAATTTTTACACCATCTAAAAAGTTTATTGTCTTAGCTAAAAATATATATATAGATCAAGTCTATGAGACATCTACAAAAAGAGCTAGAATTTTTTAAACTCGATGAAATTTCATCAAAAAAAGCAAAAAAAAACATTTATTTTTATGTTCTCATGCTATTAAATGAATTTTTTCCCTTACAACCTATACCATATGAAAGCTTATTGTTTCACCTTTCATACGACGTATCAATCTCATTTCAAAGATGCCTACAAGAGAAGTTAGAATTTTTTAAAGTCAACCATGTGGAATTTCCAGAATGAGATTACGGTACTTACCACACTGGTGGCTGTTCATGGCGCAACAGATCTCCACTGGTGGTATGATGTTTTTCGCAAGTTTCTAGATTTAACATTGTGTGGCTTGTAGTTAGTCTAGCGTGATGTGTGATATACCAATTGAAAGGTAATTGTATCAGGATGCTCATAAATGTTTAATCAAATTTCTATCTGCTCTTGGTAAAAAGTTATAACTTGTTGAATTCTAAAATTATTTTACCGTTATCTCAAAATTGTGTTTACGAAAATGATTGAAATTTCGAACACATATAGTCGTGGTCATGGTTTATCATTACTTCATATATAATATTCCTCTATCTATTAAAGAAAAAAGGTAAAAATAAAAACCGATGAAAATCGGTTAAAAACGGCCAAAAAACCTGTTTTTTAAAAACTTATTTTTCTCCGTATTCAGTCAAAACTCTTTTAACGATTCCAATTTTTTGAACGCTCCAAAAAAAAGATAAAAATCAAAAACTACCCAAAAATACCCCTAAAAAAGTAGGTATTTTTCAAAAATTCATATTTCGAAACGTAGAGTGTTGGAAAAAAATCCGTATTAGACGATTAATTTTTTTTCCTTCATCTTTCACTTGGCACCTTTAGAATCGTCAAAAAAAAATTCCCCTAACCATAATCAACATTTTTTCATACCCACAACACCTGATCAACGTTCAAACAAAACGTTATATCGGAGTTCAAGAATTTTTTAGAATTTTTTCTTAAATGCAGTTATCCTTAGATCAATCTCTTCTATCTATAACAAAAAGAATCAACTCTCTACGACCACGCGTTTAGATTTTAGCCCAAATTTCATCTTTCCGTTTTACCCCTGTTTACCCTCTTAAATGACGGAATTTTTAAAAATCCATCATTTGGATTAGGCTTTAGATTATTATCTTTCAAATAAGCTATGGAAGATTTTTGTATCTCTAATAGTTTATTTTTAATTTTGAATTGAAATTTCTTGCCGCACTGCAAAAGTGCGAGAGTGTAACGCTAGAAAATGGCGTCACTTTTTTGTGGTGGCTGCCATGGTTCATCGATTTATAAGACGTTATCACGTCAAAAAAAGTGAGTTACTTGAGACATCAAACCCATTTATGCCTAATATTTCCCACTTAAATTGATTTCCCCATTTAATACAATCATTTTGTCCAATCTAAATAATTTGAACAGCACTGACTTTAAAAGAATCTCATAATCTCTATAATTAAATATCCTTTTTATAACTAATATCGTACTCTTTCTCTTCAATTTCAACTCAAAACTTCAAACTTGGTTATAAAACAAAATTGTTTATTTTCCTTACCGTTTATAATAATATCCTAATTTTCTATTTAAAAGCGCGCTCCCATTTATCACACTTCAAGTTATGTATTTTATTCTAAATTCTATGTTTTGTCATTGGCATTAAATTCAAACACTCTCCGTGACAAGTCAATTACATTTGAGCATCATTGTAATGCTCGTTAGTTTTTACGATAACACCCATTCGATATTATTGCTAGAGCTGGTGATTGTGATTGGGGATTGTGATGGTGATGGTAAGTCTTGGAAGGGTGTCCTTTTACAGTATTAATACTGCCACAAGCTACGACACAACATATTCGCAGGACTAAAAAATTAAAGTTCTTCCTTAGTCCTGTGTAATAGTGAACATCGTCATTCATCTTAATCCAAACTGATTGCTTCCTTCCTCAAGGCGACGATGGTAGTAGTGTGGATGGTGATGGTGGTTTCAAGCTCTCCTTGTCCTCACCATACAGTCACTCAAACCTATATTCCCAAAAAAAAAGGAAAAAAAAATTAGATGTCTTTCTCGACGACACAAGTCGTTCTATTTAAGCACAGATAAAAGGAAGAAAAATAAATGAGTACCGGGATTCATTGAAAGGAGCATTTGCCGTGGCAGGATATCCAAGGATCAATCAATAACATCGTTTTTTTAGTTTTTTGTTTTCTTATTTTTTTTATTTTATTTTATTTCTATTTCAATTCCATGGCTTTTATGTAGGACGACAACGAGAACGATGACGATGACGACGAGTATAGTTGTTCATAGCTAGGAAATTAAATGGAATGACTAGCGATTACTTAAAGCTTGTTCTTCTATTTCCGAAGCAAGATTACTTTATTTGATTGACTTCAACAAACATGGCTGAGCATAAGCAGTTCTCTTCTCTGTGTATATAAATGTAGGTGTAAGTGTAGGCGGCTGAATCTATTGCCTCTTTTCGAGAATAAGTATCGCAAACATCACTTATTCTTATGGCAGAAACTGCCATCGGTATAGATAATCTTCATCAATACAGGAAAAGGAAGAAGAAAAGAATTTCCTTGCGCTCGGTGGCGTTCGATTGAAACATGGAACAAGGAATGTTATGAAGCGAAAAAAATATTCCAAATGTCTCTTATTTTTTTTTTGTCAATCTGTTTCTTTTTTTTGCTTGATTTTTTTGAATGAATGAAAAAAACATTGAAGAGTATATTCATGGAGAGAGAGATGTCAATTGACAAGAAGCTCCAAATCAATTTGAAAAGCTGAAATACTCTTGAGTCATTTTCATTAATTGAAGTGGGAAGTGTAACAGAAATCCTTTTAATCAATATTGGGGAATCTTATTTTAGGGGATGGATTTGTGTCGATTTCGAGTAAATTTGATTTGTTTACATTTTGAATTGGAAATCTTTCTCGATTTGGCATTTAACACCACCGCCACCCGCACTGAATGAATGATTTTTTTCTTATTTCAAATCAAATTAAGGCCTCATATTAATCTTAACGATGATGTACCACGAGTTGGGGTTGTCTATTGAAAATATACATATTGAGAGCTCAATTTATTTATAAGATCAAAAAAAATTGTTTCCGTTTTTGTATAAAAGATGTTATTTCATTGATAGAAATTTTATCAAAATATTTCTTAGATGCACAAAATATTAAGTTAAAAAGAATTATTTTAAGTAGGTTTTAAGAGGTAAATAAGGGCTATCAAAACCAGAGAAGAACAAATCAAGTCGAAAACAGTCAATTTGAAAACTTCAGTATATATCGACTTGTCAAGAAATATCTCTTTTTTTTTAAGTAGACGTCATAGTTTAAAAAAAAATTGGGGAATGTATCAACAAAAGACCGTTCTTCAATCTAAACAAATTATTCACAAATCGCAATGAATTGTAAGAAATATGTACATTAGGGTGTCCGTTATTTCCCAAAGTGATGTTTTCGGGGGAGACACCCACTAGATCGAAAGTTTAGGGCCTAAATAAGGGGAATTTAGCGAAAAAAAATTTTTTGGAGGTCATTAACCCGTACCTCTAGGGTCATACTTTCCCCATACAAATTTGTATGGGAAATTTTAAACTCATACATAAAATTGTTTTTTCTCGAGTTAAATCATCTTTTTTTTAAATGTTTGATAATTCTGGTTGTAAAACAGTTCCTTTAAAAGATCACATTCAAAATTTCCCGTTAAAATTTTTTTTTTTATATTTTATTTCGGTTTTTGAAATTATTAGCTGTTTTCGTAGTTTTTGCTTTTACGTTTTTTTTTTTTATTTTTTTTAAAGTATACCTCCTATCACAAAATTTTTGATGTACCTAGTTTTATTGGTAGATAAATGTTTAAAAAAATTCAATAACAATATAATAAACAAAACGGAAAAATTTCAAATAAAAATTTAAAAAAATTAAAATTTTTGATTTATACACAGATTTTTGAATGCAATATTTGAAAAGAATTAAAAACCACACAGAGAAAAATATGACCCGCTAAAAACTAACAGATTGCCATATTGTTTTACCGTCCATACATTTCATAAGGAAATCTTATTAAAATCAACGATTAATAAGGTTTTTTTAAGGAGATTTCTTATTATTTTTATAGAGAAAATCTTATTAAAATTTGACTGAAAAGTTGATTTTTTTTGCAACTTAGCACTAGAACAAAAATCGCGATCAATAATTTCATGGCAGGTTGGTTCAGGTGGTAAGGTGGGCGACTAATGATTTGAAGTCTCCAGTTCGATTCCCAGCCTGGTCATCGTTTTTTTTATTTTTTTGCAGATTTTAAAACAATAAGGAAAACCCGATTGTTTTAATAAGGTTTCCTTCTTGGATGAAAACCATAGAGAAATCTTATTGTTTTTGTTCTATTTTATGTGGTCTATTTTTCTCTGTGCAACTTTTTGTAACTTTAAAGAATCTATACGATAGTTGTTAATTTTTGCTGTAAAGGACACTATAAGAATTTTAAGTTTCAAATTGATTGAAAGCGAAATTTGTTTCCTCGTCGATAATTCAAGTTGTGTTTTTTTATAAAGTTTGTTCTTTTCTCTTGAAGAAACCATACAAACTTAACATTAGTAAATACATACTATTTTTTAATATTTTTAAAAACCTAAAAAAACCTAGACATAAAACAATTTCTAAACAAATACGCGCTTTTCTTAAATAAAAAGTGGACTTAGAACAAAATTTATGATGGGACTTAGAACAATCAAAATTACATTATCTGCTGAGAAATTATCTCATTTTCGGTAAAAAGTCGATTTAGAACAATTTTGCTTTCCGCCGACGCACAGTGTGGCCGATGGTAGGTAAAGTTGGCAAAAATTATTTTTCTTCGTTTCTAAGTTTGTTATGGGTAAAAATACAATATTAAAGCACAAAACTGAGACAACTTTTGTGATTCTATGAAAAATTATCAAAAACGCACATTATAAGGACATAAGTATCTGTTACCTTTAACTTTGAAGTTGTTTGAGAAAGAAAATTGTTATATTTATTTGTTCAATACTTAGATTTTACTGTTTTTTTTTTTAATAAGATTATTCTTAAAAATAGATTTTAGACCTGACTCAACGGTTTAGTCATAACAAAATCTTCTTAATGAAAAAATACACTGGTCAACAAAATTCAACTTTTTTTGTCCGAAGAACCAAAACATACTTTTCTGAAAGATTTAGGGATGCTGATGCTGAACTCGAATCCACGAAAGAAATATTCTATTAGCTTCCGTTTTTTGGAATACTACCGTTATAAAATGCAAAAAAAACACGTTATTTTGAATGTTTATGAGGTTATGGTAAAAAAATGTGGTAATTTTTTTAAGCATAGTTTGACGCGGTCATCTTCTTCAGAGAACCGTTTCAAATTTTGCGATCTTTTTTCATTTATGAGATATCTCAAGCTGCGCCTGCGTCTCCATTGTGTAGATCAACACTATTTCCTTAAATTTTTAGCCACAATGCTAACCGTACACACTTTCAGTTTTGGCTAATAGAATAATTCTGACAATGGATACGAGTTCAGAATTTCTAACACCTTCAGAAAAGTAAAATTCTGTTGAACTGTATTGTCAGTACTTCCGGAATCTGAGAAATATACCTATACAAAAAAATCGTTATTTTTAGATAACTTCACATAGTGTTTACTCAAAAAGGGGCAAACATGGGCACCACTTTTTTAATTGACACGAAAGACGACACTCTCAACAAAAGGGACAATAAAAACAAAGCGCCACTTCACACCTTTGTGAACTTTTTCTTAACGAGTTTGTATGACGCACACAAAAAACGAATGATTTTAAAGACACCGAATTCGAATAATTTTTTCAAACAAACTAGACACTCATAATTCAAAAGAGGAATGAGAATCGAAAGCTTCCTTTTGCTTGTAATTCCATATTTATTTCAAATTTTTATCTTTTGATTTAACGAAATAGCACTTAAAACTTGAAACACAGACGGGAGCTAGAATAAGGTAAATAACGAATAATTTCGTCAATGGCGACATTTTAAAGTGTAGTTACTCACCGCGTTAGACTTAAACCGTGGAATAAAAACCGGTTTTGTGTAGCTTATTAATCCCTTTATTAAAGTAAATTTGTATTTGGCAGTTCGGTACAATTTGAAAATAGCTATTTTTGCCAGCTTTTGATACCATTGGCCACACTGTGCGACGGTGTGTGTTGCTATTGCTAACCTTTCTGAATTCTTTACTTGCTCAATAGGGCAAGTATTAATTTCGTGTTAAAAAAAAATTCGAGGTTTTAATCAAAACTAACATTACGATGATGGAGAAGTCCGAAAAAGTGGTTTTCCTCATGACGTCCGTCGGTCTGTGCGTCGCACAGTGTGGCCAATCACGAATCTAGCTGGACAAAATTAATAACTCGCGTTAAATCGACTTTTTTTCTAAACAGTTTTAAACAAATGAATGTGAATAGATAAAATTCTATAAAAAAGAAAGATTTTTTAAAAAGAAATCTATAACTTCTGCAAAAAGTGGGTCAAAATAGTGATGAAGAAAATGAATTTTTATAGTATTTGAATTTATGTTTCCGTAAACATATTCTATGATTGGATATACTTAATTATTAAAAAAAACGCTTGAAAAATCTCAATAAATAAAAACTCTTTTGCTATTCACGAAAAAAGAGAGGCAGAATAATTAGTTTTTATTAAAAAATAGAACTTTTACACACGTTTTTGACAGGTGACATATATGATTTATTTTCTCAATATCATGCTTTAAATTAAAATTTAAGCAATAATTTTAATTAAATATGTTTGCCAATCATAAAAAATGGCATCACCTTTAAAAATATCTGCAGATAATTCAAAAAAGTAACTCCTTTTCGTGCGATGCAAACTTGAAACTTAAGGGCCTATTAAAAGCAGCTGTGTTTATTATTACCTTCGATGTTTTTCAAGCTAATAATTCTCTAAATTTCTTGGTGTCCCTATTTCTGGCCTTTTACACTTGCTTGCTTTTTGCATTTAACTTGTTTTAGGTGTTCCGACAGAAAAGCATCATTCATCAATGATAATGCCTGATTAGTTGAAAATTCCAGTGGTTTAGTGGTTCCAGAGGATCAGAACTTTATCTTTTATACATTTTGATCCTTCACTCAAAGAAAATTTCGATAGATCCTTTACGGTTTTATTGGAATATGCTTTTTCAATTTTGCGGAGAGCGATTCTACTGATTTTAACTATTTCTAATGGATAGGTGCACTTTTAACCTTTCGTTTGTTATATTTTTCCCATTTTTTTAATTTTTAAAAATTCTTTTCTTCTTTGTTTCACTATCTACTGTTTTTGTTTATTTAGTTACCACATAATATTGGTCAAGCAAAATGAAATTCATGTTTAAAGAGCGGTCCAAAGTGTCTTCCACCTTTTTTGTTTTTTTTTTTTTGCTTAACTTGAAGCACAAAACTTTTATATATGTTTTTAATTTTTATTTATTGTCAAAAATGTTCCAAAGATGATACCTGCTCATTAAAAGATCAAAAAAACTGTCTTTTCGATCTTATTTGGCAGTTTTGACACATTTTTCGAAAATTTGTTTTTTTGAAAATCTTGACTTCATTTTGAAAAGTGAAAAAAGTTGTATGGCGGTCGAGAAAACGCGAGACATGTAAATAGCTAATCTCAATGACAACACTCCACAATACATTAATTAATTAATTTCAGACCGGAAAAATGCGGAAAAATTAACTTTACCTCTATTTGAAAAACAAAGATATTTTTTTTGCACTTCCTAGCCTTCTTACAGAATTTATTTTTTTTTAAATAGTTGCAATGGTAATTAATAAATAAAAATTATAATACTTTACCTCCAAATGTAGATTAACAATTTAAAAAAACAATTACAACAAAAAAACTACCAAAGCGTTTTTAATCGTCAACCAAACTCAAGCGAAAAATAGAATACTTTGTATTATCTCCATCCAACTGTTGGCAAGAACCAACTTTCAAGCTTAGCTTTAGCTAATCCGAGATGAAAAACCAAAAAACCAAACATGAATTACAGTTACCCATTGTATTGAGAAGCTCAACTCATGATTTAAAATCATGTGGCTAAACTTTTTTTTTTCTATTTTGTCCAGTCAGATTGGCGAATTACCACACTGTGCGTCGGTGCGTCGTCACAAAAAGCTGTACATGAAGCTGCAGCCTAAACGGGTTGAGGGATTTTCTTGAAATTTGGTACAGATGATTTTTTTGTAATTTCCAAGGTTGGTTTTTTTTTGTTGTTTAATATCTCGCTTTAAACGTATACCTCCCATGCAAAGTTTTGGAGTTATTGCAACTTTCTCGAAAACGGCTCTAACGATTTTGATTAAATTTAACATACGTAATGCTGTTTGCAGTTCTAACATAACTGCGTTTTTAATGCGAATAGTGAAAATATGACATTAACTCTTTTTTAAATCTCGGATGTCGGCTCTTCCCGTACATCTTAATGGAGTTATTGCAATTTTCTCGTAAATGACTCTAACGATTTCGATTAAATTTTACACAAGTAATGTTATACGTAAATCTAAGGTAACTGCATTTTTAGTTTTTCTCAAAAAATACGGATAATGGAAATATGACTTTACATTTTTTTTAATCTTTGATGTCGGCTCTTCCCGTACACCGTTAATGAGTTATTACAATTTTCTAGACTAAATTTGACATACATAATGCTTTAAGTGATTTTAATATACAGGGTGTCCCAAAAGTAATGGATCAAACGAAACATGCTGATAGGCCAACTTTAGGGCTCTCAGAATTTGGTAACTTGTTCATCCTAAATCCTTACGGTTTTCGATTTAATGCAGTTTTTGTGAAATTTCAAAATTCCCGACTTTGCAACAGTATTTTGCTTCCTTCGCTCATAATTGATTTTTGTTTTTTACAATTCTTTCACTAAAACATTGCCTAATAATTGAGAACCATTTATTAATCATAATATTTTTTATTTCATTTTCCATTTTGCTGCAAACTAATTAACAGTTCCATGTTTTATAAAAACTCAATTTCTTACTTTTATTTCGGAACAACACCCAGAAAAAAGTTTGTATGGTGTGACACTGGTTTATTATTTCTTATGAAATTCCTTAAAAAAATCAAATTTTAACTAATTTAAAATATTCTTTTTTTTAATCTTTGACATAAAAGCTACTTTTATCATAAGAGCAAGTACGTGCGGCCCCAGTCGTGCATTTTATTTACTACTAATTAAATAATTAATTTTTCTTAGGGCCAATTTTTCAATAGTCAGTTAAACAGTCAGTTAGTACTTATTCCCAAGGATAGAGAAAAAATCAATTTTTCAACAAGCAGATATAGCTTATTCCTAAGAATAAAACTATCTGCTTCTTTCAGAGACGAATAAAAATTATTCTAATAATCCAGTCAAATAAGGATTTAACCTCGGAATGAATGTTAGTAGAATTTTTTTTGCTCAATATCTTCCTTTTGCCATTCTATAACATAACTCAAAAGTCTAGAAAAATCTCATGTCCGCTTGTCGCGATTTCAAGGTCAAATCGCGAAATGGAGATTTTCAAAATTAGCAAAAATAGGCTATGGTATTATATACAAATATGATACATGATTTCAAGGTATTTTTTAATGCTGATTCCAAAAAATCTAAAATCAAGACAATCTGACGTCTCTGAAAAAAGTTATACCTGTTTTTCATCTTTCAACCCATATTATTATAACAGTTGCTAACTTACTACCGAAAAACCCTTAAAGTAATGGTAGCGGAATCATATTTTGCATGAGTTTTTTTATATCCATTATCATTAAGAATCAAAACAATGCAATGCAAAAAAACATTTATATCTATGACAAAATGGTATTTTTTGAGAAAAGGGGAAATTTTGGGATGTGCACTAAAAAACATCCTGGTACAATTTTGGAATTAGTGCTAAAAGGCTAATTTTTTTGTTTCTATCTTTGTTTGGATATTCTATAACTTATGTCAAAAATCTAAAAAAATCTCATGACCCCAAGTTCTTATTTTCCAGGTTAAACTAAGTTAGTTGCAGATTTAAAAAAAATAATAAGAAAATTTTAGATTCTTATATGTATACCAACATAACCCATATCATTTCAAGGTATTTTTTAACGCTGATTCCAACAAAACCCACAAACAAATCAATATGACCATCCCTGAAAAGTAATGTACCTTATTCATGTTGATCTGACACAAATATCTGAAGAGTAGTTTTTCAATTTTTTCAAATCTGCACCTTATCTTCAAACCAAGAAAATTAGGACTTGCGGACATGAGATTTTTTTAGATTTTTGAGGGTAGTTAAAGAATATCCAAACAAAGATTAAAATGAAAAAATTAGCCTATTAGCACTTATTCCTAAGATTAACAAGAATCTTCTTTAGTGCATATCCTAAAATTTGCCCCTCCATCAAAAAATACCATTATTTCGTAGGTATATATATTTTTTGTAATGGATTGTTTTGATTTTTAATAATGATGGATTCTAAGATCTTCATGCAAAATTTGGTTCATCTACCATACCTTTTAAGGGTTTTTCGGCAGTAAGTTTGCAACTGTTATAATAATATGAGTTGACAGATGAAAAACAGGTATAACTTTTTCCAGAGACGTCAGATTGTCTTGATTTTAGATTTTTTGGAATCAGCATTAAAAAATACCTTGAAATCATGTATCATATGTGTATATAATACCATAGCCTATTTTTGCTAATTTTGAAAATCTCCATTTCGCGATTTGACCTTGAAATCGCGACAAGCGGACATGAGATTTTTCTAGACTTTTGAGATATGTTATAGAATGGTAAAAGGAAGATATTGAGCAAAAAAAATTTCTACTAACATTCATTCCGAGATTTACCCCTTTTTTCTCCTTATTTTACTGTATTATAAGGAATAATCTCAACAAAAATATTGTGTCAGTTGTCAAAGCTGTTTTGAAAGAATTTTGAAAAAAATACAGTGGAAAACAAGAAAACAAGAAAACAAAAACAATCATGAATAAAAATGACGTTTAATTTTAAATATTTTTGAATTTGACAATTTTTTTTTGTTATTCTGTAGAATAAATTATTCTTGATTGAAAAATTCAATGTTTTTATCTGATTGGTTATGAGCCTAATAACTTTATTCGTCGAACAGTTAACTGACTGTTTATTAGAAGATTGAAAAATTGGCTCTTAAGAAAAAACAAAAAAAAAAACATAAAAATACTTGGCATTCTAATATTGCATAGTGATGAAAAATGAGAATTCTCGGTGAATTAGAAAAATTCACAGATAAAATGTTACGTATAAGGTATAATACGTAGTCACCGTAGTCAATTTTCATAGGAAAACATACTAGTTTAAAGTTAGTCTTCAACGAAATGTAGTTTTTATTTTGCTTATCTTGTAGAACCCGACTAATAAATAAAATAATTAATTAAAATAAAAGATAATCTCGATTTTCTCACAACATTAAGCCTTTGACATGTATATCAACTTGCTAATTTTTCTTACTGTATTAAAATAGCGAAATGAGTTTATTCAATCTCCAAGGATAGGTTTTTACGGAACCAAACTTATAAACGATATTTGCTTCATCCTGGTAGTTCAGGACATTTTTTGGAACTTATTTAAAAAAAAATTCGCTGATAAAACTAAAGTTCGTATCAGAATTTAAGTTCTTATTGGTTTTATGAAGTAATTCTGTTGGATGTTCACCAACTTTTCCAACTTTTCTTAGACTGTTGATAGTGCTTTTCTTATTCCTATTCTATAATTATACCTATCGAGATCGACTACCATAAATGATGTTAAACGCCTACTGGTTAGTCTTTATCAAATAATGAAAAATATAGTGTCATCAACACTGCGTGCAAAATTAGTTGCATATCTTGAGGGCCCACAAACAAATTTCAGTTCAGAATAAATGTACAATATTTCATTTTCCGATGAACGCTGAATTTTGCGATTCATAGGAAAAATCATGTCAATAAGTTTTTTTTTTTAAAGTTAAGATTTTATTAAAATTTCATAGCAATCAATTTTGATGTTCTGAACTTTTTAACCCTAAATTTTCAATCTAAATTGGTTCTCCAACAGCTTTTATAATCAACTCAAGAACTTGAACGTGTTTTGGAGTAGAAATTGCAAATAACACAGCCTGTGACACATCTTCAGCTTCAAGAACTGTTGAATTATTTTCATACGCTTCCTTGGGTAGAATTTCAGTTCTCACTCCACCAGGACTAATGCTCTGTAAGAATTAAAAAAAAAAAAACACATACTATTAAAACTGGCTAGTATTCTCAAAATATGTACTCACTGTAGTCTTAATTTTACTTCCTATCGACCTCAATTCATTCCTCAAGGTCTCATTGATAGCTGTAACTGCAAATTTTGATGCTGAATAAACATTCAAATTGGCACAACTTGGATCTCCAATTACATGATGTCCAAGCCAACTATTAATATGCAATATATGACCATCATCGATATTTCTATCATTCATACTCTTAAAAGCAGCTTGAGTTGCATAAATTAATCCTTTAACATTTGTATCGATAACATCGTTGAATTCTCTTGAATTCATATCAAGCAACTTGCCAAATCGTAGAATTCCTGCATTATTCACTAGAATATCCGTGCCACCAAGAGTTTCTTCAATCCAAGAAAAAGTTTTCTTTACTTCTGTTTCGTTGGTAATGTCTAATTTTCGGGGATAATAGAAATCTTGAAGATTCTTGGGAAGTTGTGAACGATTTTTTTCTAAACGTTCAAGACGTCTTCCAACAGCTACAACTTTCATTCCAGCTTTGATTAAATCATTTGCTATGGCTTTTCCTATGCCTGAACTGGCTCCAGTTACAACTGCAACACGATTTTGCCAACGTTCCATTATTTTTGCTACTAGCTTACTTAAGTCTGGGAAGAGAAAAGAATTTCAACTGTGGTCTAAGTGGGATTTTGTTGATGCTTTTAAACTACTTACTAGTTACTTATAGAAGCGGTTATCTGTAAACATATTAATCTGCTTGGATGCAAAAATAAATAAATAAAGAATACCAAGTTCATTTCAATAGTTCAAGGTAGTAATTTTACAGAAATGCATTAAAAAGTTCCTTGATAAGAAATTTCTGATAAGGTTTACAATGGAATACAAAGAATCTCTAGTTAATATTTTTTTGTACTAAATTTCATAAATTTATTCTTACAAAAATCCTTAAGACACAAAATGATGAAGAATAAAATACTCCTTGGCACACAAAGATACAAATAAATTTTCCTTGTTTAACGCTAATTTAAAAACATAAAAATAATAACCATCTGGAATTTTATTTCCCACTATAAGCTCAAGCATATTGAAATATAACTACCCACACGATGATGCCCCACCACTTTGCACAAAAGAGAGAGTAGGGCCAACAACCGCCTGAGAATTATAATATATCAAAATTTTTCACAATGTAAACGTTCCGAACTTGAACCCGGATACAAGTGGAACCCTCTTCCAGTAACCAGATTTCCCCATACAGACTGGCTAAGGAAAAAGGAAATGTTGGTTAACCACAAATTTTGCAATGTGCTACAAGAAAAGTGCACACACAAACACACATACACAGAAGATATAATAATTTTATTATTTAAAATTAAATTTAAATGCTTTGGTTTAATGTGTGCGTGTGGTGGAGGAATATTATAGAAAGAGGGTATGTGTGTTATATGAGGTCAAAATTGTGGGAGAAGAGCGAATATCTTGAAAGGATTTCGATGGAAAGTAGGTAATTTTGTTGCAACTTGTGGTTAGTTTTTGGGATATAAAAGGAGAAATAAATTTAACACCGGTTGTATGGAATTACAGCTTCTTAAGGTAAAGGATTCTTAAAGTGGAAAGAAAATGCTTATGGATTTGTTTTTTTACATCTTTTGCATAAATTCATGAATATTTACTTCTTTGGAAATAAAGAAGAAGAATACTGCTCCTTGGAGATGCAAAATGTAACTGGTTTAAAGGGATACAAAATGTATTTTAAAAACATTCAATTATTGTTCTGCCATTGTTACACGTTACATTTAATATCACGAAGAACCACCTAAAACTATCTCTTAAGAGATCTAAAATTATATGTTAACTTATTTGGTCAGCTATAAAAATTGTATAAAATGTGATTAAATGCTTCTCTGGAAAAAAAAAATGTTGCGTATACACCACAGTGACCACATATTTTAAAACTCCTACAATAAAAAGTAGGCATCAGATGAAAGCGGTTAAAACAACCAAGATACTAGAAAGAATGACTCGCAACGTAAGAAAATGGCTCCATCGACTTTTAAAATAGTGGTAGTTTTTTAAATTATCTGTACGAGGTCCTGAGAGTAAAAATTTTATTATCTTAAACAAAATTGTGCAAATAAATTGAGAAAAAATTCTTGGCTTACATTCTTAGGGGAGAGTTCCGTTAGAATGGCAAATTGTAATTCAAAGTTTTGCAAATCAAAAATAGCAAAAGTTTGTACTCCAAAATTCTGTGAATAATGATAATGAAAAAATTGCACACTTTTTTCACTGTCAAAACAATTTGTCTTTTATCATTTACAAAACTTTGGAATATACAGAAATTCTAAATACAGAATTTTGTGTTTAAAGAATTAAAAAAAAAACAGCGCTTTGAATTTTAAAATACAGAATCTTGGAATCGGAGTTTTGGCACATACAGAATTTTGACCCAAACTTATTTAGTACAGGTAAAATAGTACTTAAAATCAAGAAATAAAACAAAAATTGTTACACTCATGAAACTTGGCAAAAAGTTTGCTTTTAGGATAAGAACCATGGACAAAAAAAGTCTATACAAAAAAGTTGGGTGGAAGGGTGTTTTTTCACAAACAAGAGGACAAACAAAAAATTGTTGGTAGAATATCATCATATTACACATGTTTTCAAGATATTTTTTGATGCTGAATCTAATGACATAAAAATAAAGTCAATACGATTGCTCTAAGAAAAGTTATTTAAGATTAAAAACAAGGATGCTTTCTGGTGAATTTTTGACTTCAACAGGTAAAATATAACTAAAACCCATGTGAAAAACATGCTACACTGATGAAATTCGTGATAAAGGTTTTAGATAAAGCAGTGACAAAGGATTCATTAAGTTCTTTAAATTATTTTTAGTGAAAGGATGTTTTTTTGATAGATTAAGTTGTGTGTGAGAAAGGTATTATAACAGCTTACTTAAATTTTATTAATTTTTAAAACTTGGTGAAAAAGTTTTGGTTGGTATAAGAATTTAGAATTTATAAGAAGTACAAAATTATCTTGAGTAAACGGGTGTTTTTTTTTCAAGAAATGATGAAATTCGGAACTAGTACCACAAAAACCGGGAAAAAATTGTTACAAAAATGAAAATTGGTAAACATGTTTCATTTATAACAGAAACCAAGAACCCAAAATGTCTATAAAAATATTTAAGGTTAAAGGGTGTTTTTTTTGGGGAAAATAGTTAAAATGGTATAAAAGGTACCCTCACGAAATTCAATATATATGTTCTCTTTCTCATGGGGAATAAATAAAAGAAATCTATAATTTTTTTTCATGTCAAAGGGTGTTTTTTTAGGTGTAGAGAAAATATGGGTATATTTGGAAAAGTGTGCTATACTAGAGTAGTACCCTATTGAAGTTCAGAAATTATGTTACTTTTGAGATAAGAAACAAGAATCTAAAGTGTCTATAAAAATTTCATGGTTAAAAGAGGGTGTTTTTTTTTAAGGAAAACAAAAATGATGGATCACCCTTAGAAATTTGATGAAAGCGTTGAATTTGGGATAGAAAGCAAGAATAAAGAGTTTTTTATAAAACGAAATTATGTGAAAGGGTGTTTTTTTCGAAGAGACAGTAAAATCTGTAATTGGTTCCAAAAAGCCAATGTTTCGTGTAAAAGGTCTAAGAACTTCAGTATAAACGTTTAATTTGTCATCGAAACCCAAAATAAAATAAATCATTGGCTTTTTGGAACCAATTACAGATTTTACTGTGTCTTCGAAAAAAACCCCTTTTTTTATAGACTTTTTTTGTCGTTGGTTCTTATCCCAAAAGCCAAGTTTCATGAGTGTAACAATTTTTTTTTTTTTAATGCCTATTTTACCTGTACTAATTTGGAAGAAATCATTTATAATTCCTCTTCATTAGAAAGGCAAGGAAGGTGAAATTTATAGCGCATCAACCAGATTATCGGTTATTCCAAAACTATTCGAGGCCTTCAATGTGAATCTCTATATTTCAATGCAACGTCATTGTTAACAAAAGGCCTAGGTATATTTCGATTCGTTTAAAAATAAGAAACAGTAAGAATCGCATATTCACACATTTTAGTAAGGCGTTTGATAAGATCTCGCATCGTATTTTGCTTAAGATATTTACTAAGAATTATTGAAGAGTTTTGCGATTTATTGAATATTTAGTAACTGGGCTTCAATCTTATTTGCCAAATAGGTGATTTTTAAAGATTTCCTATCAAATTACTCTTGTGTTTATTTCAGTATACCGCAGGGCAGCCATTTTGGCCCTTTCCTTTTAATTTTATTTATAAATTCTGATCTTTATTGCAAAACATTTTTTCATAACATTCATTCGACTAATTATTGAGTTCGCTTGTCTGGTCTTATAACAAGGGTAAAAAAAAGATTTTTACACTTTTTTTAAGAGGCTTAAACTGGAAAAGATTATTATGAACTCCTCCCTTACAAGAATAGACTTAAACTTATTGATATACTTTCCCTTGCCTTGAGAAGAGATTCTTCAATTTATGTTTTTCATTTATTGTTTAATTATTTAATTAGGTAATTAAAGAAAATATTAACTCTTTGAACCTTTTGTCTCGTATCAACTTCAATATTCTTAGAATTGAAAATGTTTAATTTATTTAATTTTTTCAATAACAAATTCAGATAAGTTTAATTCTCAACTAATTTTAAAAAATTATATGCCTATTCCATATTCTAATTTATAATTTTACTTTTTTTATCATTATATAGTATTTAGCTGTGTTAAACAAATAAAAAAAAACTCCTCCTTTTTATATTCTTGTTATTGATTTCCCTAAAGAAGAAATTCTCCGTAGTAAGCTTCCATTTTCTGCATGAACTATCCTCTAAGACTTGCCATCTTGGCCACATGCATTCAAATTTGCCTTCAATACATATTATGTACCTAAAAGAAAACCCAAAAATCTGTTCGTTCCAGCCTTGCCTCTTGTTGCTTTTTATAAGTTAAGTGACTTTTCCGCATATTAGGTACGCTCTCTCCATTACAAAACGCCTTTACTCACCCATTAGTACACAAAACACAAATACACCAACAAAGTGTTATAATGTGTCCTGTGTATAATATAGTATACGTAACCGTACATATTTATTGCACCCATTTTACTCTGTTTTTGGCACTGAAAATGCCATTATTTGATTCGGTTGAGTGACGCAAAAGAAAATTAATATTGTCAGAGCTCTCCATAGTCCGTACACAGTTTAAGGAACAACCATAACGATGACCAAGAATATGAAGTGCTACTATGTCCATCAATTTAAGTAATTTATATCGCATTTTTCTTCTTTTTGGAGACACATTTCCGACAAATGGTTAACTCATTAGTTCCTTGTGGTTTGTGTGTGAAAATGAAAAAAAAAAAAAAAAAAACTGTAGGAGAAATGAAATCTTTATGTCTTTTGATGTTTGGTGTGAAATTATTTCATGGATATAAATTTTGATCAACACTAAGCTTTATGACAATAAATCATTGAACTCTTGGAACAACAATATTTCCAAGTTTAAATGCTTGAACGCGCACTCAGCTGGAAAATTTGTTAAATGCACGTGTTTGAAATACAAGATATTTTGAGGGGCTGTTTTGCTGATTTAATAGGTTAATACCCTTCTGATGGGTTGGAAAGATTTATAATTGTTGCAGACAGGTGGCAGTCAATGATAGAATGTTTAAAGAGTATTAAACGCCAAGTTTAACTATTTTTATCTATACGCTTAAATATAAAAGGAAAAAAAATTACTACAACTTGAAGTTAAAAATTGCAATTAGATGAAAATTGTCCACCACAAATTTTAAAATTAGGAACTAGCTTCTTCCAAACTAATTTACCTTAAACCACTCCCAAACTGATTTCAAAGTGGGAAAGCGGCTATGATACGCCAACAAATGTTACTAGCAACTATGATATGAGCAACTATGATACGAGTATAACGATGTTACGAATTCAAATGCCCCGAATTCAAATGCGACGAATTGTATGGAGGCTTTTTTTTCGTGTTGTATTCGATCTGGCAACAATAAGAGGAACGTTGTGAAATAATGATAATAATGGAACATAAGAGATGTTAGCTGATTGGTCAAACATTAGTATATAAGCCAAACAGAAGGTGGGGTTGGTTGAAATTTTTTTGTAAGGTCTCAAAGAATTATGAAGTCGTTGTCGGTGCAAAGGAAAAATGAAAAAATGATAGAGAAGCAAAAGAAATAAAATTGGAGGGGTGATTGCCATTGCATGTACATATGCTTGAAAGTAAGAAAGCTGGAACATTATAAACGTAAAGGCAAAAACAATGTAAGTAGGTTTGAGCATCTTGCAGACCTTTTAGAACAAGTTTTGGTCTTGTAAGGAGTTTTGTTTTTTAGATTTTAATGAAGGGAGGTCTTTACTAGAGCCTGTCGTAGAAGTGTCCGTGCATCTGTTCAGTTAAGGGTCCATTTGTTAGCTACTGTTTTGAAGTTTGATGATTTTTATGTGACTACATTTTTTATGTTTTAGGTTTAGGTTTTAGGTTTAGACTCAAATAATTTTGTTAATATATAAATACCTACATATCGTCGTCGGTGGAAAGCAAAATTGTTCTTAATCCACTTTTTACCATTAATGAGATAATGATGCAGTTTTACTAATTTGAGGGTGCTCTTTCCGAATTTGAAAAGCGTTTTTGTCTAAAAAAATTTCTGAAAGTTAGACCCGAGTATTCTTAATTGTTCTAGGTTCCATCATATTTTGTTCTAAGTCCACTTTTTATTTAAGGAAAGTGCGTAGATAGGTACTTGTATAGGAATTTTTCTATGTTCAATTTTGGTTTTTAGTAAGAAAAATAGAAGTAGGTTTGTAGGGTTTCTTCAAAAGGAAAAAACAAACTTTATAAAAAATATAACTTGAAATACCGAAATTGAAACTTAAAAATCGCTTTTTAGTGGGGTGGCTTAGCATTAAAAAAGACCTCCATTATGCACTACTTTGTGATAAAAGCGTGAAACTTATATCTTTGGTAGTACTTAATAGAAGAGTTATTTTGAGATATTGGACCAATTTGTATTCCATCCGGTATGGTAGATCCAAAAGTTTTTGTCTGTTGCACCCGCATTGTTGCATTTTATAGTAAAGCTAATGAAACAATTTTATTAATAAAATACATGATTTCGAGGTAATTTCAAATGCCCGATCGAATAAAATCAATACCAAAATGTCTGAACCATCATGGAAAAAGTTATTGCACTCTTTATAAATAGTCATTTACTTAAAGAACAAGAAGTGAAGTGACATGATGGTCGAGACATTTTGGTATTGATTTTTTTCGATCGGGCGTTACAAAACACCTCGAAATCATGTATCATTTTACTAAAAATGTTTCATTGTCTATACTATGATATGCCACAAATCGAGTGCAACACAGAAAAAGTATTGTATCTACCCTTCCGGATGGAATACAAGGTGGCCCAATATCTCAAAATAACAAAATAACGATTGAACTATTTTTTAACGCTAAGCCTCCTCACTATAAGTTTTATGTTTGACTTCGTTCTACATAAAATGCTTCAAAAGCCAAGTTTAGCTATATGAGCAAATACGTGCGACACTTTCGTGCATTGTACTTATAATTATAATTACATATGCAGAACCTTCTCGTCAGGAGGCTATTGAGCCACTAAAAAAAAAAAACAAATATAAGAAACAAAATCTTCACATTTCAGTTGTTTTGGTTTGGTGGGGGGTTACTTATAAATTTTTATTTAGTCAAAGTAACCACCAATCAAAATTTTTTAAAATGACCAGCCAATAGAAATTGCTTTTCAAATATATACTTAACCTACCTATTTAAAAATTTTCGCAACTACAAAAAAAAAATTCAAATTTCCTATTGGCTATTGCTTTGATAAATAAATTACAAAAATGAAACTGCCCCCACCAAATTGAAACGACTGAAAGTGAAATGCAAATTTGTGTTTTTTTTTTTAGTGGGTCTCTGACCTCCTAAGCAGAGGGTGGTGTAGTTTGTATTACTCTTCTTCTATATTTTTAGCAGATATATATAATATAGATGAAAGATATCTTCATTTATGTGGTCGTATTAGTCTAGGTGGTAAGGTGATTGCCTCCCACTCTCACTGTTTTGGGTTCGCATCCCAAAAGTTACATATGTTTTTTTTTAATTTTTAATTTTTTTTTTTTTATTTTAAATTTCAAAAAATATTGCAATATAGCATATGCCATATGAATTTAAAATGATTTTTTTTTTTTAAGAAAACCTTGAAAAATTTAAACGC
Organism: Episyrphus balteatus; assembly: GCF_945859705.1. Taxonomy (NCBI): domain Eukaryota; kingdom Metazoa; phylum Arthropoda; class Insecta; order Diptera; family Syrphidae; genus Episyrphus; species Episyrphus balteatus. The sequence continues at coordinate 119,096,525 of NC_079135.1, read as the reverse complement.
GCAGTCTAATTTTCAAATGCTCAGAATGATCTTCAAAAATTTTTCAGCTTCCAACGTCTAGGTATTCAAAAGAATTTTTGGGTACACTCAGGTGTATACGTACTTATTTTTATTACTTCAAAAGAAATGATAATATTTGAAAGCTTTTAGCATTTTTATTTTTGAACTCATTTTTATGTGGAATTAGAAGATTTACACTTTTAGTCCACGAAATTACATAAAAATTATAATTAATTAGTTTAGTTATAGGTTGTCATCGAAAAAAATTGATAGAATAGCGTGAGGACATAAAAATAAATGTTTTTTTTGCTTTTTTTGATGAAATTTGATTGAGTTCAAAAAATTCTAGCTCTTTTTGTAGATGTCATATAAGGATGATCGATACGAATATTTTAAGCTCAAACAATAGGCTTTCAGATAGTATAAATTTGTTTATACACTGTTTCAGAAAAAATTGCATTTAATAGGTGTTTTTTTGTTTTTTTTGATGTAAATGATTGTTTTCAATGATATATTTTATACTTTTTGCGCATTGTAAAAAGTTAAAAATGGTTTTATTCTTAAGAAAAAGGGTTTTAAGTTGCATAATTTTTTTTAAGCTTTTAAAATAAAAAAATTAATAGATTGAGAAAATAAAAAGGTATTTTTTTTTAATCTTTTTCTTGTAAATTATGATTGTTTGAAATAAGTAAACACTTCAATTGACTCATTTAAAAAAAAAAAAAAAACACAATCTGTTTTCTGACGACGTTATCACGTAAAATCATCGTCCGTAAACTGGATTTTTTAATTGAATATCAATTGATAATTGTTAAATTTTCAAAGTCCATACCTACTTTTCATAAGATTTAAGGTAAAAAGTTTTTAAAAAATTAAGTGTCACTTAATTTTACACTCATATATAAAGGAGAGTGGGCATTTTGGCCCATCGGTGTAACACATTGAGTCATACATCAAATGAAAGGTCTCGATGAGTGTATTATTTTTTTGTATGGGCACAAGTCTGTATCTCGTGCAGGGAAAGTGCATTGGTGCATTTTATTTTCAAAAATGTATGTAATAAAATTCATAAAAGTATACATTTTGACTAGACGTTCGATAAAATTGTTTCAAAAACATTACAAAACTGTGTTGGAAGTTCAGTTGGGCTATTCCATCACCAGTTTTCACCCATGACGCAATGCATTTTTCGTTTTTTAGAACACTTTTGTATGGGACGTGGCTCATTTGTTTAGATGCTCTATTGACTAGATTCAAAAACATAATAATAACGGTGTTCTGTTGGACTAATCCATCAACTGCTTTAATTAAAAAAAAAATGCATTTATCGTTTTTTATAGATTGAAATGCAATAACAAAAAATGTTTGAGTAAGTATATGATCTTCTGTACTTTGAAGTCGTGTGCGAAACTACCTTGTTGGTTTTAAAATAATTTAAATATACGAAGGTTGTGACTAATTTTTCAAAAATGCAACTCAAACTACAAGTTACATATATTACTCAAAAAATGTTGGTAGGTATTATGAAACCACAAACCATACGACATGGATTTAGTCGTTTCTCCACCTTTTTTTGTTCTAAAAACATAAACATTTAAAATAACCTTGAATACATTTTTGAACATAAAATGCACCACTGCACCTTCCCTGCACGAGATACAGACTTGCGCCCATACAAAAAAATAATACACTCATCGAGACCTTTCATTTGATGTATGACTCAATGTGTTACACCGATGGGCCAAAATGCCCACTCTCCTTTATATATGAGTGTAAAATTAAGTGACACTTAATTTTTTAAAAACTTTTTACCTTAAATCTTATGAAAAGTAGGTATGGACTTTGAAAATTTAACAATTATCAATTGATATTCAATTAAAAAATCCAGTTTACGGACGATGATTTTACGTGATAACGTCGTCAGAAAACAGATTGTGTTTTTTTTTTTTTTTTTAAATGAGTCAATTGAAGTGTTTACTTATTTCAAACAATCATAATTTACAAGAAAAAGATTAAAAAAAAATACCTTTTTATTTTCTCAATCTATTAATTTTTTTATTTTAAAAGCTTAAAAAAAATTATGCAACTTAAAACCCTTTTTCTTAAGAATAAAACCATTTTTAACTTTTTACAATGCGCAAAAAGTATAAAATATATCATTGAAAACAATCATTTACATCAAAAAAAACAAAAAAACACCTATTAAATGCAATTTTTTCTGAAACAGTGTATAAACAAATTTATACTATCTGAAAGCCTATTGTTTGAGCTTAAAATATTCGTATCGATCATCCTTATATGACATCTACAAAAAGAGCTAGAATTTTTTGAACTCAATCAAATTTCATCAAAAAAAGCAAAAAAAAACATTTATTTTTATGTCCTCACGCTATTCTATCAATTTTTTTCGATGACAACCTATAACTAAACTAATTAATTATAATTTTTATGTAATTTCGTGGACTAAAAGTGTAAATCTTCTAATTCCACATAAAAATGAGTTCAAAAATAAAAATGCTAAAAGCTTTCAAATATTATCATTTCTTTTGAAGTAATAAAAATAAGTACGTATACACCTGAGTGTACCCAAAAATTCTTTTGAATACCTAGACGTTGGAAGCTGAAAAATTTTTGAAGATCATTCTGAGCATTTGAAAATTAGACTGCGCGTTTAAATTTTTCAAGGTTTTCTTAAAAAAAAAAAATCATTTTAAATTCATATGGCATATGCTATATTGCAATATTTTTTGAAATTTAAAATAAAAAAAAAAAAATTAAAAATTAAAAAAAAACATATGTAACTTTTGGGATGCGAACCCAAAACAGTGAGAGTGGGAGGCAATCACCTTACCACCTAGACTAATACGACCACATAAATGAAGATATCTTTCATCTATATTATATATATCTGCTAAAAATATAGAAGAAGAGTAATACAAACTACACCACCCTCTGCTTAGGAGGTCAGAGACCCACTAAAAAAAAAAACACAAATTTGCATTTCACTTTCAGTCGTTTCAATTTGGTGGGGGCAGTTTCATTTTTGTAATTTATTTATCAAAGCAATAGCCAATAGGAAATTTGAATTTTTTTTTTTGTAGTTGCGAAAATTTTTAAATAGGTAGGTTAAGTATATATTTGAAAAGCAATTTCTATTGGCTGGTCATTTTAAAAAATTTTGATTGGTGGTTACTTTGACTAAATAAAAATTTATAAGTAACCCCCCACCAAACCAAAACAACTGAAATGTGAAGATTTTGTTTCTTATATTTGTTTTTTTTTTTAGTGGCTCAATAGCCTCCTGACGAGAAGGTTCTGCATATGTAATTATAATTATAAGTACAATGCACGAAAGTGTCGCACGTATTTGCTCATATAGCTAAACTTGGCTTTTGAAGCATTTTATGTAGAACGAAGTCAAACATAAAACTTATAGTGAGGAGGCTTAGCGTTAAAAAATAGTTCAATCGTTATTTTGTTATTTTGAGATATTGGGCCACCTTGTATTCCATCCGGAAGGGTAGATACAATACTTTTTCTGTGTTGCACTCGATTTGTGGCATATCATAGTATAGACAATGAAACATTTTTAGTAAAATGATACATGATTTCGAGGTGTTTTGTAACGCCCGATCGAAAAAAATCAATACCAAAATGTCTCGACCATCATGTCACTTCACTTCTTGTTCTTTAAGTAAATGACTATTTATAAAGAGTGCAATAACTTTTTCCATGATGGTTCAGACATTTTGGTATTGATTTTATTCGATCGGGCATTTGAAATTACCTCGAAATCATGTATTTTATTAATAAAATTGTTTCATTAGCTTTACTATAAAATGCAACAATGCGGGTGCAACAGACAAAAACTTTTGGATCTACCATACCGGATGGAATACAAATTGGTCCAATATCTCAAAATAACTCTTCTATTAAGTACTACCAAAGATATAAGTTTCACGCTTTTATCACAAAGTAGTGCATAATGGAGGTCTTTTTTAATGCTAAGCCACCCCACTAAAAAGCGATTTTTAAGTTTCAATTTCGGTATTTCAAGTTATATTTTTTATAAAGTTTGTTTTTTCCTTTTGAAGAAACCCTACAAACCTACTTCTATTTTTCTTACTAAAAACCAAAATTGAACATAGAAAAATTCCTATACAAGTACCTATCTACGCACTTTCCTTAAATAAAAAGTGGACTTAGAACAAAATATGATGGAACCTAGAACAATTAAGAATACTCGGGTCTAACTTTCAGAAATTTTTTTAGACAAAAACGCTTTTCAAATTCGGAAAGAGCACCCTCAAATTAGTAAAACTGCATCATTATCTCATTAATGGTAAAAAGTGGATTAAGAACAATTTTGCTTTCCACCGACGACGATATGTAGGTATTTATATATTAACAAAATTATTTGAGTCTAAACCTAAAACCTAAACCTAAAACATAAAAAATGTAGTCACATAAAAATCATCAAACTTCAAAACAGTAGCTAACAAATGGACCCTTAACTGAACAGATGCACGGACACTTCTACGACAGGCTCTAGTAAAGACCTCCCTTCATTAAAATCTAAAAAACAAAACTCCTTACAAGACCAAAACTTGTTCTAAAAGGTCTGCAAGATGCTCAAACCTACTTACATTGTTTTTGCCTTTACGTTTATAATGTTCCAGCTTTCTTACTTTCAAGCATATGTACATGCAATGGCAATCACCCCTCCAATTTTATTTCTTTTGCTTCTCTATCATTTTTTCATTTTTCCTTTGCACCGACAACGACTTCATAATTCTTTGAGACCTTACAAAAAAATTTCAACCAACCCCACCTTCTGTTTGGCTTATATACTAATGTTTGACCAATCATCTAACATCTCTTATGTTCCATTATTATCATTATTTCACAACGTTCCTCTTATTGTTGCCAGATCGAATACAACACGAAAAAAAAGCCTCCATACAATTCGTCGCATTTGAATTCGGGGCATTTGAATTCGTAACATCGTTATACTCGTATCATAGTTGCTCATATCATAGTTGCTAGTAACATTTGTTTGCGTTTCATCATTACTAATTCGTACTGTCCAACTACCTGAACTACAAATCCACTTCAGAAACCCTAATTTGTCACTTGGGAGATTTTTTTGTAACTCGGGATTTTTTATTGTAGCTTGGGTTTTTTTGTACCTTTAAACATTTCTTGTCACTTGTGACATTTTTTTCGCTTGTGACATTTTTTGTCACTTAAAAATACTTTCACAAGGGACATTTTTTGTTACTTCGTACAAAATTTTTGTCACTTGTGACACTTTTAGTGATTTGAGACAATTTTTGTCACGTACTTCGTGACATTTTTTATCATTTCTTGACAGGGTTGTAAACATTTTTTTTAAGGCATTTGTTTTACATTACAAATTTTTAAAAAAAATCTTATTGCAAATAAATAATTTTGCATTAAAAAAAAATATTTATTTCAACTGAAAAAAATTGCATTCAAAAAAATGTATTGCAACTGAAAAATATTTGCATCGAAAATAAAATTTTCATTGGAATACAAAATTTTCTGCAATAAAAAAAAAAATTCAATGTAAAATTTGTTTATTTAATATTATTTTTTTAATATTGCTTCGAATTTTTTACAATTTCATCTATTTGACCATACATAAGCAATTTCAACTATTAATAAGGCCAAATAGTTAAAATTGTAAGACATTCGACGAATATTTAATGCGCACTTGCATTGATTTTTTTTCAGTTCATTTTTATATGCAATAAAATTTTTTTTAATTTCAATGCAATAACATTTTTTTTAATGCAATTTTTTTTTTTGCAATAAATATTTTTTTTTTTTATTTCAAATCCTTTTTTTTTTATGATTGATATTTTTTATTAATTTTTGTCACTTTATAATTTTTGTCACTTCTGATATTTTCTGACATAAGGTCATTTTTGAAACTTTTGACATTTTTTATCTTTAGGGATATTTTTTGGCACTTGTAGCTTTTTTTGTTATATTTTTTGTAACTTGGGACATTTTTTGTTACTTGGGACATTTTTTATCCCAAATCAAACCGAATCACTCTCAAACTACAAATAAAATAGGTACTTTGGAACCAGTTCTGAAACCACCGTCATTTTGATACTTACTTTTAAAAAAGTTTGTAAAAATATACGAAAGTAGATTGATAAATAATATCATAAACTAATTTATCCATTTTTCTTAAATTTGTTATTCTATTTTTTCGGTACTGTAAAGCCTGAACTACATCAAAACACAAAGTCTAAAAAGTACGAAAAAGTAAAAAAGCTCAAAATATAAAAATCACATGTATATTTACCTGACATCTATGGAAAAAAATTAATTAAAAAAGTTTTAAATTTCAAATAAAAAAAAATTGAAAAAGTAAACAAATTACAGTCAACTCCATCTTAGTCGAATCGCCACAGGACACGAAAATTGGTTCGAGTTAGAGGGAAATTCGACTATGAGGAATCTATTTAATCTTTTTGCTGCAGTCGGTTTCATTAAAAACGGTAAAAAAATTTGAGTTAGAGGAAATTTTGACCTAAAGGAAGTGCGACTTATAGGGAATCGACTGTATTTTAAATTTCAATTGTTTGTCAAAAGAGCTTTTTTTTCGCAAAATGACAGGAACTATGTGATCGAAGGGCTACCTTACGGGAAGGATATAAAATATTGTTTGAGTGTATTTGTTTTTAAAAATTTGTGAAAATTGAAAGCTTGGTCTTGTTCAAGCTTTTTGAATCGAATACTTTTTTAAATGAAAGGGAGATATACAAATAAGCTACTAGGGGGAAGAAGAAAAAACATCTTGTTTACTTTTTTGTACTTTTTTGACTTTGTGTTTTGATGTAGTTCAGGCTTAAGAAAAGAAGTATCGAAATAAATTATACAACCGACTTTTACTTTAATTTCTCAATTGAAGTGTAAATAATGACAAGAAGAAAAATAAATTTAACTGTTATTTTCCAAACACTCTGTGCTATATTTTTGTTCTTCAAAATACATAGAATGTTGTAGGTATTATACCAAACCAAAAGAAAAGCTGTAAAGTTAACTCTCTGTCAATTCAAGTGTAAATAAAATACAAATTCAATTGAATGACTCTCTTTCTAAAAGCCAAATTACAAACAACAACAACAACAACAAGAACAATGATATAAAAGCACAAATCATCTCAAAAAAGGAGTTGCAATGGATGTTACCTCTTAAAATTGCATATAGCTATATTCTATCTAATACAACTACAAACTCTCCTATCAAATTCACCCTGAAATTGTACATATATAACTCGTCGCGTTTTATAGTACGTTTACTGTACCTACTCTAAAAGACAACTATAGAATAGCGTCGAAAGGACAAAAGACGAAGGCAAAAACAAACACAACTGCGAACTAACTGAGTGCAATAAATACATAAAAGCTGTCGTTTGCTTTATTAAATAGAAGAGAAGCATCTTCTTACACTAAGGATCTATCTATATATATGGGCTCTGTGTTGAATGTGCATTGTGCACCCTTTTACCCTTCTTCGATATGGTTCTATAATTTAGAAGCTTTGTAATATATTTAACCGTGGAAATGGCCATAACGCGCAACTTAAACCCGTCGCTTGGAAGGTGTACTGATTTGTACAAACATTTTATTAATGATCTTTTAAACAAAAAATATGTGTACTGTTCCAAAAAGGTACATGTACTGTTTCAAGTGAAAGTACTTTTAGAGAACAAATACTTTTAGTACAAGTACTTTTATAATTATAAGTTCTATATCAAAAGCATAATATTTTCCACCTTCAGTTAATTATATTTGAGTACACGTACTCTAACAAGTTCAAGTATTTTTAAGTAGGTACAATAAAAGAGTAAAAGATTTTTTTATTTGTGGAACGTGTTTTTCAGTATTATGTACTATTTATGAATGTCATTATATTTATCAGGTACCTGAACTGATTCACGTACAGTATATTTTTTGAGATTGAGTACTATTTTAAAGAAAGGTACTCTTAAAGTATTTAGAAGTCGAAATGTATTAAAAACTGGTACTCTTGGTACTCTCTTCAGGGCCAGTCATTTTCCAGTCAAGTGAGTTACTGAACTAAACGAACTCTTTAAAGTATCAGTACATTTTTTATATTCCTAGATACCTATCTATCATAAACGTTTCATTCTTTTTAATTTTGATTACTTCCCCCTTAAAGCAATTCTTTACACCGTACCTGGCTTAAAACAAAACGATATGCGTCTTGTAAGTCCGTCCTAACTGTTCGTCGTCGTCCTTAACCATCAATGGGCCATAGAGAAAGCATTGCAATTGCTTTGTGTATTGTGTTAGATGTTGTTGTAGATGTCCTTTAACAGCAGGACCTTACAAAAGTTCGTTTGTCTTTAGGTTTTGTAGTATCTATTGTTTCAGTTCCTAAGCATAATGCACTATATACAATACAACAATCTGCTCTCGTTGTGCAATCATTTGAATTTTACAAACAACACAAACACAGTGTGCGCCACATGCGAATTGTTTCCAGCAGTCTGATGCTTAGTTTTTGTTTTTGTGATTTCTTTTTTTTCTTTTGAATGTGCGTTTGCATATTGAGTATTATGGGTGTTTTCGATGTGGGATTTTTTTTCTTTATAGTTACGAATGCAAGAACAAAGTGGTGTTTTTATTCCATTAGTTTTCTTATAGTTTACAGTAATTTTGTATTTCCCACCAGACAACCAGGAAGACCATAACACTGTTCATGATGAAAATTAATTCAAACATTTATTGGTTATCATAAAGGGGCATGTGTAGTGTAGTACATACTAAATTATAAATAAAATAAAATAAAATGCACGACTGGGGTCGCACGTACTTGCTCAAGAAAATTAGGAATATTTTAAAATTTGATATTTTCAAGAAATTTCAAAAGTAGTGTAAGAAAATAAAATCTATTTTATAATTAATTAAACACCGTTTTAAATGATGTTTTACAAGAAACAAAGTAATGTCATTTTATTAAAAGATATTTTTAGAAAAAAATTTTCGAAAATCGTTTTTTAAATAAATAATTTTTTATATGTATACAAAATTTCTAACATTTTTCAAAAAAAAAAGTTGTAAAACGAAATTTCAAAATTTTTCAAAAAATTGATTTTTCAAAAAAAATTTTGAAATATTTAAAAAAAATTCAAAAATGCATTTTTTGAAAATTTTCTAACATTTTAAGATTATCTTTACCTAAACGCTTTTGTATGAAAATTTTCGTTGAAATCGGGTTAATGTTGTACGAGATATTCTGAGACCAAAAAAACCGTTCTACGACAGATTAATAACGGTACAAAAAATATTTTTTTTATTTCAAAAGTTGGCTCTTATGTGTAATACTAAACACAAAAATTTTAATCAAAATTGTTGTAGCTGAAAATAATTAACTTTTCTATTTCCGTTATATGGATCAGGTACCGTTAGTTTTGGTCATAAAAAGAATTTCAATTTCTCCTCTAGGGAATCACCAAAAACTGCTAACTACCAAGTTTGAAGAAAATCACTTCACTCGCTTAGGCTGTAGCTCAAGGTATGTATATACAGACGGACAGACAGCCGGACCCACTTTTTTGGTATTCTCTATCATCGTAATGTCATGTAAAATTGTTATCTCGAGTTTTTTTTACGAATCCTAAACTTGCCCTATAGTACTTATAATATCGCAAGTAAAAATTCAGAAATATAAATGAATAAAAAAAAAACACAAAAAAAAAAAATAAAATGTACTACTGGGTCGCACTAACTTGCTCTTAAACTTAGCGTTCAAGTTGCTAAAATGTTTGAGACTTTTTATGTAGAAACTTTTTAAATGAATATGAAAATAAAAAAAAAAAAACACAATTCGTTTTTAAAAGGAAAAAAAAAAACAGCGTCTTAAAACTCAAATCCGATTGGGCTCTATTTTTTGAGAAAAAAATTTCAATATCGTTAGAGCCGTTTTGAAAAAAAAAAATGAAAATAAAGATGGTATGCCATTTTGCAGTAATTTAATCAACACTTTAAATTTTAATTAAAATATAATACAGTCAAATAAATTGAAAAAAGTGGGTAAACCTCGGAATGAATGGTAATAGAAATTTTTTTTGCTCAATACCTTCGTTTTGGCATTCTATAGCATACCTCAAAAGTCTAGAAAAATCTAATGTCCGCAAGTCGCGATTTTGAATTTCAAAGCGCGAAATGGGGATTTTCAAAATTAGCAAAAATAAACAATGATATTGTATGCATATATGATATATGATTTTTAAGGGTATTTTTTAATGCTGATTCCAAAAAATCTAAAATCAAAATTTCAAATTTCATGCAAAATTTAGTTCCGCTACCATAACTTTTAAGGGTTTTTCGGTAGTAAGATTTGCAACTGTTATAATAATATGGGTTGACAGATGAAAAACAGGTATAACTTTTTTCAGAGACGTCAGATTGCCTTGATTCTAGATTTTTTAGAATCAGCATTAAAAAATACTTCGAAATCATATATCATATGTGTATATAATACCATCGTCTATTTTTGCTAATTTTGAAAATCTCCATTTCGCGCTTTGACCTTGAAAAACGCGACTTGCGGACATGAGATTTGTCTATACTTTTGAGGTATGTTATAGAATGTTAAAACGAAGGTATTGAGCAAAAATAATTTCCATTAGCATTCATTCCTAGGTTAAACCCTTATTTGACTGGATTAATAACACTGGTCGGCAACGAAAATGGAGCTTGAACCAAACCATACTTTTCTAAAGAACTTTTGTGTGCTGATTCCGAATCTGAAGTCAAAATTTAACTGGCACGTCAAGTTTTTGAAATATTTAAAAATTAACAGGTCAAAAACGTGTATTTGTGATACTTTTGGCGTTGAATTTCATCACCGTTAAATTTTTTTTCGCAAAACTACATATGCAATATTCAAAAGCCATATTTTATCGTTTTAAATACGTTTATTTTTATTTTCGAAATTATTTTTTTCTAAAAGATATTTGGTATAGAAAGGTATAATATCTCAAAATCTTGGTGGTTAAGGTAACTTATGGTTTTTGAAGCAGATTTGAAGTAAATTTCAGTTTTCGACTCCTGATTTGGTTGAAAAAATAGCAAAATATTATTTAAAAATAATATTTTTAGATCAAATGTCAAAAAACATTTGATTTAAAATTATTTTTTGGGACTTTATAGATAAAATTGTGATGAGCAGAGCTCAAAAACTAGACGTGATGCAAAAAATCTGTAAACTGTTTTGAATTCAGCACATTTAAGATTATTTAAATCACCTTACAAAGTTCTTGCTCCCGATTTTTTTTGTTTTTTTGCCGACCAGTGTAATCGAAAATTCGATTTTTCAAAAAAAAATTTTAATTAGGTATATTTTTTAAATCCAAAAATTATTTTTTCAAAATTTTATTTTTGATGTACCTATAGCAGGTATACACAAACCATATAAGTTTTTTTTTTTTTTTTTAATTTTGTTGAAACTAAGCAAATCGTTTGGGGGAAAACTATTAAAAAAAAAAAACGGTTATATGGGAGGTATCGTTAATAACGATTTTTGAAAAAAAAACATGATAGGTATACCGTTATTTTGACATAAAAAAAATTATTCCAAAAGTTTCTCTGTACAAGATCCAAAAACTGCTACATACCAAGTTTGAGGTGGATTGGTTCATCCATTTATGCTGACATCCTGAAAGAATGACGGACTGATAAAAAGAAGAACTTTTGAGATCCACCGTAATTTCGCTATCAAATAAATTTTACCACTTAAATAATAAATATTTTTAGGCCAGATATGATCGTATTTTTAGGAGTGACTTAGTCCACTTTCATAATTAAATTTAAAATCAGCAACATTAAACTCAAATATCCAAATTTTCCCTCGTGGAAGCATAACGACACCTTTAATTTATTAACAAACTTGTTCGTACATTAAGCAAATTTTGACACCTATCCGCATGTGTTCGTCTTAAAATTTGCAAAGTAGCTTAGCAATAAATTAACATTCATAATGTGTTTCTGACGTAAGAATCTAATAAAAAATTGATTAATTAGAACCTAGCACATAAGAATTTCGTTTCAACGAAACCTTTAAGAATAGATCAAAAGATATAAATCAGACATAGTATTTATTGATATTTCAGTTAAGATGGACCGTTGGCAGAATCGGGTTGCTGTAGTCACTGGCGCTAGTGCAGGTATTGGTGCTGCAATTTTCAAAGATTTAGCTAAGGCTGGTCTAATTGTGATTGGATTAGCTCGTCGTGTTGATCGTGTTGAAGAGTTGAAAAAAAGCCTTACTGCAGATCAAAGATCTCGTGTGCATGCTTACAAATGTGACGTTTCAAGTGAAGAATCAGTAAATTCAGCATTCGAATGGATTATTCAAAAATTTGGTGGTGTTGATATTTTAGTCAACAATGCTGGATTACTTTTGGATGGCAACCTTTCTACTATGCCCATTGCAGATATCAGGAGAGTTCTTGATACAAATGTTATGGGAGTGGTACATTGCACACAACATGCATTCAAAAGTATGAAGGATCGGAGTTTTGATGGACATATTTTAATTGTGAATAGCATTTTGGGGCATTCGATTCCGATTTTTCCAACACATGTTGGCTTCAATATTTATCCATCTAGTAAATATGCTTTAACTGCTATAACTGAGATGTATCGACAGGAGTTTAAAGGACTTGGGACTAAAATTAAAATCACTGTAAGTTGATTTCAAGTGAAAATTAATTTTTTTTATAATTTTATTTTCATTCTTATAGAGCATAAGTCCAGGATTAGTGGAAACAGATATGGTTGAAGATATCAAAAAGGATATTGGTCCTGTTGTTCTTAATGCACAAGATATTTCTGATGGAGTGATGTATGCCATTTCAACACCACCACATGTTCAAGTTCACGAGCTGACTATTAAACCAATTGGAGAAAATATGTGAAAAAAACAAGTATTTTTAATAAAATAATATTACAAACAGCTGTTAAAACATTCATAAATTATTTTTGGAAATGATTCTATTAATTTGACAATAGAGATTATGATTGCATGGCTTTATAAAATCAATTTTTGATGAATTTTGATATTTTTTTTTTTTGTATTTGCATCTAAGTCAAAAATTGATACAATAAAAAACATGATTGGGTCGCACGTAAACGATTAAAAAGATTTCAACGCAATATTAGAAAAAAAAAATTAAAAAACATTATTTTAATATTTTTTTTAAAGCTTCAAAGTTTTTCTTTTAAAATCGGTGAATATGAATTTTTGAGATTTTTTTTTATGTGTGGATTAATAATAATCTCTTAAGAAATTTTTTTAAGCGAATGTTTGAAAACATAGGTAACTACCTATAAAAAATATTAAAAAAAAAAAACAGTTCCAAAAATAAAAAAAAAACCAGATTTAAAATTTTTTTTTTTAAAACAAGTGAGCTAATTTTTCAAAATTACGTGAAAATTAATTTTCGGAGAAATTTTAATTTATTTCATTCACTGTGTTACACATATTTCAAGGATTAAAACAATCAAGATTTTGGATCAATAGCATAGTCCAAAGGTAAATTTCGCAAGTATTTTCGAACAGGATTTGAATTGAACAAGACACAAGAGACTCTACAGAGGGATTTTCGAAGTGAATTTTTTTTTTTAACTAAAAATAACGGTAGGGGAGAGTGGGGCCAAATGTAACACTTTTTTCTAAAATCGATGGTTCTCCTACAAATTTGAAAGTGGACCAACCAGACCTTTTTTAAATTAAAGACCCATGTTTTAGCTCCAAGATCCATCATAAAAATTAAGCAAAACATAACGGTAATGTTGAAAAATAAAGCTTCCAAAAAAAAAATCGTGTTGTTTCAACCTACCCCACATACGGGGCAAAGTGTAACACATACCGGGGTAGGTTGTACCAAGAACTAAAAATAAGAGAAAAATACCTTTATTTGCTTATATTTATTTATTTTTAATTAATAACAATAAAAACAAACCTCAGTCATGAAATTTTGGTGCAAATTTGTAAAAAGTGGAGCAAATCCAAGATTTCCAGAGAAAATTTGACAGTAGTCTTAAATAAAAGTTATTCGAATTCATAAATTGTTTTATAAGCTTTATGAATTCAAGTGGTGGTTCAAAAATGTGTTTCCAATTTCAAAATAAATACAAATTCAATTACAAGCATTCATATTCAGGGTTGTTAATTATATTAGGTAAACAATTTTTCAGTATAGGTAGGTTTTTACATGGTACAACTTGCCCCGGAAAAATGTTACAACTAGCCCCAGCATGAAATTTGGCACATAAAATCAATTTAAAAAAAAAGCGAAACTGATATAGACATAACATATACACCCAATTTGAGCCAAAACACAGTTGCATATAACAAAAAAACACTTAGCACTCTATCTTTTTTGGGTAAAGAGGTAGACCAAAAATAAAATTAAAAAAAAAAGTTACAAACATGCATTTTTTGGGCACCACTAGTGTAACTTCTCACCCTGTCGTCTAATCTTCATCTGAAGAAAATGTGCCGGTAGATATGCAACAATTGAGCATTTTTCTCCTTTACGCGTTTCTTAATATTGAAAGGAACATCGCTTTTTTTAGCTGTTAATTCTTACCCCTGTTACATTTAGCCCCACTCTCCCCTACTTGAAATATACAATTTTTGGAAAAGATACATTTTTTCAAAAACGGCTCATAACATTTTGTTCAAAAAAATGCAATGCTAGTTTTTAAAAAGGGGTAGGTATCTTTCGATTAAAACATTTTTTTTTCGAAAATCATTCCTAATTTTCTAAAATAATTTTTTATGAAAAAGTGTATATATATATGTAAATAGTTTTAATATAGATAAAAATAAAATTTTTTTCAAAATTTTATTTTTATATTTTGTATTTAAAGAAAAATTATTTTTTTTTTGAAAAATATAGTTTTCAAAAACCGAGCATTGAATTTTTTGATTTAATGATTGATTTAATGGCTACAAAAGGGCATTTCATCTTTCATTTTTTTTTTTTTTTTGCATAAATTGTTCAAATGTTAAAAAAAAAACAGTTCACAGTTGGCTTTTCAAAAATAAAAAATCCAATTTTTGAAGTTATACTTCTTATGGGAGGGTGGGTATGAAAATTTACTTTTTGACAAGAATGTCAAAGGGATTATGACGCGATCACCCTGGGTAGCAGGGCTGTCGTTTCACCTTTAGAGTAGGCAGTACTTTAGTATTTAAAAATGCAGTACGGCGAACATAAAACACACAACACGTTGCAAGTTACATGTTTCATGTGGCAAGTTGCATGTGGCAAGTTGCATGTGGCAAATTGCATGTGGCAAGTTGTATGTGGCAAATTGCATGTGGCAAGTTGCATGTGGTAATTTCCATAGAGCAAGTTGCCAGGGTTGCAAAAAGCTCACATTTCAGCTCAGCTCACAGCTCAGCTCAAATTTGAGCTAGGTACCATAGCTTTGCTCATTTGAGCTGAGCTGAAAGTGAGCGCCCCAACTTCCAACGCCTATATCTCGGAATTTTGAAGAAAATGAAAAAAATTTTTGATGCCAAAAGGTAGCGGGGACTCTAACCTACATTTGGGTACAACTCTCATCCCTATAGGTCCACGTGTTCTCAAACCGGGAGAACTTAAAAGTAAAAAAAAAATAGGCACGATTCTGAAAAAAAAGGCATGATGAGGCGGTTTAATATGGAAGGCGATTTTTTTTAAATCTAATAATGTGCAAAGCGTAGGCCCATGACACAAGCTATCATTTGGCATCACTCCCAAAAATTGCTCTCAAGCGTTCAAAGATTCGGGGATTTTTCGCAAAAAAAAATGTACCCCAACTTTCAAACGCGATTTTCTCGGAATTTTGAAAAAAGTCGAAAAACCAGATTGTACCGGAAATTTTTTTTTTATGATAAAAAAAGAAATATTTTACTAAAAAAATAGAAATATATTTACTATTAAAAAAACCAAGAGAAAAGATCACGAAAAATTATCTGTTTTATTTGAATCATTTATTTTCAAAACATGATAAGTCCATGATTTTAAATTTTGCAGGAGAAGAAAAAAGGTTCTATTTTCTTTTGATGTGTGTAGCAAAATTTATAAAAAATATATTCTGTAGAACTTTTGCATAGGTACAAAATACCGTTTCGTTTTAAATTTTTGGAGCGATAGTTCAAAAGATAAAAAATAAAAACGCTTTTGGACTTATCATACTTTGAAAAGAAACGGATGTGAAATTAATTTTAAAATGGGTACACAATTTTGCTTTCATCCCCAGTCTATCACAAAATTGTATTTGAGATTAAAATATAATGTCCGGAGTCTTCTTTAACTTTAAAGACTCTTTAAACTTAAGATTTTCAGCCAGTAGCTTAATATAGCATTTACACATAAAAAAGCTGTTGTTTATTTTCAAAAGATGATAAGTCCGGGACTTATCCTGTTTTTGATACTAAAAAAATTTTTCGCTTAGCTGTAAAATCGGATATAGATGGAGTAGATACTTCATTATTTTGAAGATAGATGTGGTTATCCCTAGAGTAACAATTTAGTCAAAAAAACGAATTTAAAAAAAAAAGTGGACTTATCATGTTTTGAAAATAAATGATTCATTTATAAAAATATCCATGTGTTAAAATAATTCCATTAATAACTAGAACCAAACATCTTAAGCTATGGTGTTTTATAAAAGTTTAAAATATCTTCATATTTCATTATACTTTCCAAATAAAAATCAATGTATCCTCTCACCCATCACAGCTCAGCTCAGCTCACTTTACCTTAGCTCACCCAACAGCTCAGCTCACCGACAGCTCAGCTCACCCAACAGCTCAGCTCAACCATCAGCTCAGCTCACTTTCAGCTTAGCTTACTTTCAGAATTTGAGCTGAGCTGTGAGCTGAGCTCAAATCACTTTTGAGCTTTGTAGCAACCCTGCAAGTTCCATATTGCTACTACTAGTGCTGAAGCACACACAATTCTCATAAAATTACCATATCGCATATTTTATGCGCAATTCATTTACTTTCTATAAGCATAGAAATACCGTACGTTCTGAACCGCACAACACGAGTAAATTTCACAGAATAAATTGAAAACTACATGGACGCAAGGAGGATGAAAGAATTAAAATTGATAAAAATGTAAAAAAACGAAGTGTGGATTAATTAACTTAATAATAGAAATTAAAAATATCAAATGAAATTCATTTACATATACTGAAGTATAACTTCAGTCGCGTGTACATACATGTGTACACACACTCTTTTTTTTCTATTTTTTCTTATTTTTATGAAAATATAAATATGAAAATTTTATTGTACAAACCAAACATGTTCAAAAAATTACATATAAAAAAAAAAAACGGTTGATAGGTAACAGGTAGCTACTGTAAAAAACGGTTGTTTATTTTTTTTTTTTTTTTCAAAATTAGAACCTTATTTTCGAAAGAACAGGTATTCCCGACAAACAATTTTGCTTCTATAAAGCTTTACAGATGCAATTGTTGCTTCTGTAAAGCATTATAGAAGCAAAATTGTTGGTGGGGTTTGTTTTATTAGAATCTTTAGAACCGTTTTTGAAAAAAAGGAAGAACAGAATTTTCATTTTCTTCTTTTAGTACAGGTAAAATAGTAGGGATGGGAAAAACCGGCCGGTTTAAACCGGTTTCGGTTTTTTTGCTTCGGTCAACCGGTTTTTTTTCGGTTTTTTTGTTCTCCCGGTTTAAACCGGTTTTTGCGAAAAACCCGAAAAAAAAACCGACGAGACAAAAAACTGAAAACCATAAAAACTTTCATTCATCTCTTATAAAACGAAATAAATCTAAAAAAGCTTTGCTTAGTAATTTTCTTCGAAAAGTTTTTTATTTTTTGGTTGACAAATTAAGTTAAATTTTGTTTTTGGCTATCAAATCAAACAGAAAAACCGAAAACCGGTTTTTCCAAAAACCGGTTTTTTGGCCCTGTGCCGGTTGCCGGTTTAACCGAAAGGAAAAAACAGGAAAAACCGAAAAATTTTTACACTCATGAAACTTGGCAAAAAGTTTGCTTTTGGGATAAGAACAAAGGATAAAAAATCTTCAAAAACCTAAATTGAAAAATTCACCATTAGAGCTGAGGAACGTTTAAGATAATTCTGCCTGGGGTTTCGTTTGATACTCTACCAACTTTTCATTTAAATGGGGATGAATAAAAAACTCTCAGTTTAAATATTAAATTTAACATTGAAGGCACTAATCTGGAATTCCCACACTTTTTTTTTGAAAATTGTTGGAAAATTACTTTGTATTGCAATAGGTTGAAACGACTTAATAATGTTATCTGCCAAACTCAAAGTCAAATTTAGCATGTTATAAGATCACAACATCTATGTTTGTAAAGTGCTAAAAATAAAAACAAATCAAACTATCTGGTATACATACATACACATATGTACATATACTGATCAAAACTTGAGTTATTATGCAATTACTGTTCTCAATTAGAATTCTCATCGCAGATTGTCATTAAGTTGAGGGTGACGACGCGACGGCTACGTAACAGCTTCCTATACTAAACAAATAATTATGGTCGATCGACATGGAATATTTGTGAGTTAATTTTATTAGAATTTGCAAGTCACGTACGTATAGGTTATAATTGAAGACTCTTACATGATAAAAAGCTCGCATCATTTCAAGCCGTTTGCGCTTTTCTTGGGGGCGTTTTTTTTTTTGTATGAAAACTTATAAAACTTACAAGCATTACAGAAAGAAATTCAGTCGATATTAATATTATTACAATGGAACGTTGGCAAAATCGTGTTGCTGTAGTAACTGGGGCCAGTTCAGGAATTGGTGCAGCTATTGTCAAGGATTTGGCTAAGGCTGGTCTAATTGTAGTGGGACTTGCAAGAAGGGTTGAAAAAGTTGAAGCATTGAAAAAAGGATTAACCAAAGAACAACAAAATCGAGTTCATGCTGTCAAGTGTGATGTTTCTAGTGAGAGTTCAGTTAATTCTACATTCGAATGGATTGTAAAGACATTGGGTGGAGTTGATATATTGGTAAATAATGCTGGTATGACAAATCCTGGAAAATTATCTACAATGGATATTTCGAAAGTTCGTCAAGT
This sequence comes from Episyrphus balteatus, assembly GCF_945859705.1. Taxonomy (NCBI): domain Eukaryota; kingdom Metazoa; phylum Arthropoda; class Insecta; order Diptera; family Syrphidae; genus Episyrphus; species Episyrphus balteatus. The sequence goes on along the minus strand of NC_079135.1, from coordinate 119,077,364 downwards.
GATTGATACAAATGTTTTGGGTGTGATACAATGCACACAACATGCTTTCAAAAGTATGAAAGAGCGTAATTTCGCTGGGCATATTTTGATTGTAAATAGTATTTTGGGACACACAATACCGGTGATGCCAGGGAATGTTGAAATGAACATTTATCCGCCAACAAAATATGCAATTACTGCTATTACCGAGATCTATCGACAGGAATTTAAAGGACTCGGGACAAAAATTAAAATCACAGTAAGTTTGTAATTCAATTTAAAAAATAAAAAAAGAAATATTAAAAATTTGATATCTTAACACATTTTTTTAAGAGAAAATTTAGAAGTGAACTCTTGTTAATTATTTTATGTTTTTTTCTTTTTTTTTCGTTTTATGTAGAGCATAAGTCCAGGATTAGTTGACACAGAAATCGTTAGCGACAAAATAAAAAAACATTTTGGAGATTGCATTCTTAGATCAGAAGACATTTCGAGTGGAGTTATGTATGCAATATCCACTCCACCCCACGTTCAAGTGCATGAATTAACAATAAAGCCAGTTGGAGAATCTATGTGATACAAAAAATAACAAAATTAAGATATTACTGAAATGTGTTGTTTAGAACATATAATAAGCACAGCTACCTAACATTTATGTACATTTTTATAAAAACAAATAAAAAATTCTATTATACTAAAACCAGTTTATGTATGGGTGTGGGTGATCTCAGATAATGTTGCGTGATCTTAATAATTAAAGTAATTTAAGATTCTCCTGTCAAAATAGTAAAAAAAATAACATGTTTGCTTAATTTTCGTAGAAATTTAAATTTGATAATAGCTAAACATTGTCTACAATAAAAAGTTTACAAAAAAATAACAAAAATATTAATAGCCCAGTTAAATTAGTAAATAAAATCGTATTTTTGCGGAACAATTTTTGTTTTTCCATGGAGTTTGTTTGGGTTCCTTAAAAGCACCAAAACACATTCCATGTAAAAAATTCTGTCCCGCAAGAAATGCAATTTCATGCCCATATTTTGACTAATTTGCCTAGGCTATAAAGGAAATTTATTCAAATGATTATAAAATTACTAGCTTACCCGGCGGACTTCGTTCCGCATTTTTCTAGTATTTATTTCCAATTTTTGGCTTTGTAATGTGTTAACCTTTTCCAATACAAAAAAATAGGGTCACAACTTGATATGTGGAGCACAAACATAAAATTGTATAAAGTATTAAAAAAAGCAAACCATTTGTTTGACAGCTATTATAATTTTAATTGGAATGTGTACGAAGTTTCATTAACATTATTATTAACCCTCTGTAGGCACACCTCTTTTTTGCGAATTTGGTTCATACTTTTTCATATCGCTAGAACTGTTTTCGGTCTCACTATTTTATAGAGAATCATATATGAAATAGATGAAGAATTTTCCGAGGAATTCGTATATTGTGTGAAAAATATATTTTCACACTTATAAAGACACTTTTTTGTGACCACTTTTTGTTTTCGCCCAGCCAAATTCGCACCCGTGTGCCTACAGAGGGTTAAGGTATAACAACATAAAAATCTTCAGCGGAAAGCAAAATGGTGCTATGTCCTTAACAGATCATATGGAGTAGGAGTTACAATAATTTTGCTTTCCCAGGCGATATGCATGTCACTTTTTTTTCTGTTATTGGCACGGTTTTTTTGGGTCAAATAGTAAAAAAATGTTTTTAAAAACAAAATCTTATGCGTCTCGAACTCCTTTCAATCACTTGCAATCGCTACTAAAATTTGATATTTTTTGGCTATTTAAGAAATTCAAAAAGTAGCGATTTTTTTTTGTTAATTGTAAAAAAAAACAACTTAAAGTGAAAAGATTCCGTCTTAATATTATAAATACGTCTAAATATTAAAATATTTTCAAAAAAAATTAAATCATTTTAAATTAATGCGGAAATCGTATTACTAATTGGGAGTTGAAACAACTTAAACAAATTTTAAGTTTTAGTTTATCATACCAATTTTCAACTGTGAGATAGCTTAGTGGTAAACAATTTTATTTGAGGAAATAACATTTTAAAGAGTTTGTTTTTATTAGCCTTGAGTATGAGCTCTTTGAACCCCAAATATTGAATTTGCTCATAACTTGACAGCAGCGCCACGCACCAGGTCCAACTATAAAACAAAACCTGTCTCGAATGAACCTTATCAAACGCAAAAAAAAACATAAAAGTCTATACAGCCGTTCGGACTCTAAATATGGAATTTAACTATAACTTGACAACAGCGCCACCTACCGCATACAATTATAATTTACATAACATGGATGGACCTTATCATACAAACGAACTTTCACAAAAATCTGTCAAGTCCTTCGGACTCCAAATATGAAATTTTTCTATACATAATTCGGCAACAGCGCCACCTACCGGGTCCAATTTATGAAACAAAACATGGTTCGAATGAATTCCGACACAAAGCATTTCACAAAAATCTGTGCAGTCGTTCGTTCAAAATATACAATTTTCCTAGAACTTGACAACAGTCTCGAATGAACCTTGTCTTAACACAAAATTTCACAATTCATTCGACCCCACCTATGGAATTTGCCTATAACTTGAAAACAGCGCCACATACCGGATCAAATTATAAAACAAAACTTGTAAAGGATAGACCTTATCACATACACAAAATTTCACAAAAATCTGTCCATTTATTCGACCCCAAATATGGAATTTGCCTATAACTTGACAGCAACGCCACCTACCGGGTCCAATTATAAAACAAAACCTGTCTCGGATGGACCTTTTCACATATCGTTGGTGAAACCAGAAAAATGTGTAACTCCATTTTAGCAAATTTTATAGGAGAGCAAAAAAACAAAATCGTTTTGAAGACATTTGTATGAGTTTTCATATTGTAATTTGCTAATAAAATAAAAACAATGAACTTTAAGAGGATTCTGAGTTTAAGGAACGGTAGATATTAGGTTGGTCTAACAGATGGCATTACAAACCATTATTTTTTGCAGTCCAAATGTAGATTTAATGTCACAAGACGAATAATTATTTGTTTCACTCAAAATCAGAGTTATTTAATTATTTTGAAAGCTTTACAAATTAAGCTTGGTTAAAATTTTTAAAAAGCGAGAGTGTTTTTTTACTCGTAGAAATTTACACTATGTAAAGATGCGAGAAAAGGTATTATTTTTTTTTTTTGATACAAACCATCTACATATTAATACCTTTCAAACAAAAAAAAATTACCAAAATTGGACCAGCCAAACGCAAGTTTATCGGCCACACACACTAAACGAACTCTCTTTTATATATAAGATTAATGAATAAATTTTATTGAGGAAGCTCAATTAACAAGAATATAAATTATTTTTATTTTTAGAAAATTCTTAAAGTAAACTAAATTACCGACTTAGAATTGGTTGGGTATAATTTTTACTTGCGATAAAGGTACTATATCAAGTTACGCATTCATACAAAAAAAAAGTTGAGATAACATTTTTTCCATGATAATACGATGGTAGAGAATGCCAAAAAAGTGGGTCCCGGAAGTCCGTCTGTCTGTATACGAAGCTATAACCGAAACGGATGGACCGATTAATGTCAAACTTGGTATGTAGCGTTATTTGGCGACTCTCCAGAGGGGTTTTTGGAATTAATTTTTTTGGACCAAAAATAACGGTACTTGTACTGTACCGAGATTTAAGTAAAGTTGAAATTGCTCAAAAACGGCTTCTATTATATTTTTAAAAAATTCAATTATAAGTTTTAAGAACTAATGAACTAATGAAAAAAAAATTTTTTGGAAACCCATTATTAACACTACCTGCCATAGAACCGTTTTTTTTTTTTATCTGATTTGATCCGAAGCTGCTTATTCGATTTTAACGAAACCAAAAATAAAATTAAAAAAAAAAAATTTTCGATTTTTTAAAAATTAAAATTTTTTTTTTTCTTAAATCAAATTTTCGAAAACGGGACATTGAACTTTTTTGAAATTTTGTTTTTAGGTGTTGATTAGTGATTTCTACAAAATGGCAAACCAATTTTATTTTAAAACTTTTTTTACAAAAAATTATTTATAAAAAATTAGATTTTTTTTTAAACGGCTCTAACGATTTTGAAAAATTTTATTCTAAAAATGCAACTTAATATATCAAATAAAAAAAAATTAATTTTAATTTTTTTTTTTCAATTTTTTTTTTTTTGTTTTTATATAAGTACCTACTTACGATTCCCAAATTTCCATATAAAAAGCCTTAAAATTTAAGCAACTTCAACTCTAAGAGCAAGTTCGTGCGACCCAGTCGTGTATTTTATTTATTATTATACTAAAGAGATAAAACATGAATTGATATATTAAGTTTAAAATAACATACAAAGAAAGAATTTTAACATTATGTCTGATAGTCAAGCTGCCTTAAAAGCACTTAAATTAAACCAGGACCAGCAAAAAACGGAACAGAACTACCAAAACAGAGACAATCTAAAACTCTTCTCGGGAACCAAGTGCGTTTTAAATTCTGTCGTAGGAACTATTTAAATACGGCACAATAGATTTTAAAGGTTGCAGTGCATCTAACATCTCAAATATCAATCAAAATCAATGAAGACTTCTTATTGTTTAAACAATTTAGAATTTTTTACAGTCAACCATGTCGAATTTCCAGACTGAGATTACGATACTTCCCAGACTGGTGGCTGTTCGGGGGGCAACAGATCTCCACTGGTGTTTTGAGGTTTTTCGAAAGTTTATTGATTTAACATTGTGTGGCTTGTATCTGCTCTTGGTCAAAAGTTATAACCTGTTGAATTCTAAAATTTTATTTTACCTTTATCTCAAAATTATGTTTGCGAAAAGGATTGAAACTTTGCACTCATATAGTCGTAGTCATGGTCTATCATTACTCGATATATTTCATTCCTGTATCTATTAAAGAAAAAAAGATAAAAATTAAAAACGATGAAAATCGGTTAAAAACGGTAAAAAAATGTGTTTTTTTTTAAACTTGTTTCTTCCGTTTTTCAGTCAAAACTCACTAAACGATTTGCACATGTATGCATAAGGCCAAAACCTACATGTCCTATAAGTTTGAGATTTTTTGAACGCTCCAAAAAAAAAGCTAAAAATCAAAAATTACCCAAAAATACCCCTAAAAAACAAGATGTTATTCAAAAATTCATATTTCGAAACGCAGAGTGTTGGAAAAAAATCCGCATCTTTAGAATTGTCAAAAAAAATTTCCTTCACCCAAAATCATCATTTTGTCATAGCTACACGTGTTGGAGCTATCACAACGTTCAAACAAAACGTTATAGCAGTTAAATGCAGTTATTCTTAAAATAATCTCATCTATCTATAACAAAAAAAAGTCAATTCTCTACGACTTCGCGTTTAGATTTAAGCCCAAATTTCATCTTTCCGTTGTACCCCTGTTTACCATATTAAATGACGGAATTTTTAAAAATCCTTCATTTGGATCAAGGTTTAGGTTATTATCTTTCAAATAAGCTATAGAAGATTTTTGTATCTCTAATAGTTTATTTTTAATTTTTAATTGAAATTTTTTGCCGCACTGCGAAAGTGCGAGAGTGGAACGGGAGAAAATGGCGTCACTTTTTTGTGGTGGCTACCATGGCTCATCGATTTATAAGACGTTATCACGTCAAAAAAAAAAAACACTTTTTTGAATTAGGTGTTTCAAATCATGTAATTTCTCTAATTTTATTACTCATTCAAAAATCTTAATTTATGGCATTTACAAAACAATTGACCTTGTTGGTAAAATCCTTTTTCTTTTTTTTATTTTTGACAATCTTTATTGCGCTATAACATTTTTTTCATCCACAAAAAAAACTTTCATTAAACTTAAGGTCCTGAAACACAAAAATGTACATTTGCAAAATATTTTTCAAAATTGAACAAATTTCGTTAAAAAAAAAAAACGATTGACTTTTGCCATTTGACTTATGGCATAACACAAAGTACTTTTGTCTGTATCATAAAAATTAAAAATCATTAAAATTGTAAAAGTTCTTTATATCATATGTTTTCTGTAATTAAAATTTTAGAATATTAAGAATATTTTCTGAGATCACTCAAGTATAAGCTAAAAATTTATTCTTCTCAAGGTGATTCTTTATAAACAATGATTTAAAATTTAATCACATAGATTCTCCAACTGGCTTAATTGTCAATTCATGCACTTGAACGTGGGGTGGAGTCGATATTGCGTACATAACTCCACTTGAAATATCTTCTGATCTAAGAATGCAATCTCCAAAACTATTTTTTAATTCGTCGTTTACGATTTCTGTGTCAACCAATCCTGGGCTAATGCTCTAAAATAAATTAAAAAAAAAACACAAAAAATGATTACTAAAAGTTCACTTTTTTAAGAAAAAATTTTCAAATCTCAAAATATAACTGAACTCCAATTGAACAACAAACTTACGGTGATTTTAATTTTCGTCCCTAGTCCTTTAAACTCCTGTCGATAGATTTCTGTTATAGCAGTAATTGCATATTTTGTTGGAGGATAAATATTCATTTCAACTTCAGTTGGCATTACTGGAACTTTGTGTCCCACAATACTATTTATAATCAAAATATGTCCATCGAAATTACGCTCTTTCATACTTTTGAAAGCATGTTGTGTACAATGTACCACACCCACAACATTTGTATCAATCACTTGACGAACTTTTGAAATATCCATTGTGGACAATTTGCCAGGACTCAACATGCCAGCATTATTAACTAATATATCAATTCCACCCAATGACTTGGTTATCCATTGAAATGCAGAATTCACTGAACTTTCATTAGAAACATCACACTTGACAGCATGAATTCGTTTTTGTTCTTCTTTGGTTAATCCTTTTTTTAATTCTTCAACTTTTTCGACCCTTCGTGCGAGTCCTACAACAATAAGACCAGCCTTGGCTAAATCCTTGACAATAGCTGCACCTATTCCCGAACTTGCACCAGTAACTACAGCAACACGATTTTGCCAACGTTCCATTGTAATAGTTATAATATCAACTGAACGTCTTTTTCTATTACTTGTCAGTTTTATATGTTTACAAAAACGCAGTCGAAGAAAATTCAAACGGCTTGAAATGATGCGAGCTTTTCAATTATTATAACTAGCGTGACTTGCTAATTCTAAAAATAAAGTCAAAACATTGTGTGTTAAGTGTATTGTAGATGTTACTATAATTGCATAATATTTTAAGTGTTGATCATTAGTTCATATAGATATCGACAACTTTGACTTATGTACTTCTATTTTTTAGCACTTTAGAATGTTGATGTTTTAAAAGTTCAAAATAAAGCTATCTGAGGTTCATTAATTTATCACTAGCATCTTTACAGAGTAGTAATAGAAAAATGGTGTGGGAATCTGAACATAGAGCTTTCAAAAAAATTTTAATGCTTTTCTTTATTCATCCCCATATTGCGGATAAAATAAATAGACAATTTTTAAAATATTTTATAATAAGGGAATTTCACCAGTAATGTAAAAAATTATAAAATCTGTTTTAAAAAAAATGTTTTTTCATGTAATACGTATACATGAAAAATTTCTAAAATTTTCAACAAAAAAAAAGTTGGCATGCCATTTTGAAGAAATATTTAGTTATCACTTAACCCTTTCGGACCCTGCGTTACTCTCATGTAACATTTTTTTAAAAATTCGTAAAAAATTTTTTTTTTATATATGGTCATAATTTTGAAAAAAAGATTTAAAAAATGTTAATGCAGAAAGTGTTTTGTTTTTTTTTGCTTAGAAGAAGTAGCATACATTATAGTTTCATAAAAAGTTATTTTCTCAGTTCTCCGACTTTTTTTGGTGGTCATAGGCAATGCATGTTACTTACATATAGGTAACATGAGAAAAACACATTAGTTTTGCTATTTATTATTTTGGAAAATAACTTGTTGCTATTCATATTTCTTAGTTGTGATGTTTTTGACCCGATAATACCGAAAAAACATTTTTTAATATTGATTTTCATAGCTTGGGTTCGAAAGGGTTAAAAACGAAAATTTTAAATATTTCACTGACCCGTTTTCAAAAAATTGATTTAAAAAAAAAAAGAGGTTGTCTGTAAATTCGGTTTACGGACAATGATTTTACGTGGTAACGTCGTCAGAAAACAGGTTGTGTGCTTTTGTTTTAAATGAGTCAATTGAAGCGTTTATTTATTTTAAACAATCATAATTAACAAGAAAAAGCTAAACAAAAAATACCTTTTTTATTTTCTCATTATATTAATTTTTTTATTTTAAAAGCTTACACAAAAAATTATGCAATTTAATAGCCAAGTATTTCTTCTTAAGAATAAAACCATTTTAAAATTTTTGCAATTCGCATTTTCATCAAAAAAAGCAAACAAAACATGAATTTTTATCTTCTCACGTTATTAATTCCATTTTTTCCCTAACAACCTATACAAAATTTTATTCCATCTGAAAGCTTATTGTCTTAGCTCAAAATATCTATATCGATCAGGTCTATGAGACATCCACAAATAAAGCTAGAATTTTTTGAACTCGATCAAATTTCATTAAAAAATGCAAAAACAAAAACATTTATATTTATGTTCTCAGGCTATGGAATCAATTTTTTTGTTTGATAACCTAACCTATACCATGTGAAAGCTTATTATTTCACCTTTTATATGACATATCAATCTCATTTCAAAGATGCCTACCTACAAGAGAAGTTAGAATTTTTTAAAGTCAACCATGTCGAATTTCCAGACTGAGATTACGGAACTTCCCACACTGGTGGCTGTTCGGGGGGCAACAAATCTCCACTGGGGTTTTGAGGTTTTTCGCAAGTTTCTTGATTTAACATTGTGTAGCTTGTAGTTAGTCTAGCGTTATGTGTGATATACCAAATGAAAGGTAATTGTATCAGGATGCTCATAAAAGTTTAATAAAATTTCTATCTGCTCTTTGTCAAAAGTTATAACCTGTTGAATTCTAAAATTTTATTTTACCGTTATCTCAAAATTGTGTTTACGAAAATCATTGAAACTTCACACACATTTATTCGTGGTCATGGTCTATCATTACTTCATATACTTTATTCCTGTATCTATTAAAGAAAAAAAGATAAAAATAAAAAACGATGAAAATCGGTTAAAAACGGTCAAAAAACGTGTTTTTTAAAAACTTGTTTCTTCCGTTATTCAATAAACGATTCCAATTTTTTGCACATGTATGCATACAGCCAAAACCTAAATGTATTATAAGTTTGAGATTTCTTGAACGCTCCAAAAAAAAGCTAAAAATCAAAAACTACCCAAAAATACCCCTAAAGAAGAAGGTGTTATTCAAAAATTCATATTTCGAAACTCAGAGTGTTGGAAAAAAATCCGTATTAGACCCCTAATTTTTTTTCCCTCATCTTTCACCTGGCACCTTTAGAATTGTCAAAAAAAAATTCCCTTCCCAAAATCATCATTTTTTCATAGCCCCAACACGTGTACAACCTTCAAACCAAAACCTTTTAGACCAAATTTCATCTTTCCGTTTTACCCCTGTTAACCCTATTAAATGACGGAATTTTTAAAAATCCTTCATTTGGATTAAGGTTTAGGTTATTATCTTTCAAATAAGCTATAGAAGATTTTTGTATCTCTAATAGTTTATTTTTAATTTTGAATTGAAATTTTTGCTGCGAAATTTGCCGCGAGTGTGAAACGTTAGAGAATGGCGTCACTGTTTTTTGGTGGCTGCCATGGTTCATCGATTTATAAGACGTTATTACGTAAAAAAAAAAATAAGTATGTATTATTATTAAAAAATCCAAAAAATTTTTTTTTTTTGAAAATTTTCTTAAATTTTAGTACTGTTTTTACTTAAAAGCCTTTGTATAAAAATTTTCATTGAAATCGGGTTAGTCGTGTACGATATACTCAGAAGTAATAAAAATTCTATGGCAGTTGACAAACCAAAAAATCTACCTACCCTCTCCTTTTTCCAGATTGAAATACACACGAAAAAGTTTTTCATTTGCAGTGGAACAGGAATTTTGTGTGAAATGTCAATCAGCTGGCTTGAAAAATAAATTTGCATCAGGAAAAGAAATAAATAGGTACAGTATAAAAAAAAAATAATTGTTCTTTTCGAAAAAAAATTCTTTGAGTCATTTTTATAATCGATTAATATAGCATTTTTATTTCAAATCGGATTAAAACATCACAAAATATCTACATATTTGAAAATTTTTCCTGATTCAATTTCCTAATCGCTATAACCGGCCCCTTACCTAGCCAAAAGTTTGAATCATTCAAGGTTGCCCCCATTTAATATGTTAAGTTTCCATCCTATGAGTGCTAATATACCACCGGTGACACATTATTTCAAGTAATTTATTAATGATGAATTTTGTATAAAGTTTGGTTTGAAGCTTGAACCCACTCCTCATTTACTCAAATTTATTTACATTCATTATAGCCAAAGTTATATACGACAATTACCATGCACGTTTAAATTTCTAAATATTAATACGGAAATGAATAAAAAAACATGCAGTAAAAATAACACTACTGGTCAACAAAATTGAACTTTTTTTTGCAATAACAACCAAAATATACTTTTCTATAGGTTTTTGATTTGCTGAACACGAATCTGTAGTCAGAAAAATTTGATTGGCCTCCGTTTTTGAAATGTTACCATTATAAAATGCTAAAAAACGTCATTCCCTGCAGAATTTTGACCCCAACCCTTTTTGGGATCGGGTCAAAATTCTGGCTTCAAAATTCTGCTTTTCAAAATTCTGCTTTACTAACGAAAATTCTGTTTTTCAAAACTCTGCTTTTTTTCTATTCTGCTTTTCAAAATTCTGCTTTTTAAAATTCTGCTTTTCAAAATTCTGCCAGTATTATACTTAAACAAAAAAATTCTGCCAATTCTGTTTTTTTTTTTATAGCATATGAACTGACTAAAGAAAAATACACCTCATTAATGTAATTCAACATTGGTATGGTACTTTCCTAAATTTTTTTTTTTAAGTGTCGCAAATATTTTTTAAAATGCATAGACTGACTTTCTTTCAAATAAATTCTGTAACTTATTGGAACCGATGTTGTTCGATACAAAATATTCATTTTCTTATTCAAATTTTTGAATATTCATCTTTATTTGATAAATTAAAAAAATTTTAATTATTTTTGGAAATGTATTAAAAACCTTTTCTTAATATTTTCAAATTTATTCATTTATAAAACAAAAATTAATTTGCATTCAAAGAATGACAAATTATGAAAGTAAGTAATCAAATAAGCAGAAAATTTTTCAAGAAGATGATTTTACAAATTTTTGCAAAAATTAAAAAAGGGTTTGGAAAATGTTAAAAAGCGGGCGCTTTTTAACATTTTCCAAACCCTTTTTTTTTAGTTTTTCCAGAATTTTGAAAAACAGAATTTTGAAAAGCAGAATTTTGAAAAACAGAATTTTGAAAAACAGAATTTTGAAAAGCAGAATTTTGAAAGCAGAATTTTGTAAAGCAGAATTTTTAAAGCAGAATTTTGACAAAAGAATTTTGACCCCGTCAGAATTTTGACCCCAACCCTCTGTTTTTTGTGGGGTAATTCATTATGAATAAATTTGTAACGGTGATTAAATTTTAAATATCTCGGGCAGTTAAACAGAATATCGGAAAGATTTAAACATTTTTTGGAAGAATAAAACCAGTTCTTATAGGAACCTTAACAAATTTATTCATAATGAATTACCCCACATAAAAACAGAACCTTGAAAACAGCCAAAATGACGTTTTTTTGGCATTTTCGTAATATTTCAAAACGGAGGCCAATACATTTTTTCTGACTTCAGATTCGTGTTCAGAACATCAAAAACCTATAGAAAAGTATATTTTGGTTCTTGTGGCAAAAACCTTGTTGACCAGTGTAATTAATTTAATAATGAAAGCTCTTGTTTCATTCTCAGATGCCCACACTATTTTTCTTTGTAATAAGTGTTAATGACAATTTAATGAACCTATGTCAATTCTTAATGTAAACTTCAGAGTGCCTTAATCTCACAACTTCTAAATTCTGCAGTGTTAAAAAATAGAAATAACTCAAAGTGGCAGGTATTATTTTATGAAATAATGATTACAGCTTAAATTATTATGTAATTTAATAGTTCTCAATTGAAATTTTAGTTATCATCATAGATTTATTGTTAAATTGAAAACTGAGGGCGACGAACGGCGCGCAATTAAAAATCTGCTTAAATTAAACACACAATTTTACGATTGACCTGGAATGCTATGAATTACTTATTAGAATTAACAAGTCACGTACGAATAAGTTGTAATAAATTGAAGACTGTTACATGATAAAAAGCTCGCATCATTTCAAGCCCTTTGCATTTTCTTTGGCTGTGTTTTTTTGCAAACTTATAAATACTGACAAATTATAAAAGAAGACATTCATTAAATATTATTATTGCAATGGAACGTTGGCAAAATCGTGTTGCCGTAATTACTGGTGCAAGTTCGGGAATAGGTGCAGTCATTGTCAAAGATTTAGCTATAGCTGGTGTTATTGTTGTTGGACTCGCAAGAAGGGTTGAAAAAGTTGAAGAATTGAAAAAAGGATTAACCAAAGAAGAACAAAAACGAATTCATGCTGTCAAGTGTGACGTTTCTAATGAAAGTTCAGTTAATTCTGCATTCCAATGGATAACGAAGTCATTGGGTGGAATTGATATATTAGTTAATAATGCTGGCATGTTGAGTCCTGGCAAATTGTCCACAATGGATATTTCAAAAGTTCGTCAAGTGATTGATACAAATGTTGTGGGTGTGGTACATTGTACACAACATGCTTTTAAAAGTATGAAAGAGCGTAATTTCGATGGACATATTCTGATAATAAATAGTATTGTAGGACACAAAATACCAGTAATGCCAAATCGTGTTGATATGAATATTTATCCTCCAACAAAATATGCAATTACTGCTATAACAGAAATCTATCGACAGGAATTTAAAGGACTCGGGACAAAAATTAAAATCACCGTAAGTTTGTTATTCAATTAAATTGTATTTTGAGATCTACAAAGCTTTTTGAAAATTGAAAAAAATTCACTTTTGTTAATCATTTTATGTGTTTTTTTTTTCGTTTTTCTTAGAGCATTAGTCCAGGATTGGTTCACACAGAAAACGAATATATAAAAAGCTTTTTTGGAGACTGCATTCTTCAATCAGAAGATGTCTCAAGTGCAGTTATGTACGCAATATCGACTCCACCTCACGTTCAAGTGCATGAATTGATATTAAAGGCAGTTGGAGAATCTTTGTGATAATTTTTGTCACCTTAAGATTAATATTTAAGTCATATTTGCGTGATCTTAGAAACTATTGCGTGTTCATGATTTTCTTAACTTTTTCTGTCAGAAAATAAAATTAAGAACTTTAACATTTTTAATATTTTATGTGACGATGTGTTCTTGATGCATTTTTTTTTATTAAGGATACAAACAAGCATACCTATGTACAATTTTAAATATTATGTAGAAATAAATTCTTTAAAAATTCATTGAAGGCATGTATTAAAAAAAAATTTCTTATTTTTGATATCAAGGTTTTTTAAAATGTTATTACTACGTAATATTTTTTTCTTTTTTATTATTTTCGATATTTTCATTCTTTTGTCCTTAAAATGAAACAAAACATTACTGAAAGTAATTATTTGTAATTTTACCAAAAAATATAACACCGTGCCTTCAAATAAGTATAAATTCACGTTTTTTTAAGGTGGCATATTTTTTGGAACAAAATATGTATTTTTAGATGTACTTTTTCAGACACCAGAAATTTTATTTCTTTTTTAAAATGGCTGCTGATGTTTTTTAGGCTTTTAATACAATTCTATTTAAAGTTAATACTCTTTTATTAAAAAAGAAGACGAGAGTTTAATTTAATTTGGTTCTTAATTAAAATTTCTTATATTTTAATAATTTTGATGACATTTTAAAGTTTTTTTTTTGTATTCAAAATATGGTTATTAATAAAAATTCATATGTGCAATTCACACGTGGTTGAAGTGAAACCTTAAAAATCATTTAAAAAAAAATCGAAAAAATTTAACTTTTTTTATTCCATCACTTTTTTTATATGACAATGACAACCTACAATAAATAATAAATAAATATAAATTTATACAATCTGAAAGCTTATTGTTTCAGATCAAAATATTTATATCGACCACGTCTATACAACATCTACAAAAAGAGATAGAATTTTTTTAACCCAATTAGTTTTCATAAAAAAAGCAAAACAATCAATCTCTTTTCTCTTCTAACGCCATTAAATCCATGTTTTAAAAGACAATCTATAATAAATTTTATATCATTATTATTTCACCTTTTATATGACGCTTCAATCATATTTCTACCATGCCTACAAAAAAAGTAAGAATTTTTTAAAGCCAACCATGTCGAAATTTCAAACTGAGATTACGGTACTTCCTCTACTGCTGGCTGGTCATCGGCAACAAATCTTCACAGATGTTAGGTATTTTTCAAGTTTTTCAACTAAAGATTATCACAACAAAAACATTACTGTTAAAAAAAAGAGCCAAGTTCTCCTATGTTCAAGTTATGCTAGCACAAAAAGTACTGAAATGTAAAAGTGTACCAAGTTCTAAAGCTTGGCTTTAAATTTGTATAAATAAAATGTTGATTGTTCTCTTGACAATTTTTCTCTAAATTACCGATTTTTAAAGCTATTTGGAAAATTTCCAAGTAAACAATCAACATTTTATGTATACAAATTTAAAGCCAAGCTTTAGAACTTGGTACACTTTTACATTTCAGTACTTTTTGTGCTAGCATAACTTCAACATAGGAGAACTTGGCTCTTTTTTTAACAGTAATGTTTTTGTTGTGATTTCACTACTTTTTGCAAGGCAGAGAATATGGGCGGTTACCACGATCCTTTTCTAAAATTGTCAAATTTTAAATTTTTTTCTTTTGTATAAACTACCAGGTATACCATGTCTCTCAAGTTAGCAGAGCAAGGTCAGCAGAACATATGTTTTGTTATTGGATCTTTTAGTGCTTATTAAGTGCTAATTAAGTGCCCCAAAATTAAATTAAGTGCTACTTTTGGAGAAAATAAATGTTCTGCTAACTTGATTTAAAGTTAGCAGAGCAATTACCAGAAAATGCCCTTAGCTGCTCGTAGAAAAATCGGGTTTGGTATAATATTTAGGTGCTAATTAAGTGCTCTACGAATCCCAAAAAAAATTTCCAAAAATAATTTTTTTTCCAAAAATAATTTTTTTTCTGTGATTTTCGAAAATTTTTTTTTTTTTTCAAACTGTCTTAAATAATTAAGTGCTTAACTAATATAAGTTAAGTACCCCATTTTCCGAAGAATTTTCCGAGATTTTCCATTAAAAAAAAAATATTTTCATTTTTCATACAAATTCGTGTTCTGCTAACTTGAATATTGATTTTTTCAAAAAATTCCCCTTTTTTCGACAAAATTCGACTTAAATAATTGAATGTTCGACTAATTTGAATTAAGTGCTCCATTTTCCGAAGAATTTTCCGAGATTTTTCATAAAAAAAAATATTTGCATTTTCTATACAAATTCGTGTTCTGCTAACTTGAATTTGGATTTTTTCAAAAAATTCAATTTTTTTCGACAAAATTCGAATTGAATAATTAAGTGCTCGACTAATTTGAATTAAGTACCCCATTTTCTGAGATTTTCCAAAATCAAAATTCAAGCTAGCAGAACACGAATTTGTATGGAAAATGAAAATATTTTTTTTTAATGGAAAATCTCGGAAAATTCTTCGAAAAATGGGGTACTTAACTTATATTAGTTAAGCACTTAATTATTTAAGACAGTTTGAAAAAAAAATTTTTTTCGAAAATCACAGAAAAAAAATTATTTTTGGAAATTTTTTTTTGGATTCGTAAAGCACTTAATTAGCACCTAAATATTATACCAAACCCGATTTTTCTACGAGCAGTTTAGGGCATTTTCTGGTAATTGCTCTGCTAACTTTAAATCAAGTTAGCAGAACATTAATTTTCTCCAAAAGTAGTGGAGCACTTAATTTAATTTTGGGGTACTTAATTAGCACTTAATAAGCACTAATAGATCCAATAGTTCTGCTGACCTTGCTCTGCTAACTTGAGAGACATAGGTATACCATTCTACCAAATTTTAATGTTCTAAGAAAGTTAGAAATGCTCTATAATATTTGATGAAAAATTCAGCGGAAATGGGCGATTGCCACGCCCCCTGGCTGAAATTCTCAAATTTTAAATTTTTTCCTTTGTATAAACTACCAGCTCTACCATTCTACCAAATTTCAAGATTCTACGATAATCAGAAGTGCTCTATAATATTTTATGAAAATTCAGCGGAAATGGGCGGATGCCACGCCCCCTGAATTGAAAATCTCAAGTTTTCGATTTTTTCCTTTATATACCTACATCACAAGTCCTATCACCGTGTAAAATTTCAAGTTTCTACGATATCGGGAAGTTCTCCATAATTTTGATGATCTGTTAGTGAATCAGTGAGTCAGTTACGGTTTTTGCGATTTTTAAAGCCCTATATCTCAGAAACTACTCATCGTAGGAGGCTGATCAGCTCAACAAATGTAGCGATATTGAAATTTCTAGCATCTTTGGTGTGGAAGTTAGAGGGGGGTCGAAAATGGCCTGAGTTGTTTCCTGTAAATAAGGGTGTAGTGCCAAAGTTGCTAGAGAACTTGGCTGGGCACTATCGTGCCCCATGATATAACTTGTAGAGCACGTACCGTTATTTGTGATATATTAAATGAAAGGTAATATTATCAGCATGCGTATTAAAGTTAAATAAATTTGTTATGTGCTCTAGATCCAAAGATATAACGTGTTTAGAAATAGACATTTTTCCACTGTTATCTCAGAATTTTTATTATAAAATTAATTGAAATTTTGCACAATCATAATTTATTTAATAACCTATTTACTGTATAAATTTCATTCATCTATCTATTACAACGTGTCGCTTTCAAAAACGGGAGCTAATGATTTTCTTTTTACTTTGGATTCGAGTTCAGCACACCGAAAACCTTCAGAAAAAGTATATTTTTGTTTCGGCAACAAAAAAAAAAGTTTGATTTTGCTAACCAGTGTTATTATCAACGAAAAAAAACCTCTAATCGATTTGATTTAATTGATTTTATGTGATGGACTAATCCATGAGTATCACAAAAAAAAAAATGAAATTATATCATCCTTCTCTATCCCTTTTGATGGGAAAACGGAAAATTTACAAGTTTCAAATGTTTTCTTCCCCAAAGACATGAGAAAAGTACAAACCAATATCATCGAATGTTTTTATGATTAATGGTTAAAAATTTTAAAGTTCAACATATGTTAAGGTCAAAAATCACCCCCCAAAACTTTAATAAAATAAAAAAATAAATGCCATCTTTCTTATGATAGACTGAGATAAAATATCTACTGCTACCATATCGTCTTTTGCTGATTCCTGATTGACTCCATTCCAAAAAAAAAAAAAGATAATCGATTTTCGATTTTACGCTTACTTAGGCCTGCTGATTGCAATCAAAAA
Organism: Episyrphus balteatus; assembly: GCF_945859705.1. NCBI lineage: Eukaryota > Metazoa > Arthropoda > Insecta > Diptera > Syrphidae > Episyrphus > Episyrphus balteatus. The sequence goes on along the minus strand of NC_079135.1, from coordinate 119,059,760 downwards.
AGTTTTGATGAAGACTTTTGAGTGCCATCCACCGTCACTCTGCCACCGCCAACGTCGTCGCCACCACCATCACCGTCTACGCTACAATCATCACTTATAAGGAAGTATTAAAAAATCTATATAAAATAAGTGTATGACGATGGTGGGTATGATTATTATCAGCTGTGCTTTGCGGTCTGCTGTTGAGTGTTGGTTGAATTATCAAGACGAAATCTCTTCTTACTAAGTTTTTTGAGTGAAGATTAATTTATTTTTATTTTTTTTTTCCTTAAAAGATGATGATGATGATGGAATATCGGAACCTGACATTTTATACAGAGGGGAGAATTTCTTTTTTTTTTGCTCTTAAAAACCTATTGAAGGAGAAAATCCAAGATTAAATTTCATTAAAGATTATGGGATTATTTTCAAAGTGCAATGAAATGTAATCCTATAAAGTTTTGAGAACCAAAAGGTTATTTCGATTGGAGTCTTTTTCTTTTGCTATTTTCTATCAGTTTTAACAAATTTTGTATTAATTTTTAAAGTTCAAACATAACCGGTCACTGGGGTGTATGAGTAACTTTTTTTTTATTTTTTTAACAAATTCGTATTCTTATTCTCTGCTTTCGTTGTTTTGACAAGGGCAGTCGAAAATGACTTTACAATAACTCTTCATCACAAGAGAAACATTTTTTTTTAAATAATATACATATATTTTTATTATTTATTGTTTAATATTCCAAAAAAAAAAAAAATAAGATTTAACATACTGCTCTATCACCTTTTTGGTCTACTCCTTTATTGTCGCAGTAAAGTTTGTTTACCTGGAGAACAACTGTAAAGTGAAAAAAGCAAAAAAAAAAAAACAAACAAAAAATCATTCCATTTCTAATAAATTGTGTTGAAAACAAAAACAAACTTACGTCTGTCGCCGGCCGAGTTTGGTTGACAATCACTCTTTGTTGTTTTAACGCACATCATTCCTTTGCGGCAACATATTAATTCCATTCCATTATTATTATTATTATTATTTGGTGTATTCATGGTTGGTTTCGCTGGCCAAAAATTACCTTTAGCTGTCTGAATGCAGATAACTGCAACTGGAATTTATACAAAAATTTAAATTATAATTGAAAGTCAAAAACAAAACAAACAAAAAATAATTTGAAATCTTACAAATTGCAATAATGAGACTGATAAAAATTTTCATTTTAATTAATTTTCTTGCGTTTTTTTTTTATGTTTGCTTGTTTAAGTTTGTGGAATATACTGTGATAATTTTTTAAATATTCAGACTTTTTATACATTTGAAAGTCGAATGAAATTATTTGCTTTAAAATAGATAGTAGAAGAAAAAAAAAATTAAACAATATTTGCAAAAGATTTGGGTTATAATATTTAAGTATTTTTGCAAAAATTTTATCTATCTCATCTGACAGAGATATAATAATAAGAATTTTGGCAAGTTTTTATCGTTTTATTGTTGTTTTTATAGACTTTTGTTAAAAGAGATTATTAGATAATTAAAAAAAATTATTTTAACTTTGCCAAATAACACACTTAGTATCTATGGAATCGAATAGAAAAAGTAACAATTAAATGATTACATGCACATTAATGATATTTGATAGAATTAAATGGTAAAACATACATCAGATTTTAGGTCAGACCTTAGTCTTGATAATGTCGGGTGCCATCTTTAAAATACGAACAAGTATTCGGCAACTTAGGATTTTAGTAGGGTTGCCGAGTACTTTCTTATAATTTAGAAATGGCACCCGGCATTCAAAAGATAGAAGAGAGTGTCAGCAGTTTTAGGCTTCGACTCTTTCAATATCATAGATTTTGGATGAAAAGTGAGTCTTTTTAGTGTTTTTTATTTAGATATTTGAACTGTTTAATATAGTTTGGCGGTGTTTTTTTTTTCATTTGAACTTGCTCTTGCTCTTAGAGTTCAAGTTACTCAAGTTTTTAAGACTTTTTATATAGAAAGTTGGGAAATGTAGGTATATAAAAACAAAAAAAAAAAAAAAAAAACAAATACAAAAAAATAATATTCATAATTTTTTATAAATAATTTTTTGAAAAAAAAGTTTTAAAATAAAATTGGTATGCCATTTTGTAGAAATCACTAATCAACATCTTAAAACAAAAATTCAAAAAAATTTAATGTCCCGTTTTCGAAAATTTGATTTTTCAAAAAAAAATTTTCAATTAATCAAAAAATAATTTTTTTCAAAATTTTATTTTTGGCTTATATTAAAGTAAATAAATGCTTTTGTATAAAAAAAATTCGTTGAAATACAATAAGCAGTTTTGCGGAAAATCCGATTTGAAAAAAGCGGTCCTATGGCAGGTACCGTTAATAATAATTTTCAAAAAAATTTTATTCTTCAAAAGATAAACGTTGTTTAAAAACTAACATTTGAATTTTCTTAACAAAATCGTTGGAGCCGCTTTCGTGAAATTAAACTTTTCCGAAATTTTTGTATGACAGGTACCGTTATTTTTGGTCCAAAAAAATTAATTCCAAAAACCCCTCTGGAGAGTCTCCAAAAACTGCTACATAGCAAGTTTGGAGTCAATCGGTCCATCCGTTTAGGCTCTAGTTCCTTATACAGACAGATAGACAGACTGACAGACGGACTTCCGGGACCCAATTTTTTGGCATTCTCTATCATCGCAATGTGATGGAAAAATGTTATCTCAACTTTTTTTTTTGTACGAATGCAAAAGCTACAATTAATGGCAAAAGAAAAAAAATTAAAAAAAGTGATTTTTTAAAAAAGTCTCCACGGGCCTCATCAAACCGGAAGTGCACTTCTGAAACCTTAAATTGAAAAAAAAAATGACTGGTTGGAGCTACAAAATTAATTTTTGTGCAACAAATTAGCATTTAATTAGCTACAATTTTGGGCATCAAAAAAATATTAATTTTCCTACTTTCGTCCTCTAACTTCAATCTTATTTAACCAAGTTAATGTAATTGAAAAGCATTTAAAAAGCTTCAAAAGTCGTAAAAAATTAAAATAAAAAGAGCATAACAAACAACTTAACAGAGAATTATTATATACTTAAATCTTCAAAAAAAAAAAAAATGTAGGTAAGCTAAAGAATTAAATGACACACCTACCAAGGTTTAATTTGGTATCAAAATAGAACTTGCGAAAAAAATAAAAACGTCGTAAATAAGTAAAGTAAAAGATTTTCTAGAAATCATTAACTTTGAAAAATTCAAAATTTTTTAATGGAACATTATTTTCTAAATATGTCCATTTTCTAAGCTTTTTTGTTCTATTAATTACACTGGTCGGCAGCAAAAATTAAGATCAAACCATACCATATAATGTTTACCTTGAACCCGTACACAAGAAATTTAATTTTAAAATAGCGCCACTCTTCGTGTACTTTTAAAATACAGTTTGATTAAGGTTTGATATTTTTGTATTAAAAACAAAAGAACTGAGTATTTAACTTTAATTCTTACCAAGACAAAGTTATTGTTTAGGTACCTTGGAACTATTTTGCAATCCACATTTCTTATATTTCAATACTTTTGATTACATTTTAATGATTTTTATATAAAAAATTAATTTTTTTTAAATACAAACATATTTAAAATTATATAGTAAAAAATGTATTTAAAAACTAATGTTTTTGACGTGATAACGTCTTATAAATCGATGAACCATGGCAGCCACCACAAAAAAGTGACGCCATTTTCTACCGTTCCACTCTCGCACTTTTGCAGTGCGGCAAAAATTTCAATTAAAAATTAAAAATAAACTATTATAGATACAATCATCGTCTATAGCTTATTTGAAAGATAATAACCTAAAGTTAAATACATTTAAAGGATTTGAAAAAATTCTATCTTTTAATAGGGTAAATAGGGGTAAAACAAAATTTAAAAAAATTGGCTATTTTCTAAATGCGACATGGTTGGCTTTAAAAAATTCTAATTTTTTTCTAGGCATCGCAGAAATAAGATTGAAACGTCATATGAAAGGAGAAATCATAAGCTTTTACATGATATAAAATTTGTTATAGGTTGTCTAAAAAAAATTGATTCAATAGCGTGAGAACAGAAAATTATATGTTTTTTTTTTGCTTTTTTAGATGAAAATTGATCGAGTTCAAAAAATTCTAGTTTTTTTGTAGATGCCTAATAGACGTGATCGATATATATATTTAGAGCTTAAGCAATAAGCTTTCAGGTGGTATAAAATTTATTATAGGTTGTTATATCAAAAAAATGAATTTTTGGGTGATGGAAATGATTTTTTCACTTTTTTTATCAGAAATGATTGTTTTTAATAAATTATTTTAATACTTTTTGCGCATTGTAAAAATTTAAAAATGGTTTTATTGCTTAGAAGAAATATTTGGCTTTTTAATGGTATAATTGTTTTTGTAAGCTTTTAAAATAAAAAAAATTAATATAATGCGAAAAGAAAAAAGGTAATTTTTTTTAAGCAATTTTTTTATAATTGTTTGAAATAAATAAACGCTTCAATTGACTCATTTTAAAAGCACACAACCTGTTTTCTTACGACGTTATCACGTAAAATCATCGTCCGTAAACCATCTTTACAGACAACCTCTTTTTATTTTGAAAAAGGCTTAATTCCAAAGGTTGTCTTATAAGGTATTTATTAAAGGTCTCCTGCCTGGAACACCTTATTCATTAAATTTGTTCTTTTTTTTCACTTAAGTTGTTATACCTATAGTTGTTATTTTGGAAAAAACCGAAAATTTTTTTTGTGCAATATTTGAATGTACATACCTATATTTAAAAATACTGTCGGAAAATTTCACATTGATACGGCAATTAGTCACGGAGAAATAAGCGTAGGTATATGTGAGGACGTTTGAACTAAGTTTACATGGTTCTCACTATTTTCAAAAGCGTTTTTCTCGAAATGATGTTTTCAAAGTACATGAGCAAAATTTCTCCTAAACAGCTGAACCGATCGGCTTAAAATTTTCACACAATCTTCTTACATACTTTTGACAGGTAATGAACGAAGGAATAATTTTCCTGACAATAATTCGCTTTTTAAGCCACTTTAAAGTGAAAATTTTCTTGGTAATAAACGATTTTTTTTTTAAATCAAAATTTTTACTATTCCTTCGTTCATTACCTGTATTCAACTATTCTAAAACCGAATCTTTTTTATTTTTATTAATTTGGATCAGAGATGTCTTCCTCACTGCCAGACACCTTTTTGTGGAAATCCTCTAAGAGATCTACTACAAAAATAACGGAACTCAATATTTTTGTAAATATGAAATAAATTAATTAAATAAATTAATTTCGCTATATATGTCCATTTATTGTTAGTATTAATTTAATAGAAAGCCTCTTCATAAAAAAATTCATGAAAAAGCACGATTTTTTCGCACTCACGAATAGATTTAACCCCCTAAAGAGAAAATATTCTTAACCCAGTTTTGTATAGTTTATTTTATTTCGTTTGTCAACATGAAAAAAAAAATAATTTAAATTTATTTATTTATGTTAGTAGAATATTGACATAACACAATGCGTGTTGATTATTATCTATTTATTTAACTTAAACTTTTTTCAGCTCGCATGCAACCTTGACTCGTATTATATTTTATATTTATTCAAACTAAAGTTAGAGACAGTGTTAAGTAAACTTAACAATTATCATCTTTCTATAATTTCTTTATTTTTCTTTCTTTCAATTAGTCCAAAATAGCGTTCAGGTACACGCTTGTTCTCAATAACCATTTAACCTAAATTCTCCAAGTTTAATCAAATATTTATCTCTTATCAGTTTTAAACAAAATTTTACAATCTTTTTAGACTGATGTTATAAAAATATATTATCTTAAAATTACAGTTAAAAAAAATAATGGAAAGATCACAGTGAGTCATGGAGTTTCTCTTTAATTTCGTTTCATTGTTCAAACGATTTGACAAAAAAACGAAAATTTAAAAAATGCCTGTTTGTGGAGACATAAAAGCTACAGTATTCATTTTACTTTAATAAAACTTGGTGAAGATATTCAATTGAATCTACAGATAAACATAGGATATTTTTTGTTTTTAAAATTTGCGAAGTCCTTTTAAAAATTTCTTTAAAACCCGTTGTATTAAAAATTTCTAGTATTTCAAAAATACATCCAACTCTCAGGAATCCCTTACAAATCAGTCCATCAGAATGGTCTTGTTTGTATTTTACCTCATCAACAACTGATACAATATAAGACCCCTTTGGCGTGAAAAGCTTACTTATCTATCGACGAACAGTGTTGAAATTGCCCCTGTGGCATGGAATTTGTATGGTATAGAAATCCTAAAACATCTGTAACAATGCAAAACCAATTAGTAAAGACATCAACCCTGAAAACCTTGCCTCTTGTACAATACATTCCCCCGTACTTACAACACCTTGGCAAAAGTGACAGGTGAGCAGAAAATTAGAGGAACGGAAAAGCGGTAAATCACAAGCACATTTTCTTTTCCCGTCGTCCTTTAGGGGTTCGCATCCAAACCCTGCTGACGCTGAGTATATGCTAGCAAGGATATTAGTGCAGTGTATAGTATCGTATCCTATTTTGCAGACTATGAATTTTCCACACACTCGGTCCTCCACAGTTCATCATTCCGATTTTGTCGAAGTATATTGATTGGCAAATATGTGGAAGAGAATGAAGAGGAATTTCTATATGGAATTCATCGTCATCGAAAGGGAGAAGAGAGGCGAAGAAAATGCTTAATCCATGGGCAAATACTCAATCAGGATCAGGGGCGGACTGGGAGTCAAAGGGCCTTCCGGGACTTTTAGGAAAAGGGCCACAAAATACTTACATAATTATTTACTTACTCGAAATATTTAAAAATAAAAGTTGATATGCAGAAATTGTTTTTTTATATACAGTGGTCGAAAAATAATTAGAAACAAGCTCTTTTTTTTTCAAAATGTATGTATGTTCTTAATATAAATAAAAAATATTAGAAATATTTTTTAACAGAGACATTTGAAGAGCTTGATGTTTTTATTAACGATCTCGTCTTTATTGCACCTTCTTTTTCTAAAATATAAGGGGTTGGTCTGTCAGGAATATTTGTTAAGGACGTTTTATCTATTTTTTTGGAACATGTGGCAATTTACGAGGACTGCAACCACATTAACTGACTTATAGAAATTAGTCGGTGATAGTCCTTTTTATTAATTGTACCTACTTTAAATTAATTGACCAAGTTTGGAAAATGTAAATGCTAAAAATCATTTATTTTTTCAAATAAAAGCATTTATTTTTAAAAGTTTTCGTGAATTTATCCAGTGCTTTTGTTTGTCATGTTAAAGCTTCACAAGAAAAAGTTTTTTGAATAATGAACCCTTTAAAATTTCAAAACTTTTAATTACATGTTACAAAAAAAAAAATAATATTTTTAACAGTTACTAACAGTACCTTTTACTGAACCGGTAAATTAGGTACTTCGACAAATTAATTAAATTTTATATCATTTTTTAAATTGATATTAAAATTCTTATAAAATTAAATTAAAAATATTTTTGTGAGTTATCAGGTACATAAAAAGCTTTGATATTCTGAGCAACTTTATCTATGCATTCTATTACGATTTTATAATGTTTTTTGTCCCGGATTTTGCTCCCAGAAATATGGTCACCGACGGTGACTCACCGTAATTATACCATAACTCGTGTTTGCTAAAAATTTGTTAAATATTTTGTATACAAAGGGTGTCCCAAAAGTAATGGATCAAACGAAATATGCTGATAGGCTAACTTTAGGACTCTCAGAATTTGGTAACTTGTTCATCTCAAATTCTTACGGTTTTCGATTTAATGCAGTTTTTGCGTAATTTCGAAAAGTCCCGACTTTGCAACTGTATTTTGCTCCCTCCGCTCATAATAGATTTTTGTTTTTTACAATTCTTTCACTAAAACATTTCTTAATAATAAGAAATAATTAATAAATCAAAATATTTTTTGCTGCAAATCAATTAAGAGTTCAATATTTTTTAAAAACTCAATTTGTTACTTTTATTTCAAAATTTTGTCACCTAAATCTCTAATTAGGGGAGATTAGGTACTGTTGAAGCAAAGGACGGTTGAAACAATACAAGTAGCTCGAGAATCGTTAGTGATACAGTATGACTTATAGGGAATCGAATGTATTTGAAATTTCAATTGTTTGTCAAAAGAGCTTTTTTTTCGGAAAATGAGAGGAACTATGTGATCGAAGAGCTACCTTACGGAAAGGGTATGAAATATTGTTTCAGTGTATGTATTTGTTTTTAAAACATTGTGAAAATCGAAAGCTTGGTCTTGTTCAAGCTTTTTTAAAATGAAAGAGAGATATACAAACAAGCTACTAGGGGGAAGAAGAAAAAACATCGTGTTTACTTTTTTGTACTTTTTTGACTTTGTGTTTTGATAGTTCAGGCTTAACACAACAAATAAAGTACCTTGGCACCACTGTTTTTATCGAGAGAAAGTAAAATCTGGATAATTATCTGGATTTTTCAAAAATCTATACAGATAAAGTTTTTGTTGTTTTTTGCCTCGAAAGATTCATATAGGGCCCCCAAACAGAATTCGGTAGGCCTCCAAAGATTCATAGGAGGCCCACAAACAGAATTAGGTAGGCCCCTAAAGATCCATAGGAGGCCTTCTATAAACATGATTCTGTGGGCCTCGAAAGATCCATATGGGGCCCCCTGAAAATCCATAGGGGGCCCACAAACAGAATTCGGTAGGCCCCTAAAGATCCACAGGAGGCCTTCATTGACTTAAACGCCATAAACATGATTCTGTGAGCTTCGAAAGATCCATATGGGGCCCCCTGAAAATCCATAAAGGGCCCAGAAACAGAATTCGGTAGGCCCCTAAAGATCCATAGGAGGCCTTCATTGACTTAAACGCCATAAACATGATTCTGTGGGCTTCAAAAGATCCATATGGGGCCCCCTGAAAATCCATAGGGGGCCCACAAACAGAATTCGGTAGGCCCCTAAAGATCTATAGGAGGCCTTCATTGACTTAAACGCCATAAACATGATTCTATGGGCCTCGACAGATCCATATGGGGCCCCCTGAAAATCCATAGGGGGCCCACAAACAGAATTCGGTAGGCCTTTAAAGATCCATAGGAGGCCTTCATTGACTTAAAGGCCACAAAGATAATTCTGTGGGCCTCGAAATATCCATATGGGGCCCCCTGAAAATCCATAGGGGGCCCACAAACAGAATTCGGTAGGCCCCTAAAGATCCATAGGAGGCCTTCATTGACTTAAACGCCATAAACATGATTCAGTGGGCCTCGAAATATCCATATGGGGCCCTTTGAAAATCCATAGGGGGGCCACAAACAGAATTCGGTAGGCCCATTAAGATCCACAGGAGGCCTACGTTGACTTAAATGCCGCAAACATAATTCTGTGGTCCTCGAAACATACATAGGGGGCTCACAAGCATAATTCTATAGGTCTTGAAAGATCCATAAGGGGCACAATAGATTTATACTGACTAAAAAGGCCAGAAACCGACTTGAAGCATGACGTGAGTGAATTTAAAAATTGAATTTCAAGTGCTTTTAAGAAATGTTTTCTTGCCCGAGGGCCTACCGGGAAAAATCCAGAATGCCCGGTGGGCCAGTCCGCCCCTGATCAGGATATCCCCGGATTCGAGACACGTAACATTTTGCTCACATTTGAGTGCGCCGAGTCAAGTGGAGAGAAAAATCAAAGGACGAGATTATCCAATCCATGAGTATTATGTATGTAACGGATGATGGATATGTCTCTTTATGGCGGCAGATAAAGTTGCCAAACAAACATGTGTGTGGGAGTGTTGTTTGCTGATGCTCCCTGTTTGGTATGCAGACGAAGGAAATATGTTTTATTTTTTTTTTTTTGTTCGTTTGTGTTCTCTAGAGTTGCTCTGCCTCTCGCATTCTATTCAAGTTTTTTGTGTGTGTTTTTTTTTATATTCTTTTTGCTTTTTTCTTTGATATTATTTACAGACGTTGGAAGCCTACTCGAGCAGAAGATGAAGAGAGAAGTTTTCTATCTGATTTTTTTTTTTCATTTTTTTGTTTCATCTTTTCTATGCAAGTTTTATGTTTATAGACGATTATTGGAAAATTAAAGCGATGCAAAAAAAATACGTTATTTTTTGGAAAAGAAGGGTTTTGATTGCCATAAACTTTTGTTCGTAGAACTATTAAATTGAGAGTATCAGCAATTGGATGAAAGTGTTTATCTTTTATAATACTTTAAACGAGTTCTATATTTTTATTTTCAAGCAAGTTTTTTGTTATTCTTGATTAGATTTCGTGGGAACTTTTGAAACAATAGGTATGTATTTTTTTCCCTTTGTTTGAAGATGAATTGCGAAATTTCAGCAACAAACTTTGTAAAGTAACAAAAAATCGAATTCACTTCACTCTTCTCTCTTCTGGTGATTCTGAACATTGTTACCGAATTCCATTTTATTCTTCAAATGTTGCTGGGCACTTCATACACACTTAAGGCGTTTGCTGGGCTCCTGTACCGATTTCCCCCTCACCGTTTAGTTTTAGCCGGGTTTTTAACACTTATTTTAATTTTTTATTAAGCAAAATAAAAGATAATAAAATTTCTGAAATGTATTTGAGGTGCAAAAACAAATAGGGTAAATTAGGGCTTTATGGCATACCTAAGCACAAACTCAAATAACTTTACTACGGACAACAATTTTTACTTCAATCATTTTTTTTTATTAAATTTTTTAAGAAATTAAATTATTTAAGAATTAAAATTCAAGTTTTTTAACAAAAAATAAATTAAATTAAAAACAGTCCAAAAAAAACCATATTGCCCTATGTACGGGCAATATGGCGAACCCCATTTACTTCGGAGCCCTTTACTTTTTTTACGTATATTCGGCATTTCTGAAATATAATTGTAAATAAGTTTCATAAAATTAACGTTAAATTGAGGTTATTTTCAAATTTAAAAAAATGCAGAGACATAATGTAAGTTACTTTTGAAATTAGTTTTACATAATACACAAAAAACACATATACACAAAACTCCAAAAACTTAACACAATTCTTACTTCATTTAAAATATAAAAAGTGATATAATCAAACCAAAACTGAACTCTGCATTTCACTCTTTACAACAAACACGTGCACTGTATACTTACCGAGATACACACAAACAAAAACAAAGCGATATTATATTGGAACCCAGAACCGGTATATTTTTTTTGTTTTCTTTTTTGTTTGGCACAAAAATAATAGCACTGACCTGCGATCGTCACAAGGCTAGTGTTCGACGAAGACGAAAGTTTCTGCATTGGTTTTATTTAAAAAAGAGTATTGGAAGTATGGTAGTTGAGAGGTGCGCCATAATGCCCGGTGCGCCATAATGCCCGAAGTTACCCTACCTACAATTTGATTTTTTTTTTTAATTAAGATGCATTTAAAAAAAAATCAAAATCGTTTATGTCGCTTAACAAAAAAAAAAAACTAATTTTTTATAAGTAAATAATTAAAACAAATATTTTTGAATAAAGTTGGCAATACATTTTTTGCCAAAAATAACAGAACACGTAGAATCAAAGTTTAAAAAAGGGCTCTCTTTTTTCAAAAAATTGATTTTTGAAAAAAAAAAATTGAATCATTTCCTGATATGTATACATATAACTACTGTTTTCCTAATTTCTGACTCTCACTAACCAATTATCTAATTTCAACGAAAATGTTTATACAAAAGCCTGAGATACTTGTAAAATAAAAAAAAGACTGAATTCTTTTTAATATACTCGTTTGCAAGACAATTTTTTGAAAATTAACCCCTATCACTGGTGGTGCCCAAAAAAAGCATGTTTGTAACTTTTTTTTTTTAATTTTATTTTTGGTCTACCTTTTAACCCGAAAAAGATAGAGTGCTAAGTGTTTTTTTGTTATACGTATTTGTGTTTTGGCTCTAATTGCGTGAATGTTATGTCTATATTAGTTTCGCTTTTTATTCAAATTTATTTTGTGTGAAAAATTTCATGCTGGGGCTGGTTGTAACATTTTTCCGGGGCAAGTTGTAACATCCAAAAACATACCTATAGATCTGTTCACTTAGGTATTTATGTTTGCATAAACTGTGACTCAGATTAATATTAATTTTAATTTGTATTCATTCGACTTTATTTTACTTTTTACACGTGAATTGTGATTTTTCGTTTATTTTATTATTATTTATTTTGCATTACAACAAATGCTGTTTATTATCAACTAATGCAAACTAATTATTTGAATAAGTACCAGAGTTCAAACCTTGCTCGGTTTGGAGTTTATTTATTCCACTTTCAGGGAAGAAAGATTTACTTTAACGCTCAACGTAACGATTTTTTCGACTTACCCCACTTTTATCTTACCTACATAAAAATTTTAAAATAGTATAACCAAAAACCCTGGATATGAATGCTTGTAAATGAATTTGTATTTATTTTGGAATTGCAAACACATTTGAACCAACACACACAGGTAAATTTTCCCAAAAACATGGCCAAAATTATTTTTTGTTTTTATTCAATTTATTATTGCATGATTATATCAAAATAAGATAATTTCCATAAAATTCACCATTTTTAAGTAAATTTACACGAAAATTCACAAAAAAGAAGCAAAAAATGAAAAAAGTCGTTTTTTTTACTTTACGCCATAGGGTTTCTTGCATTTGACATTTAATAATACAATATTTATACATTCAATAGATTGAAAAAAACAGTTGAACAGTCGTTATTATAAATAAATAAATAATGCAGGCATAGATAACAACTATATACATAAATAAACATGAGTGTGAGTTTGTATGTGTGTACATCATTCAATGACTTGTGAGTTGTGAAACTGTAACTATAAGTCTGCTTGCTCGATCTCTGGTTCTATTAGAAACTGAAGTATTTCAGAGGGAAACGCATTTTTTGTTTTAGGATTTAGTTTTCTCAAACCACTTATTAATGGGTCAGAAGACACCAAGAGATTATAAAACACATCTTCCATATTTTGCTGCCTCGAAAATTTTCTTGGGAAACTTTCTCGAAACGCTTTATATCTTTGTTTCGTGATTCTTGGGCTTCTTCGCCGAGCTGTCCAATGAATGAATAAATTTTATGGTTATTATGAAACTAAGTTAATTTTCCTTCAACAACTATTGAAAGTGCTTCTTCTGCTGTATATGGAATAATTTTCTGGTCAATTTTTTTCAAAGCTTTTGATATTTTTCAGCACGTGAAGGAGTTGAAAATATTATATTTTTCATTACATTTTATGAACAAGTTTCCCTTTTTCTCGCAGTTGCATGGCGCAGCATAGCTTAATTCTTCGGCATTATAGTTAGAACGTAAATCTTCTGTTTTACGTCTCTTTGACCGTTCGCTTAGGTCTGAAAAATCCATTTGAGGCCGTCCAACAAAGCCATGGGCTCAGCATGGAAACGATATTTCATATTGCAACCAATTTATATTTTGTTTTAAGAAGGTGTTGTTATTTCTGGAGGCACTCAGCCATCTTCTTCTATGTTCATATATGCAAAATCAAAATCCGTTAAATTTTTCTCTATTTTCTCCGAAATTTCAATATTTCAACCTTTGGCACCAAAAAAATTAATTTTTTCTGTAATGTCACGTGACGAACAGCTTTTTAAAAATTCAGAAAGCTTATTTCTTGAAAGAAAAATTAAAGTTAATTACGATCCTGTGTCAAAAAAGAAAAATCTAGTTAAAAAAAAAAAAAAAAAATCACCGTCCCCAACACCTTTTGAAGCCAATATTATAAAAAGTCGCAAAAAACCGCAATGTTTTAGGATTGTTTCCCATAAAGGAAACATTTAACTATTTTTCAACACTATTTTCAGTACAGAAAAACGCAAATCAACTTAACTTTTTCATTATCAAAGAAAAAAAATTTGTTTGTTTTTACTGCTCAAACACATTATCTTAAGAAGCTTTAAAATTTACTTTAGACTTAAAATTTTGCATTATCTTTGTCATTATCTTTTTTTAACATACCACTAGCAACAGAATCCATGTTAATTATTTTTAAAATCGCCAAAAAAATTAAATAAAAAATAAAGCAAACTACTTCTTATAAGAAACCAACCTTGCTACTGCACTCGTTAATTAAAATGTTCTACTTTGAAAGCATCTACTGATTAAACAGTTACAATTTGCATCGCATAATCAATCAGGTTCTAAGCTTATGTTATTTGTAAACAACTTGGCATTAAAAAAAAACAACAAATCGCAAATTTTTTTTTTGTAGTTTTGGCCATGAATTTGGGAAAATTTACCTGTGTGCAACACTTGAATTTATAAAGCTTATAAAACAATGTATGAATTCAATTAATTTTAATTTAAGACTTTAGTCAAATCTTCTCCGAAATCTTGGATTTAATCCCTGTTTTTTTCAAATCTGTACCAAAATTTCATTACTGAGGTTTGTTTTTATTATTAATAAATAAAATAAATAAATATAAACAAATAAAGGTATTTTTTTTTCTTATTTTAAGTTCTTGGTACAACCTACCTCGGTATGTGTTACACTTTGCCCCGTGTGTGGGGTAAGTTGAAACAACACGAGTTATTTTGGAAGCTTAATTTTCTAACATTACCGTTAGGTTTTGAAAAAAATTTGTGATGGATCTTGAAGCTAAAATGTGGTTCTTTTATTTAAAAAAGGTTGTATTTAAAAAATTTGTAGGAGTACCATCGGTTTTAGTAAAACGTGTTACATTTTTTAAAGTCTCGCACAATTTGTATTTAAAGAAAAAAGTGTTTAATAAAAACGGCTCCAACGATTTTCAAAAAGCTTACTCTTATTATGGAAATGATAAGAACATTTAAGATTATGATGGAAAACTTCAATCAAAATATTTGTATTTAAATTCATATGAAATTTAGTATAAACTTTAAAAATAACATAAAAAATTTTATTAAAGAAAAACTTTTGTACTAAATTCAAGTTTCAACATTATAAACCAAGCAGGAAATTTAATTTCTTGAATGACAAAAAAAAATTGAAAAATATTTTCAAAACTGTGAATATTTTTTTAAAGACATTTTTATAATAAAAAAAATTTCAAAAAATCTCTTTAATATGAATGGACGAACAAAACAAAATTTAAAGAAAATTTATCTATCGTTTTTCAAAAAATTTAATTTAAAAAAAAAATCACACATTATTTTTTGAAAATCTTCCTTAATTTTTGTCTTTATGACAAAATCAGAAAATTTTTTCTACGGCAGATACCATTAATAACGGTTCAAACAATATTTTTATTATATCAAATGTAGGACCTTATACGACGAATCTATTTTTATTGTCATTGAAACCGTAGAGCAGTTTTTGAGAAAAATTACTTATTTTAAGTTGCAAGAAACAGTCTCCAAACCCTGAAAATTATTATATATTTTTGATTACATTTTAGAGAAATATATAAATATTATTATTAGTGCTACAAATAATATAGGTACACCGTTGAAAAGAACTATTACTATTATTTTCAAATCGGTAAGAAATGACTGAGTTAAAAATCGTTGGGTGCACTCACTCTCATGAGTGATTTCACACAAAAATTTGTAAGTGGCTTATCTGCATCGCTTCACCTCAGTACCTTCATTAATTTTTTACATTTTCCCCTATATATGAGTTCGACAAGAATAGTAAACACAAAATCGAATAATTTCTTCATACCTTTTTTTGTCTAAGATAAGTTTTTCTGCATATGAAAAGCTCACTATAAATTTAAAAAGACATCAACAAAGTTAACTTTTATTTTTATCGCTCAAGTGCGCTTATCTTAACTAACAATAAATTATAAAAACTACTTCAATGGCTACAATATTTCACATATTCTCCCCCACTGGTTTTATTGTCAATTCATGAACTTGTACATGGGGAGGTGTTGATATAGCAAACATTACACCACTTGAGATATCCTCAGGGCTCAATATTGGTGCTGCATCAAAACCCTCAGTGATTTCTGTTTTAACCAATCCTGGGCTGACACTCTTGAAGTAAAACAAAAAAAAAAAAAAATGAATTAGGTATAACAAAGTGAAAAATAAAACAGAAAATGTTACCGTAATTTTAACTTTTGTTCCGAAACCCTTAAATTCCTGACGATAGATTTCGGTAATAGCTGTAACTGCATACTTCGAAGCTGGATAAATATTCAAATCGACCAAAGTTGGAAAACAAGGAATACTATGCCCAACAATGCTATTAATAATGACAACATGTCCATCGAATTTTCGATCTTTCATATTTTGAAATGCCCTCTTAGTGGCCAATACAACTCCCATAATATTCGTATCAATGACTTCCCTAACAAGTGGAATATCCATGGTTGCTAATTTACCAGGTCGTACAATGCCAGCATTATTGACCAAAATATCAACACCTCCAAGTTTCTCAATTATCCAATCGAAAGCCTGATTTACCGAAATCTCACTTGTCACATCACATTGCACTGAAAAAAGTCGTTTCTGCTGTTCGGCTGAAAGGCTGGCTTTCAACCCTTCAATTCGTTCAACTCGTCTAGCTAAACCAACAACTTTCAAACCAGCCTTGACCAAGTCTTTGACAATTGCTGCACCAATACCGGAACTTGCTCCTGTAACGATTGCAACACGATTTTGCCAACGTTCCATTGTGAATGAATATACTGATTTAAGTGTCAATATTGCAAAAAGTTCCTTTGGCTTTTTATAGTAGTTGCTTTGGAGCTTTATCTTTGCTAATGATATCTATCTAATGAATGATTTGCTAAATTACTATAGGTAATGTGTGAATACAACCAACGTCATCGAAGTTGCAAATTAATAACAAAGCAAAATAATGTAAACAACATCAAGTGGAGGTGTGTCGGAGTTAAGTGTTTAATCGATAAGTTTTTTTTGAAATGAATCCATATGACCATATAGGGTTAAAATGAAGCTTTCATAGAAATAATTGTGAGATCTTATCATAATTTTATTGTGTTAGTTTTCAAGACGAAAAATATTTTTAAATAAAATGCACTACTTGGTTGCACGAACTCGCTCTTAAAGTTTAAAGTTGCTTAAATTTTTAAGACTAAAAACATAAAATTCGTTTTTTGAAAAAATAAAACAAAATCTGAAATCAAATTGCCCTCCAGAACAAGTATATGCAGTTTTCATTGATATGTTAAGATGCATTTTTAGAAAAAAAAATGTTTTTAATCGTTAGAGCCGTTTTTAAAAAAACTAATTTTTTTAAAAAAAAAGTGAAAAAAAATAAAATTGGTATGCCATTTTTTAGAAATCACTAATCAACATCTAAAAACAAAATTTCAAAAAAAAATCAATGTAATGTTTTTGAAAATTTGATTTTTCAAAAAAAAAAAATTTCAAAATTTTTGGCTTGTATTAAAATTATATAAGTGCTTCTTTACAAAAAGTTTCGTTGGAATCGAACAAGCAGTTTCAGAGAGAATCGGATTTGAAAAAAAAAACCGTTCTATGGTAGGTACCGTTAAAAATGATTTTCAAAAAAATTCTTTCATTAGAAGATAGACCTTGTCTTAAAACTTACATTTGAATTTTTTAAACAAAATCGTTGGAGCCGTTTTTGAGCAACTTCAACTTTACTAAAATCGGTATATGTTAAGTACCGTTATTTTTAAGCTTTTAAAATAAAAAAATTAATATAATAAGAAAAGAAAAAAGGTAATTTTTTTTAGCTTTTTCTTGTAAATTATGATTGTTTGAAATAAATAAACGCTTCAATTGACTCATATTAAAAGCACACAACCTGTTTTCTTACGACGTTATCACGTAAAATCATCGTCCTTAAACCGGCTTTACAGACAATGTTTTTTTTTTTAATTTCAGTTGAAATGTTTTTTTTTTTAATATAAATCAAATAAATCTTAAACCTGCCATTTATATTTAAGCCCTTTACAGATTCAGCAACACAAAAATAATACATTATTAGTGAATAAACAGAGGATTCCTGCAGTAAAAATTCAGATTAAACTTTCTCTTTACCAAAAAAGAAATCCCTTTATAGCAAGTTATTGCATTAATAATATAGTTGAAATAACAACATAATAATATAAAATAGCAAAATATTTCACTAGCAAAATCTTATGGTACTAACGTTTTTATTCTCGTTTTGTGGAAAGCAAAACTAACATATAATTTTTAAATATCTAGAACAAGTACCTATTTACTATTTTTCATGCGAAATGAAAGATTTTTACTGAATTGTAGCATACGAAATTGTTTTTTTCGTATGCTATATGTTTGTTGTTGTTATTTGTTTAAATTGATTTCTTACCTACACTGCCTTATATTGATACATACAAAGTTAGTTTTTAAAAGAACTGCAGTCAATTTGATATCAATTTCCAAAATTTAAAATTTCAAGGTAACTGTGGTGTATGAGTGACATTTTTTTTTTAACAAGTTTTATTGAAACTTTTATTTTGGTGAACAAATAAATAAATCTGTTTTATTTTTACTATGTAGAGGTCAACTGAAATTTTACTGAGAAAGTGCTTGTGGTCTAGTATTTTATAAGGCTCCGCGAAATTAGGCCCCAGGAAATAAGGCCCCAAAGGAAAAAATGAAATAAGGCCCCAAATTGGGGTATTTTTTCATAATGAAAATATGCCCCAGTGAAACAAGGCCCCATCCAAATTAAAAAAAATGTCCCAAAAATAAATGAAATAAAGGCCCAACTTGTTTTGAACTTTTTTAGAAAAATAAAATAAGACCCCAATTTTTCTTTTTCATAATTAATTTATTTTTGGTAGTGAAATATCACCTGATATCGCGTGATTTTTCAGCTTTTCTGTTATTTAATAATGCTTTTCAATGTAAAGATATTGCTGCAAACCAACAGGGAGTCCACAATATGCGGTACTTTGACAATTCTGGGTCCTTGATAAGCGGAATTTCACAACAGTTTTTTTGAAAGATAATTTAGTATTACATTTTTATGTAAATTATGAAAAATGAAATAAAGCCCCAAATTGTTTAAAAAAAAAAAAAATGAAAGTAGGCTCCAAAATAAGTGTTGGGATCTAATTTCATGAGGGCCTTATTTCGTAATGAAATCATGCCCCAAAAACATGAATGAAATAACACCCCAATATTTGAGAAATTTCGTTGTTGTTGTTTGTGTGTATTTTTTTGGGGCCTTATTTCATTTTTTTTATTGGGGCCTTATTTCCTGGTTCCTAATTTCGCGGAGCCTTTTATAACATTACCTACTACATTAAAATTTTGGTCTCTTGTCGTTATTGTAAAAAAACAAAAAAAAAATAGTTTTATCCTTTTTCCAAATTGTTGAAAACGCTCATAGGTCATTGCATCTTGATCGAAAGCTTCAAGTTAAGATTTCCAAAGCACCCCCTACGTCATAACAAAAATTTAGCTATCTCGTTCATTTGCATTTATTTTTTTTCGACGAAATGGCATAAATTGCGAAACAATCTTAAAGGCCAAGTCATATAAGACCGACTTAAGCTTTTGAACGATTTTTCTTTTGAAGCAGAGGTCAAAGGTTCGATTCCCTATTCAGCCCGAAACATTTATTTTGGTAAGCTATTCTGAAATAAAAATTGCAACTAAAGTCCAGTGTTGAATTAAAGACATGAAGAAAAAACATCATTATTCTACACTAAAAATTGAAGCAATTCAAAAATTAAATTCAATTATTAGTGGAGTAACTAAAGCTCAAAAATTGGCAATATAAGGGAACCCGGCCGAACAGCTTAGATTTTGATGATCTTTTTTTTCAAACGTCGGTAATTAAAAACACTTTAAAGTCTATAGATTAAAAATTGCCGATGTTGCCGTTTTGATTTTTTAAATTTTATTGAAGAATTTTGTGAACAAAAAAATTTTTTTTTCAAAAATTTTTCTTAAATTTCATAAATTAATTGATGCCCAAAGATTGTCTAGGAAATTCAAGGAAAAAAATATATGGGAGTGAGGGACAATCTTTCATCGTTCAAGCGATAGATGCAATTTTCTTATTAATTGACTTCAAACACAAAAAAAAATATTTGAACACAACGGCAACACCTACAATATTTAAATGTACATTTTTAAAAAGCTAGAAGCTTAGTCATATTTGTAAAATTAAAATTAAGTTAATTGAATTAAGGCCTTTTGAAAGAATGGTAACTCAACTCAGATTTTGAAAAAAAAAAAATTATTGAAAAAATTTTAACATGTGGTTTTTAAAACTTTTTCGTAATATAAAATGCATTTTTTTCCAAATTTTTTTTGGCCACATTTATTATGATTTGAAATTATAAAAAGAAATGTCAATATGTATTACGGTTTATGAAAAAAATTAAAAAGTATTTCATTTTCGAAGAACTTTTTTGAATAGAAGTTTTGGAAAAAAATGTAACTTATTTTTTTTTTTAAAGTTCAACTTCTAAATATAAAATTATTTTTTATTAATTTAATAACCCTTACTGTTGAAAGCTAAATAGCAAAAATTTAAAGTTCTTATTTACCAAAGTCTTTGAGAAAATCAATTATTTCAATGCAAAAATTCAGTTTTTATCAAAAAAACCCATTGAAATTGAAGTAATTTTTATTTTTTTTTTTTAAACTGTAATATATATTACCTTTTCCTCTTCGGAATTCAACTGATAATATTTATGGCCAAAATTTTTTAAAAAATAAATTCATATTTTATTAGAAAAAGTTTGGAAAAAATTTAGTGGATTTAAATTTAAGAGATAAGAATGAGCTTCTGGCTTTTTAAAAATGTAATTTAAAATATTGTAGGTGTTGCCATTGTTTTCAAAATATTTTTTTTGTGTTTGAAGTCAGATTGTGAGAAAATTGCATTTATCACTTAAACGATGGAAGATTGCCCCTTACTCCTTTATACTTTTTTTCCTTAAATTACCTAGAGAATGTTTTGTTATCAATTGTTTTATGAAATTTAAGCAAAAACAATGGTTTTGTTCAAAAAAAATTTAATGTTAATTTTAAAAAAACAATACGGCAACATCGGCATTTTTTAATCTATAGACTTTAAAGTATTTTTAATTACCTACGTTTGAAAAAAAAATCGTCAAAATCAGAGCTGTTCGGCCGGGTTCCCTAATAATTTGCTTTAGTTACTCTACTATATGCAGCCTATTTATGTACATTAGTTATAATTTAATGGACCTTTGTTTTGAAAAATAGCTATATAATAATTTTTTGAAAAACAGATGTTAAAAAAAAAAAAAATGATTTGTTACCAATGCCATTTTTTAGTAATTATATTGATCAACTTCAGGACAATCTCTTTTTAAAAAGTTGGTTAGAAAAAAAACACAAGACTTTCTTAATTATAAAAAAAAATTGTGCAAATCGCACAACAAGGTTATCATGATTTTAAAAGAATTGCGTAAAAAAATAGAACTTGTCCAAAAATACTTAAACTTAATAAGTTCATTACAACCGAAGGTATATCTATAATCCATTACTTGTCGCTTGTTCAAAGTGAAGTCTTCTTTATCGAATTCTTAAAAATACATTTGTCAAATTGATATTTTCGAAAATATCCACAAAGAGAGTTTATATTTTGTCAAAAAAAGTTCCAAAAGCTTAAGAACTATTTCACTATATATATATTTTTTTTTTTTTTCTTTTTAATATAATGACGTAAGTACCTACAAGTAATGAGATGATTTTTTTTCTTTCACTATTCACATTGCAAAAAGTACCTCCTCATCATTCTACCGACAAACCGCAAAGCATACCCAATTGTTTCACTATCAAAGGGATTGCACTTTCTTCTTTATAAGCTCCAACACTTTGACAACACAAAATGACACACGCTCAGGAAATAATATTTTAATTTTAACGCTACTTTGAAACAAATTGCAAGCTATGTTAGGTAGGTTATTAAGTTACACTCGCATATAGTCTTTTTCCAGTACATATAATTTAAGTTCCCCCCCACGGGAATGGAATAATAATGTAGTGCTACGCGATGTCTTTTTTATATACTTTTTTTGAAAATGTAACCCGCCCGACAAAAGCTTAAGCAGCAGAGCTCTCAAGAGCTACTACCTCTTTTTGACTTGTAACTTGCAGTTGCAAGAAATGTAGCTATGTGTTGGCATTTTACCCTGATGAATTTACCTTCTGTGCCACTTGACTAAGTTGACTTTTCTATAGGAAGTAACATCCGTTGAGTTTGAGTGATGGGTATGGGAAGAAAAAGAAGACGTCAATGATGCAGCACCCACAACTCTTTGATGTCTCAAAAAGGATTCCCTCACCCAACAAAAAAAAACTACTCATTCTCCAGAACTAATTATTATTACTTCAGCTCAGTGGAAGCACGACGACGACAACGACAACGTTGTCGCTCAAGACGTAGCTATTTATGGAATACCTGTGGAGCGCATGTTGCTATTATGTAGTCAAGGTTTCATATCCCCCAACTTTACTATAGATTTCCCCCGAAAAAAAAAACAGACAAAATGGGTAATAAAACCAACACAACACGACGAAGCTTCAACATAGCGTTTGTTTCCTCTTTTTTTTTTTTTAATTTTTTGAGAAGATTATGTTGCTATTTGGAACTAATTTTGAGCTGAAAAAAAAACTTCAAACCAAGCTAAGGTACCTTACCTTACTCTTCGTCGTTCGTCGAATGAAAAAAAAATTTCATCTCTCGTCCTTGTACACTCGTCGTCTCCGTCATCGCTGAATTGAATGCCAAAGTTTGAAGGGTATATGCAACGAACTAAAAATGCTTAACTCAAATGAACGAAAGATCTAAATATTCCTGGTGGTTCTGGTTCCTTCGAAAGAAGCTTGGTACCGAATAAGTAGGTTGTGGGTGCTGGGTGATTCCTCTGGAGCATGTGATGATGATGAGCGAGAAGTGTGAGGGCCATAAAATTTTCTTTGGAAGAAGAGAAGAACCTCGTTTTGCGAGAGATTTATGTACCCCAAAGGTAATAGCTAGTGGTACCTATACATGAAGATAGAGATATTTTATGAAAAAAAAAAGTATGTTTAGTGCATCTCTACTACAGTAGTTGAACGAAAACCTTGCTTTTGGTTTTACATTCACGGTGAAAAACTTTTTTGCCATAGAGCTATGCAGATGCAGATGCACCCGAGTTTCAATGAAAGAACTTTTTCATATAGCTACTCACTTTTTTTCCTACCTGTCTTTATTAGACATCTCTCTAATGTTGGTGGAACCTTATATTATGACATTGATGGTGACGCGACTTGATGCTACAACGAACCACACAACTCTATTTGAACCTTCAAATGTTTTCTAAGTGTTCTTATTAAGTGGCATGATGGCATACTACGTATAAGAGGGTGCTTCTTATGGGTAAATTTAATTTTAATAACCTTGCCCTAATTATTGTAGGTATACAAAAAAAAAAGTGTATTCCTTTCATGCAATTTGTCTTGAAATTGCAAGAGTTTATTCTTTTAATGTATTTTTTTTTTTTTTAAAGAATTTGTTAAAATTTATTATGTAGTGGCATTTTTCATAGTAAGATTTGTAAAATGGAGTACCTGGCACTTTAGTTTGGAGAGTTTTTTATATGATTTTTTTATTTTAAGTGGCTCATAAAATGATTTGAAAATTTTGAAAAATAAATAATTATGAGTACATTGTAAGTGGCAATATAAGAGTTGTAAAAAAAAACTTAAACATTAGTAGATACTTCATTACTAAACTAAACATTTAGGCAATAGACAGATTATTCTAAAAAAAAACACTTTTCAGAAAACACTACCTAAGCTAGGAAAAAAGTGCATTATTCATAAGTCATCACGTCTCTTGAAGCTGTTGATGAATACGTGGAATATTTACATCTTGTTGATTTCAAATACCTAGTCTGTATCAAAATAAAACTTCAAATCTGAAGTTTAAATTCAAATTGAATTAATAAATTTGAATTATTGGAGTGTCCTACTAGAAGGATTTTAAGAACAGAAACCGTTTTTGAATGCATTTTCATTATGGTTTTGTAAAATATTGAATTTGATAAAGTTTTCTACGTACCGGCTAAAGAAACAATCCCTATATCTTATCCGAAGTTAGGTTGCAAAGTGAATTGATGAGCATTTATAGCTTGGCGAGTGCAATGAGCAAATTTCTTAAGGGAAGGAATGCTTTCAAGGTAACATTGTGACGAAGCGTCACAACTTAGTTTTTCATTTTCAACAAACGAATGAAAATTGTATAAATAACACTGTGCTACAAAATAAAAAAAAAAAATACACCCGAGAAATAACATAGTGTAGGCTGTTCGTATGGTCGAATAATGCATAAAAATATTTTTGTTATATTTTTGGAACCCTCCATTTTTTTTTTTATTTACAAAAAAACCATTTTTACAGACCTTGCGATGTAATCTATCAATATTTCAGTCATTTTTCTTACAACTCTCAATATGTTATATGTTTTTGGAAAGAGGATTTACAGACCTTTTGAATGATGTATATAAGCCTATTGTTTAAATTATATATAAAAAATTAGTTGTGTATTCATTCTCAAGTCACATCGATATTCAAAAACCGTGTTCCCGATTTAAGAAAAAGTACTGTAGTAAATAAATAAATAAATAAATTTTAAATATACATACAACGCTTATTTGTGAATAAAAATGTATGTGTTTTAATTTTTTGACATTAAACGGGTAAAAAGGGATTTTTGAAAAAGTCTGAAAAAAATGATTTTTTTAACAAGCTAAATCTCTAAAATTATAACAATTAAAAATCTGAAAAATTTTCACATGATAGCTACACTTATTATACTTGAGTCTGTAAAGTTTTAAATTTTTTGAACGAATGGTTTGGCTGGAATTTAAAATTGATGGAACAACGTCCAAGAAACCCCATGTTATTCCCATAAGAAACTTCAACCGCTTGGCGGCACGGGTTAGAATTAAGTTAGAGACTTTTTATGCATTATTCGACCATACGAACAGCCTACACTATGTTATTTCTCGGGTGTATTTTCAGTGTCGCACCGTGTAATTATACACAATTCGCGTATCAACAATGCCTAGATAGGGTAGGCCAAGTGACGTAGCTGCACCACCAGAAACACAAAAATAAAAGAAACAAAACAAAGAAGCAAAGACAGTACGAGTTGTCGTATGCGACAATCGTCATCATCATCCTACATAAAAAAAATGAATTTTAGTTTTAATGAAATTTTAACGTTTAAGTGTGTTAAGCCTTAACTACATTGGCTCAAAAAGTGAAAAAGTACAAAAGTGAAAATTTTCAAACCCAATTTTGTACAGTTTTTCCGGCTTGAAAATTAAAACAAATGATGCAGAAAGCTTATTTTTTGGTCTAAAAAACAATTTCTTTACTCTTTTCTACAAAACAATTGCACTAGAAAGAAAAAAAATATTTTCACTTTTGTACTTTTTCAAAAAGTGGTGAATGTACATAGTTAAGCCTTTACACTTCACAGTGAGTTTCACCCGCCGATATCATAGGTGGAAGCAAAAATTATCACTAAATCGTTGATCTTGCGATTCTCTGTTTCCAAGTACCTATTCATTTAGTGCATAGATACAGGGCCAAGTAGACCCGGAAAAAGACTTGGCAATTAGAGGCAGCTCTTCTTGATCGTCATTTTCTTGAATTTTTGGTCCTAAATAGTAATTAAGTAGCTAGTTGTATTAGGGAATCAGAAATCAACACAGGTAGTTTACAATAGAATTTAGAACAGGAAATTTATTACTATACTAACAAATTATACCGGAATTATCTCCACATTTTGGGGACACAAGGGTTTCCATTGGGATTCCCACAGACTACTCCATCGATTTTCTCGCTGGACAAAGGTTCTCCTAGTAAGTTCCGACCAGAATTATCTTCAGATTTTGGGGACATAAGGGTTTCCATTAGGATCCCACAGACTACTCCTTAGAGTTTCTAGTTGGACATAGGTTCTCCTGCCGAGTTCCGACTTTTCGGACTTTCCAAAGACTTTTCCTTTGAGTTTCTTAGGTCATTGGACATAGGTCCTCATAGTGAGTTCCTACCAGACTTTTCTCCGGATTGCGTGCCGGGGACACGAATTATATGAAATAACTTGTTAGACATAGAGATCAATATATCAATGTAAATTAGTAATAAGCAAGAACAATAAATAAAACCGATTGAAAGTAAGGATAAAAAAAGGGCTGTTTCCTTGAGTTTGGAACTTTCAAAACCCAAGTTTTGTTGCTTCTTTGGGAATAATCCTGGAACCCCTCCCCCCTGAGCTTACCTCAGCATAAGCAAAAAAGCATCACAACATTGATAAAAAAAAAACATAAAAAAGGGAAAGGCATGAAATTTCCTAATACGCCCGAAAAACCGAGGAACTTACAGTGCTATAGTCATTGTTAAAATTTATTACTGATAATAATTTTTATGAAATTCTGCATATTATTGCTTTTTGTTTACTCCCCAATACCTCTCATATATAACTTTTTTAAAGTAAAGCTTTGACGACAAGGTCTTTTTTTTCGAAAAACTAAAATAGCAAATTGAATTAAATTTTTGTTATCTTTGGCGTTTCAAATGACAGTTTGAGTGAAAAAAGTATAGGGTCCATCCTCCCCATTAAAATTTTTGAGTAAACAATACGTAGTATTAATGGTCAGAATATTATTCATAAACAATCTTCATTATTTGTTTATAAAAATTTGTAAAAAAAAAAAAAAAAAAATGTTACACATACACCACAGTGACCCAGAAGCTTTTAATTTTCGAAATTGATACAAAATTTACTGTAGCCGTTATAAAAACTTACTTTTTTAACTGTTCATATATTTTTATTATGATATGAGTCGTGTTTTATTATTAACATACGCATAAAAGATTAGTAAACAACAACAAACCTGTATGATAAAAATACGAACAAATTAATTTATTCAAAAAAAGGTCACGCAAATATGAACACAAGTATTTGTTTGTAATTTTATGATTTAGACCAATACCGTGGGTGAAGGATTTTGTTAAATTGAAAGAAAAGTGTTATTTACTAGGCATTTAAATGAAGCTCAATTCATAAAAAAAAAAACATCACAAAATGGCATCTCTACATTAAATCATTTTTTGTA
This sequence comes from Episyrphus balteatus, assembly GCF_945859705.1. NCBI lineage: Eukaryota > Metazoa > Arthropoda > Insecta > Diptera > Syrphidae > Episyrphus > Episyrphus balteatus. The sequence goes on along the minus strand of NC_079135.1, from coordinate 119,032,639 downwards.
AAAATCGGCACCGTCATTGTTTGTTTTGATTATTTCTTGGACGTCAAAATATTTTAGATATTTCTGACAATTTTTATAAAACTTTTATGAATTCTAACACAAAAGGTTTTTATGAACACTATTTCTTATTTTTTGTGACATCATTGAGCAAATCATAGAGAAAAATTAATCAAAGAAAATGTTTTCTCTGATTTTGAAGAATTAAAAAAAGTCAAACTTTTAATTGAAAGATAAAATTAACAATTTTTGTTTATTATTATAAATGTTATGGTTATTTGATTAGAAGGAAAAATGTAATTTTTTGAAAGGTTTTTTTTTTTTTTTTTTTTTGAGTAATAAGGTACTTAAAACCTGTAGTTCCTGTTATAATTTGACTTGAAAATCAAACAAATCATGTTTCATTTTTTTTTATTTTTATACAGAATTTAAAAATGAATTTCAATAATAGGAATAAATAAAAATAGCTTTAGGTTTTGTGCAATACAACAAAAAAGGTATTTCCCTTCTGCAAAACCATGTGAAATTTGTAACATTTTAACTATTAAATAGTGCGAACGGCTTCTCTTTTGTCCTTCATGTGCAAAAAAAAAAAACACATTAACATAAAGTATGGTGAAAAGCATACTAACGGGATATGCAAAATTTTGAAAAGTTGAAAGAGTTGAGTATAACCACCAGAGCAAAAATTGTACTCAACCAAATTTGGTTTAGTATAAGAGGGGTCATATGAAAAAACATGAACTCGAACTCTTCTCTCACTTTTCAGAACATTTGCTTTAAATCGATCTTAAGAAAATGAGATCGATCTCAAGAAAATGTTCTGATAATAATCATGATAAATATCATGATTTTTGATCAAAAAAACAAAACCGACTTCCATGGATTTTATGGTTTTTCTAATAGTTTCTATGGCAATAACTGGACGAAATTGAAATGAGACCACACTGCAGGCACCAGATTTCCAATACAAAAAGAATTATCAAAATTGGTTCAGTTAGTCCAAAGTTATGAGGTAACAAACATAAAAAAAAAAAAAAATACAGACGAATTGAATACCTAATTTTTGGAAGTCGGTATAAAGTAAGAAAAGAGTTCGAAAAATAATGAACCTAACGAGAGGTTTTTCGGTGGGTTAAAAAAAAAATGTGTTAAAAATAACAGAGTCTTGGTTAAAAACTACGCAGTTCTCGTTGTTAAAATCAACGTAGTCGCCTCGGATGAGTTAAATTGTTCAAAATTAACATTTAAGAAGGTTATTTTAACCGATCAACTTGTTTATATTGATCAAGAAACTCGGTTAAAATTTGAGATTATAGTAAAATTTTGCCGAGAAAGTGGGTAAGATTAAAGAATAACCGAGTCGACTCGTATAATTTTACACGAGTTTTACGTTGTTTTTAACCGATCATTTTTGTGCGGCAATATCTCAAGTATCTTTTTAGCATGTTCCACTTCATAATTAAAACTTGGATTGCGTACATAATACATTCCTATTACGTGCATTATATCATTGACGAAAAAAAAAACACATTTCATTATTATTCAAAACATTTCATCAAAAACATTTTAAAAAAGCCAAATATCAAAGTTCCGCATTATTCAATATATGTAAGCAGGTATATCTTAATGCGACATCCACTGAAAATATTTCCATCTCATTATCTATCTGGGAAAATCCACTTACATTAGATCCATCGATTCCAATTACTTGGCATTATTTCCGGTTGTTTTTCCCCCCATTCCTTGATACTTTCCTTATTTTTTTTTGTTCTTGGGTTGATATACTTAGTGAGCTTATAAGGTTTTTTTCTTCCTTTTTCTCTCTGACACTAAATAAAAAATAATTGCTGTCCCAAATCACGGTACCTAATTTGGTATAATAAACAAGGCCAACTACGGAAATAACAACATTAAATGTTGCCGACAAACGAATGGCACGTTTCACCTTGTTTACATCCTTAAAAACGACGAAATCCTATGAACAACTAAATTCAAGGCCTATATTATACCTACACAGAATATAGGCAGAAATATTTATACGCTATACGCATAGGTATCATTGTGTCGCGTCGCGTCGCGTTTCAATCGTCGACGGCTACAATATATAAAATGTAAATAAAGTGAAATTGATCCTTAAAAATAAAATGAAAGTAAAATGTGTATAAAAAATGTATAAATAAAAAAAAAAAAAAAAAAACAGGACAAACATTCGATGCTATTTATTTTAACTACACATCGATGAATGTGTTTTTACCTTATTTTTACGGCAAAATTAAATTATCTCGATGTCTTAGTTGGCCTTGTATTGAAAAAAGGGGGAACTTTAATGGTGGGACGAATAAGATTTCCGACGACAACGACAAGAATTGGGTCCATAATGTTACTGTTTTTTCTGTAACATTGAAACAAAACAAAAAAAGGAAAAGAAAAGAAAAAAAACAGGGGAAAATAAGTTTTGTTTTACCTTTTCAACTCCTCCTTTATTCGTTTCACAACATTGTACCTCAGGAAAAAGTCAGTTCAATAGATTCCGGATAGTGTGACCAGGGTTTCGTTAATGACTCAAAAACAATTTTGATTTTCGCCAACTAAGTGATACGAACAATTTCCTAAAAAAACTTTCGGGGCTATATTTGTAAAGTAAAAGGTGATTTTTTTTTCATTATAATAATCGCATACTTTCGAAAATATAATTGGGAACGGGTCGTTATTCTGTATTCCAAAATTCTGTATCTGAAGAAAAAATTCTGTATGAACATAATTCTGTATTCCATTATTCTGCTTTTCTATTATTCTGTATTTCAAAATTCTGTAAATCCAAAATTCTGTTTTTCAAAATTCTGCAAATCCATTATTCTTCTTTTAAAAATTCTGTAATTTTAAATCTCTACATTAAAACATGTCCCTCAAGTAAGCAGAGCAAGTACCCGAAAATTATATCAAGTGCTCCCCTGCTTTTGGAAAAACTTAATGGTAATTGCTCTGCTAACTTTAAATCGAGTTAGCAGAGCAATTACCAGAAAATGCCTTAAACTGTTAGTAAAAAATTCGGGTTTGGTTTAATATTTAGGTGCCAAACAAAAATTCAAAAAAAAAAAAAAATTTTACAAAAATGATTTTTTTTCTGTGATCTTCGAAAAAATTGTTTTTTTTTTTTTAATTATTTTGAATAATTAAGGGCTTTGAGTTAAGTACCAAATTTTCGAAAAACTTCCGAGATTTTCCATTAAAAAAAAATATTTTCATTTTCCATACAAATTCATGTTCTACTAACTTGAATTTGTTTTTTCAAAAAATTCCACTTTTTCGAAAAAATTGGACATAATTAATTGAATGTTCGACTAATTTGAATTAAGGCTCCATTTTCCGATAAGTTTTCCGAGATTTTCATGTTCTGCTGGCTTGAATTTAATTTTTCTCAAAAAATTCAATTTTTTTCGACAAAATTCGAATGGAGTTATTAAGTGCATGACTAATTTGAGTTAAGTACCCTATTTTCCGAAAGTTTTTTCTTCGTTATTAAACATAAAACCATCGACACACAATTTATCCTTTCCTTTATTAGGTTTTAATAATATTTTCCATTTTTCTGAATTCATTTTATATCACGATTAACTCATAACACTTAACTTAAGCTGTCGAACGCAAACTGCTTCAAGGTTCTGCATAGAAAATATCAAAAATCTGTACTCCAAAATTCTGTAAATGATAAAAGAAAAATTGTTTTGATAATGAAAAAAGTGCGCACTTTTTTCATTATCAAAACAATTTTTCTTTTATCATTTACAGAATATTGGAGTACAGAATTTTGGAATACAGAATTTTGAAATCCAGAATTTCGTGTTTACAGAATTTTAGAATACAGAATTTAGAATTTACAGAATTTTAAAATACAGAATTTTAGAATACAGAATTTTGGAATCCGAATTTTGGCCCATACAGAATTTCGACCCCAACCCAATATAAATCAGACGTATTGAATTGTTCGAACTCGACATACAGCAAGGCAGCTTCGAGTGACTCCAGGTAACTGAACTGGCAATGGCAACTAAATCGTGCCAGGTGCAATCAACACGTAATTCAGTTAATTTTTTTTCTTTTTCTATTCGATATGGCGGCTCCAAAATGGTGGACCCAATAAGCACTTAAATATAATTTATTTTTTTTTTTTTTCAAAATAGTATATATGTAAACTAGAAAGCTAATGTCAAAAGGGTGTAAGGTCTTGGATTTATGTAAATAAACAAATATAAAAACTTTAAAATCAAAAACCAAAAAGAGCCAAATTAATAGAACACACTTTTAGACATCTTATTTCTATATTTCATTTTTTTATTTTTTTTAATTAGGAGAATTTTGACATCTCTGATATTTATTTTCAAAAAAAAAAATTGACTATTTTGGGGTAATAATGTTGCCAACTATGTTTTAACACCCAGACTGCATACGAAGCCAAATATGGTTCTGTCTGTCACTTTTCTCTTCTCTGTCACAAAAAATATGGTAAAGATTCAATACAATCCTCTTCTTTGTGTTTCTGAGAACCCAAAGAGATAGTTTTTTCGTGTGTATGACACAAATTAAAGGTGTATTTTATGATCACAGGTGAGTCGATTAGTCGTGTGCATTGAAATCGAAAGCGTAGAATATAGGTATTCATACTTTAAGTGTTAATTAGTGCGCTTGTTTGGAAAGTACAGAGCAATTAAAAATTTATTTTTGATCGATTGTCTAATTGTGTATGCTATGAACCAATTTTTATTGAAAAAAAATTATTGGCCTGGTCTTGGGAGGGCAAAACAGTACGGAAGCCATATTTGGCTTCGTATGCATTAAGGGGTTGTAAATCTACACAATTTGTTAATTTTTTTGTTGCAAAAATTTTCTTCCTTTACATTGTTATTTTGTTTGGAAGCTATGTTTTACTTCAGAAATGGAGCCCTTTCGCTTTTAGAGACATTTTTCTCATGTTAACCCCATTTCCAGCGGCGTAACCACAAAAATTTAAGGGGGAGGGGGACTCACCTGTAATATTTTTCAATCATTTCATTACTTTTTAGTTTTTGTAAGATCTGGGAGTGGGTGAAAATGTTGGAGCAATACTTACTTCGACAGTGGAAAGAATGTGAACCAGAAAAAATATATATAACGGAAAAAACAAATTGCTTTTCTCGGTTCCATGGCTTAAAATGAGCCAAATTTGAATTAATTCTTAACCTTTTGTAATGCAATGTATTTATTTTACTTTATTTTGTTTTTAAATGATAAATATTTATCTTTTGATATTTTTAATTGTATTCTTTACATAATCTGAATAAATAAAATTAGTACAATTTCTTACCCCTTAATGCATACGAAGCCAAATTTGGCTTATAAACAAATTTTTTAATTAAACTAATTTAAAAAAAAATTTTTTTTTTAGTGAAAACCGTTTTGAAACAACCCAAAGAACCCATGTAAAGTATTTTTTAATTTTTTCATCCGCTAATATTAATTCATGCAGTATAGGTTTAAAGTACATATATATAAAAAAAAATGATATAATGAAAAATAATAGTTCAATAAAACTGAGTATTTATTTTTGTGGTAAACTTAAATATATACTTTTCTTATTGATTTTAATATTTTAAATTCAAATCAGACTTAAAAAAAAATTTTTCATTTTAACATGTTTTTTTTTTAATATTTACTTTTAAAACATAGTTGGCAACCATAAAACCCAATTCAATTTTTTAATGAAAAATACATGAAATACCGAAATAAGAGGTCAAAAATTGTGTTGTACTAATTTGACAATTTTTGAACTTTGTTTTCAAAATTTTTTATTGTTTTTCATTGAATATAAACAATGATATGGATATAGAGGTCTCATAACTGAAATGGACCGAGTAAAAAAAATAAAAATACAAAATTCAATTCTAGTACCAAAATTTGCGAAGCGTTTGACTTTACTATGGTCTGTCATTAGTTTGATCCAAAAGTGTTTCGATTCAAATTGTCATTTATTTGGGTTGGAGTAAAAAATGATCGGATTCATGCACTCCACGTGACCTAGACATCGCCAGTCTGCTATAATGATCCAGAGAAAGAATGCTTCATGAGTAAGTCCTCAATAACATCTGCCCAATTTAAAGAAAGAACATTTTGTTTATTACTATGTATCAATTATGAGAGAATTTTTTTCAGATCATCGCCTATAAAATAGTATCAAGTGCTTTGTGATTACCTCAATTCGTTTATTGATGAGCTCGAATTTTATTGGAGTGACTTTATACCAGAAACGCTCATAGAATTGCTGAAGAAGATCGAATAATTATCATCAAAATATCCCACATTGGGCGCCAATATTGTTTCAAACTGTTTATACCCGACCTACTACCAACAACAAGCTATGGTCTGGTCACCCTAATTATTTTCAAACATCAACTTAGAAACATATCTGAACTGGAAGCTAAGTCAAGAAGAATTCTTTTTAACTTGAAAATGTAAAAGTAACAACAAGGATTTCTTTTTTCTCTTTCATCTAGTTGCAGTTTCCACATCCGCAAGAACATAAAAATTTTATTAGTCACGTTTTTTGTATCCTCCCCCATCGTCACCGTTTTTATTTACTTGTTCTGATGGCTGTTTATTGATTGTCTAGCTCTAAAGATGTAATACTTTTTTTTTTTTTTTGTCTTTTTAATACATTTTGACTTGAAATTATTTTCGCCATTTAGCTAGCAGCCCCATCAACCTGTTTATCAGCCGCAGGCTGTGAAATCCTGACAAGGTCACGTAATCATTCCAACGAAATCCTGTGTAAAATAAATGCACGAGGGTAGTTTGTACAATGTACATCCATTAGAAGCACAAAACAAACAAACAAACACAAAAAGAAATATAAAAAGGACCAAAGTAGCTGTCGTGGTGGTCTTTTGGCATTTGGCACTATCTTAGCGAAGAAGGCAAAGATTCTTTGAAATCTTTTGCACAATTCCTGGGTCATTTCAACCTTTTAACGGTCACTTACATTTGTAATTAACTCTAAAAACAGGAATTCATGCGACGACGACAACAGAGCTTTATCCTGCCTCTGGGAGAATATTATAACGAAGGCGAATAAAGTCTTATGGTCTCAATGAAATCAAGATGACAGTCATTTAATAGACAAAACATTACAAACAGACATAGCGGACAAAGAGCGATGTTTGCCAAGGAAGGGTGTATTTAGGGGGATGATGGTAAAATTGTTATGGTGGCCCATACCTATATCAGATCAGTGGAAAGTTTTTTATCTGAAATTTAATAAATCTTCACAGCGAGCGCGTCTACGCATTTTATCTCTTTACCAGGATTAAGAATGGTCTCAAAAGCAAACAATAGAAAAGGTACCTCTATACACATAAAGCATTAAGGAACTTTTGTTTTGTTTTGCTTTGAAAGGTTAAAGGTTGATGTTCCAGGCTTTTATTTGTTTTTAAATTTTATGAGACGACAACAGATGGTTATAGGGAGGACTAAAATAAACATTTTATAACTTAATATAGCGCAGCAAAATCAGGGCTTAATTGATGAGATCATTATCTCAAGCAATCTATATAACTTAAAAGCTTCGCTGTGTTTCAGTTTCAGTTTATTTAATATATCTAGAGCTGTACATTAAGAACTTAATCTTTTATAGTACAAATATTTAAATGTGTTAACATTTTAATGATAATATAAAAAACTATAACAATAACAAAAAAATTATTATTATGAGCTCAAAAATAATAGTTATAACTAAGGTAAGTTAAAAAATTAATGTATATAATTCAAATTAATGTAGGTAATTCAAAAAGAAAATTTTAAAATAAAAATGCAAAAAGAAAAATTATATTTTATATTAGGTAATGCTGCGTAGAAAAGTGTTTCATTATTTCTTTTCGAAAATTTTCAATATTTATTAGTTTTCTAATTGCAATTTGTAAACTATTCCATAGTTTAACAGCATGAACGAAAAACAATCGGGAAGATATTAAATATTTGAACTTAGGCAGAAGAAGGCTTTGAGATCTTAATGATCGCGGGAAATTCAAATTATTGTATAGATAAAAAGGTGATCTGGGTTTGCATAATGGAATGGAGAAAAATACAGTTTCGAGCCTTGGTATAATTTGACAATGAGCATCCGATAATGTTACTAGTGTATGCCGATATATGTTCATGTCGTTGGGATTCCATACACGTAGCGCACTGCATTATTAAAAGCAACTTCAAGTTTGTGACTCGATAATGAGTTGAGTTTACTATATACAACTTCTGAATATGTGATGATAGGTAAAATTTAAGTTTTAACTAACATTCGCCGTGTATACCATATATTTTGCCAATAACAGAATTTATGTGGTTGTTACAAGACAATTTTTCATTTATATGAATTCCTAGACTCTTCACTGAATCAACAAAAGAAAGTTTAGTACTAGACAGCATTATATCATCTAACACATTTTTGTTGAAGTTTTTGTGTCAAATCGCAATGACTTGTGACTTTTTAGCATTTAAAAGAAGACCATTTCTGACTGACCATTCATGAATTCTATTTATATCTCCATTTAAAAGAGAAACTAGTTCAGTTTGGGATGTAAAAGGTCGTGCAATGTGTAGCTGCACGCGTCATCAGCATACATATGAACAAAGGTCATTTATAAAAATTCAGAAAAGGATGGGTCCTAAAATTGATCCCTGTGGTACTCATTGCTTGAGATATTTTTCTCTCAATCAACTTAAATGAGTTATGATCAAAATTTAAAAAATTCTTTAGTTTCCAAGAAAGAACATTGTGGTCGACTTTATTGAACGCTTTCGAAAAATAAAGCAAACAAAGTAAGGACAAATGGCCTTTGTCATAATCTTGCCGATTTTCCTGGAAAATGTTTACCATAGCAGTTGAGCAATTGTGTTTTCATCGAAAACTGATTGTTTGGAAAAAAGAAGATCATTCGTTTCAACATAGTTTTTTAATTGCCTGGCTAATATAGGTACCTTCAAAAATTTTAGACAAACAAGGTAATATGCTGATAGGTCTATAACTATAGTCAGTATGCAGACGTGGATTTGTTTTTTTTTTTTTTTGGACGGGTATAACCTTTGCTAACTTCCATTTGTTGGGAAACACTGATGCAGTGATACAAAAGTTAATTATGTGTGTTAATTGAAAAATTACAAACGGAGCAATAATTTTTACAAATCGCAAAGATATTTCATCTTCACCAACAGAGTTTGATTTAATAGTTGTAAGGCTTTGCATAACCTCAAAACAAGAAACCACCTCAAAAGTGAATTTGGGTCTAGTGTCTATTTGAGTTATCATATTTGTATCTATTCTAGGTGTTTGAGCTGTATCAGATAGAAAGTATTCATTTAATTCGTTCGGCTCCAGTTCGGAATCATCTTTGGTTTTGTTGCCAAATCTAATTTCACGAATGTTACGCCAGAGTTCCTTAAAAGGAAGGGAAGTGTCTAGTTTCGAGGTAAAGTAAAGTTTTTGAAGCACTTTTGTAGCATTATTTCGCTCTTTTTTAAAGAAATTTAGAATCAAGTAAATTCATTTATAAAAATTTGAGATGTTGGATTCGTGATCCTTAAAGATTCCAGCAAATATTTTGATGGATTATGGTATTGGTATGACTATAAGACCTTTTACAATTATCATCGCTTAGAATGATTTTTGGAATATCTGCGTTTTTTTTTTTCTCAAATATTCTACTTTATAAACAGCTTTCGTCACCAAAAGGCTGTATTTTTTCCGGACATAAATCACTATGTATATGTCAATTTTCAATACTTTTTTTGGTACACGTCAGATTTCTGTGTAGGGCTGATACCTACCATATCTAGTGTTTATAGTGTTTTGAAATAAAGTGCATGACTGGCTCAAAAGTATTTGGTCTTGGGCTAAAATCAACATTTATGTTCAAGCTTTTAAGAACAATTATAGTTAAAATTTTTTAAAGAATTTCATAAAAAATTTATATTTAACTGACACTTAAACCTCCCTGATTTACCGGAGCAATTCCGGGAGATTCGTGACTTTCCGGGGAAAACCCGTGATTTTACCGGAGCAATCCTTGATTTTACCGATTCGATTCGTGATTTTACCGAGGCGATTCGTGATTTAACCGGGGCAACCTGTGATTTTACAGGAACAATCCAAGATTTTACCTAGGTTACCTGTGATTTAAACGAGACAAATTCAGTGATTTCACTGGGCAATACGTGATTTTACCGAGGGGGACTGGAGATTTTCGGGGGAAAACTGTGATTTTATCGGAGCAACCAGTGCTTTTAAAAGAGCAATCCGCTATTTTACCGAAGAAACCTGTCATTTCAAAGAGGCAACTCGGGAAAACTCGTGATTTTGTGGGGGCAACCCATGATTTTAACGCTGAGAACTGTGATTTTACTGGGGCAACCTGTGATTTTACAAGAACAATCCGTGATTTTACCGAGGCATTTCGAGAAAACTCTTGATTTTAGAGGGGGCAACACATGATTTTTACCGAGGTGACTATAGTGATTTTACCGGAGCAATCCGTGATTTTACTGAGGCAACTCGTGATTTAACCGGAGCAGTCTTTGATTTTATCAGGAAAACCTGTGATTTTACCGAAGCGTGATTTTTCCGGGGCAACCCGTCATTTTACCGAGTTGACTCGTGATTTTATCGGGGCAACTCGGAGAAACTCGTGATTTTACCGGGGCAGTCCGTGATTTAACAAAGCATTTACCAAAATTCTTTCGAATCTCCAAAATTAGCCTTATACTGCTTTTGGTGCAATTTTTGATGACCAAACATTTTTAAAATGACTTGCTGATAAAAAATCTTCCCCATTCCCTCTAATTAAAAAATTTAATTTAATTTTTAACCTTGCTCCAAAAATCAACTATTCACTTTTTTCTAAAATTAAAAGAAAGCCAAATATGGCAGGTTTTAACAACAACAACAAAAATTGAGGCATCTTTATGAATTTTAAATTTACAACAATGAACCAATACACACAAGCAAGTCATCTGCTAATTTGAGCAGCCTTAATTCTCTTTCACTTGAAAACATGGTTGGTGCATATCTATACTAAAATTAAGTATGCATGGCTTGAGCTTGTGGCCTTCAGTCGCGTTCGATAAACCTATTTCTATCCGCGACCCAATTCCATCAAAGCCAAACGAATATAACACTGCTGAACTATGTATTTTCTCTCCTTATCATCTACCATCGTATACATCAGCCAGCAGGGCTCGTGTCCTGGGAAGACTTTATATTTGACAAACAGCCAAGTAAATTGAAGTTCATTTATATCAAAAGCCCTAGTACCTCATCTATCTACCTTTTCAATACTCCCATTGCATGTTGGCAAAAAACAAAAAATCGGTTTTCGTTTTCTGCTCCATCAGCAGTCCTGTGAACCGTAGTCCGTATGGTTTGAAAATATTTCTCACCTCCTTTTTCATACAATTCAAGGATCTGAAGGGCGTGTCAACAGGTGGGTCTCATCAATGATGATGATAATAATAATAAAGTTCCCGTCGTCATCGTCTACGTGTCGTTGGTAACGCACATTCACACTGGTTCCACCCCCCTCGTCCTTATGCACCTCGAATTTCATTTAGCAAATAACAATGCAAAATGTGCTGAAAAAGGACCTGCTGTGCGCTTGATTCTCTATGAGAATAGACAGGAGAGGCAGTGAAGAGTTCATAATAATAAAAAGTGAGATGTGATTTAGACACGAAGTTGGCTGCAGCAGGTGTAAGACACAGCACAGTTCACGTCGTGGAGGACTCCCTTATTACATCAACTTGTCATTGGAGTAATTTTTTTTTTTTTTTTATTTAACCAAAGGTACAAATTCCATCATGAAGGCTATAATAAGATTTGCCATAAGAGAACTGACAAAGCACAAAAAATATACCTACGCCATATCGGCTTCAAATTCCTGTGAAGTTTATTAAACATCCGTTTATAATATTTTCATTTTTCCAACTTTTTTTTTAAGTGAGTGTGTGTAAAATAGCGTGATGCACTCTTTGACATGCACAGAAGAGTGAACACGGCGACCGACGATGACGATGTTGGATTATGACCCATTATAACAGGTAGAAGGTCGACATCAATTACACACACATACACGACGACATCTGGTGTTTTTAATTCCAACCTATAAATTTTCTAAGAGCCTCAAGGCCAATGGCTTGGCCCTCTAATCATAATTCTGTTTAGCTTAGAGGAGGCTCTACAGCTGTATGGTGTATTCATATTGAATGTTGCAGAAGGTAGGAAAAAAAAAATGAACTCATCTCATGAACATATTATTTTAAAGTAGGAATGAGGTAAGCCCAAGGATAAGCCTTGTTAAAACCTTCTATAAATTAATTTTAAGTCCGCTTATGAATGAATGGTAAAATGAGAAATAGAAAAAAAAGGGAAAGTGGGTAGGTACCTTGGAATAATGTAAGTTTTATAATAAACTTAAAAATTACTGAGGTAATTCAAGAAAATTGAAGAGCGGTTGACATGACCTTGTCCTTTTTGGACGAATAAATTATTGTGAAGCCATTGGAAAACATTAATATGAATATGAAGTTATATACGAGTATGACAGCTATTAGAAATCACTGAATGTTCATCATTATATTTTAAAGTAAAATTTTAGTTTAAAAACTGGGTTGGTTGAAAACTAAGATCTCGACTGAAAAGGTAAAGTACCTTAAGTCGACTTAAGATGTTTCGCGTTTTTTTGTTGAACCTCAGTGCCATTCTAAAGGCCTACAGTTCTGTCTTATTGGCATCTTTATATCTCACCCCTTTGTTTTTTTATGCACAAAAACAATATCATCTTATGTTCAAAAGACACATATTCAAAACCTTAAGTGGACTTAGAATTATATTGGGTTAAGACTTTTTTTTTTATATTATTGTGAAATCTTAAATTATCTTATGTTGACTTAAGATATTTTCGCACGCGCAAGCAGAAACAAAAGTCATTATTAAGTTGACATAAGATAAAATATTTTAAAAAATTCCGAAAGAGTGTGAAAAGGCAAATCATCTTGTGTCAACTTAAGATTATGGAAATTAATATAAAATACAATTTATAGAAAAGCTAAACTATCTTAAGTCATATTTTTCCTATCTTAAGTCATATTTTTTCTTATAACGGGAAAAATATTAAACATTTTTTTTTTTTTGAAATAAATTTAATAAAAAAGATCATAAAATTTGACATCTAAATGTTTTATACAATTAAATCTACCACTTGAAAGAATTTTTGAGAGGCAGCTTTGAAGTGTTTTTTTTTTCTCTCCTGAAAAATCATCAAAATTGATATAAGATACATACTTTACCTTTTCAGTCTAGGTGGTTTCATAAAAATTCAAGAATATGAAGGAGATTAAGAAAAGGCGTAGCGTAAAGAATTTAGTTCTATTGTTTTTAAGTTTGTGAGAAAATTCCAAAGGCCAAAGACAAATCAGGCATTTTAAACTCAAAAATACATTTCTCAACGAGAAGTGGCCAAAATCAGTTTAACCCTTAACTATAGTGGTGGGTCCAGGGGACCCACATCAACTTTTAAAAAGTTAATAAAAACCGTTGAAAATGAATTTTCTCTTTTTTTTTTTTATTTTTTTATTTTTTTTTAAATTGTTATCTTTTGATGCTTAAAAACAAAATTTATAAAAAAATTCAATTTTGTATTTTATTTTATCATTTCAAAACACCACAAATTTTCACCACTATAGTTAAGGGTTAAAGTCCAGAAAATTTTTTCCAAGCTAGTAAAACAGAAAATAAGGAACATAAAGAATTTAAAGCTCCAAATTGTTATTTCAATGAGACCATTCTTATAATGAACACAATTTTTAAATTATGAATTTTGTTTAGCCCTTAATGTGTTCCACTAGTCAGTGTATACATATTTGCTAAGATCAAATCACAATAACGATCGTTGGCTAAAAAAAAAACGACCAAACTAAGGTTTGGAATTTCAAAAACGATCAAAATTTGTATTTTTGGTAAAACTTATACAAGACCAAAAACGATTTGACGAAAAATACTCGAAATTAAAATCAAATTTTTCGGACATAAATTCTTTGAATGACAATATAATTCGATTGACAAGAAGTAGTCGAAAAACAATTTTCCTAACGAGAATCATCTTAAAGTCTGTAGTCACAAAATTGCACTTTTGGGTTTTTAATTGAGTCAGAAATTCTTTAATTAGCTAGGTACAAAATAATAAAAAAAAAAAAAAGATTTGTGGCACTCGGGGGCTGCGTTAAGCTATTGCATAATATTATATAATATGATTATTCATTTATTTTGTATGCATGCAGTATTTTTTTTTTTTATTACCTAATTCAATTTTTTAATTTAATTAATTCAAGTTATAATTATTATAAAAAAAATGGTTGTCTGTAAATCCGGTTTATGGACGATAATTTTACGTGATAACGTCATAATTTATAATTTTTTATACTCACCACATTTATGTATTATAAAAAAGCGAACAAAATTAATTAAGATTTAAAATTAATTATTTTTTATTTGCAAAAGTATACAACTAAAAAATATACCTTTAATAAGCCTTATATTTTTTCTAAAGAATTAAACCATAACCAAAACTAAAGCCAATATGTTTTGTAAAAAAAAGTATAAAAATGATTTCTTGAAATCACACATTTTTCATAAAAAAAGCGAACAAAATTTACTTCTTTTTCCTTACACATCATATTGTCAATATTTTTACATGACAACCTATAATAAATATTATATCATTGGAAAGCTTATTATTTAACCTTTGAAAATATGCATCAAACATATCTCTACAACACTTACAAAAAAGTTATTATTTTTTTAAAGACAACCATGTCAAAATAAAAACTGAGATTATAGTCTATGAGCCAGGAGCAGATTTCTTGCGTAAGAGGTAACCGATTCATATGAATGTCAGAGGTAGCGTGGGTCATGGTGATGACGAATACCTTAGTCTGCCTGCATTTATTTGGGGCGTTGTCGAGAAAAAGCGCATCAAAAGTACAATTTTTTCTGAAAATCGATTTAGTGAGGGTAACCACTTAAAATTTATTGATAACGAACGCCACATACTCACTGATAACAAATATACCAATGGCAGACATTTTGAGTGCGGCCAAACCCCCGGCAGACGCTCCCGAAAATGCAGTTTTTCTGAAAATTTATTTATTTTACTTTTTCACATAACTCGCGTATTATTAGACCTAGCAGAAAAAATTGCATAGCAATCTTAGAGATAATTGAATTTCCTACAGAATATGTTAAATAAGTTTTTTCGATTAAACCTTCGGCTTAAGAGTTAGGGTGGTTTTTTGAAGCAAGTCAAAGGGTGATTTTCTTATTTTCGTCATATCTCTTTTATTTGAGCTTTTTTAAAAATTAGTTTGAAGTAAAAGTTGTAGATCTTTTTATTACCTTCATTTATTACATTAACGGTTTTTCGATTTGACAGACCGTTTTCGATCCTGAGGAAAAAAACTTCAAAAAGTTTGCAATTTTTCAGCAATAGTTTTCTCACCCGAAGACGTCCGTATTCGGTTTTTATAGCAATTTCAATCTGAAAAAGTCATTCCAAAAAAGCTATTTTCGCCAGACAAATCTTTCAAAAATGTATTATGGTATGCTAAATCTGAATGTGAAGACCGTTTTGCGAAACAACCCAAAATTTTTGATAAGATTGCAAAAAAAAAATTTAAACCCACAATTTTAAAGTTTTTCGCAATTTAGTCGCTGTTGGGATCAGGAGTTTGTGTTAATGAAACCTGCATTGCACATTTATCTATTAAAACAAATGTTTTTTCACTAAGCCACTTTTTTGACTTTATTTATAACTATCGGAATCGGAATACAGTAAAACTGTATATTTGAAGCCTCTCTTATCTTTAGTTCCACTTGTCTCCAAAAAAAGATAGAATGATTTAATGGAATGTTCCGCTAATTGAAGGAAAAGTTTAGGCTTGGTAGCCGTTTAAATTTTAGAACTAACCAAAAAAAAAAAAAAGTTTCCAAAAAAGTTAAATTTTGAAAAAAATGTTATACTTATCGTTTTTGGATATTTTTCCTTTTTTGAAAATTTTTGATTCTTTTTTTGATTTATGTAAAATTTAAACGGTATTTATTAATAAAATGTTCAAATAAACCCAAAAGAATTTGATTTTTCTAGTAAAAAAGTGATTGGAAGTAAGTCATTTACAGCAGCAAAAACTTGATTTCAGATTTTTTAATATAATTTTTTTCTGAGTGGTCGTGGCAATGGTTCGTCATTGATGCAGGTTTGTCTTGCTATTAGCTACCTTTCCTGTAAATTTCATGAAAATTGGTTCATTAGTTTAGTCTTAATTGAGTTTTTTCCGGTCTCCCATACAAGGTGCCCCACTGTGCAACGCCCCAAATAAATGCAAGCAGACTAAGGTATTCGTCATCACCATGACCCACGCTACCTCTGACATTCATATGAATCGGTTACCTCTCACGCAAGAAATCTGCTCCCGGTTCTCGGTCTATTACGGGGAAAAGACCCTACCTATCATAGTTTTATTTACTCAACTCAACAAACGCGCTCTAGATTCTTGGGACAATTCTGACAAAATTTTATTATGACTTGTCGAAGTTAGTATGAGTCTCTAAAAAGCTAGAATTTCATTTTTGACGTCCTGGTAAAATATCGTCAAAAACAAAAAAAAAAAAAATACATTTCAATGCAATGCTGATCATTGATAAAGTTAAATCCTGAAATTGCCCTAATGAGAACCAAAATTCAAACTCAAAATAAAGTTCTTTGAATCTATAATAAATGCAATGCAATTTTCACCTTTAAGAGACCAATAAAATTGTTTCCATCTAAGACTGAAAATAAAATTTCTAAAATATTTCTCTAAAGGCTTTTTTACCTTTTAAGCAAAATTCCTTCTCCCAACAAAAAAGAAAAAAAAAAAAACCTTTATGAACCAGAATTTTAATGAAAAATTCATTGAACCATGTCGCCATTGATTCATCGAAATCGATGTCAAAACCTGGTATAACTTTCGGAAAAAGAATTCCAATAAAAATTTTCCAAGAAGAAAAACTATTTAACTGCAGTAAATCAAAACTCACTTTCGTCACACCAACAAAATTCGTTACCAAAATCCCTAAATGAACTAAACTTCATCATCATATTGTTCCACCATCGCTCTTTTTCTCCTCCCGAAGAAGCCCCGAACTATATTGTCCTTCCGAACTCATGAATGATGATGATGTGTTTTGTTAAATTCAAGGACCTCTCCCCCATTCTTTCAACAAAAAAAAGTAGCAGAAAAAAAAAACAAATTCTATGACAAAATTTCAATCGTTCCCCAGACTCGACTAAGTTATTCTCTTTTTTTTAAGCTCTTCGATGAACAAAAAAAAAAACTAAGAGCGTAGGAAGGCCATGGATGATGAACAAAAAAGCATAAAACTTTTCGGAACTTCAACTCTTCAAATTTAGGGACTTAGTCAATTGGAAATCAATGCGGTGCTGTATATACATAGTTCCTCCTCGCCCAATCAACATAGAAACCGGACGGCTTAGATAGAAATGGGTGACTTGGCTGGTTCGTTGGTGGTGAAGTTCAGTCAACTCTCTCTTAGATCGGTTTTTCCAGATGAATTTGTGTCCCTGTTTGGGTTAAATGGGGTCGTTGGATGAGAGAGGATGTCCTCAACTAAACTAAACCCCCACTTGGCTCGAGTTATGTTCTGCTCCTGGAAAAAAAAAAAAAAAAAAAAAAAAAAAAACACGAATAAAAAAATGCCATTTTCTAATTAAATTTTTAGACTTTTGTGAGTTTTAATTTTTTTTTTCATCTCGGTTTTTTTTTATTCCATAAAGAGAGTTCTTCAGTTTTCCGAGAAATAAGTGAGAAACTTCGTTACCAGGGTGACTGTATTTTAGGCAAAGTTGGCTCGAAGCAATCAAAATGTCAAAAAAGTTTATCACCACCTTGGAAGCTTGAGTTCTTTTAGATGCTCAACTCGTCGTAGGTCGTACATATATAAGGCTTCACACAAATTCACATCATGGTGGGATGTCGTCTAATGCTGTGCTCCAGCTTTTATCCCCAGACAAGCTAAAAGGGTGTTTGGGGATAAAGTGTGAGTGGAAAAACCACATGTCAAAATATTGTCGTTTCACTTTGGATAAAAGTAGGGGGGGGGGGTAGGACGGGGAGAATCGAGAGAATCCTTTGAAGCAGAATGGATAACATGTTGAAAAGTTTCTGTAAATATACGAAACGATAAGGTATATAAAGTGGTGGGTTGATGATGATGTGGGTGGATATATGTTTTTATATGTATTTATGTCATGTATGGCAGAATTTGATCCAGAGTGAGATGTTGTTCTTAATTTTGTTTTATTATTATTTTTTTTTTTGTTTTTTCTGAATTTTCTTTGGGTTCCTCGTTGATTGATTTGATTTTTGATCTTTTTGAGAACCTTAATTGGAATACTTTTGAAAGAGTGATTTTATGTTGGAGTTTTTTTTTTTGTTTGTTTTGATGTGCATATATTTATATATTGTGTGCTTTGTGAAAAACTTGAGGTAATTTAATCAAAATTTTAAATATAATAACGATGTTGATTTGAATTCGGTTTTGTATTTTTAACCAAATTGATTAGAGGGAAATCTATCAAAAATCAGAATATAAATGTTTCAAAGGAAAAGGAATTCAGAGAAGGGTTAATGATCTCCCTCTCTTTGTGTTGGCCAAAGTAATTTACTTTCTTGTTTACTTAATTTCTTAGACCCATTTAGATCATGGGGGGATACTATGGGGATATAAGGTTCTCAACTACACCTACGGTTTTCGGAAATGTACATTTTAGATCCAGTCCAACTCTTCAATAGGAGCGATGAGTATGTTGCAAAATTCTGTATTCAAAATACTGTATGCCAAAATACTGTATGTCAAAATTCTGTATGTGCAAAATGCTGTAGGAACAAAATTCTGAAAGTCAAAATTCTGGTTGGTCAAAATACTGTATTTCAAAATTCTGTATTTTTTTACAGCATTTTTACAGAATTTTGATATACAGTATTTAGCCGTACAGAATTTTACAAAACAGAATTTTGCATGTCAGTATTTTGTTGATACAGTATTTTGACGTACAGAATTTTGTATTTACAGTATAATGACGTACAGAATTATGATATTACAGTATTTTGACCCCACAGAATTTTGTCGTACAGAATTTTGACAAGCAGAATTATGACCCGTTCCCTTCTAATAGTTCTGTTCTATTTTGTATAGGTTTTCCGACACTTCCAACTTTTTGAGTGAAAAAACTTCTTGTTGAAACCGTCAAAACAAAAGTCTTCTGAAATTCCTAGAAGAGCAGATGAAGAAGCAGGGTTAGGGTCAAAATTCTGCCGGGGTTAAAATTCTTTTGTCAAAATTCTGCTTTCAAAATTCTGCTTTACAAAATTCTGTTTTCAAAATTCTGCTTTCAAAATTCTGCTTTTCAAAATTCTGTTTTTCAAAATTCTGCTTTTCATAATTCTGTTTTGCAAAATTCTGTAAAATCATCTTCTTGAAAAATTATCTACTTATTTCATTACTTACCTACATAATTTGTCATTCTTTGAATGCATATTAATTTTTGTTTTATAAATGAATAAATTTGAAAATATTAAGAAAAGGTTTTTAATACTAAACATTTCCGAAAATAATTCAAAATTTTTTAATTTATCAATAATTTTTTAATTATTTTTTTAATTATTATTCAAATATTTTGTATCAAACAACATCGGTTGCAATAAGTTATAGATTTTATTTGAAAGAAATTCAGTCTATGCATTTTTAAAAAATATTTTCCACACTTAAACAAAAAAATTTCGGAAAGTACCAATGTTGAATTATATTAATGAGGTGTATTTTTCTTTAGTCAGCGCATATGCTACACAGAATTTTCGTTAAAAAAGCAGAATTTTGAAAAGCAGAATTTTGAAGCCAGAATTTTGACCCGATCCCGAAGTAGCAATCCATCAACATACTGTTCAATTATGATCCTCAAGAAACTAGAGCTTGCAATCCTGGTCTTATGAGAACTTATTATTTTTATCTACGTGACCTTTATGTCATTAATAATTTAACTCCT
The DNA here is from genome assembly GCF_945859705.1 of Episyrphus balteatus. Lineage (NCBI taxonomy): Eukaryota > Metazoa > Arthropoda > Insecta > Diptera > Syrphidae > Episyrphus > Episyrphus balteatus. The sequence goes on along the minus strand of NC_079135.1, from coordinate 119,012,468 downwards.
AAGCGGGTTTGAGGTAAATTTTATTGAAGTGAAAACATCTTTAGTATCGTAGTGATTTGAAACAAGATGAAACGAAAAAGCGACCGGAAAAATCAATTGATTATAACTTTTTTGTTTTAAATATAGATATATTGTAGATAGGTAATTAAATGAACTAAATTCATATTCAAAATCCTGAGATAACGGTAAAAATATGTTGTTTTTTTTTCTAAACTCGTTATATCTTTTGATCTCGAGCACATACAAATTTTATTAAACTTTAATAACTACGCTGATAATAATACCTTTCATTTAATATATATAACATAACGGTACGTGCTCTACAAGTTACACAATCTTTAATTGAAAAACTTGAAAAATACCTCAAAACACCTGGTGGTGATCTGTTGCCGATAACCAGCCACCAGTGTAGGAAGTACCGTGGTAGGCATGGTAGAAATATGATTGAAGCGACATATATACAAGGTGAAATAAAAATCTTTCAGATGATATAAAATTTACTATAGGTTGTCATATAAAAAATATGGATTTGAAGGTGATGGAATAAAAAAAAAGGTAGATATTTTCGATTTTTTTTTTTTAGAAAAAATGATTTCTTAAGGTTTCACTTCTAACCCGTGTGAATTGCACACATGATTTTTTTATTTATGTTTATCAAATCTGAAATGTGTAATTGGTCGGACGATGCAAAAGATGGCATGGTAAAAAAATTAAAAAACTAAAATTGTTTCATCCAAAGATTGAACAAAGTTACATTTTTTAATACAAACTAATTTGTAGCGCTTCTGAAAATTTTCAAAAAAAAAAAAATTAAAAAATAAAAATAAATTAAAAAATATTTAAAAAAAAAGTTCGCTCTCTCTGCTTCGACTTTTTTCTAAATGATGATTAGTAAATGAAATCAAGCAGTGTACTTTTTTACCCTAGTTTACGGTACGAAAAATAAACATAAGTTCCAAGCCACAGTTTTTTCCACTTAATTTATTTTGATTATTGCTTACATAATCCTAGGTATATTTGTACAAATAAATTATGTGTTTGAAAAAAATTATTGTGATGAAAAAAAAGAAAGAAAAGAAAGAAGGTCGGAATTGTCCAATCAGTAAACTAGATTAAATTTATAAAAAAATATTCTTATAAAAGAAAAAATACATTTGGACTTGGTCTACTACAAACAAGAACGATGATGATTGATACTCCAGATAATATGAAGTAATTGTGACTATGGGACCATGAAAAAAACAAATCTTTGTCATAAGAAAAATTAATTTCAAATGTAAAGAATTATGGCTTTTTGACGTCCCTTACTTTGGCGGACACTTTGTGGCGGAATAAAAAAAAATTTATCTCATTAATTGTAGCTAATTAAATGCTAATTTTTTGCGCAAACCAAAAATTTGTAGCTCGCATAGTTTTTGAATTATTAAATTTTCCGCTTAAATAAGTCTGAAGTTAGCGGACAAAATCTGAAATGATGGAAAATTATAATGAGTTTACTTGACATCGAAATTTGTAGCTTTTTAAATGCTTTTCAATTACATAAACTTTGTTTTTGTAGCTTGAACAGTTTTTTTTGTTATTCAAAATTCCGCTAAAATAAGACTGAAGTTAGCGGACGAAAGTAGGAAAATTAATATTTTTTTGATGCTTAAAATTGTAGCTAATTAAATGCTAATTTGTTGAACAAAAATTAATTTTGTAGCTCCACCCAATCATTTTTTATTTCAACTTAAAGTTTCAGAAGTGCAGTTCCGGTTTGATGAGGCCAGTGGAGACTTTTTTAAAAAATCACTTTTTTAAGTTTTTTCTTTTGCCATTAATTGTAGCTTTTGAATACATTATTTTTGATATAAACCTCAATTTTGTAGCTCAAACCGTTTTTGAAATATTCAATATTTTGTTTTAAAAAGATAGCTTAAAAGTGACCTTTCAAAATCCAAAAAAATCCGAAATTCAAAAATTTTTTTTGCACAAATTTGAAGTAACCTAGACTAAGACGAAATCCAAAAACCTCGATTTTGTAGCTCGATTAGTTTTTTTTGTTATTCAATATTCCGCTAAAATAAGACTCAATTTCATATGTAACGGTCAAAATTTTCAAAAAAGTTTAATTTTTAAATTTTTTTCTTTTCTAGAAATTGTAGCTTTGCAATACAAAATTTGTTGCGCAAAAATTAATTTTGTAGCTCCTCTCAGTCATTTTGAAATAAAAAATGACTGATTAGTATTTAATTAGCTACAATTAATGAGATACATTTTTTTGATTCCGCCACAAAGTGTCCGCCAAAATAAGGGACGTGGCTTTTTGAGAACGACAACACTATTCTGGTCAATCTAAGTATGATTTGCTTAATGGAAAACTTTATTATGTTTTCAACAAAACAGTTTTTTTTTTAATAGCAACTAATCACGCAAAATTTTAAAAATAAGACCCCTTTCTTCCAATTGCTCGAGTTAAATTCTGTACGTAATTCCTATATAAATTTCATTCTTTCACAAGAAAAATTAAACCAAATCTTGTGTAATCTCTCTGGTATATGTCATCATTATATGAATAGATACAAATCTACATAAAAATATATAAAGTAAATAAATAAATCATTCCATTCAAAATGACGCACATAAATTGGTCACAAGCCACAAAACAGAACGTAATAGACAAACAGATATATTCCATCTCCATCTGTCAAATTCAATTAATTATAATCCATCACGTTCACTCAGGCGAATGGATTCAATGTATCTATTTTGGATGGTATAGTATATTCCTAGAAGACCAACAGCAAAAATGTCCAACAAACTGGTCTTCGTATTCATCGTATCCTTCTTCCAAAAACTCTATACATGGTTAACCCTTAAAAACAGACAAAAGCAACAAGAAGTAAAAAAAAAAAAACTAGAAGAAAATTCATAAACCATTTCATCCACAGGACCTTAGCCAATTCTTCCCCTCCAACCATCTCACCAGCCTTTAGCCTCAAAATATCCTTGAAACCAAAATGCTTCGTCAGCATCTGCATATGTGTCCTTAAGCAAATACCACCAGCTTATATAGGAGTAACTCTATCGCAGAGTGACTTCCTAAATTGCCCCACTCACAACAGCAGCAGCTATACCTAGTCCCGAATCCCAAACCCGACGAGTCACACAAGAAGAGTGATACCGTAGAAAATCCTTAACATAAGCCATTTTGGATATTCAATGGCGACGACGATGGTGGCAAGGGACTAGAGATGAAATCTGAAGAAAGTGTACACGAGTTGTCCTAGAAGATCTAAGAAAATGAATTGTAAAAGTTTGGCTTTAAGACCCAAAACTCAAGTTGTTTGGGTTTCGTTGTTGGTTTTGGTGTATGTAGGTAAAAGGAGTATGAATATGCATGAGTATAGTGGGGATATCTTAGACCAGAAAAAGACCATTAGCCAGGACTAAGTGAATTTCTCATCATCTTTACTGGGATTGCAATCGAGAGAAATGAGAAATGTTTTTTATTCAAAATATATGGAATGATGTTTGAAATATAGTTTTTGGAAAACAGTGGATATCAATTGTTTTAATATGACGGAAGACAGAAATTTAAATGTCGAAAAGTACAATAAACTAAGAAATGTTTTATAAGTTTGTAGAATAAAATGATAAATATGACAATTCAAATGCAGAAGTTATTGTCTATATTATTTGAGAAAATACCTTTTTTTTGAGGAGTCCAGAAAGTAACAAAATTGTTTCTGAAAGTTCTATAGAATATTGGTATTTATTTTTTTTTTTTGCATCAGCTTCTTATGAATTTAAACGTATGAATTTTTTGAGAATACAAAATTTAGCAGTGAAAATAATATTTTCAAGAGACTTATTTTTACTGAAGAAATGATATCCACTCTTCTAAATGAAATCGCTTTTCACCACGAATGAGAAATACTTTGAAATGCGGTGGTATGATGTCAGAAGTCATACGTTACCAAATATCTATTGCAAAATATGTAATTCTACAAAACACAGCTTTTACTTAAAAGCAATAAAAAAAATGGTCACTGTGGCGTATGCGTACTTTTTTATTAAAAAAAAATATTTAATTATTTATTTAAGAAAGTTACTTTCCGCTATAAAACTTGAAAAATTAAAATTCCCAAAATTTTAATTCAACAATATAATTTATTAAGTACCTATATGTGTTATGGATTTCGTTATCTAGGTTTTTACTTGCGATATACATAGGTACTATATATCAAGTTATGCATTCGTACAAAAAAAAAGTTGAGATAACATTTTCCCATGATATTAAGATGATAGAGAATGCCAAAAAAGTGGGTTCCGGAAGTCCGTCTGTCTGTCTGTCAGTCTGTCTGTATAGAGAACTAGAGCCTAAACGGATGGATGGATTGACTTCAAACTTGCTATATAGCAGGTTTTGGAGACTCTCCAGATTTTGTTAAAAAAATTCAAATCATAGTTTTTAAGCAAGGTCTATCTTTTGAAGAATTTTTTTTTTTTTGAAAATCATTATTAACGGTACCTGCAAAGGACCACTTTTTTCAAATCTGATTTTCTGCAAAATTGCTTATTGTATTTCAACGAAATTTTTTATACAAAGGCATTCATATAACTTTGAAAAAAAAATAATTTTTGGATTTTTAAAAAAAATTTGATAATTTTTTTTTTTTTTTTTGAAAAATCAAATTTTCGAAAACGGGACATTGAATTTTTTTGAAATTTGTTTTTTAGACGTTAATTTATGATTTCTTTCTACAAAATGGCATACCAATTTTATTTTATTTTTATTTTCAAAAAAAATATTTATAAAAAATTAGTTTTTTAAAAAACGGCTCTCACGATTTTGAAAATTTTTTTTTCTAAAAATGCACCTTAATATATCAAATAAAACTGCGTACTTGTTTTGTGGGGCGATTTGATTACAGATATTGTTTTTTTTTTTTTTTTGAAAAATGAATATTATTTTTTTTATTTGTTTTTTTTTTTTTTTTTTTTTGTTTTTTCTATTTAAAAAGTCTTTAAAATTTAAGCAACTTTAACTCTAAGGGCAAGTTCGTGCAATCAAGTCATGCATTTTATTTTATTTCTTTAATTTTTTGGGATTTGATTGCAATGTTGTTAAGATAAAAAAGAATAATAAAGGTGTTTAGGCATCTTAAAATGTTCATCTTAAAATTTTAAACATTTCATGTCTTAACTCCTTAAATTGGCTTTGAAATACAAACACATAACATTAAAGTTGAAAAAAAAGAATGACTTATGAAACTTTTGTTGGTCTGTATGTGAAATGGGCAAGAAGTGAGGTTAGGAGGAATACACATATCTGTATTTTTATAATAATTACAGTTCAAAAATCAATATAACACTGGTCAACAAAATTGAACTTTTTTGCTGCCACAAGAACCAGAATATATTTTTCTGAAGGTTTTTAGAGTGCTGAATTTGATTGGCCTCTGTTTTTGAAATATTACCGTTATATAATAAAAAAAAAAGTAATTTTGGCCCATTTTTATGTGAGGTAATTCATTACAAACAAATTTGTAACGGTGACTATGAGAACTTATTTTCTTCTGTTTAAATCGAACTCGAATCCAAAATCAGAAATATTCTATTAGCCTCAGTTTTTTTTAAATATTACGGTTATAAAAAAACCTTTATTTTGCATTTTGCAAGAACAAAAACCCAAGGAAAAGTATATTTTGGTTCTTGTGGCAAAAAAGTTTGATTTTGTTGACCAGATATTACCAGTGCTGTTTTTGAGCCAAAAACTTACTTAATCTTAAGATATATCGGGTAATAAAAGAGATATCGGAGAGATTTAAAGAGTTTTTGGAATAAAGAAACCGTTAGAAATGTCTTCGTAATGAATTAGGTACCTCACAAAAAATAATAACCTTGAAAACAGTCAAAATGACATTTTTTCCCATTTTATGACGGTAATATCTCAAGAACGGAATCGTCGCCCGAGAGTTGTTTTGTCGTAAACGCCAAGATGCACTTTTTTAAACTGGATATGTAGTAATAGGTTTTAGAACGTTCTCTTTTCATTTCTGTTATCAGATTTGTCCTATCGTTTACCGTTACTGAGATAATTAGTGTGCATTTTGTCGTATATCCACAAAATAAGCATCGGATTAGCGTTGGTTTGTCGTAAGCGCCAACTTTTGGCGTTTACGACAAAAATTCTATGTATTTTTCAGCTTTTTTTTTCTTCAGTATTGGTTTGTCGTACGTCGTACAAAACAGATACGGTAGAAAATTTCGTACTTGTTTTGTTTTACATGTATGTGGGTATATGACCCAAATAGAATATAAACAAATATAATAAACCTACTAGAAAAGTATTTATTGAAAATAAGGACTTCATGTGCTATAAGGACAACGAATTTAAAAACTAAGGGCTGCATTAAGCTTTGCGCTACTTAAGGTTTTGCACTATTCCTAGAGGTGCAAGGAAGAAAAAAGTGCATCTGAGAGACATCTCAAATGTTGTATTTAATTTTGTCATGGTTCTTGTCGTTTGTTCCTGCTGCTAGATACTTGACCTCATCCTCGGTCGCAAGTACCGCTTATAAATATGTAAACTTGTTGATCCTGTATCGAACACAAGATCAAGAAGTCGACCGTGTCGGTCGCGGGCGCCGCTTCGTTCAAGCGCGTTGTCTTGAGCGAAGTGAAAAAAGGTCGCAGTTTTATTGTTTTATTGTTGTACACTTATTGATCTTGTCACTTCTTTCGCGCGCGCTGTCTTCAACGAAGTAAAGTGAAAAAAGGTTGCTGTTTTATTGCTGTATACTTATTGATCTTGTATCGAACACACAAGATCAACAAGTAGACTGTAGTCGTGGGCGCCGAGCCCGTGATGCCTCTTCGTTCACGCGCGTTGTCGTGAACGAAGGGAAAAAGGGTTGCTGTGAGTTTTGTTATTGCACCCGCTCGTAAAAAACACCTGCTGGTCTTATTTTTTTAAGGCGCCATTGTTCTTGCTAAATTTGCGTTATTGTTTTGCAAATTGATGATACTGAGGATACTTTTACACTATATTATAAAGCGAGCGGTAGAAAAGTGGAATATAAAAGCTCATCAATATTTAAAACATATAAAAAGTCTACCATAGCAACTCCTGTAAATTTGTTCAGCCAATGTCTTCAAATTACTAAAAAACCTAACTCGATAACTAAGGATAAGATTATTGATATTAAAAGCCTTTTCATATTTATGCCTAAATCAGACCAAGAATATTATGAAGCGTTATTCAAATCAAAAAATTAGAATAAATTCTTTAGTTTGATATTTATTTAATTTACTTTTATTTATGACCTGACATATATTAATTTATTAATTTAACCAAACTTGGTTTATTTTTATTTTATTTCTTTCATATTTCACAGCCATAGGATGACTTTTATTTTTTGTTAAGACATTTTTTTAATTTTTTTTATGTTTATGGTCATATTCTTTGGTTTTTCTTTATTTTTAATCTATTTATTTTAATAATTGAGCCTCTAAGTCAAACCAATACTACTTCTATGTAATAAGAAACTATTTTTTAAATGTTTAATTAATAAATAAAAACGAACTGTGAAATTTTTTTTATTTATTTTTTAGTATATTGGAATGTCGTACGTGTGCCTACTTTGTCGTACGTGTATGGGATGGAAAAAAAAGTTGATTTTGGTGGCGTTTACGACAAACTGATTTTGGATAAAAACCTTGATAATTTGAAAACTAAAATAGATGTGACAATTTTGACAACATAAATATGAAGAAGATATCGCACAAAATATTCTATTAAAAATTGAAAAAAATCTATCGGACAGTTTTTTTTTTTTTATAAAAGCTCAAACCTTAAAATGCGATTTCCCAAAATTCCAAAATTGGCGTATACGACAAAACAATTCTCAGGCGACGGGATGTCAATCAAACTTTTCTAACTTTGTATTCCAGTTTAGCCTAAAGAAAAGTATATTTTGGGTCTTGTGGCAAAAACCTTGTTGACCAGTGTAATATAAAGAAAAGTTTGTTAAAAATACTTTTGAGGTCAAGAACCTAATTTGACTGAACTAATAACGTTTCAACCGTTTAGAATTGTTTAAAGAATTAAGTGAAATTATACGCTCCAACTTCACAAAATTTATGAACATGTTGTGATCGCACCAGAATGTCGTTCGTAAGTCGCAAAAAAACTGTGTCGATTTAAGCTTTCTGTTAGAAGATTAACGATTTTACAATTTTGAGTAATTCTTTTTTTTTTAAGTAGGTATAAAGTTGTTACTTGTTATGGAGATTTAAGCTTTCAGCCAACTTACACACGGTAAGCATAGAATCAGATGTCATCTTGGTCATTGGTATTTATCAAATCATCATCGAGCAGGTCATCATCGAGAAGCTACTAGATATCGAGAGTCGGGATGTCTCGAGCTGCTTTTCTATATTCTGAAGATAGCTTTGACCGGATTGGAGATGCAGTCAATTGTTATAATTTTTGTTTCGTCGTAGTGGAGGCGGATACGATGGGATGCAAATTTAGCTTTTTTTTCAAAATTTTTGTGTTATTTCGGTTGAACCGGAGTAGCTGCTTGAATTTGACTGCTAGAAATTTTAAATTAGTTTTGACAGCATTTTTCACTGTAGTCCATCAGTATGGTTGACTGAAGTGCTTCTGCAATGTTTTTGGTTGTGCGTCTTCTTCCTAATCTTGATCTTCTAAAGTACGCTAGGTTCGGTTTGGCAGATTTTTGTTTTCTTTTTTCACATAAAAAAAATCTCCTTATAAATGTCAACCACTTTTCACACGATTTCTAAATCATCTAAACTGAAACATCCGCTCTATCAAATCGATTGCAAAATGCTAACGCAGATACCAACGATTATTACAAGCACGTTCCCAGAAAATTGCCATTGACATTAATATCAATTTAACGTTAACTTTTATAAATGACTAACCACCCAATTTAATTTACTTCTAAAGTGGCTTGTCTCCTCGTTTGTGTTGCAGCAGCAGCAGCAGCAGCAGCCAAGGGAAAGGAAAGTTAAACTTTGCTTAAAGTTCCGAAAACCTTTTTGCCTTCAAGCAAATGCAAATATACGTTACCTTCTAACTATATACCTGTGCCTTCATCGTTCACATTCCTCTATGTCATATTACTCGTATATGTGAGTGAGTACGAAGGAATACAGCGTTCTTTCATTCTGGAACGCGAATAACCCCTAGGAAAACTATGCCAGTCAGCCAACAGCTAAAGCTTTCCTCCAATATCTCTAATCCAACTTTCAGCGACAATGGCAAATGAATAATGTGTATGTTTGTGTGTGGGTTTACACTGTGCAGTGCCTGTGCATAGTGCATCATTACCTAGAATTCAATTGAAGCTATATATAACAGCAAGGATAAGGACTCTATTTTGGTTTATTTATGACAGGTAAGCTGTTTGTTTGTTCAATTCTATACGCGAATCGGTATGCCTTCCTTTCTGCACGCCGCCGCGGTGGAGCTTGCCTGCATACATGAAATCCGGAATCCTAATTGGAACCAATGTATAGAGTTGGAAGGATTTGGATTTAGATCAATTAATTATTATTTTCCTAGAAATCTGCTGATGTTGTTTCTGCATGACTGTAGGTTACTTAATTTCATTGTAGGTATAAAACACTTTGAATCACAAGATTATCACAAGAAAAAATTTTGCTGTTGTAAAGCTTTACTGGAGCTACAGATACAGAAGCTTCTGTAAAGCTTTATAGAAGCAAATTTGTTGGCTGGTGCTTTTGAAGTAAAAAATCTTTATAAATCAAATCTTAGTAAAATTGAAATTGCTCAGAAACGGCTCCAACGATTTTGTTTAAAAAATTCAAATGTTAGTTTAAAGACAAGGTCTATCACTTAATAAAAAATCATTATTAACGGTACCTGCCATAGAACCGTTTTTTTTTTTCAAATCTGATTGTCTCGGAAAGCGCTTATTCGATTTCAACAAAACTTTTTGTGAAGATGCATTTATATAATTTTAATATAAGTCAAAAACAAAATTTAAAAAAAAAATAATTTTTGGATTTTTAAAAAATTTTGAAGATTTTTTTTTGAAATATCAAATTTTCGAAAACGGGAAATTGGATTTTTTTGAAATGTTGTTTTTAGATGTTGATTAGTGATTTGTGCAAAATGGCATACCTACCAATTTTATTTTAAAACTTTTTTTCCAAAAAATTATTTATAAAAAATTATGTAGTTTTTTTTAAAAAACGGCTCTAACGATTTTGAGAATTTTTTTTTCTAAAAATGCATCTTAATATATCAATCAAAACTGCATATTTGAATTACCTGTATAATGTATAACTACATTTTCCAAAATTCTATATAAAAAGTCTTAAAAATTTAAGCAACTTGAACTGTAAGAGCAAATTCATGCGACCCAGTCGTGCATTTTATTTTGTTTACCAAAGATTTCAATAAAAATACAAAAAAACGTATTTAGTTTCTTGGATCAAATTAATCGACACGGAGTGTACAGATCCCCGTTTTAATCTCTTGAATGGAAGTGAATGTTTTTCAGGATGCGTGTGCGAGGGTGTTTTCATCTCGATGAGGATGATGCGACACACACAACGGACTAAGTGCATTTCGGTTTAAATTCAAGGCACGATTCTTGGGATGTGCCTTTGCATTCGTCCTTGATTAGTTACTTGCTACTGCTATTGCATTCAGCATAGTTACCCCCCCTAGGGTTAATACTTTACTTACATAGTTACTCTTTGGCGTTACCACAGGTGACATGATGTAAAAGTAGAAATTGTGCACATCTTAGCTAACCGAAAAATACCATCAAACTAAAACCAAACCGCAGACTTTACTTTCGAAATGGACTTGGGTTTTGGTGAATTATTTAACCTGGTGGTTCTGGGGTGTTTTCGTTTCATTTGATGAATTTTAATTAGTTTCGCCACCACAACGACGACGATGACGGTGCACTCTGCAACGTCAGTCGTATATGCGAATTTGATTGAAGAATTTATTGTAAAATGATTTATGTTATAGAGGTGAAAATTCAGTTTGAGTCGTAAATCATCAGTGGATTGGGATGAACAATGAATATTAAAATAGACAGGAAAGAAATTTAGAATTTTGTTCAAAAACATTTAGAGCTTAGACAATGAATCAGTTTAAATAGTTTTTTTTTTCTTTTTTTTTAAATTATTCTGCTTTAGTAACGTTCTGAGAGCAAGTAACGCATCGTAACAATAAAATATAAATAAAAGCACTGGTACCACAGTATTACTAAAAGAAATACCTAGTTCGGGAGTTTTAAAAATCAATGGACCAAAAAATTAAATCAAAATGTTTTAAAAAATTTAATGTTTAATAAAAAACAAATATAACAACTACAGTCGACTCCCTCTAAATCGAACATTCATGGGACACAAAAATTGACATGGAAACTCGAGTTGGAGGGATTAATAGATATGGTATTTTATATTAGATATTAACTCCGATGTGGTCAAATTCGTTATTTATCCTAATATTTACAACCGTCTCACATAGGCGTATTTTCATCAAAAACCTGGCCATAATTACTTTTCGTGGTTTTTGTTATTATTTATGTTTGAAATGAATATTCCTACAAGAAAACACAATATAAACCTAATTTTTGTTATTTTAATATTTTCATCAAAAACTCTTAAATTTGATTAATGGCTGGCCTATACTCCGCCTGTCGACATTATTTTTCTCTAATTTTTTTCCTCATCCCTAATACGCAATTCTCTGTTTCTTTTCTCTCTTTCTCAACCTTAATTAAGATCACCCAAAATAAAATATACTAATAACATCAGTCAATTTAATTTAAAAATAAAAAACATTGCATAAATTAAGGAGTATTTTCTATCAGAAAGTGAAAAAAACTAATAGACCCTCAAATCTCTAAAGAGCACCTAAGAGCACCCAATTTTTGTTGCATTGGTTTAAGGAATATATAAACTAACTCATAAGTTTCAATTCATCGCAGAATAACGGGGTATACTTAAACAAAATCATTAAAGTTCAAATAGCAATTTAACAAAAATAACTATTTTTTTTATACGTGTTCTAGGCCCGAATTGATATAAAAAACACCATCTAATATTTCCAAAACTTTATTAATATCGTTAATAAAGAACTGAAGAAGAATTCTGCACTTAATTTTTTTAGGTTTCTATCACAACATTTTGATATCGCATATTGAATAACACTGACCAAAGTACTTTGCATTGACAGAAAAATTAGGTAGATGTAACAGTTAACTTTGAACTCATTTTTTAACAAGACACGATCGAAAACGAAAAAAATTAGTACAGGATATTGAACCATGTTTATTTTGCACCCACTTTGCCAACTTTTTAGGTGTCAATTTTGATTTTCAGAAAATCGACTTATGACCAGGTTTTTACCGCAAATACTCCTATGTGGCGTCTTCAGGAATAATGTTAAGCTTAAAAAATGTTTAAGATTTTTAAAATCTTTAATTTTATCTGCATTGGTTTTCTTTATTTTTATAATACCTATTTCAAAATTCAATTAATATAGTCTTGTAAGTGACGATTGATTGAAACGATGGTCACACTCTGAGACTACGAAATAATTGCAAATCAAATAAAAATAAAATTGCAGGATTTTCCAAGTATCATCAAGTATGAATGTTTTTCGTCAAAGTTATGAATGAATTTTTGTTCATTACACTGGGCAACAAGGGTTTTATCTTACTAAGTTTCCTAAAATTTCTGAACTCGAATCCGAACTCGGATCAAAACTTTTCTATCAACTCTCGTTTTCGAGATATTTCCTTTATAAGATCTCAATAATCAATTTTTTCTACTTAGCTTACAGAGGTTTTGTTTCAGGAATATAACAATACTTTTCAAGAGATCTTGAGTGCGCTAAACTCGAGTCAGAAATCAGAATTTTCCTATTAGTTTGCGTTCTCGAGATATTCCCGTTATAACATCATAATAATCGATTATATTACACAGGTCAACACGGAATTTGTGCTTGGGTTGTGACTATGAAATTATGATGGATATATTGATACTCATCTGGAAAACATTTTTCTTTTTTTATTTAATTTGCTTTTGAAGTCAGCAGAGCAATTTCCAGTATTCAAGAAAACCTGTCTTTTACAAAAATTGTCGGACGTAATTTTAGCAAAAACTCGAGAACGTCTTAACCGATTTGGCTGATTTTTGTTTTGTTTTCTTCATTTTAATGCTGTTTTCATATTCATATAGAAAAATAAAAAAAAGAAGAAAATTAAGAAGAAAAAAGAAAAATTAAATCGAAATTTTCGTTTTGTTCGAATTTTTGTCAAATGGGAGCTTGAGGCATTATTTGCTACCTTCTATTTTCAATATTTATGGTAAAAAGTAATTCACTCTGATGGTACTTTTAATCTACAAAAATAACTGTATCCATACTGTAGTCAAACTAATTCATATTGAAATTCTTTATTTATTGAAACATTAAATTAATTTGTTTGCATAGTATTTTTATTATTTTGTTGCATATACAGGGTGTCTAGAAAGTAATGGATGAAACGAAACTTAAGATCTCTCAGAATTCGGTGTTCAGTCCAAATTCTTACGGTTTTCGATAAAATATGCAGTTCTTGTGAAATTTCCCTACTTTGCAACAGTATTTTGCTTCCTCTGCCCATAATAATTGATTTTTGTTTTTTACAATTCTTTCAATAAAAAATTGCTTAACAATAACAAACAATTAATTAATAAAAATATTTTTTATTTCATACGCCATTTTTCTGCAAATTAATTAACAGTTTCAAGTTTCGTAAAAACTCAATTTCTTACTTTTATTTCAGAGCAACAAGACGAAAAAAATTTGTATTGTGTGGCTCTAGTTTATTATTTTTAAAACTTTTCCCGGTATTGCAGTTTTTAAAAAAGTATATAAGTTTCCAAAGTTGAAGTTAGATCAAAAAATATTACAGTTTGAACTCAAAAAACAGGGTTTTTTCAGAGCAAAAAACCCTTGTATTCATCATAACTTTTTTCTTATAATTTATGTCGAATAAAATGTTTGAGCAAAAATGTATATTTTTCAATTATCTACATTTTATACCTCAACAATTTTTTTGTACAATGCACGGTTCTTGCACTATAGCTCATAAAACTCGAGTTAGACTCACAGGGTATGAAAATTGAATTTTTGCTCCCAACACTACAAAAGCAAATCTTAGGAGGGGAAAGGGTGATTATCTATTGTTTTGGTTTACCATAAACCCAAAAAGTGCAAATTAAACATAAGCACAAAAAATAGGTATTTTTATATTTGTCGACCTGTGTTATTTGCTACTTTTTAAACATTTCCCTAGTACCTACCTGCCAAAGTTTTCCATTATCTTTGGTTTAATGTTAGGGACATAAAGGAGGCAAATAAAGGTACAAAATAAATATAGAAATAGAAAAACTATTTTTTATATAAAGATTTTAAGTAGTTTGAAAACATAAATGCTCAGTTTACTCACTCTCCATTATGTTTAAAATTCTCATTAAAAATTTTAAAAAATGTCAAATTCCATACAAATTTTAAAATTTCATGTTTTGAATGGTGACTGTGAATAATTTGGGTCAAAAGCCTGACTTGCTTGTACTGGCAGTTTTTTTTCATGATTAAAAAAAAAAATAATTGAAACAAAATCAAGAAATTTGTAATAACCTTAGCTTAGCTTTAAAAACGCTTTATATTTGTTTGACTGGATTTATATTGAAATGGACCTGAATTTTTAAAGAAAATTCTCTCAACAAAAATGCTAAAAAGATTTTCCTATGAAGTCAAGTAATGGGATTTCTACTGAAGCACCCACCAACATTTAAAAATCTGGCCTTATTTTTTTTTACCATGAAAACCACAATGTTTTTACTAAATTCCTCCTGTCATTTTACTAAGCCATTTTATTTATATGCCCACACAAAAAGGCAATAAAATTTAAAGCTTACCTTTTTCAAGCTAGACCCAACAAAAAATCATAAGGTCTATGGGGATAACGATTAACCAAACAAAAATTAACACACTTCATGATTACTATAGGAATGTAAATTAAGATTTATGCGATGAATTAGGTGTTTTAAAAAGGTCATGGTATTATTTTTGTAATTTTTGGTAAGCCCTAAAATGAAACCTTTTTAAGATATAAACATTAAATGATTCCAAATATTTTATTTTAATTTTGTTTACAGTTTAACTGTGTCTGACAATTAAAAAGTTCAACAAGTAAAACCTTATAATTTATGATTCTGTTAAATCTTATACATCTTTAATTTTCTAAGCTGTCTAATTTAACTGAAATTCTTACAACTATCTACAAAGACCTTTCCGATGAATTTATTTGTCTGGAGCATCTCGAATTCTCAGAATGCAAATTTATTATTATCTAAAACAAACGATATCCTCTCTCATTTTACTCAATAACAAATTTCAAAGAAAACCGACTTAACAATCTTTCCATCAAATTGGATTCCTTGTGCAGTGATGCTTTTCCCATTTAACAACAACAAATAAAGTAGGTATTTACTTCGTTGAGAAAAAGAAGATAAAACCACTTAAAAGGCATCAAAACTATTTTAAAGATTAAATTAAGTCTTGAAAACGTTCAATATCCAAAACTAATAAAAATTATTCCTCTTTTGTATGCAAGGAGCACTCTCAATTGCATTTGATTTTGATCCTTCTTTCAACGATGATGATGATGATGATGTTGAGTAGAATCGAAATGACGATGATAGGTCGCTGATGGATATGCTTCCTTGGAATCCATCCATATCCTCCATCAATTCTCTTCTATGAGTAGAGACAGCCGGTAATTGTTTAAATGTTTACCATGAATCAATACCTTTTGCCTTCGTAATGATTGATTTAGTTTCCAGTAAATCCCTATATACCCAAAAACGATACATATATCCTTGTTATCCTCTTCGTTGTTTGAATTGTTCAAACATTGATTTCCCAGACATATCAATCTTATATATGAAGGCTTTATTAGGAAATGGTGAGAATTAGTTGAAATGAACACACAGTGCATTAGTCTTAATCAATTCAAATGCGCTATTGGCATTGTTTAATCGATGGAGTCTAACAACTTGTTAGAATGTAAACATAAAAGACTTTAAAAATTAAAGATAAAAAATATTTATTTGGAAAATTTTGAAGAAAAATGCTTTTAGATCAATATTGATAAATCTAAGAGGGAGAAACTTGTTAAAATATTTCTCGAAAACTGAATAAAAACAGTTATATAAATAATATTTTGAATAAATCCAAATAAAAGTCAAAATTCGATGAATTAAACTACATTTTAAAATTATAGAACCAAAGATGCAGGTTACAATTTCGTGATAAAGTATTTACAGAGAAACTGTTCACTAAAAAGTGTTTGTCTGTAAAGTCGGTTTACTGAAGATAATTTAAGTGATAACGTCATAAACAAACATGTTGTGGGTTTAAAAAAAAAAAAAAAAAACTAGATATATAAAAATTATTTTTTTGTGAAATTTCTTTTTACTTAAGTACTTAAGCTAAAGATCAAGACCTATAGTATTTATATCTATTTGTTATGTAGAAAAAACGGAATAACTTTTTTCATTAGGTATATCAATTTTTTATATGAAGAGTTTACAAAAAAATTTATATTTCTTTTAAAGAATACAGCCATATTTAAATTTCCACTATGCGCAAAAGGTACAAACAAATTTACTAACAAGAATCATTTTTTATGAAAAAATTAAACTTTTTCTCTTCCATCACCCAAAATCGATTGTTTTTTATATCACATATGGTAAGCATCTGAAAGCCTATTGCTACAGCTCTCAGTATTCACATCAACTATGTCTCTACAACATCTCCAAAAAGATCTGAAATTTTTTTAGCCTAATCAATTTTCATCAAAAAAAATCAAGAAAATCAAGATTTTTTTTTCTTCCATTAGCTTAAAGTCGATTTTTTTGTATGACAACTCGTAATAAATTTCATATCAACTGAAAGCTTATTATTTTAGCTTTAATATGATGCTTCAATCATATCTGTACGATGCCTAGAAATTTTTTTAAAGCCAACCATATGTTTAAATTTCAACAAAAAGTGTTTGTGGTATTTTTGAAGTTTTTCAATTTATGATGGTGTAGCTTGTAGAGAATGTACCAAATGAAAGGCAATGTTATCAGCATGCTCAATAAAGTTAAATAAGTTTTTATCTGCTCTAGATCAAAAGATAAAAAGTGTAAAAAATAAGAACTCTATTTTACCGTCATCTCAAAATTGTAATTACGAAATTGATTAAAATTTTTGGAATTTTAGGAATGGCAATTAATATTCTGTCAAAATATAGAGGATGTGTTGCTAGTAAACAAGTTCATATTATTTCAAGAGTTACCATTTGTTTATCTCCAACAATCTTTTTCACGTCCCTTACTTTTGCGGATACCTATGTATTTTTTTGGTGAATAAAAAAATTTCAATCTCTAGAACTTAAGCTAGTTATGTAATTCTAATTTGCTTTGGAAAATTTAATTTTGTAACTCCTGCGCCTAAGAGTAATTTTTATTCCAATTTTAATTTCAAAAAGTGCACTTTTCCGGTTTGCTTAAGCCAATAGAAACATTTTGAAAAAAAAAAATATTGAAATTTTTTTTTTGTCAGTCAAACACTTTTTGAAATATTCAAGGTTTTGTAAAAAAAAACCGACTCAGAGTTACAATCAGAAATGCACTACTTCACATTGAAATAAAAACTTAGTGATAGAAGATAGAAGCATACAAAATGTTGAAATATAAACAAAAATATAAAGAAATTTACATTTTCTTAGAAAAAAAAAATAATAGAGAGCAAAGGGGCCCAAAATTTAGTCTTTACCTGGGTCCCGACCAGCTGAACATACGCGATACTCCTCTGAATTCCCACTCATTCATCTCCAGAAAAGCATCCCCAAACGCAGACCATCACACTTTAAGTTTTGAGGGACATCCGATCCGTATAAGATGCATTCAGAGCCGAATTTATCCTTTCGTTCTCTTCGGCGACAACTTGATCCAAATGTTATAAATTCATATAAGATGCTCCAAATGCCAGAACTATAGTGGTTTTTCTGACTACTTTTGACCTTTGTCCTTGTGACAAATAACACTGGTCAACAAGGTTTTTGCCACAAGAACCAAAATATACTTTTCTAGTAGTTTTGGATGTGCTGAACTCGAATCTAAAGGCCTCCGTTTTTGAAATATTATCGTTAGAAAATGCCAAAAAACGTCATTTTATCTTTTTTCGAGGTCATATTTTTATGTGTGGTAATTCATTATGAATAAATTTGTAACGGTGCCTATAAGAACTGGTCTTATTCTTTCAAAAAATGTTTAAATCTTTCCGATATCTCTTTTGCTGCCCGAGATATTTAAAATTGAATTTGCGGTCTTTGACTCAGAAACAGCACTGGCCAACCAAATTGAACTTTTTTCGTCACAAGAACCAAAATATACTTTTCTGAAGGTTTTTTGGTTTCTGAATTCGAATCCACAGTCAGAAAAATTCTATTAGCCTTCGTTCTTGAAATATTACCGTTATAAAATGCAGAAAAAAGGTTTTTTTTTTAAACGGTTATATTTCAAGAACGGAAGCTAATAGAATTTTTCTGACTGCGGATTCGAGTTCAGCAACTCAAAAACCTTCCGAAAAGTATATTTTGGTTCTTGTGACGAAAAAAATTTAAAAATTCTGTGTCCAGTGACTTAAACTTTAGATTAAGTTTAGTTTCTCTTTGGTTTATTAACTGAAATTTAAGATATCTCGAGCAATGAAAGATATATCGGGAAAATTTAAACAGTTTTTGAAAGAAGAATATCTGTTCTTATACAAATTTGTTACAAATTTGTTTTCAATGAATTACCCCACATAAAAACAGAACCTCGAAAACAGCCAAAATGACATTTTTTATCATTTTATAACAGCAATATTTTCAAAACGGAGGCCAATCAAATTTTTCTGACTTCAGATTCGGATTCAGCACCCCAAAAACTACTCGAAAAGTATACTTTGGTTCTTGTGGCAAAAAAAAAAGTTAAATTTTGTTAACCAGTGCAATTAAAACCTTGTCATTTTGAAATTTTATTATTCTATGGCCGTGTATTGGATTAAATATTTAGCCAAGGGTAAATTTTGTTAAAGATTATATTTATGTTTGGTGAATCGGCTTGCACAAATCAATTTACGGGTAGGTACTCTACATTGAAATTTTAAACTGGTATTAGTAACTATCTATACAATACATTGGTTTCACTATTTCTATTGGATTTTAAGTGTCTGTATCAATTTGGTAGCTTACCTTCCCAGACTTTCTAGTACCTTGTTTGACAAGAAGTTTTACATTGCAATCATATATTGCTCCAATTCCCTTAAGTTTCGATTTTTAATGAAATTCCGCTTTGAAAGACGTTTTTTTTCTTTGCAGATCGAATTAATCTAATCAGTAAATAAGAAAAAAATTCAAGAAAATTTTAAAGTTCATAGAAGAAGAAACTGATTCTGAACCTTATCGAAATTAACACAAATACCTTCAGCATTGAGTGGTAGAGACTAGTAAATAACAGAAAAAAAAACTTAATCAACTAAACTTTGTGGCATGATATAAGGATTTTCTTTATCATTTTCTCCGTCTTCACCTTCTTACTGAGACTCTTATAAACTTAATTAAAATACAAACCTCTGCCAGGAAAATAATACCTCTTCCATGCAGATACAGATTGTATATTGAAACAGTTCCTATTTAAATGCGCTTTTTGCATTTCCAAATCTGGGTTTTCATTGAATCTTCCTGTAAACAGATGCATACCGAAGGATAACTGCGGTTATTTCAATCATCAGCAAAGAAGAGAGAGAGAAACCCAGAATTGAAGCTCTCGTTCATTGAAGCATTAATCCAACTGAATCTGTGTTTTCCGATGCGGATGATGTTACTCGATAATAAATTATTTCAAAACACTTCTTCTATCTTATGGGTATGTTAATTAACTGATAGATTCACTTATACATCGACATTTCCGCAACCAGAGTGTGTATAGTATTGGCACCTGGATATAAGTTCTTAATCATGATTGTATCTCTATATGGTTTTGCGTTCATTAAAATGAGAAGGAAAACTTCCGTTTCTCCCTTCTTCGTTGCTCATTTCGAACGCCCAATTTTATTCCACTCTTGCAACATCATCAGCATCACATCAGCCAGCAGCGTGTTGTACTTACATACAAAGTCGTTGTCGTAATACCATCTCATTTAATTTCCATGACAGTAATCCCAGCAAACCACTCAAGTGTGCATTTACGGTAAATCCCATTTTTATTTCCCCCAGGGAGCACATACTCGCCATGTAAGCACTTGTTAGGTTGGGATTTTCTTCCTTCCGCGTGCACATTTATTTTTTGCACACAGAGAGAGTGAGTGAGTGAGTGGAAAGCGTGCTGCTGCTGTTCTGTTCTCATGTATATAGCTTTGCTCTGTTCTGTTATGGGTCTGGGAATACCCAGAAGCAGAACAAATCCTGTCGGGCGAATTAAGTGGTTCCATAAATTAAGGATGACAAAAAAAAAAGAGAAAAATGTCACCTTTTTACTCTTGTGTATGTGCTGATGGAAGTAGTTCTTTTTATTTTCTTTTAATTCTTTCAGTTGCATTTTTCTTATTTATTTTTTTTTCTATAAGTTTTCTATGAAAATTTTTAATTTGTAATTATTTCGCTGAATCTTTTAATTCATGATTTTCAAGAAACGGTTTTTATACTTTTAAATAGGTATATCAATACAAGAATTTTTCGTTAAATTTGGCCCTGCTCCAATCCATAGTCCATTGTCTCAATAAAAGAAATATACAGCGTGAATATTACGTACATCAAACGGGTAAATCGTTTAAAGTTGCATTGTTACAAAACAGACGAACCAACGTATTCTCACAGTGAGCCTGAACAAGTTTAAGGTTGACCTAAAATGACGAAAAAAACTAAAAATGAGGCTTTGTTCCTGAAGGCCTCAGCAATAATAATCCGTTTTTACCAAAATCGGATTAGCTTCCTTTTTCGAGATACCCCCCGTAAACGTTTTTTTTTTTTTCGAAAAAAATTCATAGGTATCAACGCAAGGCTCGAGTACGATAACTTAGGCGCCGAGAATTGAAAACGGTTTTTTGCAGAGGTATTCAATATATTAATTTTTTGTTATGGGAGGGAGGGTCTATAAACCCCCTTTTAGGAGGGAGAGGCAACTTTATAAAAAATTACTAAAAAAATTATTAAAAAATAACGGCAACACTTACAGTTATCAGTGATACCTTTTTTAAAAGCTAGAATTGTACACTTAATTAAAGTTTTTAAAGCAAGATATTTAATGATCGTTATTTCCCAAAGTGATGTTTTCGGGGGATACAATCCCCAGATCGAAAGTTGAGGGCATAAATAAGGGGAATTTAGCAAAAAAAAATTTTTACAATATTTTTATTGAATTTTGTTAAAAAATTATTCACCTTAAAATGACATCAAAAAAGTTGCAAACAAGAAAGGGTAAAGTATTTAATAATATTTATTTATTATAAAAAACGGCAAAAACTTCAAACAAAATTAAAATTTTTGATTTATACACAAATTTTTGAATGCAATATTTGAAAAGAATTAAAAACCAATAAAACTGCATTTAAACATATGTGATAGGTGAAAGCAAAAACTACGAAAACAGCTAATAATTTCAAAAACCGAAATAAAATATAAAAAAAAATGTTAACGGGAAATTTTGAATGTAATCTTTTAAAGGAACTATTTTCCAACCAGAATCAACAAACATTTTAAAAATAGATGATTTAACTCGAGAGAAAAAATTGTATGTACGAGTTAAAAATTTCCCATACACAGGAGATGGCACATTTTTCTATGGAGCTTGGGCCCAGTGTGTTCACTAACGAAATTGGTATCAAATGAAAGGTGACGGTAAGCACATTACGTGGGTAAAATATTTTCAAATTCGTTAGTGGGGTTTTGGAGATATTTGAGTTTGAAGTTTCGGATTTCACAATCAAGATTTCAGCTAATTTTTCGAACAATTAATCGTAGAATGCGTAATAATGGGTGTACAGAAATAATATTGGTATTAAATAAAAGGTATTTCTCTTGTCTATAAATCTGTATCAAAAGTTTTTTTCTTTGTTAAAAAAAAAAATACATATTACTTATTTACTTCTCAAAAGGTGATTTTTTTAAGCGAGGCATTTGGCACATTGAAATATCAAAATATTCAGTGGTGACATGCACTTTTTTTGTAATTTTTCGATAGCTTAATGTGTTACCTTTAATTCTATATATAAAATAATTCTATAAAACATACAAAAACCTTAGCAAAATACACAAAAACGCGCTGAAATATGCCTATTAAATAATAAGAATAGAAACTATAGTTCAGTAAATGGGGAAAAATCTGGAAAAAGCTATGACGTGAGCTAAGTTTGAATGCAGTATTGAAGAGGGGTTTATCCCAAGTACAAATCTCAGATTGCGTACTGTTTGGTCTTGTGGGGCGACCGCCATTTTGAAAAACGCATTTGTCTCAATATCTCGAGAACGACTGGTCGGACAGAAAACTAGAGAGGACTTTTTAGATTGGAAATTAGTTAATCTTTCTTTTTTTAGTACATCATTTTTCTCTAGGAGTTATAATTTCAGAGTTACACTACCGAAAATTGTATGTTTTTTGATATTTTAAATATTTTAAACAACCCTTAGAGTTAAGTGCGGAATTACTGAGAATGAGATACTTTGCGGTTCTGTTACTCTGAAAGTATAACTCCTAGAGAAAAATGATGTACTAGAAAAAGAAAGATTAACTAATTTCCAATCTAAAAAGTCCTTTCTACGCATTCTACGATTATTTGATCGCAAAAATAGCTGAAATCTTGATTTTGAAATCCGAAACTTCAAACTCAAATATCTCCAAAACCCCACTAACGAATTTGAAAATATTTTACCCACGTAATGTGCTTACCGTCACCTTTCATTTGATACTCATTTCGTAAGTGAACACACTGGGCCCAAAAATGTGCCATCTCCTTTGTATGGGGAAAGTATGACCTTAGAGGCACCTCCAAAAAATTTTTTTTTGCTAAATTCCCCTTATTTATGCCCTAAACTTTCGATCTGGGGGGTGTTTCCTCCGAAAACATCACTTTGGGAAATAACGGACACCCTAATGCACAAGGACCCGGTGTTTCACGCGATTAAACTTAAAAAAGGACAGACTGCCTAAATGTCTGCCGGCATATCCACCCGTCAGAAGTGGCATATATTCCCCTCACATGTGGGTAAAATGCCACTTTTAAGGTTTTTTTAAAACTTTATTTCAAATGAATTGAACGACTTAAAGTTATGTTTTTATTGGTTTTTCTTTTAAATAAGTTGACAATCTAATAAATGAAACAAATCTTGAACTAAACTTGCTTTTACTATTTAATATGATTGTTTTACTGTCAAGTGTGGCATATTTTCCCCCAACTTACCATACAAAAAAAAAAAAACTGTATTTAAACAAAACTAACATAATATAATAGTTCTACTCACAAGGAGACCGATATTTGTACCTAATTATAATGACACACTTCCGTTAGAAATTATAAATTATATTTTAACAATAAAGTTATCTGTTTCATTTGATGGGTCACTGTGGTGTATACGTAATATTTCATTCTATGGAAATCTGGAATAGTAACTAACAAATTAATACCTCTACGCCAGCAAATTATTACGATAAATGGAGAAATATGAATAGAGGTTTTGTTTTAATTTGTTTGAACAAAAGTTAGTGTTGTTTTCGTCTCAAAAAAAAAAAAAAAAAAAAATCGACGCTTGCCATTTTAATCCAAAACCAAAACCTTATGGTTCTCGAATGAATGCAGTTGTTGTGAAATTTCGAAAAATTACTACTTTGCAACAGTATTTTGCTTCCTCCAACCATAAATGAGTTTTGTTTTTTACAGTTCCTTCACTTGAATATTGATCAAATTTTTTTTTATTTCATACTTCATTTTGCTGCAAATTAATTTAGAGTTCCAAGTTTTATAGAAACTCAATTTCTAACTTTTATTTCAGAGCAACACATTGAACAAAATTTGTATGGAGGGACACTTTAATTAATTAAATTTATACTTTTATTATTGAATTGTTTCTTATTGTTAGACCATGTTTTAGAGAAAGAATTCTAAAAAAAAAACAAAAATAATTTATGATCGGAGGAAGCAAAGGATATGCTTCCTTTTGGGACACCCTGTATACATAATATCATCGTCAAATAAAGTTAAGAGTTATGTACAACATAGTTGATAATTTCGTTATGTAAGAATTTTAAACAAAAATACTTTTTTTTAGAAAATTTAACTAATTTTTTTCTAAAACTTATCTTCTGAAGCATTGATTTTGTTTTCTATCTAGTTTTATAAAAAACCGTAATTTTTCTTTCAGCTTATCTCCCCCATCTCCCCTCCCCCCTTCCCCATATCACTACCCATCTTTATTCTTGAGCTTTCTTCTCCACCCCTATTCCATTTTATTTATTCTTTTTTAAATAGACAACTTTTATTTTAATTTAAACAAACACACCTAAACATTATGTACGCACTGATATACTATAGAAATGATGTGTGGTAGCTTGCAACGCACATGTATACAAGACTTAAATATTGTGGGTGGATTATTTAATAAAATATTTTAGTCACGTTTCAAGCTGACAGCGTTTTCCGATTTGAGTATGTGAGAGCAACTCTCCATACCTATTTGCGAAATGACAGACTACTCTCCATCCAAAAGATGAAGTCCTGGCCCCACTGGTTCCATGTGTGCCAAATGGAAATTTGATTTGCAAGGCACACACGTAGGCTGGAACATATACCTACATACACATTCACTCTTCTTCTCTGGCTTTGAAATACACTCGTTCTCGTCCTTTCATATAGATAGATACCAGATAGGTGGGTTTACACTCCAAGACGAACGTGTGTGATATGTTTTTCTTTTTTTTTTTCTACAATTCTGACTCTGAATCTGCTAAATATTCCCCCAGAAGTTGTTGTCAGTTCCAGAGTGCCAACTGCCAAGTATGGTATTTTCCTAGAAAGGAGATTGCCATACCTCTATATTATATTCTAAATCCCACATCGTCAACCACACATGAGAATTCACAAAGAATCAAAAACAATATCCTAAAGATAGAGAGATAGTATACTATAGCACTCACCAACAGATGGACTCTCGTCCTGAGACTATATTTCGATACAAAAGATACTGGCAAAAAAAACATATATACAAAATTATGAGCAATCCTTGATGATGGAATTGGAATAATTTATATTTCCTATTATATTGGCTAACAAAATTGCATGAAGATGTGTTTGTTTTGGGCTCAGTTATAATTGTGTTGGAATTCACATATATACGCACATTTATATAGATAACAAGCTTGGTTAGGCTCATCAATATTATTTTGCAGAAATTATTTGTTTCTTTTCTTTTATATGAAGATTTATTTCCAAAATTTGGTTATATTCTTCCATATAAGATCCTTCAGAGAAAAACAAAGAGAGAGAAAGAGAATTCTGGCAA
Organism: Episyrphus balteatus; assembly: GCF_945859705.1. Classification (NCBI taxonomy): domain Eukaryota; kingdom Metazoa; phylum Arthropoda; class Insecta; order Diptera; family Syrphidae; genus Episyrphus; species Episyrphus balteatus. The sequence goes on along the minus strand of NC_079135.1, from coordinate 118,986,828 downwards.
AGACAATCATATTATTTTCCATCAAGCAATATCTAATACCTTTGGTTATGGTGTTAACTGAGTTGCATAAGAATTGATTTGTTAAGAAAATAACACAACAACTGGCACACAGAAGAAGTATTATAATAAACCAATAATTAGATTTTTTGGCAAAGAATGTTATACTCTTCTTCTTGTTCTTATTTCTTGGACTTTTATCAAATAAAATAAATATTTGTTTGCATTTGGATTTGCTTAGTTACCTCTCTTACGTGGTAGGTATATATGTTTTTTTGGGACTTCTTGAATATTATGAAAGTTATATGATTTACAAATTATTATTATTTTCTTAGGAAACTCAATCGAGCAAATTATGGTAAGGTAAATTGGTCCAAAAATTCATCTTGGAATTAAGAATATATGGACTTTAGTATAAAAGTGGAAATAGTGATTTCCTATCTTCAATTGAAAGAGAATGAAGATTATTGAGCTGTGCAACAAGAAATTGTATATTGTAATCCTATCAACAACTTATTTAAAGCTGAAACATAAGCCATTTTTAATGTGCATGAGAGTTCCAACTGGAAGAAGAAACACATATAATCGGTTTACATTATTTGCATTCAATATTGTGTGCATAAAATAAGTTGCAAAAAAAAACAAACAAAAAATATATCTATTCCAGAAATAACTCAATTTAAAGAAATATTTCAGAAATATGAAAACTAGAATTTCTCAAAAATCTATTGTTTTTGCAGAAGTTGTAGTTAATAGATTTGAAGATCGCGCTATAGGACGACTTATCCTTATCGCTCTTGAATTATTCCTATCTTCGTGACCTTTATTCCTATCTTCGTGACCTTTTTTAAAGAATTTAAATTCAATCCTAAGTGGGCTTGAGGTCTTGTTTAATTTTTGACTATTTCTTACTCCGACGTTTCGACTGTGTTTACAGTCTTCTTCAGGGAGAATATTTTGTCTTTTAATCTTAAGAATTCAATCTTAAGAACTTCTAACTTTGGTTGGTTTTTCTTTGCTTTTATTGATTATAGTTTTAAATATTTTAAAAATTCAAAAAATTCGAAGTCTTGAAAAAGACGTTTCAAATTATCAAAATTTCAAAATATAAAAATTTTTAATTGTTTGATAACAAATTCAAAATTTCTTATCAAATCTAGCCTACAGAATCAAGTTAAACATGAATTCAACCTAAAATATTTCTTTGAAGAAACTGACTATAAATGTTACTGAGCCCTTCACAATCTGTTCTTCTATTAACAGTATTGTCTGTGTCTAATATATGTAACATTTCTATTAACATTCTTTTGCTGTAATGTTTTTCTATCTGTAAAATATCTACGTCAATAAAATCTGGTCTATGGCCCTCATCAATACAATGCAAAGCTAAAGCCGTCTTTTGCGAGTGTCCGCCATTTATATCGGATCTATGGCCAGCTATACGATTCTTTAGTTTTTGAATCGATGTTCCTACATAAACTGAAGGACAATGGTTTGTCCCATCTCCTAAACATTTTATTTTATAGACTATGTTTGACTTCTCAATTTTAGAAAGTTTACCCTTCAAATTTGAAAACAATGTAGTTCTTAATATATTTGCCGACTGAAAAGCAATACGAACATTTTCTTTATTTCTAATAGGTGCATTTAAAATTCTATTTGCAAGATGGGGAACATATATAATGCTTCTATACGAAAATGGTGTAACATTTGTTACTAAATTTGTCTGAATCAATGGATTGAAATATTGATTCAATAATGTTCTTATTATATTCAAAGGAAAGGAATTTGAAAGTAACGTGTCCGTAATAATTTTAATATTTTTTTGACGAAAGACAATGTCACTTATATTCAATACTCTATTAATAAAATTTTTTGCTGTATTAGTTATAACATGCTTAGGCTGTTTGGAATTGTAATTAATGAGACGACCAGAAGATGTAGGTTTTTTATACCAATCAAAAATTAATCGATTATTTTTTCTTATTACCAGCACATCTAAGTATGGAAGTTGACCATTATTTTCAAACTCTACTGTAAATTGAATTTTCGGATGAAAAGAATTTAAAGCATTTAGAGTTGAATCAACATGACTAGATTTGAGAATCATAAAAATATCATCAACATACTTTGTAACTATTTTTGGATTATTTGGACTTTTATCGAAAACATTATCCAATAAAGCTTCCATTACAATGTCTGCTAATAATGGAGAAGCAGGACTTCCCATAGGAACTCCTTGTTTTTGTTGATAAAATATTTTATCATATTCCAAATAATTATTATCTATTACACAAAAACGTAATATTTCTAGGAATTTCAACTTTGGAATTCTTGTATGGTTTTGAATGATATTCCAACTTTTTTCAACCAATTCTAATACTAATGGAATAGGAATATTAGTAAATAAAGATACAACATCAAACGAAACAAGAATACTATCTTGTTCTAAAATAACTGGTGAAACAGTTGAAATAAACGATGAAGCGTTTTTTACGTTGTATTTTGAGTTAACAGTTATCGCTCTTGAGAGTTTTATTTTCTTAACCCTTTCGGACCCAGCGTTACTCTCATGTAACATTTTTTTTTAAATTCGTAAAAAATATTAAATTAAACAATTTTTTAGGTTACGATGGCTTAATTGAAAGATAATAATGACTAGTTACTGGATTATTACAAAAAATTAGTCAAATATCATACCTTTAATTTTTTTTATCGAGAAAGGGACTGAAATTCACATTTTTTTTTTCTAAAAAAAATTTTTTTTATATACCTATTGTCATAATTTTGAAAAAAAGATATAAAAAATGTTAATGCAGAAAGTGTTTTGTTTTTTTGCTTAGAAGAAGTAGCATACATTATAGTTTCATAAAAAGTTATTTTCTCAGTTTTCCGACTTTTTTTGGTGGTCATGGGCAGTGCATGATACTTACATGTAACATGAGAAAAACACATTAGTTTTGCTATTTATTATTTTGGAAAATAACTTTTTGCTATTCATATTTCTTAGTTGTGATGTTTTTGACCCGATAATACCGAAAAAACATTTTTTAATATTGATCTTCATAGCTTGGGTTCGAAAAGGGTTAAAGGTTTTTATAAACTTCACAAAAGAATGATTTTAATTTAATTTAATTTTATAATTGATTTTATAAGAAATGTAGAAAAATAATATTAAATCTCCATTTAATTTCTAGAATAACAACAAATTTTCGTCGTTTAAAAAAATTATTTTTTTAAATACTTACCTACCTAAATTTTTTCAAAATTTTTTTCAAAAATAAATTTGGTCAGCCAAAAAAAAATTATTTGTGCACATATTCAACCAAATTTTGAGTCAATTCATTGATCCCTTTTGATTGATTTTTCAAAAAAAAAAATTTAATATTTTTTTTTTAATTTTATTATTTAAACAAATTTAGTTTTTAAAAACTTTTTTTTTAAAATTTTATTTTCTGAAAATTAAGGCTATCTACTAAAACGTGTTTTTACACCAATTTTAGTTGAAATTGGAATTGGATTTTAATAAAATAATGGTTCTTTGGACCTTTTTTTATATGTATTTCGTGTTGGTGTTCTATTTCCGTTTCATGTTACTTCACATTATGTGTCGATTTCGAACAAAACTAACGTATTTAATCCTTTATGTAGGTGAGTCATTTTTATGTTTGACTAATTTTTAATTCAATGCGAAATGTGTGCATAAAATATTTTGATATCCTATACTCGTCAAATTTCTTACAATAAGTCACTCACATTATCTATTTAACCCTTTACCGCACAGTGGCTCATATATGAGCCAAACCATAAAAAGCATTAATACTTTAAAGTTTGAAAAAAAATCTAGTTTTGTTTATACTTTTCGAATTAAGTAATATAAGGCCCCTAAATATCATTATAAAACGCCATCTATAATGATTTGGGCGAGCATAATTATCCGCTAAAGTGGCCAAACTGGTGATAGGCAGGACGGAGCATATTTGAAAAATTGAAAATTGAATAAAAAATAAAACAAAGAGTAAGAACTTTTAAAAAAATATGCCAATAAAGGATATAATGTGATTATTATTGCTAATATATTTTTTTTTACATTTATCAAGTTTTAGTCATTTGAAAGTGGCATTAAGTGAGTGGATCATATATGAGCCACCGTGCAGAAATGTTCCTCTCCTGTTGGTCCATATATGAGCCATCATGCAACAAGGGAACAAATTCTCTTTTTTTCTTATTATCTACACCCGTTTTTTTTACGTTTACGTGCGGAATGGTATAAATTTAATTTAAAATAGATTAAAAGGCCTTTTAATCACTCATACAGTTCCAGCGCGTAGTTTTTAGGTATAATTAATTTAATTTAAATTTTTTTTTGTTCGTTTTCTGCTCAATGTGCCAAATATGATCCAAACCGGAAAAGCCAAAATTTTCCGACTTTTACTCAAAAAATTGAAAATTCCTGAAACAAGTGTCTTTTTATTTAACATAATCTACCATATATGTATATTTTTTTCACACAAAACAAAAAAATCATGCGGTAAGGGGTTAAACCAAATTTAAACTAGCTTAAGGCCAAATAATCAAATTTGTAGAAATCGACCACAGTTCTAAAAGAAATTGTCCTTTGAAGATATGTCAATGACAAATTGGTCTTAATATGACAATGATTAATTTCTCATGACATATTTGTCTATGTATTAAATTGACAATTTTTGTGCTTGAAAACGTCCAGTAAATATTAAGGACTGGGCATTTAGTCAACGTCATTTTCTGAAGAAAAATTTTGGTAGACGAGAGTTTTATTTTTTTCCCAGCTAACCAATCAGAGTCGCGTTTTTTGACTAAATATTTAGTCCCACATTTCTGAACTGTTGTATTAATCTGGAATTTGCCCAAAAATTGTGACAGACTTACGCATATTAATAGACCTGGGTGTGGGCGATCAATTTCACAGGAGTGCATTCAAAATATTATGAAAATTGAGATGTCATTAAGAGATTAAGCTTTTTACCTGCTAAATCAAATTATACTTGCATATTTGGGAGGAGAACTATCTCAGTAGACAAAATTTCGGTACAAACCAAGATTTGCATGAAAAAAGTAAAGGTACGTATGTTTGTGTATGTGAAAGTTTCTTCTTATTTTCATCAACGATGTGTTGTGTAAAGAAACTTCCACATCACCGTTTGCATTGAGCTACACAAGACAACAGATAACAAAACAATGCGATGGAACTCTGATATAGCTTTCAGTATTTTATACACATAGGTAACACTCTATAGATACTTGTTTATATAGAAAACTTCATTCATGATATGCCAAGGAGGTACACAATTGACAGGCAGCACCATCTGCATGGAAAATCAAGAAGCTTGAAAACATTTGGCTCTAACATATAGACGAATGTGCATATATTGTTGTTATCTCTGTTATAAGTTTTGCATAGATGTATTATATCCTTGTAAGGATGCACCTTCAAGTTAACTCTATTCTCTATACATTCCTTCATCAGTTTTCATGCATGAAGAAGTGGATTTTCCATTTTCTTTGTACATACTTCCCTACTGTATATACTTCCATCAAAGATTCTAGAATATTACAAAACATCACACAGTAACGCGATGGCAAACAAAAGAAATGAAGCTTGAGAGTAGGTTAACTGCACAGCACATACAAAACTACATACATCTCTATACAATATTACTACTACCAACATATTGATAAGAACAAAATAAAGAAAAGCAAAAAAGGGTAAAATGAAAACTAAGTTAAAATAATCGATGTCCTGACTGACAGATTCGACACTTGCAAGACAGGATGTTAGTAGAGATGCCAGGATCTGATGGGATATTTGATTTTGCTTTAAATTACAATCTTCTTGCATAGAAAACATACGCACAATGAAACCGGAACAGAAGGTGAAATGAAACCTAAAAAATTGTTGATGCAGTACATACAAAATATAGGATAACATTGTTGTGTAGGGGCAAATGTATTAAAAGATATCGAAGAAAAGGTTGAGTTATTTTTTGAATGACAACAGATTTTCAAGAAAGTCAGCTATTCTAAAGTGATTGTTTTATTTTAAAGTTTTGTTGCTAAATAGTTTGACTTTCATAGTCTAGTTTGGTAAGAGCGGGCTAGGCTTACATACTAAGTTGTTCTTCAAAACACCAATAACACTGGCTTACAGCCAAAATGGACACTTAGGTACCTATTACAAAGCCAGTTTAAGTATAGGATTCGTAAAAAAAATTGAACTGGAACAATGATAAAAAAGTTGGTCACGCAATTTCTTTAAATTTCATAGTAAACTGTTTTGGGTGATTCCCTAGAGAAGAAATTGAAAATTTTTTGTATGAAAATAAAATAGAAAAGTTATTTATTTTCGAACACGACTGTAATGATTTTGATTATAATTTGTGTGTGTAGTTTTACCATTGAATAATTACAAATAGAAGTGACACCGCAGATTACTCATGCGACTATAAGAGTACCGGAAGATAGATGAACTACAGGTTTGCGCCTCAACTATCATGTATTTTCAAGTTGAGTCTTAACTAATAATTTTTTTAAACCTTCATAAAAAAATTAATAATTATTATTATACATTTCAAAGAGCTTATATTGATATAAGTTTTCGTATTTTGAAAAGTCATATTAGTCTAGAGAACAAGGACGATGCCTTTTACTCCTACTGGCCTAGGTTCGAATACCGGTAAAATTTGAATTTTTTTTTTCGGAGATTTTTTTTGACAAATTTAATTAATTTTTATTCTAGTAATGTTAGAAAAAAAAAAAAAACAATCTCAATTTCCCGTCAGATTTGAACCCAGGTAGGTAAACTTAACAGACATTCACCTTATCCTTTAGGCTATCTCCACTTTTTGAAATAGGGAAACTTTTATCTATATGTATAAGCTGTTTAGGATTTGATTTTGGGTTGCTGGATTTGCTTTTGGATTGTTGGCTTTGCTTTTGGATTGTTGGATTTGCTTTTTTAATTCAACGCACGATACTAGCGACTACAATTTTACAGCGGAAGTTTCCCTGGGTGTCCACTTCTATTTGTAATTATTCAATGGTTTTACTCATAAGAAACAATTTCCGAAATAAAAAAATATTTTTTGTACCGTTATTAAATAATGGTACCTGCCGTAGAAATGGCTTTTTTAAATTTCTGGTAAACGAAAATTTTTATACAGAAACTTTAAAATAATCGTGATATAAAAATTTTACAAATTTTATAAAATTAAAAAAAAAATAAATAATAAAACAAAAAATTGGATTAAAAAAAAATTGAAAATTTGTTTTTGAAAATCTAATTTTTTGAAAATGGGTTTAATGAATTTTATCGAAAATTCGTTTTTATGTGTTGAATAATATTTCCTTAATACCAACCTTTTTATTGACAAAATGTTAGAAATTTTGTAGGTACAATACAGTTAATTATTTTTTTAAAACCGGCTTGACCGATTTAATTTTTTTTTTTTTTTATTATTTCTTTTAGGTATACAAGAATTCAAATTTCATTGTGTACCTGGTTTTGTGTTAAACATAATAAAAAAGATTTTATTTTGTTTAACATTACTAAAATCCTTACCTTAAAAAATAAGTTATGGTTTTTTCCTAATTTTGTTAAAATGAAGCATTCAAATAAGAGTTTCTTTTTACTTGCGATATAGGTACTATTTATCAAGTTATGCATTCGTACAAAAAAATATCGCCAGTAAAAACTGCACAGAGAAAATTAGACCACATAAAATAGAACAAAAACAATAAGATTTCTCTATGGTTTTCATCCAAGAAGGAAACCTTATTAAAACAATCGGGTTTTCCTTATTGTTTTAAAATCTGAAAAAAAAATAAAAAAAATGATGACCAGGCTGGGAATCGAACTGGAGACTTCAAATCATTAGTCGCCCACCTTACCACCTGAACCAACCTGCCATGAAAATATAGATCGCGATTTTTGTTCTAGTGCTAAGTTGCAAAAAAATCAACTTTTCAGTCAAATTTTAATAAGATTTTCTCTATAAAAATAATAAGAAATCTCCTTAAAAAACCTTATTAATTGTTGATTTTAATAAGATTTCCTTATGAAATGTATGGACGGTAAAACAATATGGCAATCTGTTAGTTTTTAGCGGGTCATATTTTTCTCTGTGTGGAGATAGCATTTTTCCGTAATGCCAAAAAAGTGGGTCCCGGTAGTCCGTCTGCCTGTCTGTAAACGAAGATACAGCCTAAACGAATGGACCGATTAATGTCAAACTTGGTGTTTTTGGAATTAATTTTTTTTGGACCAAAAATAATGGTACTTGTCATATACCGATTTTAGTAAAATTAAAATTGCTCAAAAACGGCTCGAACAATTTTGTTTAAAAACTTCAAATGTAAGTTTTGAAACAATGTTTATCTCATAATTAAAAAAACTTTTTTGAAAATCGTTATTAACGGTACCTGCCATAGAACCGTTTTTTCAAATCCGATTATCTCGGAAAGTGCTTATTCGATTTCAACGAAACTTTTGTGAAGAAGCATTTATATAACTTTAATATAAGCCAAAATTAAAATTAAAAAAAAAATAATTTTTGGATTTTTAAAAAAATTTTGAAATTTTTTTTTTTGAAAAATCAAATTTTCGAAAACGGGACACTGAATTTTTTTGAAATTTTGTTTGTAGATGTTGATTTTTGATTTCTACAAAATGACATACCAACTTTATTTTAAAACTTTTTTTCCAAAAAATTATTTATAAAAAAAATTTTTTTAAAATAACGGCTCTAACGATTTTGAGAATTTTTTTTCTAAAAATGCATCTTAATATATCAATCAAAATTGCGTATTTGTTTTGGAGGGCAATTTGATATCAGATCTTATTTTATTTATTTAAAAAACGAATCTAATTTTTTTTAATTTTTTTTTTTTGTACCTATATAGTAGGTAACTACATTTTTCAAATTTCTATATAAAAAGTCTTAAAAATTTAAGCAACTTGAACTCTAAGAGCCAGTACGTGCGACCTAGTCGTTTTTATCACATTAAAAAAATTACAATGGATACGTTTCCGAGATTTATGATTTTTCTATATTTATTTAATAAAAAAGCCTCTTAAAAAAAGGAAAATTCAAAACCTTTCGAATCCTTGTAATTTTAAATAGTCCATAAAAAAGTAATAAAGATATTACAATTTTTGCAAGGATACAAATTTTCTCCTCTTTTTGTTACTTCGTTCGATATTTTTATAACTTGAAAATTTTTATTAATTTTTTAAAGATAATTACATTTCTTATCGATATAGATCCTTTTAAAAAATTTAAAAATTAAAATATTGTAAAATATTGTAAACAACTGAAGAAAAACTATTAGAAAAAGAGAAAAGAAAGAAATTTTTGATGTTTTTATAAAATAGTTTATTTTTTTTAGGATTTAATACTTGATTGTATAGATATTGAGCAAAAGAAAGAGAAAAGAAGAAACTTGATCTTTCAACACGGTGGCTAAAATTGGATCAAATATGGACTTTCAAAATATACTGTTTTTTTTTTGGTAATTTTGTACTATTTTTAAGCTGGGAAAAACAACGGCAAAAAACGTTGGAAAATTATGTCTCGAAATTTTTTTAGAAAAGATCTATTTTCGAGTTCTTTGGGCTTAAATCTATATTGAAATGTATAACGGTACTGGCACTTGGTGTACAAATTTTTTTATTTTTTTGCAAAGTAGTGTAATTTATTATTTTTTATTTTTGTTTTAATGCGAAAATTATTTTGGTAATTATAGTAAAAATATTGACACTTTTCAATTAAAATACTTCTCCAACTGCTTTAACAGTCAAGTCCTTAATCAACACACTTGGTGGTGTTGAAATAACATACATTACTGTGTCAGCAACATCGTCTGGTGACAAGATGGCTTCTCCAATTTCTTTGAATTTCTCAGGTGGAAAGATCTCAGTTTGCACTAATCCTGGATGAATGCTCTAAAAATAAAAAACACAAAATAAGATTTACCTAATTGTGTTAACACAGGCAAAAAAAAAAAATCTTACAGTTGTCTTGATTTTTGTTCCAAAATTATTCAATTCCTGACGAATAATTTCATTGAGAGCTGTAACAGCAAACTTTGACGGTGGATAAATATTAAAACTAGGCGTTCCCAGTCCTGAACAGATAACTTGCGAACCACAAACGCTATTTATATGCACCAAATGTCCATTAAAATTTCTTTCCTTCATGCTTCGAAATGCTGCCTGAGAGCAGTAAATTAAACCTTTCACATTTGTATGTAAGACTTCATCGATAAGACTTGAATCCATTTCCAAAATGTTTCCCTCTCGAAGACATCCAGCATTATTAATTAAAATATCAGTACCACCCAGAATTTCTTCAATCCACTTGAAAGTTTCCTTGACTTCATCTTCATTTGTTATGTCACATTTTCGTGGAAAATATCTTTCTTGACAATCTTCTGGCAATTTTAAACGATTTTCCAAAATACGATCAACTCGACGAGCTAAAGCAACAACCCTTAGTCCCGCTCTAGCTAATTTATTTGCACAAGCTTCGCCAATACCACAACTTGCACCAGTTACAACAGCAACACAATTATTCCAACGTTCCATGATTCTAAGATATTTAAAGTAATTTTATTTTATTTGATGAGATGGTTGTTAAACTCAAGACTGCAATCGGATAACTAACTTTAGTGATCGAGTTTGCATCTTGTTGAGGGCTGATTCCTCTTATTTCAATTTATCGTTCATAGTGAAAGAATTTCAGGGTTGGTTGATGTTTGGGTTTTCCAGCCAGGCTCCAAATTCAAAATCTATAGGCTTGGAACTTATAAAAATAGTACAGGTCAAACTTTGTTTTCCACGATAAGATAATTAAACTGAAAGATTGGATGTTACAAATGTGAGTTATTCAAAGTTTGTATATCTTCAATTAATGAACTATAATGAAAACAAGTGTCGCCTATTTTAGTCTTGTATTTGTAACCGGCCCTGAGACTGATGCCCATGTGGTTTATTTAATTTAAATTTTTTTTTCTGAGCCATTTAAATGATATCGTAGAAAATGTGTGTGTTGCCTTATGAAACTGTTGCAGATGTTATGAATACTGCGAACTTAATGAGACAAGATTAGCAAAATGTAATACAATACTTGAATTGACTGTCACAAAGAAGATCTTGAGTAATAGTTTCAATTTCTGTGGTATTTGACTTAATTAATTGTATGCAGTGAGTTAGTTTGATGGATAGAGTTTATATTTAGTTGGTATTTATATTATATTTATTATTTCTGATTGACTAAAGAAGACATTTTTGGAGCATTTTCAACTTTCCAATTTAAAATGTTCTGTTTTAAATGGGTTTACAGTTTTTTATTTTTTTTTTTATTGTAATTTTTGTACTGTATCATAAAGTACTTAGTACAAATTTAGTTTAGTGTCCATAAATAACCCTTATTTGTACTAATTTTGTACTGAAAAGTTCAAAGTACCCTAAAATTCCCATACTTTATCTATACTTTTTCTTTCCAAAAAAAGTTTTCTAGTTTGTCCATCTCGAGTTACCTAAAATCGTCGTTTGTCCACCCTACGTGTCAAAAATATTAAAAAACCAAGATTTTTGAGGACTTTGAATTTTTCAGTGCAAATTTTTTGTTTGAAAGTTGTGATAAAAAATAGATTTTTTTTAAATATTTTCTAAAAACAAGCAATTTTTTTTTGTATGTATGAATAACTAATTACTTAAATTTTTCCAAATTTGTTTATGAACAAGCTATCAATCACCATAAATCTATTGTGAATATCTTATCATTATCAATATTTTACCTGCCCCGAAATGGTAAGGATGGTCCAACGACGTATTTTTTTTTTATATCAGTAAATTAAGTTCTAATTTTCATAAATTTTTTTTGTTCATAACTTGTACTTCATTTTGTAAATTTTGAAATCAAGCATTTTCATAAAAATAAGTCAATAAGAAATGAAAATTATGAGAGTAAAAAAATCCTCATAGGTGACATTTTCAGAATTCCTATTATGTTTACACAAAAAAATAAAAATGTATTAAATTTTTTTTTAAATTCATACATTTATAAGAATTTTTTAAAGTAATTTTAAAAATCAATATAAAATTTGGTTCTAAGATGAAAAAAAAACATCCCTTTAAATAGTTTTAACCTTCAAACAAGGCATGCCATTTGTAATTTCTTATAAAACGAAAAATTTTAAGAAAATCTATTTTTGAACACTGTAAATATATCAGATTTTTTCTTTTTTTTTAACTATTTTTTCTATTTTTTTTTTTATTTTTCAATTTTCTCAAAACCTAGAAGGCAGAGAAACATATAGTTTTCACTGTTCGATAAGGAATCAATTGAGGCAGTTGTCTACATGAGTCAATTTTTTATTTAAATTCACAGTCTATACAAAAATAGTAATTAATGAGTTTAAAAAAAAAATTTTTTTTCGTCTATTTTTAACTTTGAAATCGATTATTTCAAAAACAATTGGTTGAAATATATTGATTTTAAAATTGGAATTAAATGTACAACTCTGCCTTTCAGAAATGGTATTATTTATAACTGTACCTAAGTGTTGCCATTATTTTTTAATAATTTTTTTTTATTTTAATAACACCGGCACACAAAAAAAAAAGTCATGTGTGCAATTCACACGTGGTTGAAGTGAAACCTTAAAAAAAAAAAATTTCTTGCAAAAAAAAAGAAAAAATTTACCTATGCATGTTTTTTATATGACAACCTATATTAATTTTATATCATCTGAAAGCTTATTGTTTCAGCTCAAAATATTTATATCGTCCATGTCTATACAACATCTATAAAAAGAGCTTATTTTTTTCAAACCAAATCACTATTCTTGATGAAAAAAGCAAAAAAATAATCTTTTTTCTCTTTTAACACCATTAAATATATTTTTTTTAAATGACAACCTATAGTAAATTTTATATCATCTGAAAGGTTATTTCACCTTTTATATGACGTATGAATCATATTTCTATCATGCCTAGAAAAAAAATAAGAATTTTTTAAAGCCAGCTATGTGGAAATTTCAAGCTGAGATTACGGTACTTCCTACATACTGGTTGCTGGTCATCGCCAACAGATCTCCACAGGTGTTTTGAGGTATTTTTTCAACTTAAGATTGTGTAACTTGTAGAGCACGTAACGTTATGTGTGATATATCAAATAAAAGGTTATGTTATCAGCATGCGTATTAAAGTTAAATCAAATTTGTATGTGCACTAGATCAAAAGATATAACGTGTGTTGGAAAAGAACATCTTTTTACCGTTATCTCCGAATTTTGAATATGAAATTAATTGAAATTTTGTACAATTATAATTTATTTATTTTGAGGTATTTTTTCAACTTAAGATTGTGTAACTTGTAGAGCACGTAACGTTATGTGTGATATATCAAATAAAAGGTTATGTTATCAGCATGCGTATTAAAGTTAAATCAAATTTGTATGTGCACTAGATCAAAAGATATAACGTGTGTTGGAAAAGAACATCTTTTTACCGTTATCTCCGAATTTTGAATATGAAATTAATTGAAATTTTGTACAATTATAATTTATTTATTTTGAGGTATTTTTTCAACTTAAGATTGTGTAACTTGTAGAGCACGTAACGTTATGTGTGATATATCAAATAAAAGGTTATGTTATCAGCATGCGTATTAAAGTTAAATCAAATTTGTATGTGCACTAGATCAAAAGATATAACGTGTGTTGGAAAAGAACATCTTTTTACCGTTATCTCCGAATTTTGAATATGAAATTAATTGAAATTTTGTACAATTATAATTTATTTAATCACGTGGGTGAGGTAGCGCAGTGCGTAGTGTACTGGCTTCTGAACTCGCTTGGTCTAGGTTCAATACTCAAGTGTGACGGAAGAAGTTTTTCAAATCAAATGAAAAAATTACTAGACCAAGCACCACACACAAAATGGAATAAAAGGAGTCTGATGATCGGATTGGCATCCGTGAAACAGTACTGTAACTCTAGCCATAAAACACTTGGTGGTAGCACCTTCAAGATGTTGTTGTTGTTCAAAGATTATAATGGAATTGACGGAACAAAAAGCAGTCACTGCAAAGTATGGAAACATACGAAAAAATTGTAAATATAATTTATTTAATTACCTGTCTACACTACAAATTTCATTTATCCATCTATTAAAACAAAAAATGTATAACAAGTTGAAGTCGTGTCGCGTTTTCGTTTCATCTTGTTTCAAATCACTACGATACTAAAGAAGTTTTCACTTCAAAAAAGTGTCATGAACCAGAAACCAGACCTATCTTTCTATATGTTTTTGGACCCGCTGAATCCGAATTTCAAGTCCGTTTGGCCCTGTCACCCTCCAGTTTTGAGTAATATGCAAAAAACTCAAAAAAATTTGGGGTCTTTTTTACACTTTTCTCAAAACTGGAGGTTGAGCGGGCAAAACGGACTTAAAATTCGGATTCAGCGGTCCCAAAAACATATAGAAAGATAGGTCTGGTTTCTGGTTCATACAACTTTTTTATTTTGTGTGCTAGCACTGTCGCGACATGCCGCTGTCATACCCGGCACACAAAAAAAAAAGTTTCATGTACCAGGAAACAGACCTATCTTTCTATATGTTTTTGGGACCGCTGAATCCGATTTTCAAGTCCGTTTTGCCCGGTCACCCTTCAGTTTTGAGAAAAATGCAAAAAACTCCAAAAAAGTCATAAAAATTCAAACAAAATGCACTCACAGTTCAAAACTGGAGGGTGATGGGGCCAAACGGACTTCAAATTCGGATTCAGCGTGCCCAAAAACATATAGAAAGATAGGTCTGGTTTCTGGTTCATGACACTTTTTTTTTTTGTGTGGCGGTGTAATTTTTTTTTAGAAAATTACCCCCTCCCTCCAAAAGGGGGGGAGATAGTAAAAAATAATTGTATTGAACTCTTCTACAAAAAAAAGTTATGAAATCCTGGCGTCCAAGTTATCGTACTACGTGACAAAATAACATTTTTGTTCGGTGCCAAAACGTTCGAATTTCTGTGCCTGGGTTGAAATCGTAAAATTTTTTTTTTCTAAGCCAATTTTAAACTGATTTTCATAAAAAATACCTCGTTTCATTTTTAAATGACTATTATTTAGGAATATATTTTTAAAATAGCATGTTGTTTTGAAAACATATACTTTAAATTGATGTCGAAGTTGGGAATATAGCAAAAAAAAAAATGGAATTTTTGAACTTTGACAACTTATAAATTCTAGCTGGTTTAACTGAATCACATGTTTTATACATTCTTGAAAAGGTATAATGATCTTCTATCAGAAACTACAAAAAAATCAAAAATGGGTAAAAATTTGACAAAGCTAGAATTTTGTCAATAGGTGAAGGTCCAATAAACCGTTTTTTGCCCCTAACTGCAGATTTTGGAGGTGTAAGGGACTTTTTAAATACCCTTTCGTAATCAGTGCGACTAGCTGTACAAAACATGATAGGTCTTCGCCCGCGTATATTTTGAGTGTTACACCGTGTTAGAGCTAGATCCGATTTTGAAAAAGAAATTACTTCTCTATAGTCTATTTAATAGACCCGAGCTCCAGAGCAAAAATAGAACAAATTCGTTCAAGACTTTTTATTAGCGATTATGATTCCTTGGCATACAAGAATACTCCAGCCAAAAGTGCTACTAAATCCATTGGTGCATTTCTGAGAAAACGGCAACACTGGTCGGTTTTCAGTTTTTTTGATTTAACTCGAAAACCAAGCCTGACTTTGAAATGGTTCAAAGACACTTTTCATAGCAAATTAAATTTTCTGTCAAGTTAAGATGGTTAAAAAATTTTAAAAATTATTTTTGACTTATATTCTAACCTAAAATCAAAGAAAATAAAGTTAAAAAATTGACAATTTTATTTTTTTTTACTAAATCAAGGGGCATTTTGTGTATGTAGCCGGGACGTCCAAACTTTGTACTAATGAAATAAAGTAGAGGTAAAATCCTTTGATAATATGCAATTTTTAATTTTTTTTGTCAAGAAACAACTTAAATGTACCTATTCAAAAATTAGCACTTTTTCTAAATTTTTGACTTTTTTAGTTAAAAGCAAGTTTTTAAAACTCGATAAAATCGTATTAATTGGTAACTTTTAGACTTTTAAAGTAAACATACTTCGAGGGATTGATTTAATATAAACTAAATATGACAAACAAAAAAATTTATTTGCATCCTTATGGCCTTTTGTGCAATTTTGTGTATGTGCATTTTTATAAATTCGGGTCAAATGGATGGACAGAGAGCCATTAGCTTTGGTCTATTGCATAGAAGAACATTTAATACCAACTCTTTTACTGTTTTCAATGGCCTGAAAAACAATTCTTGTAAAATCCGCGATCAACGAAAAGTTTCTCTTGAAAAACGAAAAAAATACTCTAATGAGTTTGAAACAAAATAGCTCAGGCAAATTAGTAAATCAAATTGCACTTTTCGCGGGACAAATTTTTTTCATGGAACGTGTTTAGGTGAATGTCCTTATCGTAAAAATGAATTTTTTGGGATGATAAGATATTGGGAACAGCCGCCATCTTGGAAAAGAGGTCGGTGCCGTTTTTATTTTATAACTCCATTTTTACTCATTTAAACCAAAAATGTCCGAGGGTAGACTTATTATCAATTAAATTATCTAAAAAATGATATACAAATGAATTCCGTGAGTTAGTTAAATTCAATTTTATAGTCGGTCAAAGTCCGGGTTCTTCTCGCAAGGTTAAGACAATATGACATTTTTTCAAATATCTGAAGAACTTTTGATTTGTTTGGGATTTTCTTAAAGAATGAATTATAGCACTTTTAATTATCTATGAAATGAAACCTTTATTGTTTTTGTAACCATCACATTGTAGAGGCAACCAAACGTCGAAGTCATGATATACGATTTTTTAACTGAACATATTTGGGATTTCAATAGATCAAATAAACAATCAAAAATTAAACACAATAGTCTCGAAAACATAACAGCTTACACACCTCATATCTTGAGTTATACTTATCGTAATGCTGAGATTGAGGTGTTCATGTTTAGGAAAAATGACAGGGCATCAGTTCTTATATTTAGAATTTTAAATAGTGTCACTTGAGCTTATTCACATTAATTGGAAAATTCACTTCATTTAAAACCTCGAAAACCATATAAAGGTTAACATTAAAGATTTCAAACTTTGAATTCAATATTTAGACGAATATAGTTAAAAAACTGTTTACTTATATTTTGGTTATACCTCCACTTCAAAAATTTGCTCGGTCTAATAGAAGAAAACTTGATATTTTCTCACTTTTGACTGGTAGAATGTGAACTTCGACGTTAGATAGCTTATACATTATGTTGGTTACAGTAACGATAAAGGGCTCATTTCATAGATAATTAAAAGTGCTATATTTCATTCTTTTAGAAAATCCCAAACAAATCAAAAGTTCTTCAGATATTTTAAAAAATGTCATATTGTCTTAACCTTGAGAGAAGAACCCGGACTTTGACCGACTATAAAATTGAATTTAACTAACTCACGGAATTCATTTATATACCATTTTTTAGATAATTTAATTGATAATAAGTTTATCCTCGGACATTTTTGGTTTAAATGAGTAAAAATGGAGTTATAAAATAAAAACGGCACCGACCTCTTTTCCAAGATGGCGGCTGTTCCCGATATCTTATCATCCCAAAAAATTCACTTTTACGATAAGGACATTCACCTAAACACGTTCCGTGAAAAAAATTTGTCCCGCGAAAAGTGCAATTTGATTTACTAATTTGCCTGAGCTATTTTGTTTCAAACTCATTAGAGTATTTTTTTCGTTTTTCAAGAGAAACTTTTCGTTGGTCGCGGATTTTACAAGAATTGTTTTTCAGGCCATTGAAAACAGTAAAAGAGTTGGTATTAAATGTTCTTCTATGCAATAGACCAAAGCTAATGGCTCTCCGTCCATCCATTCGACCCGAATTTATAAAAATGCACATACACAAAATTGCACAAAAGGCCATAAGGATGCAAAAAAATGTTTTTGTTTGTCATATTTAGTTTATATTAAATCAATCCCTCGAAGTATGTTTACTTTAAAAGTCTAAAAGTTACCAATTAATACGATTTTATCGAGTTTTAAAAACTTGCTTTTAACTAAAAAAGTCAAAAATTTAGGAAAAGTGCTAGTTTTTGAATAGGTACATTTAAGTTGTTTCTTGACAAAAAAAATTAAAAATTGCATATTATCAAAGGATTTTACCTCTACTTTATTTCATTAGTACAAAGTTTGGACGTCCCGGCTACATACACAAAATGCCCCTTGATTTAGTAAAAAAAAATAAAATTGTCAATTTTTTAACTTTATTTTCTTTGATTTTAGGTTAGAATATAAGTCAAAAATAATTTTTAAAATTTTTTAACCATCTTAACTTGACAGAAAATTTAATTTGCTATGAAAAGTGTCTTTGAACCATTTCAAAGTCAGGCTTGGTTTTCGAGTTAAATCAAAAAAACTGAAAACCGACCAGTGTTGCCGTTTTCTCAGAAATGCACCAATGGATTAAGTAGCACTTTTGGCTGGAGTATTCTTGTATGCCAAGGAATCATAATCGCCAATAAAAACACTTGAACGAATTTGTTCCATCCAAAAGGGTCTATTCAATAGACTACTATTTCCGTTATTATGGCAGGCAGGTACCGTTAGTTTTGATCCTACTAGTTTAGGCTGTAGTTGGTGGTATGCACAGACAGAGAGAATTACGGGACCCACTTTTTTGCTATCTTCATCACTGTAATGTCATGTCTGATCGTTATCACTAGTTTTATTTTTTTTTAACGAATTCTAAACTTGCCCTATAGTAAATAAAAGTATGAAACAGAACTATTTTAAAGGCTATTATAAAACGATAATTTATTTTATATTATCGAAACAATGTCAGAAAATTGTAATAGTGTTTAGTTTTTTTTTTTTAATTTTTCCAATAATTTGAAAAAAAAAAAAACATTCCATCAACTTTGATAAAATGTGGCTAGTGTTAAATAAACTCTATTACGCACCACTAAAAGTTTGGTTTAACATCCTTAAAATGTTTGTTGCTCTTATATTTGCTCTATTTTTGCTTACCGTCGTCCGTTGTCGTCAATGGCTCTTCATATATGGAAAAAAGTTCGTCGTTTAGAACTACACACACAACCACACGCACGCTATTATATTGCAAAAAAGTCCTTAACAAAACTTCATTCTTTTCCTAGAACTATCTCTCTCTCCTCAAACAAAAAAAAACCTAAAGGACGAAAAAAAAAACTTATCCTTTTTGGTACACACTGAAGAAGAATTCTTTCGAAACACATTTTTAAGTTTGCCAAAACTTTCCAAAAAATACCTTTCAATAGCTTTCGCTTCTGAGTCCTGGAGATGGGGTTGATGGTATGTTTTAGAACATGGCTAAAACTTCGCTCTTTGTGGTTTTTTGTTACAGACAGAAAAGTTACATGTTGGTGAATATTACCCTAATACTTCCGCATTGATTTTATAGTCTATCCCACCTGACGCCCGTCATTCTCATCGTCGTCGTCATCGTCTTAACCATTAAAGCAGCTTTTCCATCAATAGTATATTGGGAGGTAACGCGCTTTCAATTTTTCTCTGTCAGCGAGATGACCTAAACCCTCTAACAAAGGCCAAAAAAAAAACTAAATCATTTCACTATACACTAAACTAACGTACTCCATCTGGAAGAAGTTCCATAGAAAAAAAAAAACCAACGTGGGGTCTTGACACAATGCCTCAGGAATTTAATCTCGGCATTGTTCGGCGTTTTCGGTTATTGAAAGCATCCGCATAATAAAAGAGTAAACCTCTTCCAGGATTGAGATTAGGAATACAGAGAAAGTATGGTGTGGTTGGGTTTTTGGGTGCCTTTATATGATGTCAGTAGTTGTTGGTAGTTCTATTTCTACCAGGACGGAAATCACTTTTATTATGACTCCAGGAAATTCCTGGGGTTTGTTCAATGAATCGTCGTCGGCCGCCAGGACATGATGATGATGAAGTCTTTTGTCAAACCGAATTCTGTGGTGGTTTACAATATGAAAACTGCTGCTGTTTGCGTCGAAGAAGAATACCTCTTTCATTGAGGCCGCAAGTTCGCCTCTGTGTTGGTATAATAAACGTCAGTTGCTTTGTTTGTTCGAATATGGGCGCAATTTGAATTTTGAATTCTTGCGTTGCGATATAGATGGACGATATGTGGTATGTGTGTGTGTGGGTTTTTTTATGATTACTGGAGATTTTATGATGCAGTAAAACTACTTATATGATGCCTTTACATTTTAGAAAGGGGTTTTTTCTGGCCCAAAAGGTTTTTCACTTTTCACAAAGAATTTTCTTAATCAAATTTGACGTATAAATTGATAAAAAGTAGAAGAAAGGACGAGAGAAGGTTAAAGAATTCTGTGGTAAACCATGTATAGTTTTTTTCATTTTTTTTACAAAAATTCTTAAGATATTGCTTGATTTCTTACACAAGTTTTGTAAAGGTCCATACATGAAAGAACTTTCGATAAAAAAAAAAGAAAATCTGAAGAAAGTGAAAAGTGTGTGGATTTGTGCAAGAGTGAAAACTATACGGATAGGAATAATCGGTTTTATGTCAGTATGCAAGAGAAGGTCACAAGTCTTTTACTTTTAGAAAATATAATAGTTGATTCTTTCATTTATAAGGCTGAGGTTAGCTCGGTTGAATCCAGGGTTTTTAACGCGGAAAGCAAAGCAAAATTCTGCTGAAAAAAAAACAATGAACTATTTGTAATTAAAACAGAATTCGTTATTAATTTTTGTTAAACAACTTATTATAATTACAAAATCGATAATAAACAATGGCATAACATAACAATGATACTCTACAAACCGCAACATAAAAGCTAAAAGTGAGGGGCGAATCTGGGAGAAGGAGGGAACCTTAATTATAAGGGAATCTCAGTTAGAAGGGAATCCTGAAAAGAAACTATTTATTTAAGAAGACCAAGCTTGGAAGGGACAAAAATTTAAAGATCATTGAACTTTTAAATTCTGAAGAAAATTTGCATACACCCAAACTCGCACAAACCACAAATCCTATAATAGCGACCCCAAGCCGGATGGTTGCAAGGGGGCATACTGCTTGCATGCATTAGGTTTGTGTAAACACGAAAACAGCTAAAAAATACAAATCTGATAAAAAGATAGTTTTTTTAGTTTTCAGTTTTCTCAAAAACTATATGGCATAAAAGAATTTGGTTTACAGTATTTGATAAGAAATTGATTGAGGCAGTTTATTTCATTGATTAATTTCATATTTAATATGACAGTCTTGACAAAAATAGAATTTAATGTGTTTTTTTCAAACTTTTTTTTTTCCAAATTTTGACTTTGAAGTTGATTATTTCGAGAAAAATCATTTGAAACAATTTGATTTAAAAACTAGAATTAATTGTACATTTCTGGCTTTTCAAAAAGGTATCATTCATAACTGTAAGTGTTGCCGTTGATTTAGTATTTTTTATTTTTTTAGTATTTTACGTCATATTTTAGAAAATTGCCCCTCCCACCTAAACGAGGGGAGATAGACCCCCCTCCCAAATTAAAAAATTATTGTATTAAACTCCTCTACAAAATACCGTTATCAATTCTTGTCGCATAAGTTATCGTTCTCGTGCCGATAGATTTATTTGAATCATCAAAATAAAAAATTGCAAAAAAAACAGCTTAAAAGTGAAAAAATCATTACGCAACTATTTTTATTGAAAAGATCATAATTTTTTACTTAAAAAAAATTAAAAAATGGTTTTTTTAGAAATAGACTAATTTCATTTTTAATAACGGTTTTGAAAAGGTCTAAATATCACCCTACAAATGCAAAAAAAACATTCATTCAATTATGTATAAAGTCGCAAGAAATATGCAAAAAAAGTAATTTAAGATCATGTTTTTTTTACTCTCAAAAATTGAGTGACTTAGGGAATTAATTCATTCTACGCACTTGCTAATTTTTTTTGGGGGATTATTTGTATACAGAAGTTCATATTTTTAGCTAAGGAACCGGTAAAAAATGACACAAAAAGATTTTATGACACAGGTATTTTTCCTATATTCTTTTCACATGGAATTACTCATTTATGTTGTTTATGTTGTTGAGTTTGAGAATTTTAAAAGGTAAGACATAAATAACAGTGGCGTATTGAGGGGGGGGGGTCAAGGGGGCTCAAGCCCCCCCAAGCCTTCAAGATCAAGTTATTATTTAACTGATTTCATCATAATGTACATGATTAACTGAAATTTGTTCGTAAATCTTAGAGATTTAGAGGCAGCACAGATGCTCGAGCCCCCTCCAAATTCTGAAACGGCTGTTTGTGTTTTTTTGAGCCTTAGCTGACGTTGAGGGTTTGGGTAATTTTTTTCGGATTTTAGTCCAATTCCGAATTCTTCTGATCATTTTTTTAGTATTTTGACGTCGAATTACATTACCGTTAAATTTTGCAAAATTTCTTATGCAATCTCAAAAGGCAGCATTTGATCGTCTTAAGTATAGTTATTTTTTTTTTTTAATAATATTCTCTTGGAAATAGAAATGTTTGATAACTCAAAATAAGTGGTTTCTTTATGGAAATTCCTGTTTGCGTTTCTGATTTTGATTAAAAAAGCAACATATTACGAAAAAACATATAGTAGCCCAGTCATTTTAGTCATTTTTAAGCCCAATATGCGGAAAAATTCCTACTGGGCTGAATTTTGGTATACAGCTAAATGACGACTTTGTTATGAAGATGTGAAAAATCGACATTGATATCGTGTCCGCGTTAAGAGTTATAGGGGTCAAAAGGTCACAAAAACTGGTTTTTCACGATTTTCAGCAAAACGGTAAGTCTTATCAAAAAATTTTCAATGCAAGAATTGTAGACCAGATTATTATATATAAAAAGTGTCATGACACTCTTTTTCCTAAGACCCACCGTTTCTTAGGTATAACGATTCAAAAAGTTGAAGTATAGTTGTAATCGTCATAATCCTATTCCTGAAAAAAAAACTCCTAACTGAAAAGTTCCTGAAATTTCATTATTTTTTTAGCTTGAATTTCGTTCCTCAACTGTTAAGAATATGGGGAAACCAAAAAAAATGGAAATTTTCGCCATTTTTCCGATTGGGGCCCTTCTCCCGAAACCATTTCCCTGGGAATTTTTGTTTAGAATATGTCTGAAAATATACAGGGTGTGCAATAGAGAATGGACAACCCTAAAACGGCTTATAGCTACACTTATGATTGTTCTAAAAACAGATAGAAAAAAGTTCTATCGCAACCAGTTCATAAAATATGGACTTTTTTTCGTTCAGTGTATTTTAAATTTTATCATCTTATGTTTTCGTTCTCTACAACCACGAATGAATGAATTTTATTTATTTCTTTTTTTTTTATAATTTTCTACAATAATTAGATGAGTACATAAACACTTTAAAAATATCATAGCTATTGCACATTTTCGTAAAAAAAAATTTGAAATCTGTTTTTTGATGCAAAATGTAAAAAAAGTATTTTATGAAAAATTTTAAACTCCTGTGGTATAAAATAAATCTATAGAAACCTAGGTGGCCATCTTTCTTAAAAATATTCTCCTTATACCAGAATATTTTTAAGAAAGTTGGCCACCTAGGTTTCTATAGATTTATTTTATACCACAGGTGTTTAAAATTTTTCATAAAATACTTTTTTTACATTTTGCATCAAAAAACAGATTTCAAAATTTTTTTTACGAAAATGTGCAATAGCTATGATATTTTTAAAGTGTTTATGTACTCATCTAATTATTGTAGAAAATTATAAAAAAAAAGAAATAAATAAAATTCATTCATTCGTGGTTGTAGAGAACGAAAACATAAGATGATAAAATTTAAAATACACTGAACGAAAAAAAGTCCATATTTTATGAACTGGTTGCGATAGAACTTTTTTCTATCTGTTTTTAGAACAATCATAAGTGTAGCTATAAGCCGTTTTAGGGTTGTCCATTCTCTATTGCACACCCTGTATATTTTCAGACATATTCTAAACAAAAATTCCCAGGGAAATGGTTTCGGGAGAAGGGCCCCAATCGGAAAAATGGCGAAAATTTCCATTTTTTTTTGGTTTCCCCATATTCTTAACAGTTGAGGAACGAAATTCAAGCTAAAAAAATAATGAAATTTCAGGAACTTTTCAGTTAGGAGTTTTTTTTCAGGAATAGGATTATGACGATTACAACTAAACTTCAACTTTTTGAATCGTAATACCTAAGAAACGGTGGGTCTTAGGAAAAAGAGTGTCATGACACTTTTTATATATAATAATCTGGTCTACAATTCTTGCATTGAATATTTTCTGATAAGACTTACCGTTTTGCTGAAAATCGTGAAAAACCAGTTTTTGTGACCTTTTGACCCCTATAACTCTTAACGCGGACACGATATCAATGTCGATTTTTCACATCTTCATAACAAAGCCTTCATTAAGCTGTATACCAAAATTCAGCCCATTAGGAATTTTTCCGCAGATAAAACCTAAAATTACTGGACTAATAGTAGGTGATTAAAGATCAAAAAGGATTTCATTCAAAATAAGTTTTTGAGACTTTTACGTTCTGCATTTCACTTTTTGCGTATTCACTTGCCGAAAGTGAAATTAGGTGTTCTGCATTTTTTCACTCATTTAGATTTTCTGATCGAATTCAATTCACTATGTTTCTGTTCGTGAACTTTGGGCCTTTTTCAATGAATCTGCAATTGAAAAAGCAGCAGTAATTTCACTTTAGAAATAAAATAAAAATGGAAGATCCTTCAGTTTTGACAGTTCGAAGCAATTTCGAAGTTTTCGAAATCGATCGAAATGAAGAATATATTGATATTTCTTTTCTCGTGAAATTGAAAAGTAAATTGAATTCACTTTCGGTCGAATTGCGGAACATGGGCGTATATATCGAAAATAGTGATAAGTATAGCTCAAAAACTATAGACGTAATAGGAGTAACGAATAAATCTGTATTTTGGATTCAGACAAAGTTCGAACGAAATAAAGTGTTTTTTTAAAGATGCTGTTTGTGTAAAATGTTTGCGACACAAGAACTTTGAAAAAACACTAGTTTCTCGGAATGTGAAAGGAGGAAACAGTAGTACGAATCCGTCGAGATCAGTAAAATGCTATTATATCACTTTCAGTACCGCAGCACAGCGCTTCACTCTTGATCAAAGATGAATAAAAAGAGAGAACATTTTTTGCACCATTTATGCTCTAAAAAATGTTTGAACAATTTTCCAGCCCCCTCCAAATTTTTTTCTGGATACGCCACTGATAAATAATCGAGTTATATGAACCCTTCGCCACTGATGAGAAGTATAACTTCAGTCGCGTGTACATGAGTACACACACTCTTTTTTTTATATTGAAGATTATAGGAATCAGCTGGCATTTTTAATAAACATAAATAGCTTGATATCATCTGCATAGATTAAGCATATTGCATTTTTAAGTAACTAAAAATGGAATTTCATTTACATATATATATTAAAAAGAAGCGGACCTAGGTGACTACCTTGTGGTACACCCGAAAGAACTTTAATCATCTTAGAAGTAGTATTACCAATTTGAACACATTGTTTTCTATCATTAAGATAGCTACGTAGCCACCTCAAAATCATGCCATTTATACCGATAGATTCTAGTTTTGCTATTAAAATTGAGTGACATATATGTACTATCAAAAGCTTTAATAAAATCAGTATAGATAGTGTCAACCTGATATTTTGACTCAAAAGCATCTGTAACAAATTTACTATAAAGCATAAGATTGGTTACAGTAGACTTTCCAGGCATAAATCCATGTTGTAAATCAAAAATATTATATTCTTTGATGTTAAAATATAAATTATCTCTAACAATTAGTTCAAACAGCTTTGGAATTGCAGATATTTTAGAAATTATGGAAGTACTTGCTAATACTAGCAGCACTACCACACCAGGCAAAACCGCTTCTACGTACCTACCATTGGTGACCCTGAACCGATTAGAGTTATTTGGATTCAGGGGGCAACACGAGGCTATGAGAAAATTTAGAGTTCCGAGTTGAAACGTTGGCAGTTGGCAGAATTAAGTTTTAGGTTATTATCTTTCAAATAAGTTAGAGAAGATCTTTGTATCTCTAATAGTTTATTTTTAATTTTGAATTGAAATTTTTGCCGCGAGAGTAGATCGATTTATAAGACGTTATCACGTCAAAAAAGAAAAATTGTTAGAGCTTAATTCTTATTAGTTCATCGCACTTCAGATTACGTCATGAGGAACTAATTGGAACGTTCTAGCTCATTTCTACTCCCTTTTGTTAGCGTTCCACTTTTCCATTACAAAAAAATTTCATAACAAGTTTAAACAAACCAGCAATCAATGAAAAACCACCTTCATATTATATACGAACTCATTCATACATTCACCTAGGCTTGAAATAATTTTTAATTTTAAAAAACCACTACCTACCCGGTGTGTGTTTCTTTTTTCCCAGTTGTTCCTGATTTAACTATTTTTTCCATTTTCTCGCCATATCTTTGCTATATCCTTGCTAGTGATATCCTATATTTACACTCTTTTCCCAACGACTTTTGCGATGATGGTTTCGCATGCAAAAATAGCCTTTGATATGCAAAGCAACGTTATCATCGACCCATTTTTATTTAAACGATGACGATTGCAGCAATACTAGCGGAAAAAAATTACAATTTCTCCATTTCCATTTTCATCATATTTGTTGCCATTACACTCCAACGGAAAAGGTCCTCTCTGGAAAAAAAAAAATCAGAAATCAGGAAGTCAGAGATATTATATTTGCTGGACTGCTATAGAATTCCTCTTTGGTCTATATGACTTGCTGGCGTTGTTCGTCGAATATACTTAATCAATGTCCGTTCAAGTTCACCTGCTCCTGTAGCAGAAGCATCCAGCATTCAGAGGGAGAGTTGCCTTTTTAACAACTTTCCTCCGCCACAGGTGAACGATGACGATGGCGTTCAATAATGAAATATGAATTTAAATTGGCGCCACTTTCCTCCTCATGCTCTTTACCTTCTTCTTTACACTTTTCAACGATCATATTTTTCCTCCGACTCTTGCCTTAGTCCTTATGCCAACGCAACTGTAACCTCCTTTCATATTTATACTTTATCAAAGGATATCGTATTGATTTTCATATTTTTTGATCGGAATATATAATTTCATTATTGCATTTCGTTCGTGCAAACTCATTCATATCGATATCGACACACATTGGAAAACGGCGTGGCAGCGGCGACGAGGTCCGTTTCAATGTGAAAATATGAAAAACTAATAAAAAGAATTGTTGCATTTATTTAATATTTATTGATTGTGCAGAGAAAAAAAATATATAAATAATGGAAACATTTTAAACAATGATGGTTTCGATTTAAGGAGCATTTATTTGTTGCAATTTCCCTTGTGAACGTGTATGCTCTGTGTCTTGTGGGATTCGAGTGCAAAAAAATCACAATTCTTGACAGTTTAGTTTGGAAGTAAGTGCAATTTCAAGTAAGAACTGTGACTTCAAGGAGGAGAACGACTTAATCGAAGGTAAAAAGTTACAAAACCAAATATTTTCATGAAGATCACGAACATAAAAGTGTGACTTCGGGCAAGAGGAAAGCTTCAAAGGAGATTATAGACTAATGATAAGAAAATTCTTCATAATGTTTTAGAACTTCACGGAGTAGAAATTATACCCTCTAGGAGTAAAAAGTCTTCATTGAAGATGAGGTGAAAAGTCTTCATAGTGTATTAGAACTTCAAGAAGTAAAATTAAACTTCAAGGAAATAAAAAGTCTTAATAAATCATACTGTGTTTTTTTTTTGACGTGATAACGTCTTATAAATCGATGAACCATGGCAACCACCACAAAAAAGTGACGCCATTTTCTAACGTTACACTTTCGCGGCAAAAATTTCGTGACAAAAATTTCAATTAAAAATTAAAAATAAACTAATCTTCTATAGCTTATTTGAAAGATAATAACCTAAAGCTTAATCCAAATGAAGGATTTTTAAAAATTCCGTCATTTAATAAGGTAAACAGGGATGAAACGGAAAGATGAAATTTGGGCTAAAATCTAAACGCAAAGATGTAGAGAGTGGATTTTTTTTGATATAGATAGATGAGACTAATTTAAGAATAACTGCATTTAAAAAAAAAAAAAATTTAAATTTTGAAACTAAGCTATAACGTTTTGTTTGAACGTTGTACACGTGTTGGGGCTATGACAAAATGATGATTTTGGGTAGGGAAATTTTTGTTTCACAATTCTAAAGGTGCCAGGTAAAAGATGAGAGAAAAAAAAGTTAAGGGTTCAGTACGGATTTTTTTCCAACACTCTGCGTTTCGAAATATGAATTTTTGAAAAACACCTTGTTTTTTGGTTTATTTTTAGGTAGTTTTTGATTTTTAGCTTTATTTTGAAGCGTTCAAAAAATCTCAAACTCAGAGCACATGTAGGTTTTGGAATCGTTTAGTGAGTTTTAACTGAATAACGGAAGAAACAAGTTAGAAAAAAACACGTTTTTTTACCGTTTTTAACTGATTTTCATCGTTTTTTATTTTTATCTTTTTTTCTTTAATAGATAGAGGAATAAAATATGTGGAGTAATGATAGACCATGACCAAAACTAAATGTGTGTGAAGTTTCAATCATTTTCGTATACACAATTTTGAGATAACGGTAAAATAAAATTTTAGAATTCAACAGGTTATAAATTTTGACCAAGAGCAGATATAAAATTTCATTATACTTTTATGAGCATCCTGATACAATTACCTTTCTATTGGTATATCACACATAACGGTAGACTAACTACAAGCCACACAATGTTAAATCAAGAAACTTGCGAAAAACCTCAAAACACCAGTGGAGATCTGTTGCCCCCCGAACAGCCACCAGTGTGGGAACTACCGTAATCTCAGTCTGGAAATTTCGACATGGTTGACTTTAAAAAAATTCTAACTTCTCTCTTCTCTTGTTTCTTGAAATAATAAGCTTTCACATGGTGTAAAATTTTTTATAGGTTGTCAAAAAAAATGTGAGAACATAAAAATAAATGTTTTTTTTTTGCTTTTTTTAAATGAAATTTGATCGAGTTCAAAAAATTCTAGCTCTTTTTGTAGATGTCTTATAGACCTGATCGATATATATACTTTGAGCTAAGACAATAAGCTTTCAGATATTATACAATTTTTTATAGGTTGTCAGGGAAAAAATGGAATTAATAACGTGAGAAGATGAAAATTCGTGTTTTTTTTTTTTTTTTGCTTTTTTTGATGAAAATGATTGTTTTCAATAAATTATTTTTATACTTTTTGCGCATTGTAAAATTTTAAAAATGGTTTTATTCTTAAGAAGAAGTACTTGGCTTTCAAATGGCATAATTTTTTTTTGTAAGCTTTTAAAATAAGAACATTAATAAAATGAGAAAATAATAAAGGTATTACTTTTAGCTTTTTCTTGTAAATTATGATTGTTTGAAAAAAGTAAACGCTTCAATTGACTCATTTTAAACAAAAGCGCACAACCTTTTTTCTGACGACGTTATCACGTAAAATCATCGTCCGTAAACCGGCTTTACAGACAACCTCTTTTTTTTCAAGATTTTTGCTACTCATACACCATGTATACCCAAACAATAGCTATTTCTTGTATTTGTGTTCTACATTCCTTCAAGCTGTCTTTTTATAAGAAATCAATGTTTGATAAATTTAATTTGATGACAGCGAAAGTATTCCAGGTAGCTGTTGTCCTTACGTACTATTGAACTTGTCCCAGACAAGTTCAACGCCACACTATTCGTTCCATATTTGTTGTCCTTCAATATAATAAATAAACCAGTTATGTTGAGAAATACTAGGGAATTTATTGCAGCAACAATGTTGCTATAGAATAAATGAAGCTTTTATCAACAGATTCAGCACAAAAACTCCCAAAAGCTTTAAGGTTTCTTTTTCTTCGACCACTGCCGAACTCCCACTCTCATATATACCAAAAATATCCCGATTTTTTTTTTTTTTTGTATTCACAATGCAAGTTTTTGTACGATTTTTGAAAAAAAAAAAAAAATATAAGCAAACGCTGCTTTGTTGGTTGAAATTGTTATCAATCGATATGGAAAAGTTTAAAGAAAAACAGAGATGTGAAGGATCAAGTGAAGGATGAAAGGATATGGTTCTCATCGGATGATATAGGTTTTTTTTTTTGGGAAAGTTCAAGGCAAAGCACCGACCTACTATATTCTCCATACTCTTTAACTCCTCACGACAATGAGCTGCCTTTCTGGGAATATATTTTCATGCATCATCCCTGTGGATGCCTGTGGCGGTGGTGGTGAGTTATGCTGATGCCTTAGAGTGTTCCATTGTTGTTTGGCTAAAGTAGCAGACGAGTATAGTTCAGCCCCCCACAACTGCCGTCACCCCCAACTCAAATAGGTTCATCTTCACCATATGCACCATCATAGCATAAGGATGAGATGACTATATGCTGATGGTAAGGTTGATTGTTTTCAGTGCATAATACGGCTATGATGTTGTTGTTGTTTTTAGAGCACTCTCTCACTCCCACTCAAAAAGGACTCCTCCATATACTGGAAATATATAATTTTTCGCACAAACGTCGAGGAATATTTTAAGAAAATTTTGTATTCGTACGTAAAATTTTTTGTTTCAAAAAAAAAATTGAAGAAGAAGAATTTTTTTTTGCTCAAAAAAGAAGAAAATTGAGGTCAAGTGTGGATAACACACAGAGTAATAGGTGGCTTTGAAAGTTTGAGGTCTATAACAAGTTATAAAACTTGAAGGGATGAGGGCAACATCACAATAAGCTACAATCTTGTGGTTGGCACTCATTGCCTGAAGTGCCTTTTGGGAGGGCTCTTTGTTACATTGTTTGTGGATACACTTCTTCTAGTAGTTTGGATGGTATATAGCCATTGGCTATTGGAAACATTTTATTGAGTTATAAGTGTGTACTTGTGTGATATAAGGCGCACATTTGTATAACAAAAAGCCAGCGTCTATAAGAGCAAAAATTTTCTTTTCGGATTTATTTATTGATGAGTTGTTTGTATAAAAGTTAATGTTTTTGTGTGGGTATGATTTTGTGGTATGTAAGAGAGAGTTTATTCACCAGGGGGGAATAAACTTTATATAGATTCAAAGAAGTCAAGAAGCTATAAATTTACACTTCAAGGCTTACATTTTATCTGGTTTGAATTTTTGCTAACACGAAAATTAATTTAAAACACTCATGGAATTAAAGGTATGTGTTTGAGGGCTTTGTATTAAATAAACTTTAAAACAAAATTAACTGAGGAAAGTACCGTGAAGTTTTGAAACTGAAAAATGAGGTTACTTAATCAAGTCTTTTTAATGAAATCAAAACATTAAACATCATCAAAACAGGCAAAAGTTGTGCATTTATTTTTTATATTTTATTTTTTTTCTACTGGGGTAACCATTTAAAACTAAGAAGATCTTGACGCTCTCATCTTCCTGATGTCAAAAACACCCATAACCGGGATTTTTACCAGTTTCAAATACCCGCCAGATGGGCTCAAACAAGCGTTTTTCTACGCACACGTTCGGGACACTTTCGGGACACGTTGGAAACACTTTCAAGACACGTTAGAAACACATTTGGGACACGTTTGGGCCATGTGCGGGACACATTCGGCATACTTCCGGGACAAATTCGGGAATCTATGTATGATTTTAGTATTCTAAAAACACTTTTTAATAGATACACTTTAAACATAGATAAATTTGTAATTGAGATTGAGAGTTTTATGAAAAATTACTTTTTACGCTCTCAGTTATTTAATGGTTACAAAATAACCAATGCAATACAAGGTTTGGAATATGTTTTAAAAAAGATAATGTTTTTTATAAAAATTGTTTATTTTTTATATAATTTGGTTACAAATTAACCAGATTTAAATAAATAATAATAATAATAAAACTTACATCCGTTCTGTTGAATTAAAAAAAGAACTATAATGAGTCAGTGACGCATTTGTTTGTCATGTTCACTTTCTATCGCACACTAACTTGTAAAATATAAGATTGTGAATTGTGATTTGAAAATTTAAAAAAAACTACATAGTAGAGTAACTAAAGCAAATTATTAGGGAACCCGGCCGAACAGCTCTGATTTTGACGACGCACGTAGGTAATTAAAAATACTTTAAAGTCTATAGATTAAAAATTGCCGATGTTGCCGTATTGTTTTTTAAAATTAACAATAAATTTTTTTGAACAAAACTTAAATTTCAAAAAACAAATGATAGCAAAAGATTCTCTAGGTAATTTAAGGAAACAAAATATAAGGGAGTAGAGAACAATCTTCCATCATTTAAGCGATAAATGCAATTTACTCACAATCTGACTTTAAACACAAAAAAAAATATTTTGAAAACAACGGCAACACCTACAATATTTTAAAATACATTTTTAAAAAGCCAGAAGCTCATACTTATCTCTTAAATTTAAATCCACTAAATTTAATTAAGACTTTTTGAAAAAATGGTCCTCAAACTCAGAATTAAATAAAAAAAAATGTTATTAAAAAAATTTAAAAATGACTTTTTTCCAAATTTTTTCTAATAAAATATGAATTTATTTTACAAAATTTTGGGAAATAAATATTATCAGTTGAATTCCGAAGCAGAAAAGGTAATATTATATCACACTATTGAAAATAAAAAAATTTAAAATTACTTCAATTTCAATGGGTTTTTTTGATAAAAACTGAATTTTTGCATCGAAATAATTAATTTTCTCAAAGACTTTGGTAAATAAGAACTTTAAATTTTTGCTATTGAACTTTCAACAGTAAGGGTTATTAAATAAATAAAAAATAATTTTATATTTAGATGTTGAACTTTAATAAAAAAAATAAGATACATTTCTTTTTTCAAAAAAAAAGTTCTTCGAAAATGAAATACTTTTTAATTTTTTTCATAAACCGTAATACATATTGACATTTCATTTTATAATTTCAAATCTTAATAAATACGAAAAAGTTTAAAAAACGACATGTTAAAATTTGTTCAATAATTTATTTTTTTCAAATACCATTCTGAGTTCAGATACCATTCTTTCAAAAGCCCTTAATTCAATTAAATTAATTTTAATTCTACAAATATGACTAGGCTTCTAAAAAATTTTTTAAAATGTATACATATTTAAATATTGTAGGTGTTGCCGTTGTGTTCAAATATTTTTTTTTGTGTTTGAAGTCAATTAATAAGAAATTTGCATCTATCGCTTGAACGATACAAGATTGTCCCTCACTCCTGTATATTTTTTATCCTTGAATTTCCTAGACAATCTTTTGGCATCAATTAATTTATGAAATTTAAGAAAAATTTTTGAAAAAAAAATTATTTTGTTCACAAAAATCTTTAATTAAATTTAAAAAATCAAAACTGCAACACCGGTAATTTTTAATCTATAGACTTTTAAGTATTTTAAATTACCGACGTTTGTAAAAAAAGATTATCAAAATCTAATCTGTTCGGCCGGGTTCCCTAATAATGCCAATTTTTGAGCTTTAGTTACTCCACTAACAATTAGCCTGAGAGAAAATTTTAAAGTATATCAAAAGATTTTTCAAGTCGAAATTAAGTCTTAAACTCTTCACATTTTAATAACTTCTTAAAACGTAAACGTAACCAAGAAGTACTATTATTGCGTTTTGAGGTAAAAGCTTCCAGAGTATTAAGTTTAAGATTTTAAATGTACTCAAAAAACCAATACAGAAGTCTATCCACAAGTTTATCCACCTTTATGATTGTTATATCCTCCCAGTTTATAATCCTTCTCAAACTTCATTTTAAATATCTTAAATTTGTAAAGTTAAGAGTTATGCTTTATACAAAGTTTTGAAGTAGACTCATGTGAATTCCTTATATGTAATAAATAAAATAAAGTAGAATGCAATTTTGAAATCTCAGTTATCCCTTTTTGGAAATTTCAATTACAAAGTCGAGAAAAGCTGATGCTCTTTATATATTCAATTCTACTTTATCTATTCCTACAGAAATATAATATTTTATATCTACTTCTACATCAGCATGTAACATCATGGATAAAGATATATAAGAATGAACAAACTCGAAGTATACCGAAAAATAAATGAAATATAAGCTTTATGCTTTTTGATTAGCTCTCTTTGCAGAAATTAATATTTGGAAGAATTTCATTGCAAGAATGGTTAGATATTTATATTTTTTGACTATACAAATCTTATATCCTTCTTCGGAATTTTTGCCTTTTTGAAAGAAGAACTGAATGAAATTGAACTTGAATTATTTTTATTACTACTCAAATTAGAATATGCTTTTTAGTGGTATTTACTGGTTCTTTTTGTTTTTGGGAATTAAATATTTGGTTTGAAAATTTGATATTTATTTTGCCAGATATTAAATGAATAAGCTTTGATATATCTTGAAATTGAATATTAATAAAATAGAATGCAGTACCAATGAAATAAAATACAATACGCAAGGTTTGAGAATGCGATGTGCATTTGACTTGATAAGAATAAGTTACAAATGAATAAAAAATATCTGCAATTTTTTTAAATTCTGAGCGTTCAATTTTATACAAAAAAATGATTAAATCTAGCCTTTTTGATGAACCGTTAAAAAGTAATAAAATTCCAAACTCAAAAACACAAGGGTTGGGTTCGATATCCCGCTTTTTATATTCCCGTTTTTTTAAATCCCGCTTTTAAAATCCCGTTTTTCATTATCCCGCTTTTTATAATCCCGCTTTTTAAAATCCCGGTTTTTATAATCCCGGTTTTTATTATCCCGATTTTGCAAGCAAAACTAGTTGTTTTATTTTAAAAAATCGCGCGATTTTTTAAAATAAAACAACTAGTTTTGCTTGCAAAATCCGGATTCTAAAACAAATTAAAAAATGAGACATTCTAAACGCATTTAATTAAAACCTTTAACAAAAATAAAAAAAAATTAGAAAAAGTAAGGAATGTGATACTAAAAAGAAATCAATTAACAAACTAATATTTACTTTAAAGTTTCAGAAGAACAATCAAATCGTGATAATCCCATAGATTAATAATAACATAAAATGATCACAACACCTTAAATTAAGTACACACTACATAATCAAAAGATATTTCATTTAAATATATTTCAACTTATATTTGGATGCATTTCAACAATTTTGATATTAAAATAAATGAAATTTCTTATACTTGTGAACTCAATTTAAGGCTTTAATCATTTTATGTTTTTATAAAAGAAATACCGTTTTCATAATGTGTTGAAGGTACATATTGTGTGTGGGCAAAAAATCAGTTTTACTAATTTTTTGTCTATTTCTCATGATTTTTTTATTTGTGAATTAAGCATGTATTTTGTAAAAAAATC
The DNA here is from genome assembly GCF_945859705.1 of Episyrphus balteatus. Lineage (NCBI taxonomy): Eukaryota > Metazoa > Arthropoda > Insecta > Diptera > Syrphidae > Episyrphus > Episyrphus balteatus. Next base: position 118,951,288 of record NC_079135.1, on the reverse strand, counting down.
GGGATTTTCGGGATTTGACGGGATTTTAAAATGCGGGATTTCAGAAAACGGGATTTAAAAAAGCGGTATTTTAGTAAACGGGATTTTGAAACTTTTTTTTCGGGATTTTCGAAAAACGGGATTTTAAAAAGCGGGATTCCGATACGCTCCCAAACACAATCTATCCCATGTAAATCATATGGGAAATAGAAATTTTGCGATGCGGCGGTACTTAATGTTAATATTAAAGGCTGAAACTTGTACAGTATTTTTTTCGTCATTTCCAACAATATTTTCGGTAATACTTTGAACAAAAAAAAAGTTTTTTGAAGTGAAAACTTCTTTGAAACAAAATGAAACGAAAAAGCGACACGAAAAATCAATTGATCATAATTTTTTTGTTTTAAAAGATAGATGAAAGAAAATTTATACAGTAGATAGGTAATTAAATAAATTATGATTGTGCAAAATTTCAATTAATTTCGTATTCAAAATGCTGAGATAACGGTGAAAAGATGTTCTTTTTCTAAACACGTTATATCTTTTGATCTAGTGCACATAATAAATTTATTTAACTTTAATACGCATGCTGATAATATTACCTTTCATTAAATATATCACACATAACGGTATTTGCCCTACAAGTTATATAATCTTAAATTGAAAAACTTGAAAAATACCTCAAAACACCTGTGAAGATTTGTTGCCGATGACCAGCCAGCAGTAGAGGAAGTACCGTAGTCTCAGTTTGAAATTTCGACATGGTTGGCTTTAAAAAATTCTTACTTTTTTTGTAGGCATGGTAGAAATATGATTGAAGCGTCATATAAAACGTAAAATAATAATGATATAAAATTTATTATAGGTTGTCTTTTAAAAAATGGATTTAATGGCGTTAGAAGAAAATAAGAGATTGATTGTTTTGATTTTTTTATGAAAACTATTTTTGTTAAAAAAATTTTAGCTCTTTTTGTAGATATTGTATAGACATGGTCGATATAAATATTTTGAGCTGAAACAATAAGCTTTCAGATGGTATAAAATTTATTGTAGGTTGTCATATAAAAAAAAGTGATGGAATAAAAAATAGTTATATTTTTTCTATTTTTTTAAAATGGTTTTTAAGGTTTCACTTCAACCACGTGTGAATTGCACACATGATTTTTTTTGAATCAGTCTAGTATACAAACACACATTACACATTTTTATAATAAATTGTTCTGTTTGGTAAAGGGTATTTAGATAAAGTTCTCCGATTTTGCAAATCAAATTCGCTTTTTCAAAATCCAATGCTTAAACTATCAATAAATCCTAGGTAGGTATGTATATTAAAGATACTGATGGCCTGTTATTTTCCCTAAGGCTGAAAATCTGAATTTCCGAAAACCGATGGATAGCACTCAAGACAAAAATATTTGAAAATGCTATGTGTTTTCTTCTTAGTTGTTTATTTTGATTTTAAAACTCTCCAAAAATAGACAAAGATCATAACGGTACCTAAGCTTATAATAAAAAATGAAAGAACTAATTTTTCAATGTTTTAAATGCAAAAATGTAAATTTTCCAAGACCCAGTGCAAACAGCAAGGGCTTTCCACCGCTATCAGGAAGAAAATATTTATTAAATATCTCTGCTTTATTCAGGTTATAAGGGCCAGTTGTACAAACGTGGTTCATCCTCGGATCAACGTTTGAACTCGGTTCAACTCATTTGTAGTGTTGTACAATCGAGGTTCAGGTCTTAACCCACTGCTGAACCACGATCAGAAGTTACCCACCGAAATTGGTGGGTTAGCAATGGTTCCGCCATGGATCAGGTGGTTTAAAGTGGAAAAAATATTGCTTTCTCACTTTAATCTGAATTTTTTGACAGTTCACCTAAAAACTCGTGGAAATTAATGATATTTTCCCAAATGATTGGTTTTTTTTTATTTGTTTTTGATGTGTTTGTGATACTGAATAATAAATAAAATAATAATAACACGCAGCTTTTACCACTTTATTTTTTATTTTTATTTTTTAATACTTTATTTATTTTTATTATGAATGGATACAATTTTCTTCACAAAAAAAAAAAAAAAATAAATAAAACAACCACCAAAGAATCCTCCTCTTCCTGATCAGTCCACTAAATGAATGTCGCCATTAGAAATAGCAAAAATCTAGTTTCCATAAAATAATACTTTGTTTTTTGTGTATTATTCCAAAAGAAAAGACAATTAAATAAAAAAGAAGATACATTTTCACGAACTTGTGCTTGTATAAAATAAGGACAACTGACAGTGACATTAGGTATATATATACTAAAATATCCTTGTATATAAACCTGATCTGCGGTTCAGCTGACTCTCAGTTGATCCACAACTGTACAACCCACTCAAAATTGAACCTGGTTCAAGAGTTAACTCGAGTTCAGCTGATCCGTGAGTTAACCCTCAATTTGTACAACTGGGCCTAAATGTGCCTACAATTAAACTTTTCAGTTTGAAAATTTTTATTTTAAAATATTAATATATTACTCTTCAATTAATGTATGTTTATTTTAAGTAGGTACTTTTATGACGAATTTGTTGATGGAAATTTATTTTTAATTCAAATTTGAAATAAGTTTTAAATTATTTAATTTTTTATATAAATGGTTATATTTTGGTAACAAATTAACCTTTGATTCCAAATTAGAATTTTGCATATTAATATTAATTATAATTATAATTAATCCCTTTTAAATACAGATAATTATTTGAAGGTTACAAATCAACCGAATCTATTTGAAGTTATCAAATAACCAATGCAATTAAATTTTTTAATTAAGTTTTAAAATAGGTTCTGTTGTTTTACAAATTGTTAATATATTTTATAATTTTTTACAAATCAACCTTATTTAGCTTTACATTTAAAATTAACATTCTATAAAAAGAAGTATGTCAGTGGTTCATTTTACTGTCTCATCGAATTTTTTTTTTTTTTTAATTTTGCATATTAAAAATTTTTCTTATATTAAGAAAATAAAAAATATAAAAGCAAAATAAAAAAAAAATTGATTTAAAAAAAAAAAAGTTTGCAATAGCTGCGTTCCTTTGGAAATATTTATCTACTTTTTAGTACTTAAAGCTGCTTTGAACTACTTTTTCAATATAGCAAAGTAGTTCAAAGTAGTTTTAAGTACTAAAAAGTAGATAAATATTTCCAAAGGAACGCAGCTATTATAGGTAGTTCCGAAAAAAAACCAAAACGCCAAAAGTCAGGGTTGTCATGGTGTTAGAATTTTTTTTTTATCCTAATCACATACATTTTTGCACATAACTCGTTAAAACAAGCTGTGTAAGAAAGAAGGGGGAAGAAGGCAATTCTTTCAGATTTTACTTATTTCGACCATCAAGTTCTTATTTGATAAAAGTTTTTTAAATGTGTAGCAAAATCTGGTATCCTTCATAACTTCTTTACAACTGATCTTAATTCGACAAATGAGGTTGAGGTATCACTGGAAGCTTCTTCCGTAGGTATGCTATATGAAGAGCGTTGTGAGCTATATGAAGACCTCTAGAGGTTAAATTCTTGAACTAAAAAATAGATTAATATAAAGTTGTATTGCCAGTTACTTCTTTTAATCATACAAAATTCAAAAAAATTCAAAAACCTTTCGGAACATCGATAAACCAATGTTGATGGTACTTTTTCAATCGAATCAAAATTTATAATTGTAGCCCAGAAAATCTACAATAAAAGTAAAAAAAAACCACAAAGCGTTCGCAATTATATAAAAGAACATGCACATCAAAAACAAAATCTAAATAATTTGAAATCCTACTCAACTTCAACGATATTAATAAATTATTCACATCAGCGTTTTAAAATTTTGTGTAAATGTAAATGAACCACTACAAACATTTGCTTACACACATACTCAGAAACATCCGCGCGCATATTATAACTTTCATCTTTTGTCATTTTCTCTTTTATAACTCTTCTCCTTTTGCATACTATAATGAACGCTAAACAAAAAAAAAGAAATGTAAAGCTAAACATTAAACATCCTGAGTTAGAAGCAAAATCATAAATTAAATACAATCAGCTACAACAATTTGGGAAACTTATCCTTGCCGCAAGTAATTTTACAAGAGAGCGTGTTTCCACCACCGCTGCTCCAGCCTCCCAGAAATGAGGTGCATCATCAGGACCTTGAGCAAACTACTATACGTTTTCAACAAAGTTTAACGTACCTATACCTCGTCACTGGTTCGTCTACATGTTTGTCGTGCTTGTGTGGTTTCGAAAATATTGTAGACGGGAACATATCCTTTGTCTTTATTTCTGTATACATCATTTTCATAGAGCAAAACATCATTAGAGAAACATTTTTCTTTGCTTAGTAAGCATCAGCATGGGTCTCGCTTTTTAACATGCAAAAAAGGGCATATAGTTAGATGACATGGTTGCCAGACTTTTTTTTTCAAAAATATTGTTTTTTTTTTTTAATTTAAAACAAAAAGTAGGCATAATATTCGATGTATTGGAAAACAACTCATTAGGATTCTAAGAGATTTGAGGAAAATTTCATAAAAAAAAAAATCATGTGTGGAATTCACACGTGGTTCGGGTTCGGACTTTACTTCGATCGAAGTAGATTTACTTCGTTTTTGGGAACAAATTAAAATCTACTTCCCTAATTCTCTTTTTCAGGAACTACTTCTATTTTTCTTGATTTAAAAATATTTTTCAAACAATAAATTCAGAGAAATTAGAGAAAGGGATTTAACTTCAATTTTGAATTTAGTCGAGACATTGAGAAATAAAGCTCCACTGAAATCTCAAAATATGAATGGAGGTCAATTTATTATTCGAATTCAAGATATAAATAAAATGTATCAAGTAATTTTGACTAATTTTGAAGAATTCCTGATCAAAAATTGGTTAGATTATGCTGAAATAACCGTTTTACCCCACTGCACTGTTGCAACCACTAAATGAAAAAGGTTTTTTTTTTTTGGAAAAAAAAACATAATAAAAAAAGTTAAGAAAAATAATTTTGTTGAAAAATAAAATTTTTAGAATACATTTTTGTAAATAAATGTTCTGAAAGTTTAATTTTGAAATCTACTTCCGAAATTTTGGATCACTTTTTTTTCCAAAGTTGCTTTCAAATTTTGAAACTGAAGTCAGAACCCTGCACGTGGTAGAAGTGAAACCTTAAAAAATCATATTTTTGCAGAAAAAAAATCGAAAAAATCTACATTTTTTTTTATTCCATCACCTTTAAATCCATATTTTTTTATGACAACCTATCGTAAATTTTTATCATCTGAAAGCTTATTGTTTCAGCTCAAAATATTTATATCGACCATGTCTAAAGAACATCTACCAAAAGAGTTAGAATTTTTTGAACCAATCACTTTTCACCAAAAAATCAATAAAATCAATCTTTTTTCTCTTCTAACACAATTAAATATATTTTTTATCAAATTTTATATTATCTGAAAGCTTTTAATTTTGACTTTTATATGATGCTTCAATCATATTTCTACCATGCCTACAAAAAGAGTAAGAAATTTTTAAAGCCAAACCATGTCGAAATTTCAAACTGAGATCACGGTACTTCCTACAATGGTAGCTGGTCATGGGTCTCCACAGGTGTTTTTAGGTAATTTTCAAGTTTTTCAATTTAAGATTGTGTAACTTGTAGAGAACGTACCGTTATGTGTGATAAATTAAATGAAAGGTAACATTATCAGAACACGGGATTTTTATTGTTTGTATTACCTAATTACTGGTTTAATACCACCTACAATTTTTCCATTTTTTTTAAAAGAGAGCTTGATTTTTCCCTCAGCTTAAATAAAAAAGACTATTAAGGAAGTTATTAGAATTAGCCTGCGAATTATCTGCCAGAGATATTTAAAATAACAAATATTTTTTGTATTTGCATAATTTTTTACAACCTGGCAACCATATGATTGAGTGTCTCATATTCAAGTCAACAAAGTAAATAATTTTAAATTGCTCGTAATTCTCAATAACAAGGATTACATGCTTCTCATGTAAATTTAACTGAATGTGCCTCCTGCTTGACGTTGCTATGAAGTTGCGTTTCCCCATTATCCTTTATCCTTTTTTTTTTTTGTCTTTGTTCTTTGTTCTCGGTGGTGTTTTCATTTATTTATTTTTTTTTTTTTTTTGTTTTCTTTTATTTTATTAAGCTGATCTTGGCACTTAGATATTACATTCTTGCAGTTGCATGAGATACAAGAAAAAAAAGTCCTTTTTTTTGCACAAAAAGGACAAAAGGAGAGATTTAAAGCCTAGAATAATGCAGAAAACGCATGTAGAGGAAATTAGTTAGAAAAAAAAAAACAGAAAAAATGTATTTAATGTGAGTCAGGGACTAAAACAGGAAAAAGTATGGAGCAGTTTTGGGAATAAAATGGGGGAAAGGAAGCCTTTGTGTTTGTTTGAAAGTATTCTTCTACAGAGAATCTAATGGAACAACTATGTACTCGTAAGTACCAGCCGTGTTGGCTGTTATGATGTGATAGTATTTTATACTCATCATGTACTTGTAGAATGGTATTTGTCTAGGTCGCCTAAAGGAATTCAACCAACGAACGTAACCGTGTGTGGTGCTGGTACTGGTGATGTTATTTGTTTGCTAATGAGTGCAAAAAAAATTATTCTAGACATGATGAGTCTTATCTCGCAATACCTTCAAAGGATATCATCATACACACTCTCTATCCCTGGATGGTTTAGGTATATCAAAATAGAGTGCGTGTCGTACGTTGATTGTTTTTGAAGTGCGAAATCATTTTGCTTACACATACATAAATATACGTACAACGTACATGATAGGAAAAAGGGACCTTGGTAGAAAGTTTGTCTTTGAAGATTTTTTTATCTTGGATAGAAATAGTGGATTAATGTTAAATTGATAGAATCCTTTTGGGAAGTTCTTGGGTGTTCAGGTAACATGTATATTTGCTTTTTGAAGTACAAAGTAAAAAGTTTTTGTGTAATCATTTTTAATTAAATTTCAATATAAATAGTCACCGGTCAAACCTACAAGGTGACTGATGAAAGCCTCTATCAAAATATGCTTACTATAACTTTTTTTTTACTTGCTCTATCTATAGGGCAAGTATTGGTTTCGTGTCAAAAAAAAATTTAAAAAGGTGAGTTTCTTCATGACGAATTTTTTTGAAATTTGGTACGGATAAAAAATATAAAATAAGAACCACCCGACCTTTTGTAGGATACAAATCCTTCATTTAATAGATAATTCAAAAAGTGTCGAAAACTATCAAAAATACCAGAGACCAGAAATAACAGTCAACCTTTATTTTCAATCGGTTTCTCTCTGAGAGTTACCACATTACTTTAAACAGTTTCGGTTAAGGTTTGAGATTTATTTTAAAAAATCAAAAATAAAGGTTATCGGTTGAGATTTATTTTTTTTTTTTTTTAAATATCTCTCAATGGTTGAGATTTTTACAAAAAAAATAAATGGAAAAGGTCAACCTTTAACCGTTTTCGCTGAAAATAAATCAAAAATGGTCAATTCAAAGGAAAATGTCGAATATGTCAAGAATGTCTTTATATTGCAAAAATAAATATGAAAAAGATGTTTTTTTTAAGTTTATGTATTAAATAATGTATGAACTAAATAGACTCTCAAAGTTCCTTAGACCCAAGATTATATCTTTTTTCGTTTAAAGTAAAATCTAAAGATGAAAATGTGTTTTCCACTGTGATTTGAGTCGCTAGGACGACAAGCACAACCAATGCAATTTCGAATATTTCAGGAGACCGATGTTCTAATATCTAGGTCAAAGCGTCAAGCTTCCAGAAGCGTTTTCACCTGCCCAACTTCAAACGGCTATATCTCGGAATTTTGATAAAATGAAAAAAAAATGTTTGATTTCAAAAGATGGTGGGGACTCTAACCTACATTTGGGTACAACTCCCATCCCTATAGGTGCACGCGTTCTCAAACCGGGAGAACTTAAAGGTAAAAAAAAAGTTAAGCCCGTTTCTGAAAAAATAATCATGATGTGGCGGTTTAACATGGAAGATGATTTTTAAAAAATCTGACAGTGTGCAAAGCGTAGGCCCATGACACAAGCTATCATTTGGCATAATTCCCAAAAATTGCTGTCAAGAGGTTAAGCTTCCAGGAGCGTTCAAAGATTCGGGGATTTTTCGAAAAAAAAAAAATTTACCCCAACTTTCAAACGCGATTTTCTCGGAATTTTGAAAAAAATCCAAAAACCCGATATAAAGCGGCCCATAGACAAGACACTTGTGTGCACATTTTTGCGCACATTTGTGTGTACACCGCAACACAGATGGCACACCGATCACGACACCGACACCAAAAAATCAAAAAGTTTTGATTTTGTCGCTCCGGTGTGCACACAGGTGTGGTGTGTATGGGCCGCTTAAGCTTTCATATGGCACCACTCCCATGTCTCTAGGAATTGATACATTTGCAGATGAGATTTATTTTTTTTCTCTCAGTGATAAATCTTACTGGTTGACCGAAACATACAAAAATACAAAATAAAGTTTTCTCTCAGACCTTGACCGAAATTTTTCTTTTTTAAAAATAAAGGTTATTTTATGACCTTTATTGAAAATGGCGACAAATAAGAGTTATTAAGGAACCTTTCAAAAGGTTGAGATTTATTTCTGATCTCTGAAAAATACTATTTTACTATTTTAGCCCTAGCTCGATTATTTGAGTCACAAAATCAAAACTGTTTTCATTTTATTGTAGGTAAAAGAGTTATAGCACTGTTAAGTGGGAAGAAACTGAAAATATTGCAAAATCCGAAATTTTAGATGTTTTTGGAAGCTTCATAACTTCGTTGTTTTTGGTTGTAAAAAAATACTAGGTACCAAGGTAATTTTTGTAGGAAACAATTTTTTTTTTCAATAAAATGGACTAGAAGAAAGTTTTGGGCATAAATCTGGATAAAGTGCCAGATTGCTATGGTTTTGCGGTGATGCTGAAGGGGGCGTGGTTGTGTAAATTTGGTTTTTCCATCTACCAAGCACATACCTAATAACATATAAAAAATTTAGAACTACCGGACCTTTTGTATAGTAAAACTACTTTATTTACTGGACTATATAGGGCAAGTATTGTTTTTGTGTCAAAAAAAAAAAAAAAAAAATTAAAAGAGTGACGAATTTTCTTGAAATTTGGTATATATGATTTTTTTGTAATTTTCAAGGTTGATTGTATAATTTGTTTTGTAATATCTCATTTTTTATAAAGTGTAAATCTCATACAATATTTTCGATAAAAAATAACAATTTTCGAAAAATCGGCTCTGGTGATTTGGTAAAATTTGATACACGTAATGCTGTCCGTAATTCTAGCAAAATGCGTTTTTTAGTTTTTTTCTCAAAAAATGCGTATAGTGGAAATATGGAGCATTCTTTTGTTTTTGAAATCACGGATGTCGGCTAATTGAAAATTTTACTAAAATTTTAAGAAGATTTTCTCCATGAAAATAATAAGAAATCTCTTTGTAAAAACCTTCTAAATTCTTGATTTATTTCAATTATTTAAAATTACCAATAAACTTGTTTATATTGATTGAAATTTGAGTAAAGTTTAACCGATAAAGTGGGTAAAATTAAACAGTTTGGAATAACCAAGTCGACTTGTTTAATTTAAACAGGGTAAAGTTTGCAGTCTTATGTTGTTTTTAATTATCATTCCGGCTTGATATTAGCTGAGTTGTGAAAAAAAAAATGATGTCCATTGTTATCTTTAAGCATGTGGCCTAGGGCGTATTTTTTGATCAACAGTTGCTTATCAGGTTCTCTGCAAAAATATTTAAGTTACTCTTTACTAAGCCTTAAATTTGTCTATGATTGTGTTATTCTGTATACATAAGGTTCAAATTTAATTCGTTTTTATATTCAAATCTGAAAACTTACACACTCAAACAAAAAAAAAAAAACTATATGTCACATTTCCCTTCGCATTCTAATCTTAATCACGTTATTTTTATTTATGTTTACTCTCACAAAAATATACGGAAATAAAATCCATATTTTATACGTTTGCATATCAACTAATTTTTATATGATTTAATAAATCAAAAAAATAAAAAAAATATATATATATAAGGAAAAACTACCCTCAATCATTCATTCGTGTGTGCGCTTAGTATAAAAATACCAGTAATACATACATAAATATAACAATAACTAACAACGCGGCAAAAATGAAAATATCACAAAATTTTTGGAAAATACGCAAAAACAAACACGAGTGTGTGCAAATCGATTTTTGCGATATGGAATTCATTCTTGTGATTTATTCATAAAAATCTCTGAAACATAGAATGCCGTCAACGATTGTTGATTTGTTTGCAACAAATTCGCCCAGAAACAATGCAATAATTCACAAAAATATACTATACATACATATATATCGTATCGAAATCGAAATTCATACAAATGTGAAATATGCTCAAAAATGCATATTCTGGGCAATATGAATGATAAGGGTCAGATTGAGGAAGAAATAGCGCCCAACACAAAAAAAAATTTAATAGGAACTGAACTAAAAATCGTATTGGTAGAAAATAAGAGCATAAGACCAATTTATACCATTTAACAAGTTTATCCCAGTTAGAAAAATGTCACTCAATTAATTTATTATATATGAATATATTCAAATAGCATGTAAACATCTTGAAAACCATTATCAAGGTAGCCAGTTTTATGTTTATACCAATTATAAATTTATTACAAACGTTTACGAATACATTTTCTTTAATGAACAAATTTAATTAATAACACAAATTTGGAACAGAGCAGACTTCATGCAATTTTTCTTAATTCTTCGAAGTTTATACCAATCAGTAAATTTTATGAACAAATTGTTAAGCACCATCGTTTCGCATCGGTTTAGTAGTAAATTATTCTTTGTACCTTATACTTCCAATTAATTAGTCTCTCAAACTTTTTTTCTATTTTTTAATGCACGTTATACTAGTTTATACCAATCACCGAACTACATTAGTCAATCATTTAATACCAAAACCATTTATTTGTTCTACCTTATCCTTAAAATTCTAAGTGCCACACAATTTGTTCAGTTGTAATGCATGTTATACCACTTTATACCAATCAGTAAACTCCATTAACCAAATATTTGGTACAATTGAAATTAAACCTTATTCTTGTTCTTTTAACTATCATATTCATACGTCACAAAAAAATTGTTTTTTTATGCATGTAAGACCAGTTTATACCAATCACGCGATTATGTCAAAATTTTTGTTGTGTATGTTATTCGTAAAATAATAAAGTATTTATGCTGCCTACTTCGGATTCATTCGTAATTTTTTCTCTTTTTAACGCAATTCACACTATTTTATACCAATAGGCCATCGTATTTTATAAGGTCTTGGCATTACCAAAACACATGTGAAAACTATTTACAAAGGTCAGCAATATTTGCCTGTTGGTTTCATACTTTGGACTAGTTTATACCGCTAAGTATATAAAAATATATGCATTTTAGAACAGTTTATACCAATGAGCCGTCAGCTTTACATATCTCTTTGTGTCACGTATGAACAAAATTTTAACTTTTCAGACATAATCACTTAATTGTTGTTATTTTTTTTACTTTAGACCAGTTTATACCAATCAGCAGTTTTAATGTCTTTAATGTCATTTCTAGTTACTGCTTGTTCACAAGGTCTAAAATAATTCTTTTAAGGTAGAAATCAGACGGATATTTTATTATACCATTCAGGCGCATATAGTCAAAAAATCAGTGCCAGCCCTGTAAATATACCGAAGGCAGGTTAAACCGATTTTTTTTATTTTTTTTTTTTTTTTTTGAAATTTTGTTGATGAAGCCCTGCAGTCGAGGTCCAGGTGTATATTGAAGGATGAGTGGTAATTTATAATGCATGGTACTCTCAAACGCGTAGCAGAGGTAATTAATTGTGATTGGCAGTTTCACAATACATTTTTTTTTGTTCTGTTGTATTTTCTGTGAACGTTGTTATTTTTGAACAAAATTCACAATTTAATGGAGATCAAGAGTTAAATTACCAAAGGCTTTAAGATTTAAGTGAGTGTTTTTATTTTTTGTAAAAAAAGAAAAGAATTCTGCTAGCTTCACATTTCACAGCCATCAGCTAATCCCATCTCGTAATACAAAGGATTTTGTCTCCTCATAAGGATTTGTGGGAGTTTTATGATCCGCATTGCCAAAGATAGAGAGAGAGAGAGAGAAAGAACCAACAATAGCTTTTTAACTTAACTAGTATCTCTGTGTTTGTATGTAAGTCACCAGAAGAGACTCATTTTCATTTGGTTTTTACGCAAGAAAAACAATGCCTTGAGAAGGAGGACGAAGAGTTGGAAGTTGGTTGATGCGCCAAGAAGAAAAAAAAAAGGGCAAATCCCTTAGGACAGCAACGGCACTGAAAGGATCTGATTTACAATCGCTTTGAGACGACAAAGTAAATGAAATGGGTGGAAAAGTAAAAAAAAAAGAAAGCAAAAAACCTTAGAGACTTATCTACCAAGAATTCGCCCAGGATAAAAGAAAAAGGCTACAAAACAGGAAAAATATAAAAATTGTTAGAAAAAAAAATCAAGAAATAAGAAATAAATAAAAATATCAAGTGAAAAAGGAAACCACGACCAACCAAGAAATGTTGTATAAGAAATCCTAAGACGATAAAATCCGCTAGGACCTAAAACCCAGCCTCGCATAAGGATTCTATCAATAAACATAAATTCCCTTTGATGATTTATGAAGTTTCTTTGGTTCATCGCCTTCGAAATGAAAAGTTACTCATCCCTGTTGATGATTTTGTGAGGCGGTATACGGCAGTATAGTTTTGGGGAAATTGGGATATTAGGGGTTTTTTTGGTCTCACGGTGCTGTCACAATACCAAAATGAATTATAGAAGTTTAGCCACCATTTTATAAGGGGAGATTTTTTTTTTTAGCTTTTTTTTGATATTATAAGAACGTGCAAGACAACTAATTAGAGGAAAGGGAATTTATGCTTAAAGTTTTATTTAAGAAATTTAGTAGCTTGAAAGGATTTGAGGTATAGTGGGATTTAATGGAGTGAGTTTGGTTTGGAAAAGAAAGCCCTAATTCACTTAGATTTGATTTGAAAAGGGTTAAAATATGTCTTGAAGTTAGCTAGCTGAAATAGAAGATTTGGGTTTATGTGTGTTAATTTTATATAAGAAAAGCAGAAAAGAAGTAAAAGTTTTTATTTCTCCAGTTGAGGGTATTTACTGTGATGAATATAATAAGAAGCCTTGGAAATTCAATATGTTAATTACAATATCGCAGGTAAGGTTTCTTATTTTTAAGAAACCACGGTTTTCCAACTAATTTGTTTATGTCCTTCTACACGGAGAAAAAAAACCACTTAAAAATAAGTGGACTCCACATTAAATTAAGCGGATTTCTGCATGTTTTTTTTGTTTAGATGACTTCGGTCTTAAATTTAGGGGAAACATTTCTTGAATGTACAAATTTCAACTTAATCCACTTAATTTAAGCGGAAAATCATCTTATTTTAATGTTGAAACATTTTTATTATAAAAAATCATCAGGTTATCTGTTGAAATTTAGTAAATTATGATAAACTGCAACTTAAGCTCTGATGATGATTTTTTACCTACTTTTTTTAAAGATTATCTTTTAATATTAAGAAGTAAAGTATGCACTTTGAATTAAGATGGAATCTTTTTGCTCCGCGAAATTAGGCCCCTGGAAATAAGAAAAAATGGAATAATGCCCCAAATCGGGGTGAAACAAGGCCCCATCGAAATGAAAAATGCCCCAAAAATAAATGAAGTGAAGCAATAACTTGTTTTGAACTTTTGTTTTTAAAATAAAATGAAAGTAGGTAAGCCCCAAAATTAGTGTTATGGTCCTATTTCATGGCGGCTTTATTTCAAAATTAAATTATGCCCCAAAAACAAAATGAAACAAGGGACCAAAAAATGAAATAACACCCAAAAATTTCATTTTTTTTTTATTGGAGCCTTATTTTCTGGGGACTAGTTTTGCGGAAACGAATCTTTTTATTTTTATTTGTTTTCTCAAGATAAATTTTTTTATTGAAATGAAATGAAATTCAGGTGGAATTTAACAGAATTCAAGCGGATTACACTTTTTGCCGTGATAACGACTTATAAATCGATGAACCATAGACCAGCCACCACAAAAAAGTGACGCCATTTTCTAACGTTCCACTGTCGCGGCAAAAATTTCGCGGCAAAATTAAAAATAAACTATTAGCGATACAAACATTTTCTATAGGTTATTTCAAAGATAATAATTTAAAGCTTAATCCAAATGAAGAATTCTTAAAAATTCCGTCATTTAATAGGGTAAACAGGGGTAAAACGGAAAGATGAAATTTGGGCTTAAATCTAAACGCAAAGTTGTAGAGAGTTGATTTTTTTGCTATAGATAGATGAGACTACCTTATTTAAGAATAACTGCATTTAAGAAAAAATTCTTAAAAATTTTTAAACTAAGCTATAACGTTTTGTTTGAACGTTGTACTTGTGTTGGGGCTATAACAAAAAGATGATTTTTGGTAGGGAAATTTTTTTTTTGACAATTCTAAAGGTGCCAGGTGAAAGATAAGGGAAAAAAAAGATAGGGATTTTTTCCAACACTCTGCGTTTTGAAATATGAATTTTTGAAAAACATCTTGTTTTTTAGGGGTATTTTCGGGTAGTTTTTGATTTTTAGCTTCTTTTTGGAGCGTTCAAAAAATCTTAAACTTATAGGATATGTAGGTTTTGGCCTTATGCAAACATGTGCAGTAAGTTTTGACTGAATAACGGAAGAAACAAGTTTTTAAAAAACACGTTTTTTGACCGTTTTTAACGGATTTTCATCGTTTTTTGTTTTTATCTTTTTTTCTTTAATAGATACAGGAATAAAGTATATGAAGTAATGATAGACCACGACTAAATGTGTGCGAAGTTTCAATCATTTTCGTTAACATAATTTTGAGATAACGGTAAAATAAAATTTTAGAATTCAACAGGTTATAACTTTTGACCGAGAGCAGATAGAAATTTTATTAAAATTTTATGAGCATCCTGATACAATTACCTTTCATTTAGTATATAACACATAACGGTAGACTAACTACAAGCTACACAATGTTAAATCAAGAAACTTGCGAAAAACCTCAAAACACCGGTGGATGGAGATCTGTACCGTAATCTCAGTCCGGAAATTCGACATGGTTGACTTTAAAAAATTCTAACTTCTCTTGTAGGCATCTTTGAAATGAAATTGATACTTCATATGAAAGGTAAAATAATAAGCTTTCACATGCTTTATATTTTTTATAGGTTGTCAAAAAAAAATGTGATTCCATAGCCTGAGAACATAAAAATAAATGTTTTATTTTTGCTTTTTTTAATGAAATTTGATCGAGTTCAAAAAATTCTAGCTCTTTTTTTTAGATGTCTCATAGACCTGAGCGATATATTATATATTTTAAGCTAAGACAATTAGGTTTCAGATGGTGCACACATTTTTTATAGGTTGTTAGGGAAAAAAATGGAATTAATGACGTGGGAAGATAAAAATTCATGTTTTTTTTTGCTTTTTTTTTATGAAAATGATTGTTTTCAATAAACAATTTTTATACATTTTGGGCATTGTAAAAATGGTTTTATTCTTAAGAAGAAATACTTGGCTTTTAAATTGCATAATTTTTTTTGTAAGCTGCTTTTAAAATAAAAAAATTAATATAATGAGAAAATAAAAAAGGTATTTTTTTTTAAGCTTTTTCTTGTAAATTATGATTGTTTAAAAAAAGCAAACGCTTTAATTGACTCATTTTAAACAAAAGCACACAACCTGTTTTCTGACGACGGTATCACGTAAAATCATTGTCCGTAAACCGGCTTTACAGACAACCTCTTTTAAAGGCGGAAATCGTATTTGAAACTTTTAGTGAAAATAATCTTATTTCCTAAGTGCAGGGAATAGTTATGAATTAATGGTTTTTCTACTACAAATTTTATCCACATAATGTTAAAGTTCGTATTTGTTAATCGTACAATAATCAAATTATTGCCTTACAAAAGATCAACAATCTATTTTAACGTTCATATAAACATTATTTCCGAATTCCATAAACCTCATTATAATACGAATAAGTTCATGTCTGGACTAATGGAATATTGATGCCATTAAGCACCCATAGACTCTTTGACCGGATGACAATTTACTTCCATATTATTTGTTTGGCAAAATCATTTCAAATATGCAATAGTATAGAGTAGTAAGAGTTAAAACATATCTATCTCATTCATAATATAGATATAGATATAAAGTTTGTAATCAATTTGAGTACAGATATAGAATTTCTGAAACTAATTTCCTGGTTTACAGACAGTTTATGGTCAAATGCGACTACTAAGGAAATATTGAAGTTAAACATTAATAACCTATCCGCACTTTATGTTGGTAAACCATCTATCTCTTTCTCTTTGTTTTAGTAAATGAACTATTCAAATAATTTTCTATAAATCCTACTATTCTCTGAAGCTGATACTGATGTTTGTGTTAATGCTTCAGTGAAATGGTATTTGTTCAAAGGGAATTCATATTACAAGTAAATGTATACAAGTTACAAGTTATCTATCTATCTTTGATTACAAATGAGTTGGGTGTAACTAAATAGGAAAAGGTCACATTTGGAGAATATTTTCGTATATTGGATTAATATTAATCGATATGCAATTTGTCTTAACCTTTTGATTGGAACCAAAGGGTTTGATAATAAAATTCTTCGAATAGCCTACAATCCCAAAGTCTCTATCTATTAGATAATACAGGTCTTCTTTGTTTGATTTACAATAAACATATCCTGTAAGATATAAAATCAACAAATTGAAAAATTCCTACTTTTTGCATGGTTGGTTAGTAGTTACGTTTACCTATGTACGTATTTTTGTAAAAAGGAGTCCTATATATATTTTTTTATAACGAAAAAATTAGGACAAAAAAGTTTTCTTCAAATTAGGTATATATCAACATCTTAAAAATAAAAATATGTTTTTTTTTTTCAGTGTAAAAATTGTCCATTTTACCCTTTTTCTCAATTAACCATGGAAATTCCAACAAATAACATCACTTCTTTTCGTATTTTGTGGTTTTCAAGGTGAAATAAATGAAATCCGCTTGAGCTTGTGACTTAAGTTGGGATGACTAGAACAAATAGCGGTTTAGCCTAGCCAAACGAACCACAGTAATAAATCAACGTTTTTTACACTGAACAAAAAAAAAATATTCTTTTGAAAAAAATAGTAGGATAAAATGTTGGGTTAACCTTGTAGAAACTAAAGAATTAAAGTATGTACTAAAAAAAAGTTGTCAGGTTTGAAAAGAAAATATCATTTTCGGGTGCAAACTTCACATAGCCGAGTCACACCGAGTAATGGTTTGTGACAAAGTAAAAATGCAAAATATCTTAATTTTAATGGAGATCTTTCTTTCCGGACAAAAAAAAGAGAAAAATCCTTTTCATTGAGAAGACTTTAACGACGATATCTAATCGTAGTCTAGACAGTGTTAATAGGGAATAATTATTTAGGATGCACCAAGTAGCGGAATCATCTCAACAACCTGAACTACTTTAAAAGAAGCGGGACCTGACGACTCCAGATCACATACACTGAGGGAAAAAACAACTTAAAATCAACGAAAACCACGTTGATTCAACTATTTTTCGGAATGATTTTGCGTTGAAGACGAAAATTTTAAAATCGAAGTAGAACATCGTTAGTTTAAAGTGGTTAACCGTTATAAAACACCTTTAAATCAAAGTTGTTTGAACTTTAAAAAAAAACACCAATTTATTAAAAAAAAAAAAGAAAAAATGGGCTGGGGATCGAACCTACAACTTTTGGTTTACAAGGCGAATGATTTACCAACGTGCTATTTCACTGTTGAAAATTAGAGTGATAAAATTCAACAAAAGCTGAAGTCCGACAAAAATAAAAAAATTTCTTACGTTGCTGGACAAAAGTCGATTTCTAAAAGTCAAAATTTTTAATTAAATTTTTTACAAAGCGGATGGTAAATATACATGGGCTCATATTATGCACTTCTTATTTTTGTGGTAAAGTGTTTGGTGTGACAAAACAAGTTCAAAGTCAGCTGTTTATTTTCTGGATTTTTTTTTTGTAATTTCTGGTGATTTGGTGAGTATTATTAGGAGATTGATTGTGAGCGAGTGTGCTTTTAAACATAAAATTTTCAAATGAAAAATAAAATTGCAGGCATTGAATAATAACACTGGTCAACAAAATTGAACTTTTTTTTTTGCCACAAGAACCAATATATACTTTTCTAGAGGTTTTTGATGTGCTGAACTTGAATCTGAAGTCAGCAAAATTTGATTGGCCTCCGTTTTTGAGATATTACCGTTATAAAATGCTAAAAAACGTCATTTTGGCTGTTTTCGAGCTTCTGTTTTTATGTGGGGTAATTCATTATAAACAAATTTGTACCGGTGATTAAAAGAACAGAAATATTCTTCTTTCAGAAACTGTTAAAATTTTCCCGATATCTCTTTAATTGCTCGAGATATCTTAAGTTTCAGTTAGTAAGCCAAAGAGAAACTAAATTTAATCTAAAGTTTAAGTGCCTGCTCATTAAATTTTTGCCACAAGAACCAAAATATACTTTTCTCAAGGTTTTTGGGTCGCTTAACTCGAATCTGCAATCAAAAAAATTCTATTAGCTTCCATTTTTGAAATATAACCGTTATAAAAAATACCTTTTTTTTGCATTTTATAACGGTAATATTTCAAGAACGGAGGCCAATAGAATTTTTCTGATTGTGGATTCGAGTTCAACAACCCAAAAACCTATATAAAAGTATATTTTGGTTCTTGTGGCAGAAAAAGTTTAATTTGGTTGGCCAGTGCTGTTTCTGAGTCAAAAACCACGCCTTAAATTTAAAATATCTCGGGCAGTAAAAGAGATATCGGAAAGATTAAAGTATTTTTTGGAAGATCAAAACCAGTTCTTATAGGTACCCTTACAAATTTTTTCATAAGGAATTGCCCCACATAAAAACATAACCTCGAAAACAGCCAAAATGACATTTTTCGGCATTTTCTAACGATAATATTTCAAAAACTTCAGATTCTAGTTCAGCACATCAAAAGCATATAGAAAAGTATATTTTGGTTCTTGTGGCAAAAACCTTGTTGACCAGTGTAATTAAAGAATATTTTTGGAAATATTAAATGTTTTTTGCTCAATTAAATGACAGTGGGAAAAGAGTCTACCACATATAGATATTTTTATTGCCTTTTTTTTTTTAAGTCTAAGTGCTTTGTAATAGTAGACCCTACTATTCTGCTTCGATACATAGATTAAGGATAACTTTGACTATTCTTTTAATTTAGTATCGAAAATTTGGATGCGAATTTTTGCGATTTACGAAATAATTTGCGAATGAAATTTTCACTTTGAGTAAAAAATACTCATATGCCCTAGGTTTTTTTTTGCTGGTTGTTAATATTTTCTAGAAATTTTTGTTATTGAACTTGATACATTTGGATTCACTAAGCCTAAAAATCACAATGGTTTTTTCTAGAAGCTCTTACATTTTAGATATATTAATTTTTCACATTTTGGGTGTATGAAATTTCATATCTACTATTTTTTTTTTAGTTTTTCTTATTACGAGCGTTTTTAAAGTTTTTCAACTTATTTACATAAAAATGCCATTCATTGCATAAATAATAATGTCTAGCAAAAATTAATTGTTTTACTTCAAAAAATAATTTTTTCCAGGTTTTTGATCGAAATACTCCTATGTGCGTTGTTTAAGTTTTATTTTAAAGAAGTTTCATTTTAGTTTTTTCAACATTAAATCAACGTTGAATATTTTACATTTTACGTTTCGTTTTTTCCCTCAGTGTATATATGTATCTCGTTTTTATCACAATCAAATTTGCAAATATCTGATTTTCAGTCAAAAGAACTTCGTTGAGTAGAATAACTGCATCGGTAAAGAACATCCAAATTATGTGTGTTTCTGTTTAAGAACTACACGAATCTTTTATTACTCTCTTACCAACATTTAATTTTATTACCTCCCAAAAGGATATAATATGTACTCTCGAACCTTCCACAACTATTACATCGCATATCCTTCAACCAATAAACAATAATTATTACACACAAAGCAACACCAGAAAATACATTTCGTATTCATTCAGTTTACTGTTTTCAGAAAGAGAGCTTTAGTCCTTTTTTTCTTCCAAGAGAGAGAATATCTATCTCTAAACTACAATTCCAACTTCCTGGGATACCAAATTGCAGTTTTCTCTTGCTAAACTACCGTTAGCAGCTGCTGCTATTACTAGCGACTGAGCACCAACTACTTGTATGTATTATTTTATATAAGAGGGTGAGTTAAAGGAGGATCTTTTCAGAAAATGAAAACGAGCAAACAACAACGGTATTTCGCAATGGTGAAACTTTTCAAATAATATCAACTCTCTCCCCTCGCCTCCGCCGCTGAAATATTCATCACAAAACCATGTTAAGGAGGTTTTGTCTTATTCTTATTCTTACTCGTCTATTAGTAATGGCAAAGTCGGACGGAACTTCGTTCGGTGAAGACTTGCCACGTTAAGTGAAGGAAAGTAAAGGATATGGCTTTTGTACACAGAAAGGACAATAGAAATATTGTTGTTGAAGAGGAAGAAACTTCCATCAGTTCCTGTCCTCTTTTCTTCTTGTTGTTACTGTGTTGTGTCCAAGCTTACAGCAAACTTCTGGGTGTTGATTACTTATAGAAGTTTGCCAGCTTCTCTTTTCTCTAGGTAGACGTATGTACTGTATATAGGCTTTAATATCCAAAAAGGATACAAAGTTAACTATATTATAAGAGTTAGAAGTAGGAGTAGGAGCTTTATAGGAAGTTGAAGTAACTTGCAACAAAAAACACAGAGGAACAAAAAAAAAAAAACATCGCCTGAAGTAGCTAATGGATTTATTGCTTTATATATTTTGTGAAGAAGAACTTCTTGGCTTTTCACTATACACGTTAACTGTTTTGATTTATAAGACCAGCCAGGGTCATGCCTGAAGGGGTTTTTTTTTTATTGAGTAAAAAATTTTAATGTTCAAGTGCTTATATATACCTTTCTACACTCTCTTACCTTAGGGTAAAGTCGGGTGATATGGCACCACGGGTGATATGGCACCCTTTCAATATCTCCCACTTAGTGACTTCTTTTCAAAGCAAAAAGAGCAAAAAAGAATTCAGTCTGACGTAAGCTTTCAGTGGATGCATTTGGATCCGCAGTAACCATTGCCACTAAAATTTAAAAAATGGACAAACAAAAAAGTGAGTTCAATTTGAGCGAAAAGTTTTTTTGTGTAAAATTGTTGTACGTGTGGTTCCAATAGTATTTGACGCCGAGGGTTCATTTTAACACAAAAAGAACGGTAACGGTTATATTCTTGTGTTTTCTCATTGCCATAACTAAGCAAACGTGATTATTCGTGTCATTTGAAAAAAACAGAAGTGTAGTCAAATGGGGGATATGGCACCCAAAAACATCGGGATATATGGCACCGGTGCCATTTCCCCCGCATCTACTTTTGAACCTATTAATTTTTCAACTGACAATTGTATTTACAAAAAACTTCAGCAAACCAGGCCAAGTGGACTAAAACCCAGATCACTGCAGCTGTTGGAGCTGCTGAATGTCAAAAAAAGCCGGACTTAAGCATTTTGCGATTCCCTTCACACTTCACTACATTAAAAAGGCTTCTTAAATGACCAAAACCTTAAAGTTTGCCAAATAGCTTTCAGATTGGCTGAAAAGTGCTGAAATAAGGCGTAATCATAATGTCACTTTTGGTCTCATGATTCGTGTACGTCTTTCAACAACACATGCAACAAGTGTCACAAAAAGAAATAGGGTGCCATATCACCCTCGATGAGGTGCCATATCACCCTCCATTTTTTCAATCATGTTTTTTTTAATGTTTTTTATTTTTGCAAAAAATAACAAGAAATTATATTTGAATTACACTTATGTACCTATTTTGTATTTAAGAAATAGTTTTAAAATAAATCCGCTTTTGTTTGAAATAGATATCTTCTTTATTTCTCAAGTAATAACGAAAAACGAAAATGGGTGCCATATCCCCCGACTTTACCCTAAAATTGATTTGTGGGCAGAGATTTAAGTTGGAAAATGGATTTTCTGTGTGGGTAATAAAACGCAGAAGAATTTGATTCTCCCATTTTTTCTATGAAATAGATTTGCTATATAGGAAGCCATATTCGGTGGAATTCTACAAGAACTATTTCAGCCATTATCAATGGGATTTTAAAATGTCCGTAAGCAATAAAGAATTTCCCGTTAACGGAAAACCTTAAGTCAGTTGCACACATACAAAACATAGATCAAAATAAGTTATCTTTATATTTTTTTGAAAATCTATTGGTATAATAATACCAATGATCATAATCATCAGAGAATGATTGCTTTTTATATTTATTGATTTTGAAAAAATGCATAGTGGTAAGGTTATAAAATTTAGTAGAAAAGAAGGAAAAATAAAATATTTCACAATTATTATTTTCTTCCTTAAAAATTGCAAATGGTAGGGGAGTTCTGCTCAAGATGATTTATACTTTTTCTTCAAAGCTGAAAATTTGGTTATCTAAGAGTAGGGAATAATTCTAATGAAAATGAAGTAAATTTAGCTTGTTTATTTATTACTAACGAAGGATAACTTATAATCCTTATATAAGTTATAATTGAAATTTAAAAAGAATATATTTTTATTGCAAATAAAATAAAATGCACGACTGGGGTCGCACGTACTTGCTCTTATGCTTTAAGTTACTCTAATGTAAAAGCTTTTTATTCAAGAAAATTAAGAAAATTTAAAATTTGATATTTTCAAGAAATTAAAAAAAATAAAATCTGTTTTTTTATAATTAATTAAATATCGTTTTAAATGATCTTTCACAAAAAAACCAAGTATGCCAGTTTACTTCATAAAAGGGAATTTTTAGAAAAAATTTTTCGAAAATCGTTAGAGCCGTTTTTTAAAAAAATAATTTTTTACATAAAAAAATTTTCTAACATTTTTCAAAAAAAAAAGTTGGTATGCCATTTTGAAGAAATAATTTATTAACGCATAAGAACGAAATTTCAAAATTTTTCATAAACACGTTTTTAAAAAATTGACTTTTCAAAAAAAAACTTTGGAATATTTTTTAAAAATCCAAAAATGAGTTTTTTGAAAATTTTCTAAATTTTTAACATTACCTTTACCTAAACGATTTTGTATAAAAATTTTCGTTGGAATCAGGGTATTCTTGAACGAGATATTCATAAATCAAAAAAACCGTTATATGACAGGTACCGTTAATAACGGTAAAAAAAAATATTTTTTTTATTTAGAAAGTTGGCTCTTATGTGTGAGCCGTTTTTGAAAAAAATTAACTTTTCTATTTCCGTTATATGACAGGTACCGTTAGTTTTGGTCCTAAAAAAAAAATTTCAATTTGTCCTCTAGGGAATCACCCAAAACTCTTAACTACCAAGTTTGAACAAAATCAGTGGAATAGTTTAGGCTGTAGCTCGAGGTACATACAGACAGACAGACAGACAGAATTGCCAGACCCACTTTTTTGGCATTCTCCATCATCGTAATGTCATGTAAAATTGTTATCTCGAGTTCGATTTTTTTTACGAATCCTAAACTTGCCCTATAGTACCTATATCGCAAGTAAAATGTTTGTATTTTGAGCTATGTACCATAGCTCAGCTCATTTGAGCTAAGCTGAAAGTGAGCTGAGCTGATGGTTGAGCTAAGCTGTTGGGTGAGCTGAGCTGTGATGGGTGAGAGTATACATTGATTTTTATTTGGAAAATATAATGAAATATGAAGATATTTTAAACTTTTATAAATCACCATACATAGCTTAAGATGTTTGGTTCTAGTTATTAATGGAATTATTTTAACACAATGGATATTTTTATAAATAGAACAGATAATTTTTCGTGATCTTTTCTCTTGGTTTTTTTAATAGTAAATACATATATTTCTATTTTTTTAGTAAAATATTTCTTTTTTATATCATCCCTTTTTTTTTCAGAATCGTGCCTATTTTTTTTTTACTTTTAACCCTCTACTGCATGAATTAATATTAGCTGACGAAAAAATTAAAAAATGCTTTACATGGGTTCACTGGGTTGTTTCAAAACGGTTTTCATTAAAAAATTTGTTTAAATTAATTTGTTTAAAAAATTTGTTTATAAGCCAAATTTGGCTTCGTATGTATTAAGGGGTAAGAAATTTTACTAATTTTATTTATTCAGATTATGTAAATTATATAATCATTTTTAGCAAAAAACAAAACCGACTTCCATCGATCAAAACTGGGTTTTATGGTTTTTAAAATAGTTCCTATGGCTAAAAGTGAACGAAATTGAAATGGGACCACACCAGCCACCAGCTTTCTAATACAAAAAGAATTATCAAAATTGGTTCACTCAGTCCAAAGTTATGCGGTAACAAACATAAAAAAAAAAAAAAAAAAAAAAAAAAAAAAAAAAATACAGACGAATTGAATACCTCCTCCTTTTTGGAAGTCGGTAAAAAATTGTGTAGATTTACAACCCCTTAATGCATACGAAGCCAAATATGGCCTCCGTACTTTTTACCCTCCTAAGACCAGGCCAATAATTTTTTTACAATAAAAATTGGTTCATAGCATACACAATTAGACAATCGATCAAAAATAAATTTTTAATTCCACTTTACTTTCCAAACAAACGCAGTAATTAACACTTAAAGTATGAATATAATCTACACTTTCGATTTCAATGCACACGACTGATCGACTCACCTGTGATTATAAAATGCACCTTTATTTTGGGTCGGACACACGAAAAAACTATCTCTATGGGTTCTCAGAAACACAAAGAAGAGGATTGTGTTTAATCTTTACCATTTTTTTGTGACAGAGAAGAGAAAAGTGCATACAAACAGACAAAACCATATTTGGCTTCGTATGCGGTAGAGGGTTAAGTTCTCTCGGTTTGAGAACGCGTGGACCTACAGGGATGGGAGTTGTACCCAAATGTAGGTTAGAGTCCCCGCTACCTTTTGGCATCAAAAATTTTATTTTCATTTTCTTCAAAATTCCGCGATATAGGCGTTGGAAGTTGGGGGCGCGAAAAAACTTCTGGAAGCTGAACGCTTTGATTTAGAGACAGGGGAGTGGTGCCATATGAAAGCTTATATTCTCAGCTACCCGATAGTGGTATAATCCGGTTTTCGATTTTTTTTTCAAAATTCCGAGAAAATCGCGTTTGAAAGTTGGGGTAAAATTTTTTTTCGAAAAATCCCTGAATCTTTGAACGCTCCTGGAAGCTAAACCGCTTGAGAGCAATATTTAGGATTGATGCCAAATGATAGCTTGTGTCATGGGCCTATGCTTGGCACATTGTCAGATTTTTAAAAAATCGCCTTCCATGTTAAACCGCCACATCATGCCTATTTTTTCAGAATCGTGCCTATTTTTTTTTTACTTTTAAGTTCTCCCGGTTTGAGAACTCGTGGACCTACAGGGATGGGAGTTGTACCCAAATGTAGGTTAGAGTCCCCGCTACCTTTGGGCATCAAAAATGTTATTTTCATTTTCTTCAAAATTCCGAGATATAGAGTTGGAAGTTGGGGCGCTCACTTTCAGCTCAGCTTAAATGAGCTGAGCTATGGTACCTAGCTCAAAAGTGAGCTTGTTCAAATTCGAGCTAGCTCAAATTTGATCTGAGCTGTGAGCTGAGCTCAAATGTGAGCTTTTTGCAACCCTGGCAACTTGCCACATAGAAATTACCACATGCAACTTGCCACATGCAACTTGCCACACGCAACTTGCCACATGCAGCTTGCCACATGCAACTTGCCACACGCAACTTGCCACATACTACTTGCCACATGCAACTTGCCACATGCAACTTGCCACATACAACTTGCCACATGCAACTTGCCGCATGAAACATGTAACTTGCAACGTGTTGTGTGTTTTATGTTTGCCGTACTGCGGCGTACTGCATTTTTAAATACTAAAGTACTGCCTACTCTAAAGGTGAAACGACAGCCCTGCTACCCAGGGTGATCGCGTCATAATCCCTTTGACATTCTTGTCAAAAAGTAAATTTTCATACCCACCCTCCAATAAGAAGTATAACTTCAAAAAAGTTGAGATAGCATTTTTGCATGAAATTACGATGGTAGAGAATGCCAAAAAAGTGGGTCCCGGAAGTCAGTCTGTCAGCCTGTCTTTCTGTAAACAAAGCTACAGCCTAAACGGATGAACCGATTGATGTCAAACTTGGAATTAATTTTTTTGGACCAAAAATAACGGTACTTGTCATATACCAATTTTAATAAAATTGAAATTGCTCAAAAACGGCTCCAACGATTTTGTTTAAAAAATTCAAATGTAAGTTTAAAGATAAGGTCTATCTTCTAGTAAAATTTTTTTTTTGAAAATCATTATTAACGGTACCTGCCATAAAACCGTTTTTTTTTTTTCAAATCCGATTTGCTCCGAAACTGCTTATTCGATTTCAACGAAATTTTTTTGAAGAAGCTTTTATATAGTCTTAAAATAAGCCAAAAATAAAATTTCGAAAAAAAATAATTTTTGGATTTAAAAAAAAAATTTGAAAATTTTTTTTTGAAAAATCAAATTTTCGAAAACGGGACATTGAATTTTTATGAAATTTTGTTTTGTTTTTTAGGTGTTGACTAGTGATTTCTATAAAATGGGATACCAATTTTATTGTAAAACTTTTTTTCCAAAAAATTATTTATTAAAAATTAGTTTTTCAAAAAACGGCTCTAATTTTTTTTTTTTCTAAAAATGCACCTTAATATATGAAATAAAAGTGCATACTTTTTTTGGAGGGCAATTTGATTTCAGATTTTGTTTTATTTTTTTAAAAAACGAATTTTTTATTTTTCTTCAATTTTTTTTTTTTTTTTTTTTTTTTTATATAGGTTCTTACATTTCCCAAATTTCTATATAAAAAGTCTTAAAAATTTAAGCAACTTGAACTCTAAGAGCAAGTACGTGCGACCCAGTCGTGCATTTAATTTTTTAATATTTTTCGAACTTCTTACAATTTTTGCCATACACTATTTCAAATATATTATTGAACCTTATGTATGGCCAAATAGCCAAAATTTAAAAAAATGTTTATGTACACATTTTGCATTCGATTCAATAAATAATTGCATTAATTTGCAATAAATTTTTTTTAATGCAAAATATTTTTCAGTTGCCATAGCATTTTTTTTTAATGCATATTTTTTTATTTGCACTAAACATTTTTTTTTAATGCAAATATTTTTCAGTTGCCATAGCATTTTTTTAATGCATATACTTGCTCTATAGAGAAAGTATTGGTTTCGTGTAGAAAAAATAAATCGATTTTTTAATCAAAACCAACATTACGATGATGGAGAAGATCAAAAAAGGGGTTTTCGTCATGCGGTCCGTGTTGGTGGACGGATGGATGGATTTGCTTGAAACTTAGTACAGATGATTTTTACGTAGTTCCCTTGTCTAGTTTTTTTTTTTGTTTTTTTATTATCTTCTTTTTAACGCATATCTCCCATATAACGTTTTTGAGGTACTCAAACGATTTGGATACGTAATATTCTTATTGATTCTAACAAAACTGAGTTTTTAGTTTTTGTCAAAAAATTCGGAGAACGGAAATATGGCGTTGCCGTTTTCCAAAAATTGACATATTTTTTAGTTTCATATACTCATCAAAGCATAAATCAATTTTATTCAAAATTTACAGACAACATTTTAAAGTTTCAAATGTAAACAAAATTAATTTTAAAAAGTTTAAAAAAAAAAAAAATTTTTAAGCTTAAAAAATAAAAATTTTAATTTTATAATTTTTTTAACTTAAAATTTTGTTTTTGATTTTTTTCTCGATACTAAACAAAATATTAAATCTTCAATATTTATTTAAGATTAAGATACTTCAAACTCCAAGAGCAAGTACGTGCGATACTGGGTCGCATTTTATTTTTAATGCAAAAATGTTTTATTTGCTATAAATTTGCCTAATTTGACAACAGCTCAAAATCGAGTGAAATATTTTTTTGAAACCACTTTTTCATTAAAAAAAAATAGTGCAAGGTTGAAGTAATTTTGAGAGATTTTTTGTTTCTATAATTTTAATTTTATAGAATCAGAAAATATAATCCAGAGTTAGACAACATTGTCACCATTATTTTTGTAATACATCGGTTAAGCTGCTAGGTACGGTGAATAACAAGTTAGTTTTACTGTCCATTTCGACATCATCGTTACTTACTACATATTTATACTAAAAAAAAATTACTCATACACCGTAGTGTACGAATTGTTTTTTTTTTAATCAGAAAAAAAGCGAAAATAGAAAACAATGGATAACTAGGGCGTATGAGTGCTATTTATTACATTCTATTTTTAAAAATCTTTTTGTTTTTAAGTCATTAACCAATCGGAAATCTAGATCATTACGAGTACTAGACTTCTTCTAAAGTTCTTCAATCTCAGTTTAATAAAGGAGTTGTAGAAAGTGCTCATCAATAAGATGAAGTTCATAATGAAAAAAAAAAATCAAAAAGTTACCATTACCATTTTCTTCACGAATGTCCATAATATTGACTTATGACAAGAAATATGGTTAAATTTATCAATAAATTTATCATCTAGAATTTTGATTTCTTTTTTGTTCTCAATCAAATATGGGTCACCATTTGAAAAATCTCCATCAATAAAATTTTCCTTAGAAACCAAGACTCTATACCTACTATAAAACTATAATACTTTGTATGGGACATAAAAAAAAAAGCAAAACAAAAATCCTACCTCTTTTCCAAAATTTATTCCTTTTGATTACTCTCTATCTATTAAGGGGGTATGATTTTCACAAATCCGCAGCAGACGGATTGTATCTTTAACCTTGTGCCTTTTATCCTTCAATATATTTTGTATGCTTACAAATAATATGTTTGCACGTGTGTGTTTTGGAGGCACCTTACATATATATACAAGAAAATAAGGAAGAAGAAAAAAAATATATATATCACCACGCTCGCAATTTCCGGGATATAAACATTATTCAAACCCTCTTAATGGGCAGATAAATTTGGTTTTCTCTACTTGTCTTCCTTGTTTGTCCTTTTTTTTTTATATTTTTTTGTGAGAGCATATTTTTTATCTTTCCTTGTCTGTACGCTATATATAGCAGTTTAGAGAGGAGTCTGTGCACTCAAAAGAAAACAGCCATTTCCCTACAGGTGTTGAACATATTTCAAAATTGTTCCACTTCCTGCGTTTTTTTTTGCTTTTCATATAGGTAAATTGCCAATAAAATCGAACATACTATACCCAATCCACTCTAAATGCCTCCCTCTGCTCAAAGCCTTTAGACTAGAGAGTCACTTATGTGTATACGACCCAGTCAAGCATTGCCTGGTTACTCCCCCGTTTTTTTTCCCCCTATCCATCGTTTTGTTCTACTTAACGAAAAATGAAGTGTGGAAAAATGAATCAACTTTATAGGGTAATATTCCACCAGGTGAGCATATTCTTTTTTTTTTTTTGTGTGTCTGTCATTCGCTCTATCGTGGTTCGGGGGGTTCAAGGACTCGTGAAGGAGTAAAAAACTCCGGTCGGGGAGATGTTTTGGTTTACTCGACAACGTACCAATTTCTGTTGTAAACGCGTGCTTCCCCCATCGAAGATATGTGAGTGCCATGTAGGTATTTGTAGGGTACCTTTTTGGGTCTGGGTAAAATAGACTATAAAAGGGAAGATAGGTATTTATGAATAAATCGCATTGCCGTATGTGGTGTGCTTTCAGAGTCTGAATGTTTCATTTGAGAATTGGCTGGAATTCAGACAAATATTGTCCCATTCTAGTGGATGAATGTGTTTGATGATAGGAAGTTATGATTATGTTCTAGGACTCTTATCAAAATCGTAACACATAGTTCGTGTCCTTTTTTTATTGCTCTCTATACGTTGCAGTTTGCAACTTTTCGACTTTGAATGCATGCAAAAACAGTTTTGGCTAAAACGTCATTTTCGGGAAAGTCTTTCCGTCAAACACTTTTTGAATAAGTAATGTAGATTTATCGATTTAATGCGTTTGTTTTTGGTATTTTTATAAATACAAAAATTCTTTTATAAAATAACTTATGCTTTAGATCAACGGTTCTCAACCTTTGAGAGTGTGCGGACCCCTAACAAAAAATTTGTCAGTTGGCGGACCCCTTTCAAAAATAAACCTGAAAAAAATAAGCCTTTTTAAAAAATCAGTTGTATTAAATGCTTTTCAAATGAACCTATCCAATAAACCTATAGTATTATTTAATTGACCTAAGGTATACCTAATTGAAAAAAATGAATTGAAATGGAAATTTAAAATTTCAGAAGAAATCCAAAGTTACCTATATATTTTATTTTTTGGAAGAACATTTTTAAATTACATGACTGATGTTCGACATGTTAATAGTTTTTTTTTTTTTGCTTAAGATAAAGATGTCAGAACCTTAAATTAAAAAAAAAGAGGTTGTCCGTAAAGTCGGTTTACGGACGATGATTTTACTTGATAACGTCATCAGAAAACAGGTTGTGTGCTTTTGTTTAAAATGAGTCAATTGAAGCTTTTACTTTTTTCAAACAATCATAATTTACAAGAAAAAGCTAAAAAAAAATATCTTTTTTTTTTCTCATTAGGGTCAATGTGGGTAAATGTAAACAATATCATGTCTTTTTTTTCTTTCGACTTTAGATTTTTATATGTTTTCACGGAACAACTTGAATGGTATCTTCAAATGCAAATATGAAATGATGGCAATTCTTCTTTATAAATATAAACAAATATTCCCCAAATTGTTTACATTACTGTCAAATATGGCATGTTTACAAATACCCCACCATGTTTGTGTTTTTTTTACAAATTTGGGGTAAATGTAAACGGTGGTTTAAAATTTAGAAGTTCCTATTTATCATATGGATAACAACTTGAAAAACGTTCAAGAAGGTATTTGACAAAAACTTTTTCAAATTCCAATAAAAGTTTTTGTTTTCTTCCTTTGATTCTTTATATAGGCGCCCAATATGCATCCTGAGCAGCTCCGAACGTCAAATTTTTTGTTTTTTTTACGTCAAAGACCGATTTTGCAACATCATCCACTGAAAATGATGGTGTTGGCTACTTTAAAATGTGACTCCGCGGCACTTTAGCAATAGTAATTGACTTAAAATACGTTATTTTTATTAAAACCAATAATTTCAGCAAAAATATATGTTTATATTTACCCCCAGAATACGTTGTTTACATTTACCCATTATGAAAAATATTCTGGGGTAAATGTATACACATGCAAATCGACATAAATGTCCTGTATTTTAAAATTTGCTTGTATCACATAGAATCTACATCAAAATTAAAAACAAAAAAGTATTTGCAAATTATACTGACATAATTGAATCTGCAAAAATATTTAATTTTTCTGAAAGACTAACGACTTGTTTGGCACTTTAAAAAATTATCTTTCACGGAAAATACGCTCGTCGAATGAATTCTCTATTGACAGCAATGAGCTTGACGTATATGTTAAAAGATACATGCGTCCGCGATTTGTACTTATGTATGCATCAAAGAGATTTAACTGAAACTTGTTATGAGCCATGTTTTCATTTACCCCTGTTTACATTTACCCACATTGACCCTATATTAATTTTTTTATTTTAAAAGCTTACAAAAAAAATTATGCAATTTAAAAGCCAAGTATTTCTTCTTAAGAATAAAACCATTTTTATATTTTTATAATGCGCAAAAAGTATAAAAAAATAATTTATTGAAAACAATCATTTTCATCAAAAAAAAGCAAAAATAACATGAATTTTTATCTTCTCACGTCATTAATTCCATTTTTTCCCTTACAACCTATAAAAAATTTTATACCATCTGAAAGCTTATTGTTTTAGCTCAAAATATATATATATCGATCAGGTCTATGAGACATCTACAAAAAAAAACTAGAATTTTTTGAACTCGATCAAATTTCATTTAAAAAAGGTTAAAAAAAACATTTATTTTTAAGTCCTCACGCTATGGAATCAAGTTTCTTGATTTAAGATTGTGTAGCTTGTAGTTAGTCTACCGTTATATGTGATATACCAAATGAAAGGTAATTGTATCAGAATGCTCAAAAAAGTTTAATAAAATTTCTATCTGCTCTTGGTCAAACGTTATAACCTGTTGAATTCTAAAATTTTATTTTACCTTTATCTCAAAATTGTGTTTACGAAAATGATTGAAACTTCGCACACATTTAGTCGAGTTCATGGTCTGTACTTAATTCCTGTATCTATTAAAGAAAAAAAGAGAAAAATAAAAAACCATGAAACCGGTTATAAACGGTCAAAAAACGTGTTTTTTAAAAACTTGTTTCTTCCGTTATTCAGTCAAAACTTAATAAACGATTTTTTGTACATGTATGCATAAGGCAAAAACCTACGTGTCCTATAAGTTTGAGATTTTTTGAACGCTCCAAAAAAAAACAAAAAATCAAAAAATATCCAAATATACCCTACAGTAATTTTAAGGAATATCCTTGATGGTTGTTTCTCTAATGAGATCAAATAAATCTGATAAAAGTTCATCAAACTTCAAAGTACTTCCTTAAAATTATTATTTTATTATATATATCTTGAAGCTAGAGGAAATAGTTTTCTATTGATGCAAATTTAAATTATTTCATAAAATAAAATTAAAAAGACATTATTTATAATTTCGTTTAAAAACCTACTAATCTATTCAAGGAAGTCGAAAATTCAATTAATCGTCTTCTTAGTAATTCTGAAACAGGAAATCCCTCATCATTATATCCTTTGTGTGAAAGTACGTTTAATCATAAACCTTGTAAAAGTTATAAAATTGAATCCTTAAACTTTCATATATTTATTAAGTTACCTAGCTCAAACCTTAACCCAAAAAGTACCTACCTATAGTAAATATATGCATATCTAATTATTTTTTGGTATAAAGATTACAAACCATAAAGAGAATAACCATGGTGCGTCTCAAATGCACACAACAGCAATTACCATAAAAGAACACATCCTCAAAAAGATACATGCATTATTTATCTTTCAGCTTATTAACTGCGTGTATTTCATGCTTCTTCAAAAAAAAACAAAACTTTATTCCCCTCATCCCCATATTCCTGAAGGTATTTCCACCCACTTTCTGCTAAAACTTCAGCCATGAATCAACCACAATCCCGTCCTTTTAAAGCAATTCGTCATTCCGTTCGTATATATAAAATTGCTCTCCTCTCCAGCTCACGCAACACACACCACTTGATGAGGAGCTTCAAGTTTACTCTCTCCCTCGCTTGTTGTTCCTTAAATCCTTCAGCAAAGGATCTTGTATATAGGTTTTTTGATGGCACCCACCCTAACGCCACCAACATTGGTATACTCGTGCCGAAAAGGAGATTAACGCTGCCTCTCAATTAAGCCCATCAAACTTCTGTGCAACCGCTAAAAAAAAAAAAATAGCAACCCTCTTGTGCTATATACACATCAACACGCACACACACATTTCGCTAACAATGTTATTGCGGCAATATACTTAATCCCCAGGATAACATCATCGTCGTCGTCGTCGTTTCCCATACAGAATGGCTTCTGCCACAAAATAAAACGCTTCAACAAACTCTGCGTTGTTGTTGAGGCGAGAGGGTGTATCGAGGCAGGGAAGAGCGGAACTGTTGGGTCGGGAGACTTTTGACACGAAGTGGTCGTCATTCCTGCCACCATCGAAAGGCAAAGTTGGAAGTCACCATCACAATATCATGTATTTGTGGCACGTGTACCTGTGCTGATATGACTAATTCTGGCCAAACTCACAAAACTTCTATCCGAACTTCCAATCACACCAAATTGTATATCTCTTCATATGAATGGGGATCATATAGTTTGCCACCTTTTCAACCTTGACTACCCGCAATGGCCAAAGTGTTGGCCAACTGAAAAAGTCCACTTAACCGATGTGTCACTGCACAAATGCACACTGTGACTGTACATTTGGTGGGTTGGAAGGAAAACAAAGAAGAAAAGTCACCCCCCAGAGGTGCACTCTCAAAGTTGCCAATTGAAAATCAACGTCCCAGAGTAGTCTTTAAATTAAGGACACTCAGGATGATTCGCTGATGTGCTCTTCCTTTTCCATTGAAAGCGCGGTGGCGACGACGATAATAATTGAGATTGTTACCACCACCATCGTTCGCTCTGATAGTTTTTGTTTGTTTTTGTTTTGGCCAATGAGTCCGTTTGAAGCTAATTTCAACTGGGAATCCTTAGAACCACTAAATTAATGATTGCACTTTATATACTTCTGCTAGAAGTGAAGAAAGAACTTTTTTTTTCTTAGCAGCTTCTTTGCTGTTTTTGAGAAAAATTGTTGTACAAATTAAAAACATCTTAACTTTCAGTTGGTTTCAATTTCTCTTTGGAGGACAGAACTTTGTTGAATGGATGTTTTTTTGAGTAAATTTGATAAAGACAATGACTCTAATTATGATGATGATGATATTTTTGTTGATTTATTATGATGATGAAGATGATGAAACTCACCAACCCAACCATTTTCCTGATTATGTAGGTAGGTACACAGACTTTGACAGTAGTTTTAGGTAGATATATGTCACTTAGCCTGTGGAGTTATTGTTAGAAAATTGCAATTAGACGAGTTGATGGTAATTTAACTGAAATTATGAGAAGATATTTGCACTTTTGTATAATTTTCCATCAGTTAAAAAAAAAATTTGTGAAATGCCTTGGGATAGAACTTTTACAAAAATTAAAATCCTTGAGGTAAACGAATGTTTTTGTGTGAATTTAGGTATAACTACTTTGGGAAATTAAAATTGGAACTTTTTTTGTTTGTCTATTTTCAAGGAATTGTGTTCTTTTGAAAGATAAATATGTTAAAGCAGATTTCAAGACTATATTTGTTTAATCTAAAGTTTGGAGAGTTCTAGGTACTTGTCTGTTTTTGGATTGAGAAATTTTTAAAAAATCTTCTGACGTTAACGAAATCATTTAGTTCTAGTAGGATCAAATTTTTGAAGTTATATTATTATGTAAGTTAGCTTTAAAAACGCACGGACACCAATTTGACAAACAAAAGTCATTTTAAGCACTACATCAATAGTCGATTTTATTGAGTAAAGAAATTTAAAAAAAAATCGTCTTGAATCCTGAATCGTGAAACAAAGTATTACGTTCCACACAATATAATATTTTCAATGAAATGCTCTAATAACGCTTTGTACCATAGCTTGATTTTGAATCTTTCATTTAAATAACTGTAACAAATTTAAAACAAAATCAATAAATCCTTTAAACAAATTAACTATTCAAATTAAGTTGAATTTTGTCTAGAAACGAATTTTATGAATTAATGTTTTAAAAAGTACGTATACGCCATAGTGTACTTTTTTTTTTTACTTGAAAATACTCTAGCTTCGTGAGTTTCCAACCGATTTTAATTTTTGAACTTGTTCTAAAAAGAAGATATTTTAAGATATTATCTCTACTTGAACATTAATTTAAAGCATACTTTTGAACAATATTAAGTTTAATCAGATAACTTATTTTTATGAAAATCGATTGGAAATTGACGAAGCTAGAGTATTTGCAATGAGTTTGAAGGTCTATAAAACCGTTTTTTGTCCCTTAATCTATATTTTGGAAGTAGCTATATTGAAAAAAAAACAAAATATTTAATTTCAATATATTCAATATGCCCTACAAAACGTATTAGGTCACGAAAAATATAAACAGAGTATTGAAATGTAAAAATATGTAATTTTTCTAAAAAAAAAAACACAGAAGCCATACAAAATTTATTAATTTATTTTAAATTTGCTCTCTGATAGCAATACCTTTCGCACTGATTTTTGGTGAATGATTTCTCAAACATCAAATTTCACGGTTTTGATTGGTGACTTTGGAATGGTGACTTGCCAAATTATGATGCCAGATGTGGTTTACTAGGCCTTAAGCCATTAAGCAAAAGGCGGACTTATTATTCTGTTTTATTTGCGCAAGACGTTTTAACAAATCACCTTGATTGTCCTTATTTGCTTTCATTGTTTAATGTTTACGCTCCGTCTCGTACTTTACGTCCTAGAGATGAATATTTTTTATATGTTCCTAAACATCGCACAAACTATGGTCTTAATGAACCCGTAACTTCTGCATGTACAAATTTTAATTTATATTCAGATAAAATTGATTTCAATATGAATAGACCTTATTATAAAAATCTTATCATGAACTTAATGTAAAAATGTTATCTGTTATTGCTATGTGAAACTTTTGTAACTTATTTTGTTATTATTATTATTATTTTATATATGTATTGTACTTTTTTAATTATAAATCTAGTCTATGAAAGTAACTCTTGTTAGACGTTAAATAAATAAATAAATAAATAAATAAATAAATAAACGTCCGTAACTCGAGTTGCAGATTTTTTACATTTTTTTTTTTTTTTTGTATGTGTAACTTTTATATATTCCAGTATCAATCGTTTTTCTTTCATTTTCACCTATGAGTTCACCCTACTAAAATTTCAAATTTCCAAAAATCCTGAATATATAAATTTATATTTTTTTACACTTCTTAGGCTAACCATACATACACTAGCCCAAAAAATTAAGGGAACAAAAAAAAAATCGTGATTTTTTTAGTGATTTTCGATAGGCTGTATCTTAGTGAAAAATGATCCCATCATAACATAAAAAAAATAAATAGTTTTAGGATTAAATGTTAAAATATTTTCTTTCTAACGGTAAAAAAGCTAAATCGTTGGAACTGTTAAAAAGCAAAAATTTTCCAATTTTTGTTTGTTTTTACTTTTCTCTTAAGAAAGTGGGAACATTTTTTCTGATAAAATGATTATTATTTTTAGAAAGGCTATTTATTAGGCTTTAAGATTCATTTTGTTTCAAACTTCTACGATTTTTTTTGAACTGCAATATCTCAACAACGGATCACTGTACAGAATATTCAAGGATACATTTAAAAACTTCATTCAATTCTCTACAAAGAAATTAAGTTTGCTTTGTTAAACTTAGAAAATTAATGAAATTAATATGCAAATTTTCAGACTTATTCATCAAGCAGTTTTTCTGTTGTGAGGGTTTGAATTTTTGAGATGAAATAAAACACCAATATTTCTGCATGTCTAAATGACTTACTTCTTTGAACTTTTTTATGAGCAAAATCAAATTATTTTGAGTTTATTTGAACATTTTATTGATAAATATGGTTTAAGTTTTAGATAAACCAAGAAAAACCAAAAAAAATTCAAAATTAGGAAAAATATCCAAAAATGGTATAAAAAGCTTTTTTTCAAAATTTATTTTTTTTTGAAAACATTTAATTTTTCCTAGGTTTATCTTAAATTCAAACGGTATTATCAATAAAATCTTCAAATAAACTCAAAATAATTTGATTTTTCTCATAAAAAAGTTCAAAGAAGTAAGAAGTTAGTTTTACTAACAAACAAGTATAATTTTAGCAACAAAACATGATTGACAATAGTTGCAATTAGAAGCTAGTCAAGATTTAACTTACTACGATGAGTGTAAACACCAATTTTGAGAATTGCACTATTGCCTATGCGATATCCGTCTAAATTTGCTCACAAATAAAAAAGTAATAAAAAAAGAGTACAAAACCCTGGACACTTATTCTACATTCATAGGTTCTGCCACTTTGATTCAAGAAATTTCTGAAATTTCAGTAGGTACCCAGGTTCAACAATTTAATGCATAAAATATGGTCATATAAAAAAAAAAAAACATTTCCATTCCTTCTACCCCTGACTTTCCAGTTTTCACCATTTTAAAAGTTCCTGATTTGGTGAATAATGCACGGGGATGAATTCAGTTTAAGTAAGTCGAATAAATTAATTCTGCAGACAGGGACCAAAACTGAAGAAAAAAAAAGCAGTCCGTGATCTCTAACCTTAACCAATAAGCAAGGAAAATTGACTTCTCAGGCTGAAGAAAGAAGAGCATGAACAAAAAGCAGTTGGATCTATTGAATCTTCTTTTTCGAATTGAAGTAATCGTTTTCCAATTACAAAATTAAGAAAAATCTCATCTACCAGAGAAAATTTTACATAAGTTCTATCTCTGAGTAAAATACTTCTTAAATTTTTCATCAGCAAAACAATTTCAATCGTTAACTCTCATCTTTCCAACCAAAACTAATAGAAATCTATCCAATCCATAAATTTCATTCTAACCAACCAATAACTTCATCATAAAAACAGATTCGATTCTATAAAATTCCAATTGATTGCCTTCAAAAAGAAAAAAAATCCTTTTTTCATTGGAAACTCCTTTCGCATTCTCTCATTCGCAATATCAATAACAAAGTCGAACACAAAACAAAAAAAAATCTTTCTCGCAACACCCATCAGTCTCGGTTTAGGAAAAATATTCCCGGTCAAGGATGAATTCGCCGAATATACTTCTATTCATTACCCGCAGCATTGAATAAACCCACCCAAAAAAAAAAGTTACAGACAAAAATTGTTTATAATCCAGTCAAATAAGGGTTTAACCTCGGAATGAATGTTAGTAGAAATTTTTTTTGCTCAATATCTTCCTTTTGCCATTCTATAACATATCTCAAAAGTCTAGAAAAATCTCATGTCCGCTTGTCGCGATTTCAAGGTCAAATCGCGAAATGCAGATTTTCAAAATTAGCAAAAATAGGCTATGGTATTATATACACATATGATACATGATTTCAAGCTATTTTTTAATGCTGATTTCAAAAAATCAAAAATCAAGACAATCTGACGTCTCTGGAAAAAGTTATACCTGTTTTTCATCTGTCAACTCATATTATTATAACAGTTGCAAACTTACTGCCGACAAACATTTAAAAGTTATGGTAGATGAACCAAATTTTGCATGAAGATTTTAGAATCCATCATTATTAAAAATCAAAACAATCCATTACAAAAAATATATATACCTACGAAATAATGGTATTTTTTTATGGAGCGGCAAATTTTAGGATATGCACTAAAGAAGATTCTTGTTCATCTAAGGAATAAGTGCTAATAGGCTAATTTTTTTCATTTTAATCTTTGTTTGGATATTCTTAAACTTCCCTCAAAAATCTAAAAAAATCTCATGTCCGCAAGTCCTAATTTTTTTGGTTTGAAAATAAGGTGCATATTTTAAAAAATTAATAAGAAAAGTTTAAATTTGTATATGTATACCAACATAAGCGACATGATTTAAAGGTATTTTTTAACACTTATTCCAACAAAACTCACAAACAAGTCAACCTGACCATCCCTGAAAAGTAATGCACCTTATTCATGTTGATCT
Source organism: Episyrphus balteatus (assembly GCF_945859705.1). NCBI lineage: Eukaryota > Metazoa > Arthropoda > Insecta > Diptera > Syrphidae > Episyrphus > Episyrphus balteatus. The sequence continues at coordinate 118,911,751 of NC_079135.1, read as the reverse complement.
GACACAAATATCTGAAGTGAAGTTTTTCAATCTTTTAAAATCTGCACCTTATTTTCAAACCAAGAAAATTAGGACTTGCGGACATGAGATTTTTTTTTAGATTTTTGAGGGTAGTTAAAGAATATCCAAACAAAGATTAAAATGAAAAAAATAGCCTATTAGCACTTATTCCTAAGATGAACAAGAATCTTCTTTAGTGCATATCCTAAAATTTGCCGCTCCATAAAAAAATACCATTATTTCGTAGGTATATATATTTTTTGTAATGGATTGTTTTGATTTTTAATAATGATGGATTCTAAAATCTTCATGCAAAATTTGGTTCATCTACCATAACTTTTAAGGGTTTGTCGGCAGTAAGTTTGCAACTGTTATAATAATATGAGTTGACAGATGAAAAACAGGTATAACTTTTTCCAGAGACGTCAGATTGTCTTGATTTTTGATTTTTTGGAATCAGCATTAAAAAATAGCTTGAAATCATGTATCATATGTGTATATAATACCATAGCCTATTTTTGCTAATTTTGAAAATCTGCATTTCGCGATTTGACCTTGAAATCGCGACAAGCGGACATGAGATTTTTCTAGACTTTTGAGATATGTTATAGAATGGCAAAAGGAAGATATTGAGCAAAAAAAATTTCTACTAACATTCATTCCGAGATTTACCCCTTTTTTCTCCTTATTTTACTGTATTATTACCCCAAAATAAAATAAAAAAAAGTTCAGAGTTTCTATAAATTTGTATTCTTTTTTTTTATATAATTTTTGTTTTGTTTTCCTAAAACATCTGTTTTGTTAACGGGTCCTTCCAGACGAAATTCCCACACGAACCGCTCTCACGCCCTAAAAATGATGCGGTACCATTCTAATATGGGTACAGACTATACAGAATGAAATTAACATAATTTGCTGCAAATACTTTGTCCACCTCGAGCCACGACGACGCTGCTATCGACGACCGACCGAGCAGTGTGGTTATACAGAAAGGGGAGAGGGGGGACTGAAAGTTTTGGGGCATGATTCTGAATTATGCGGCAATGTCAGTGATGTGGTGCTTCTGCTGTCGGTTTTCAGTTCGGTTCGGTTCGGTCATGTCGCCAATGAACTCGAAAAGCATTCCGACGTCCTACCGCATTGTGTACACTTCATTAAGTACCACTTTATTTTTGTGTGGGCGGGCGGGGTGGTGGTTCAAAGATGGCTGCATTTCCGCAGTCACTTTCATACACATACACTCGACAAAATTGTTTTTCAATTTTCGTACTTCTTTTAATTTTTTTTTTTTTTTTAATTTTTCACAAACTATTCCTTGTATTTCGTTTGTTTTAATTTTTTTATTTTTTGTTCGTTGTGGTCGAAGGTTTTTGTTTAAAGTTTTCCAATTAAAATTTTGCGTTCGAAGGTATGGCTGTGGTTGAGTTTTTTTTTTTTTTTTTTTTTGTTCTTGGAAATTCTTTTATTCTTATTTTGTGAAAATTCACAAAAAAAATAGAACAAAAAAGAGAACTTTTGTCGCAGATCCGAAAACTTATAGCGCCATTTCCGCATCCACCATCAGCCAACTTAATATAATACCTAAATGCTTGAGGCAAAAAAACAAAAAAATATTTCTTTAAGCGAAAGTTTGTCTTTGTTAATGCAGTGATTGGTCGATGGAAAATTATACTAGGAAAGTAACTGTGAAAGTTTGTACCTTAATAGTTACTGGCATACAATATGGGTGTACGTTCTTAATTCATAAAAACCTTAATGACATGAATATTTTACAAGGTGACTATTATTGATACTGGTTTTTGACGTTATAACGTCTTACATATCGATGTTAAAAATAAACTATCAGAGATACACATATCTTTTATAGCTTATTTAAAAGATAATAACCTAAATCTTAATACAAATGAAGGAATTTTCGAAATTCCGTCATTTAATAGGGTAAATAGGGGTAAAACTTAATTAAAAAAGTTGAATTTTTTTTAATCGATAGATAAATTTATTGCAAAAATGACAATGGTATTGAAATGATTTCTAAATCATTTCAAAACCAAGTAATAAATCGTTTTCTAAAAGTAAAACATGAGGTAATGAAATTTTTTTTTTGAAAAATTTGAAAAACGTTATTCGAAAGATAATAAAAAAAAGTTAGGGGTCTAATACGGATTTTTTTTTTTAAGTCTCTGCGCTTCGAAATATGAATTTTTGAAAAACGCCTACTTATTTTGGGGTATTTTTGGCTGAGTTTTTATTTTATATATATTATATTCATGTTCAAATCTCAAACTTAAAGAACATGTAGTCTATAACCATGTGCATATATCTGCAAAAAATTAGCATTTTAAAATGATTTTTGACCGAATAACGTGAAAAACAATTTTTTTGTTCCAAGTTTTTTGACCGTTTTTAACCGTTTTTAAGTTTTAGCTTTTTTTCAACTGATAAATGAATGAAATTAAAATTTTAGATAGATAATAGACTGGGATATATCTGTGCAAAATTTCAATCAATTTTGTAGTCACAATTTTGAGATAACGGTAAAATAAAGTTCTATTTTTTAACAGATTATATCTTTTGATCTAGAGCAGATAAAAAATTGGTTTAACTTTATTGAATTCACTACAAGCTACACAATGTTTAATTAAAAAACTTGCGAAATACCTCAAAACACCTGTGGAGATCTGTTGATCATGAACAGCCACCAATGCGGGAAGTACCTACCGTAATCTCAGTTTGGAATTTCGACATGGTTGGCTTTAACAAATTCTAACTTTTTTTCAAAGCATCTCAGAAATAAGATTTAAACATCATATAAAAGGTGAAATAATGAGCTTTCACATGATATGAAATTTTTTAAAGGTTGTCATTGAAAAAAAGAATGATTCAATAGCGTGAGAAGATAAATTATATGTTTTTTTTTGCTTTTTTGATGAAAATTGATCGAGTTAAAAAAAATTCTAGTCTAATAGACATGATCGATATAGTATATTCATATACTGAAATAATAAGACCCGTTTTTAAGAAAAATAAACTTTTATAATGTTTTTAACATGGCAGTTAACCATAGTTATAAAAAAAAAGATTCGTTCTTTAACAGAAAAAAAAAACAACTTTGTTTTTATGTTCAAAATACGCCACTTGATTTGTTTTATTAGAATGCATTTTTAGATAATTTGTTCAAGTTGTTTCAACTACCAAACATTAAGAAGTTTTCCAAACTAATTTTAAATGATCAAATTGTCTTAAGAAAATCTTTTAATACTAAGACGTTCGCACATAGAATCAAGACAGAATTAAGTTGGTTTTATTAAAAATGAATCAAGCGGATTCCTCTTATTTTAAGCGGAAATCGTATTGTTTTAAGTATATGGGTTTTAAAGTGGGAATTGTATTATTTAGAAATCCGTTTATCAAAACCAATTTCAAAACTTAAAGTGTAGCTTAAAACGGTCTCCGAATCCTAAAAAAAAATATTTTTAAAAAGAACAAATAGCTACTAGTCTATTTACAACTGTAAGAACATTATCAAATTGACCGAAGAATGACTTTTGAAGCCTGAAAACGTTTTTTTGACGATAACTTGAAATTTTGAAGGTCTATGACAAATTTTAAGTGCCGTTATTATGATGTACTCATTCATAACCTCTGATAGGCCACTTCAAAAGTATCTATGTTTTTTTTTCAATTGTAACAGTGATTATTTTTTAAATATTTCTGAGTTTTTGGTGTGACAGAACTTTTAGGATGAAGTTTTAAAGATATTGAATTTGTTTTCCTTATTACGTTCCTTCAATTAATTTCTCAATTGACTGTGATAGCACACAACTTTCAATTTATAATTTTTACCCAAAGTCCTAAATTCTAGTTGTCGTCATCCAAAGTTTTTTTTTTTAACCTTCATTCGAAAGTTGCTGGTTGCTAAAACAAATTAAAATTCACCTCCTCCATTTACCAGTCGTAGTCCTTTTCTATTTAAAACCAATCAACATTAAACTAAATACAAAAACAACTAAGAATCCTTTTTATGTCGTCTGTTTTGCATCGAATTTTACCTAATACTCTCAGTCAAGCCATACTGGTAATTAATTAGTTCAATGAAATTAAAAATAATCAATATCACTGGCATTGAATGCAGAGTGAAATTGAGAGAGATGGAGTTAGACCTCCCTCTCATTCACAGTAGGTTTCTCTGATGACTATTTGAGGCTGCATCAGGAGCATCAGGACAGGATATGAAATTTCTTTCAGTCGATGTCATCATAGAGCATGCAACCGAAAACATCATCTGCGGTTGACAATTGAATTGATAATTGCACTGCAACAGATACATTATTCGTCACAAGCTTCCGTCACCATAGTTTTATATACCCTGAACCACCTCACCTATTGCCTTAATTTAACCATCATCATCATGTTCAATGTCCAAAATCATTGGGACATCTCTGTTTCTGGGTATGTACGAGTACGTCATCGGGTAGACATCTAAAAAGTTCATTGTACGGTACCTATGTTTATATAATGTTCTTTGAAAATGAATTAAAAGCAGTATTGCCAGACCGGAATTTTGTATTCACATTTAAAAGGCTTGAAAAAAAAAAAACTATATTAATTATTACATTTTCTTTATACAAATAACAAATAAGAGAAAATAAAACTTTGGCTTTTATTAACCTGCTTGTTTTAACATTTTTCGTTTTTCCACATATGAATTTCTTATAAATTCAAATTGATGTTGAATAAGAGATAAGTTCATAGTGAAAATAAACAAAAGTTTCCACTTTTAAAATGGGGATGAAACCCGATAGAAAAACTTCTTAGCCATAATTAACTGTAGGTATGTACTCTAGCCTTTAAGTGTAGAAAAATTCATACTTTATTGTGAAAAAAAAAAATGTGTGCTTTTTATATTTGAATAGGGTTATCCCGATAGTTTTATATTTTAAGCTGTTCCCGTCGGTCGCTAAGGGTCAAACGTGCACAGGCCAAAGTTAGTGATGGGAACTATCGAATGATTTTAACTATAGAATAGTTCATTCATTTATTCATTCGAATAAAATCTATCGAATTAAAATATCGAATAAAAACTATCGAACAAACTATCGAATAAAAATTATCGTATAAAAAATCAATTCAAATGAAAAAACTATCGTTTAAGAAAACTATTGGAATGATAAAACTATCGAATAAGAATAATGTTCAAAAGAAAATACTATCAAATAAAAAAAAAAAAAAGAGTGTGTGTACACATGTACACGCGACTGAAGTTATACTTCTCATTCAGTATATGTAAATGAATTTCATTTGATATTTTTAATTTCTATTATGAAGTAATTAATCCACACTTAGTTTTTTTTACATTTTTATCAAGTGAAAAATAAATTAATTCTTTCATCCTCCTTGCGTCCATGTAGTTTTCAATTTATTCTGTGAAATTTACTCATGTTGTGCGGTTCAGAATGTACGTATATGTTTAACGAAAGTAAATAAATTGTGCATAAAATGTTCGATATGGTAATTTTATGAGAATTGTGTGTGCTTCAGCACTAGTAGTAGCAATATGGAACTTGCAGGGTTGCTACAAAGCTCAAAAGTGAGCTGAGCTCAGCTCACAGCTCAGCTCAAATTTTGAGCTAGCTCACTTTTGAGCTATGTACCATAACTCCAGCTCATTTGAGTTGAGCTGAAAGTGAGCGTAGCTGATGGTTGAGCTGAGCTGATGGTTGAGCTGAGCTGTTGGGTGAGCTGAGCTGTCGTTGAGCTGAGCTGTTGGGTGAGCTAAGGTAAAGTGAGCTGAGCTGAGCTGTGATGTGTGAGAGGATACATAGATTTTTAATTGGAAAGTATAATGAAATATGAAGATATTTTAAACTTTTATAAAACACCATAGCTTAAGATGTTTGGTTCTAGTTATTAATGGAATTATTTTAACACATGGATATTTTTATAAATAAAACAGATAATTTTTCGTGATCTTTTCTCTTGGTTTTTTTAATAGTTAATATATTTCTATTTTTTTAGTAAAATATTTAATTTTTTATCATAAAAAAAAATTCCGGTACAATCCGGTTTTTGACTTTTTTCAAAATTCCGAGAAAATCGCGTTTGAAAGTTGGGGCAAATTTTTTTTTTTTCGAAAAATCCCCGAATCTTTGAACGCTCCTGGAAGCTAAGCCGCTTGAGAGCAATTTTTGGGAGTGATGCCAAATGATAGCTTGTGTCATGGGCCTACGCTTTGCACATTGTCAGATTTTTAAAAAATCGCCTTCCATGTTAAACCGCCACTATTTTTTTTTACTTTTAAGTTCTCCCGGTTTGAGAACGCGTGGACCTACAGGGATGGGAGTTGTACCCAAATGTAGGTTAGAGTCCCCGCTACCTTTTGGCATCAAAAAATTTTTTTTTTCATTTTCTTCAAAATTCCGCGATATAGGCGTTCGAACGCTTTGATCTAGAGACAGGGGAGTGGTGCCATATGAAAGCTTATATTCTCAGCTACCCGATAGTGGTATAATCCGGTTTTTCGATTTTTTTCAAAATTCCGAGAAAATCGCGTTTGAAAGTTGGGGTAAAATTTTTTTTCGAAAAATCCCCGAATCTTTGAAGGCTCCTAGAAGCTAAACCGCTTGAGAGCAATTTTTGGGAGTGATGCGAAATGATAGCTTGTGTCATGGGCCTACGCTTTGCACATTGTCAGATTTTTCAAAAATCGCCTTTCATGTTAAACCGCCACATCATGCCTATTTTTTCAGAATCGTGCCTATTTTTTTTTTTACTTTTAAGTTCTCCCGGTTTGAGAACGCGTGAACCTACAGGGATGGGAGTTGTACCCAAATGTAGGTTAGAGTCCCCGCTACCTTTTGGCATCAAAAAATTTTTTTTTCATTTTCTTCAAATTCCGAGATATAGGCGTTGGAAGTTGGGGGCGCTCACTTTCAGCTCAGCTCAAATGAGCTGAGCTATGGTACCTATCTCAAAAGTGAGCTAGCTCAAATTTGAGCTGAGCTGAAATGTGAGCTTTTTGCAACCCTGGCAACTTGCCACATGGAAATTACCACATGCAACTTGTCACATGCAACTTCCCACATGCAACTTGCTACACGCAACTTGCCACATGCAACTTACCACATACAACTTGCCACATGCAACTTGCCACATGAAACATGTAACTTGCAACGTGTTGTGTGTTTTATGTTTGCCGTACTACGGCGTACTGCATTTTTAAAAACTAAAGTACTGCCTACTCTAAAGGTGAAACGACAGCCCTGCTACCCAGGGTGATCGCGTCATAATCCCTTTGACATTCTTGTCAAAAAGTAAATTTTCATACTCACCCTCCCATAAGAAGTATAACTTCAAAAACTATTTTAATGGCAAAACTATCGTATAAAAAAAACTATTAGAATGAAAATAGTAACTAAACTATCGAATGAAAATAGTTACTAAATGAATGAATGAATGATTTAAAACTATCGAAGGAATGAATATTTTACAACTATCGATAGTTTTTATTCGATAGTTCCCATCACTAGCCAAAGTCCATAACGAACTATTGGTGGATAAGTTATAAATCCATAAAACAGTTATGGACTTACAATTACAACCCACCAATTGAGTACAAAATTTACAAAAAAGTGAGCCAGAATTATCTAATTTCAAAAATGTTGTTAGTGCGTCAAAATATGTATTATTTGTAACCGATGAGAAAGAATGTTTTTGTCTAGATTTTTAAAAACATTTTAGAAATTTATTTATTTTTTCTCATACAGATTGTTTCAAAAACTAGCCCGAGTGTCGTTTTCAAAATTTACTTTATTATTTTTCTAAAATAAAATCTCACAACTTAGTTACGTAACTTTAAAAATTTTGGGAGAATTTTTGAAAATACTTTACTAAGTATTTTAAATAATAGAAACGAGCGACCATTTGCAAGAGTTTTGAAAACTTAATAAAGAAGTTTTAAGAAATTTGCGTGAATTTAAAAAAAAATTACTTTATTAAGTTTTCAAAAATGAAATCCGTGTCGATTTTGAAAACTTTCTTTATTTATGTTTTAAACACACAAATTTATTTTTTTGAAGTGAAAACTTCTTTAGTATCGTAGTGATTTGAAACAAGATGAAACGAAAACGGGACACGAACATTCAACTTGTTATAACTTTTTTGTTTTAATAGATAGATGAATGAAATTTGTACTGTAGATAGGTAATTAAATAAACTATAAATTGTACAGTTTCACATTCAAAATTCTGAGATAACGGTACAAAGATGTTCTTTTTCTATACACGTTATAACTTTTCATCTAGTGCACATAAAAATTTGATTTATCTTTAATACGCATGCTGATAACATAACCTTTTATTTGATATATAACACACAACGGTACGTGCTCTACAAGTTACACTTAAAGCTACATCTTAAATTTAAAAAATTGAAAAATACCTCAAAACACCTGTGGAGATCTGTTGCCGATGACCAGCCACCAGTGACCAGTGTAGTTTGTTATCTCAGTTTGAAATTTCGACATGATTGGATTTTGGATTTAATAAAATCTTACTTTTTTTGTGACATTGTAGAAATATGATTGAAGAGTCATATAAAAGGTGAAATAATAATGGCGTAAGAAGAGAAAAGAGGTTGTTTTGCTTCTTTTATGAAAACTAATTGGGTTAAAAAAATTCTAGCTCTTTTTGTAGATGTTGTATAGACATGGTCAATATAAATATTTTGAGCTGAAACAAGATGGTATAAAATTTATTGTAGGTTGTCATATAAAAATAGTAATGGAATAAAAAAAAGTTATATTTTTTCGATTTTTTATTGCAATAAAAATGATTTTTAAGGTTTCACTTCAACCCCGTGTCAATTGCACACCTAAATTTTTTTTTATTTAGGTATATAACTTTTGAAAAATTTCATGAAATTTTTTCTCAAAAATTGACGCTGGATTATTTTTGGAAAATTTATTTTTGGAAATATTACAATTTTCGAAAAATCACTCGATTTTTATATTTTTTACTCTGCTTTGTATTTAAGAAATGTGACTTCTGCAGCATTTCGTCGAAAACTAATTTGCCTAAACCATTGCTCCAGCTATCTGATGGTGAATAGAGTTGGCATTCGTTTTCGTGGTTTTAGCTTTTTTTTGTTTTACTACAATCGAAATCATAAAATAGTAGTAGGATATGTATGGTTAAAATATCAACTTCATGGCAATACCGTCCTTAGAATATCGATAGTCATTAGCATCAGAACTTCTAACAAATGTGGTTCATGACAAATGTACACGTTGAAACAGCTCATTATTAGAAAATTGCACCAAACCAGAAGCGCATATAATTATTTTTGCAACAGATTTAAGGCTATTTTGAGTTGCACAATCGCCCTCAGCCTACATTTGGTAAAGAATATAAGTAGCATCAGAAGTCCGTACCACTAACCTTTTAAATGCATCAGCGTTGTATAACTAAGTAGGAAGCTGCTTTTGGTCGGTTCAGACCAAAAACATGTTGTGACTGTTTATTGGTATTAAGAGAAAGCTCATAGATACGTTTTTGAAAATTATTTTAGACGCCCTGTAGCTAGAGAAGTTTCAATATCAAAAGCATGCAAACATTCATCTGATTTTGTAAACGCGCTTATAAGCCTACCAAAGTTTGGTTTGAGGGAAGTAATTTTGTCCATTGTTTGAAATATTAGTGTTTTTAAATTGGTTTTGCTTTCCAATTGAAAAAGGGAATTCTCTTTTATTATTCAGATGAAATTAATATTCCTTTTAGAAAGTAAAGCAAAAGGAACTTAAATTTAGTTAATCTCCCATCCCAATACATTTTTGTTGAAATTCAAGTTTTAAAAAATGCTCCAAATCTAACCAAAAATCAAACTTCAACCTTTTATAAAAAAATAAATAAATTAAAGGGATTACAACAGGACATGAACCCATCCACTTTAAACTTCTAACTGTCCCAGCCAAACGATACAAAAATTAATCATTTATCATTTTCAACTCCTAAGCCAAATATATAGCTAAATAAATTGCTGATCAAGTTACGGCTTTTTCGTCGCGGCCACGAGTTGGTTAAATTTTTTTTTTTTTTTGGTTTCACAAAATCTTTTTTTTTTTGTAAATTTAATTTAATTACCCGAATTTTTTCATGCCATTTACATCGTCGCTATTTACTTTGCATACTATCGTTTAGCTTTGGGGTTTTTTTTTTTTGGTGTCCATTTAATTTGCCGTCAATCAATTGACATGAATCTGTGAGTTTTGTATACCAGGCACAGGCATAATAGCTTGATGCTGGATTTAACCCGTTTTTTTTTTTTTTTGTATGAATTTATTTTGTTTTTAAAGTTACACTCGACATTTTGAATAAAGTGGGTAAAGTTATTTTATTAAACAAATTGACTTTGGATCTCTCTTAGGAATTTTCCAATTAAATAAACTTTCTGCGGATTATTGACAAGTGATTGAAATAAGTTCATGAAATTTTTTTTTTTTTAATTTAATTTTGAAAATTGATTAAAGATTTTTTAGAGGTTTGTTTGTTGAATAGATGTATTTGTATTGGTTTGGTTTTTGTCACTGTGGTACCCAGTGGTACTTCAGCTTTTGAGTGATTAACTATGGGGAACATTAAATTCACTGGTCTGCAAGGAAATCCTCCTTGAAACTATACTTTTCTAAAAGATTTTTGTGTGCTGATTCCGAATCCGAAATGAAAATTGGCCTAGCACGTCACCTTTTTAAGATATTCCTGTTAGAAAATGTCGAAAACCCATTTTTTCTATGTTTTCGAAGCAATACTTTGGCGTAATGTAAACTTTTTCAAATAAACTTGTCACGGTTTATAAAAGATTTTCGAACCAATTACTTGATTTTGTGATTCTCTAACGCGTATATCTCAAAATTCTGAGGTGCTAGATTCTTTTTGTCTTCGGATTCAAACTCGGCACATCAAAAACCGTAAGACAAGTAATTTCTTAGGAGAAACAAATTTTAAGCTTTAGAAGGCAGTTTTTTCAAAAATCATTTTTAAAAAAATGGTACGTGCTAGAATTTTTCTGAAACCAGATTTGGATTCAGGAAAGTAAAGTCTTTCATGATTTCAAAAAACTATTTAAAGAAGATACATTTTGCAGACCAGTGGCAATTTTTTTAGCCCAATATTGTAAACGGTATTTATGCTTTTATGAAAAAAATTAATCTTTCTCAAAAATAGCTGAAACGATTCTGATAAAAATGATGGTGCATTGTGAAGCGTGTCGAAAACAAGATGTGTCCCGTACATATCCCGAGGGTGTGAATACCAGAGTTATGCGCGACAGAGTTATGCACGTCAAAGTTATGAAAAACAGAATTTATGAAAAACCAGAGCTATGAACAACAAAGCTATGAAACGTGGTTTTTGGGTTGGCAACCATTGAGAGGAACGATATACGGGAGCAATGTACCAAAAAAACTGGAGCGTGCAGGTTGAGTCAAGACAAGAAAAAAAATTGTATATGACGGGGCAATTTTGTAAAAAAATTGGATTAATTAAAAAAAAAAAAAAAATTATAAAAAATAAACGATTTCACTGACAGTAACGAACTGTACCTTTTTGTAAAGGCAAAGATTTCCTAAATAAAGACCAGTTTTTGAAAAATAAATTTTCAAAAAAAAAAAAAAAATATTTTTGCTTTGCTTTATTTCTCGAAAACGACAAGACATTTTTGGATTCAATTTTCGGTTTTGTTTAAAAACAAATAAGAGCATTGAATTTTGAAAATACACAAAATTATAAATAAAATTATTTCCAATTTTTTTTCCTCGGCATGTCCGGGACACATTAGGACATGTCCGGCACATGTCCGGCATAAGTCCGGGGCATGTCCGGGACATGTTTCAGTCTTGTGTAGCAGTCTTTTTGGGGTCAAACTTTGCAAAATTCCAATCCTCAAAAAATCAATACTTTATAAATACACAACACATATGTACATTTAAGAGCAAATACTTGCAATCCATTCTTGCATTTATTTAAAAATTTACTGGCTGGTGTTATGATGTAGAGCGGCATTTATTATTCACGATACCTATGCTTAAAATTTAATTTTTAAAATATTTTTTGATTGCTAACTAAAATTACAATACAAACATTTTTTTGGCAAACATAGAAAATAATGAAAACAATGGAATTCGTATTGAAATCAAACACAAAAACAATAATAATAACTTTTTTTTTTTTTCTAAAAATAACCACCGAAATCGACGCAGTCATCCAGTAGTATTGTACAATCATAATCATAATCGTTGATCGGTTATTGCGGACGTTTTTCAAATAAGGTATCCTGATGTTATAAATAAATAATTACACGCAAGTGAATTTGAACATGTTGTCGGATATCGGCTATAGATATCGACAATAATTCCAATACCATACACAAACACAGACAAACAAAAAAAAGGATATTTTGTAAATTTATATGTAGATAATTTCATATTTTTGCCAATCAATGCGAACGAAGCCTAAAAAGGTTGGCTATGTTCGCATAGCATAAACAAAATTAATGGTTGGCATGGTGTATATATAAATTTCCGGTTCCATCATCAACAACAACAGAAGCTAAAGCATCATATGGAGAGAACGAAAAACGGTAGCGTTATCGAATAATCAAATAAAATAACAACAACAGTAACTACAGTTAGAAGTCAACCGTAAAATAAAAAATAAACTCATACAGAAAGTAGATAGAGAGATAGGGATCATGAACGTCGACGAAATATTCATACTAAACAAATAAATACATTTTCTAATGTTTATTAACAATTGAATGCAAAATAAACTGATTGGTGGTAGTATGGGCGTAAAGGATATGCATTTAGCTCTGCTGACTGTATGAGCCCTGCAGTAAACTCTCATATGGGACTTCATATCCTTGTCTATAGGGAGAGGGACTAGCTATGGAGTTTTGAGCTTGATTACTAAATGGAATATGGGAATTTTTATTTCTTTTGATTTATTTTAATGTAATATTTTGAAAATGTAAACATAATGCTGCATCAGCTTTGAACAAAAAAAAAAAAAAAACATTAATAGAAGCGGATGTACGTTTCAATGGATTAGTTTAGAGTGCAACTTAAATAATACACCATAACTGTGTTTGCTTACTTTGATGGTTTCACAATATTTTGAAAGCATTTGTTACTATTCAAATAGTCTGTGTTGTTAGAAACTTAAAATAAACAATAAATTGATATTAACTTATTTTATTATTGGAAAAAAGGTTTAGAGTATGAAGGATAAATAGCTGTTGAAATAGAATTAGATGAAAGAGTTCTAAAGCCTGAATGAAAATGAAAATAAAAAAAAATAAATACCTACATTTACACAAAATTGATGTGAAAGTTCAAAATTAAAATTATTTGATAACTTTTTAGTATTTTACATCTTAAAAAAGTTCAAAAGTTGAATTTTCTAATATTTGAATAATGAAATTGTATATTTTATTTGCATAATATATGATGGTTTTGTTGTCTTTAGGAGCTGGAAGCTCATTTTTCATTTGTAGGTACACTTCGCGTCACTTGAATAGAAACAACATTTTTTCTTTAGAAAATAGCGATTGGCGCTTTGGTGAGGTAACTTAGTAGATTTTTAGTTTTGCATTTTCAAAGAGGAACTTTTAACAAACAATGTTGTAAAAACAAAAAACCCAAAACATAAACCGTATGGCTTCTAGTTGCGTTTTTTCGCATTACCTCACAAAAAACAGTGTTTTTTTTTTGCGTCACTTGAATAGAAACAAGCTCTTAAATTAGATAAAAATGATGAAAAATCATGGAAAACACTAATTATAGTAAAGCAATATTAGGCTTTGACATTATTTGCACATTATAACCAATTATGGGGTACGAGCTACCAATAGGCACCACAGAAAATGCATAAATAGCAGCTAACATTGGAAATGCACCTGCGCCATGCAAAATCGAGAAAGATATTGGAAAATTTGCCAAATTTGGATGAGATAATTTTTAAAATATCGTAAACTAGTGATCAAATCAAAAAAATTAGACAGGTGAGACCCAAGTCACGAGCAGAGAAAAAAATAACTAAAAAACTAGCTGCAATTTTCTTCTCTTTGCCGCTAAAATCGGTCAAAAACGTGGTGTTAGTGCGATGGAAATGTGTTGGTTTGTTCCATCCTGGAAGTTATAAAAGGTGCACACCATAAAAAAGCCTCAAAATGCAAAATAACAACATTTTCAGTTCTACTAAGATTACAAAAAAGTTAACTATTTTATAGTTGCATTCGAACTGAAAAGTAGTGAGGTAAAGAGTGGTTTTTTAAAGGAAAACATACCAACTCAGATGGACCACGTTAATAATAGCCCTATTTCATTGGTTTATAAAAGTATAACCTTTATCGCATCGCCAATAAATCGCACTAAAATGTGTTATAGTAATACGCTTTGTTTTTATGATGTGCAATAGCAAAATTGAAGCTTCACGCTTCAAAAACAGATGCTAACTTTTACAAAGAAATAATGGTAGAAGCTCTTGACAAGTTTAGGAACGTGGAAGAACAACCGTCTTAGAGATTGCACAAGGATAGTTCAAGAAAAAACAACGCAATAACAACAAAACAGATGCATTCCGGATAAAAACGAAAGTTTATTTCACTTATTCAATCCTTAAATTGTAGAAAATGTCATTTTCTTAATTTGTAAGAAGTTACCAAACACTTTTATCACTTTCTCCAATTAGGTCCACGATTGTGTACAGTAGAAGTGCATTTTCAATGTTAAATTCTATTTATGCATTTTCTGTGGTGCCTATTGGTAGCTCGTAGCCCATAATTGGTTATAATGTGCAAATAATGTCAAAGCCTAATATTGCTTTACTATAATTAGTGTTTTCCATGATTTTTCATCATTTTTATCTAATTTAAGAGCTTGTTTCTATTCAAGTGACGCAAAAAAAACACTGTTTTTTGTGAGGTAATGCGAAAAAACGCAACTAGAAGCCATACGGTTTATGTTTTGGGTTTTTTGTTTTTACAACATTGTTTGTTAAAAGTTCCTCTTTGAAAATGCAAAACTTAAAATCTACTAAGTTACCTCACCAAAGCGCCAATCGCTATTTTCTAAAGAAAAAATGTTGTTTCTATTCAAGTGACGCGAAGTGTATAACTGAAATATGGTAACACAGCTTTCCTAACACCAAAGCCAAAAGTCAATCAGGTTTGTTTAGGCACCGCACGCAATAATGAGGTATTGAAAAGCACGATTTTCCAACAACTTTTTGAAGGAAAAATTGAATTGTGTTTACATTTTAAATGTTAGAAATTATTATATGTATTCAGTTTTTTTAACAAACAACTTAAGGGGTTATACCTAGTTGTAATTTTGAAAAAAATCAAACATTTTTTTTTGCATAATTTTAAATGTACATATTAGAATGTTGTCCGAAAATTTCACATTTTGATACAGCAATTAGTTTCCGAGAAAATACGTATTTGTGTAGACTTTTTAACTAAGTCTGCATGGTTCGCAAAATTTTTAAACGCGTTTTTCTCGAAACTGTGTTTTCAAAGTCGGTGAGCAAAATTTCTCCGAAACGGTTCTAGTGATCGGCTTGAAATTTCTACACAATTTTTTTAGGTACTTTTGTCAGTTAATGAACGAAGGAATAAGGTTTTTGACACTAATTCGATTTTTTAAGCCACTTTAAAGTGTAAATTTTCGTGAAAAAAACGATTTTTTTTTCTTTGGAAAGCCGCCATTTTGTCAGAAATCAAAATTTTGCCTATTCCTTCGTTCATTACCAGCATTTGTCTATTCTGGAAATGAATCTTTTGGTTTTTTTTAATTTTAAGTGATTTGGATCAGAGATATCTTGCTCACCGCCAGACATCTTTTTTTGGAGGTCGTCTGGGAGATCTACTACAAAAATAACGGAACCCAATATTTTTTTAAATACTCATTGAATTCTTTTAATACATAAAATTTGCTATATGTACATGTGTTCTTTATGTTTATATATTTAAACGCCTCTCCACAAAAAATCCACAAAAAAACAAGTTTTTTCGCACTTACAACTAGATATAACCCCTCAATCCCTTATTTGTAGACTTTTCAAATAAAATAAACTTATTTAAAATAAACCACTAATATATATATTGAACAGAATTGTATTCGATTAAGACTGGAATTTGTATGTTATATAAACGTCAAATTGGTAGGTATATTACAGAAGACTTCTTGCTGACTCATATTCCTTGCAACAAGCGCAAAAGTTTTTTCATAGTCTACTCCACTGTCTATTAGTCTTTTTATATCTTGAACTAGAGCCAAAAATAACGAAGCGATTTTCTTCAAACTTGGTTGTTAAAAGTTTAAGATTCGTTTTAAAAACGATTTAGTTAATATTTTTGAATGGCAATGCTGTAAATATTTTAGAAATAAAAAAAACTATTAGAAGAGTTTGTGCTTGGTTTTTTCATACAGTAAAAAAAAAATTTTTTGAGCCGGTACCTGGCATATAACCATTTTGTTTTTTTTTTTTCTGAATTTCTCGTAAGCGACTTAACCAATTTTAATGAAAAGAAACTGCAATATAAAATTTGTGCAATATTTTCATTACACACATTTTTTGATTTTTAGAAAAATATGAAAAAATTAATTTTTAGAAAACGGGTTGTTGAAATTTTTTTTTAAAATTTCGTTTTTAAGTGCTCATTGATATATTGTTAAAAATGGCATGCCTACTTTTGTTTAAAGTATTAAAAAATTTGTATACCTATACCTACCTAAATTATTATAACGATTTTCAATTTTTTTTTTTTCTAAAAATTTCTCATTACACT
This sequence comes from Episyrphus balteatus, assembly GCF_945859705.1. NCBI lineage: Eukaryota > Metazoa > Arthropoda > Insecta > Diptera > Syrphidae > Episyrphus > Episyrphus balteatus. Next base: position 118,894,909 of record NC_079135.1, on the reverse strand, counting down.
GGTCTGCAAGAAAATCCTTCATTAAATAAAACTATACTTTTCTAAATGATTTTTGTATGCTGATTCCGAATCTGAAGGCAGAATTGACCTAGAACGTCACGTTTTTTTTAGATATTTCCGTTAGAAAATCTCAAAAACCCATTTTTTTGCTGTTTTCGAAGATATATTTTGGCACAATGAAATCTTTTCAATTAAAATTGACACGGTTTATGAAAGAACTTATTTTTTCTTTCAAATGCAATTTCAATCTTCTCAATATCTCTTTTCTTCTCCGAGATATCTTAATTTAAGTAAGTTTAGTAGGTTTGGCATATCTTACCATTAAGAAACTGATCTCTAAAAATTAATATATCTTTCTCCCTAGAACAAAAGTATACTTTTCTAAAGGACTTAAGTGTGCTGATTTTGAATCCGAACTCAAAAAATTTCGGTCAGCTCTGGTTTTTGAGATAAAGTAGTTTTTTTGAAATTTTCTAAAAAAAAACTTGATTTTGTGATACTTTAATGCGATTATATTAAAATCATGACGAATATCTTAAAATCATCAATTCTAGGAGAAACAAATTGTAACGAAGCGTTACATATTCTCTCCACAACCCCCACCCCCGGACTATACACACCAGTCAACCCTACCGCTCGGACTATAAACTCAGTCCACTACCATCACCTTCATTACCGAAATCGAATTTTGCAACTGTATGCCCGGACTATGAAATCCAAACAACCGTACCACCCTGACTATAAGCGTACCAACCATCACCACACCATCAATAGCAACAACAACAGCATCTTATATTTAAGAATTATTATAATGTGTAATTTTGTACTAGAATTAATGTTTAGTTTTTACAATTCACATTCAGTCTAAGTAAAAATATATGTAAGTAGAGGTGAAATTTCCGAAGAAAATCGAGAATCGTCAACCTTCGAACAATAAAGAAGTAGTTCTCCCGCCGCTACTAGAGTTGAATAGCAACTTGGTTATGGTGACCGTGGTTCAATTTTAATTAATTGTTCCTATTTTCAATAAAAGTTTTTTTTAGTTTTAATAAATAACTCTTCCACCCTCGTTAGGAGGCTGTGCTTTAGGGACTTAATTACTTCCCACTCATTTTGAGCCTGGGCTTTCGCCGAGAGTTATAGGTAGCGCTCTATTCACCCTCGTTAGGAGGTGTGCTTGGAATATTCCCTATCACCTTGGGCCTGGGCTAATTCCCACTCAAGGCAGGGCTTTTCTAATCAGAGCATGTTAGGATATATTATTATGTAATAAATGAAAAAAAAAATATAATAAATAAAAAAAAATAAAAAAGAATAAATAATTGTAAATAAGAAAGTAGTTAGTTGATTAAAAGAATAAAGAACATTACTAATTGGAAAGAATTCGGTGTTTTCTCTCTAACTGAGTTTTTAAGATTGCTTTCCTCAGAACGAACCTTGGATTGCGGCGAGCTTACCTCAGCCCTTGAAAATTAAGCATCACAAAATCTGAAGCTTTACAAGGCAGTTTATCGAATATTTTATTACAAATAAGATGTTTCTAAATAGAAAAATAGTATATAAAATTACAAAACACATACAAATTTTGTTTAATGTATTTTATTTTGGTTTTCTTTACATATTTGACTTTTTAAATATAATGGGCATTGATATTTTACATTTTCCTTAATTAAAGTGCTTTTGTTCATGTAGGTAGGATTTACTAAAAAGTGAAGGATTTCGAAATGTCTGCTTTTTTTGTCAATCAGTATTTTAAAAAATGAGTAAACATGAATGTAAAAGAACATATTTGATAGGTCATATTATGAAGAATAAGTCCTCTAAATTTGAGCTCAAAGCGACAAATAGTTTTAAATTTATACAACTTCAAATGAATCTAAAAGGATGATTTTTTAGAAACTACTCACATTTTTCAAAAATCATTTTTACAAAAATGGTACCAGATAGAATTTTTCTGAAACCAGATTTAGATTCAGGAAAGTCTAATCTTTCATAATATCAAAAAATTATTTGAAGGAGAAAAAAAAAGTTAAATTTTGCAGACCATTGTTATATTGTTGTTCAAAACTTTTAAAACGGTGTTTTTTCTTAATTTTTGTATTTTATATATTTTTTCCTAATTTTTGTCTTAATTAAAAAAAACACCTCAAACGATTTTGAAATGTTTTTTTCGAAAAATGTATTGTCATTAGAAAAACAAAATTATGTCTTTGAGTTCAATATAATTTTAAGATGTTGTGTTTTTCCTCTGAAGAACGAATTTTATACATGCATAGTATGTATATTTTTTTTCTTGCTACTTTTTCGTGCATTTGATTTCTCTTCAAGAGCCTCTCGTTTATATTATTTTCCCTGTCTCCAGCCATGTCTTGGAATCTTAAGCCTCTTCTATGTTACAAACATTGAGGTACCTGTCAATTTGAAAGTAAAAATGCTCCGAGTTGATGTAGTCAAAGTTCCTTGGAGTTGGGAGTTGATTATTTAAGTACAAAAATCACCTCCAAGGATGCTTGACAAAAACACAAATGGACATTAAACCTAAGAGTTTCTAGAATATTTCGATCTCATGCAATATCGACTCTATACTTGTTGTTCTTATTACATATTAATGCGTTGACAGTTTATTTTTTCAATGATCGCAAGTGTAAAAAAATCGAAAAAAAAATATAATTAAATGAATCTTCTTATAAACAATTAAGCTGATCACTGCGGCGTATAAGTAACATTTTTTTGTCTATACAAAAATTTAAATGGTGTTATATTGGTAAAACAGAACTCCACAGGTGTTTTGAGGTAATCTAACATTGTGTAGCTTGTAGTGAATGTACAGTTATGTGTGATATACCAAATGAAAGGTAACATCATAAGGATGCTCAATAAAGTTAAATCAAATTTGTATTTGCTTTAGATCACCTGAACCTGTTGAATAATAAAACTTTATTTTACCGTTATCTCAAAATTGTGACTTAAAAATTGATTGAAATTTTGCACAGATATAGTCCTTTCTATTATCTATCTACAATATAAATTTCATTTATTTATCTGTTGAAGGTATAAAAAAACTTGGGACAAAAAAACTTGTTTTTCCCATTATTCGGTCAAAAAATATTTTGAAATACCAATTTTTTGCACATGTATGCGCACAGTCATAGATTACATGTTCTATAAGCTTGAGATTTTTTGAATGCAACAAAAAATTAAAAAAAATAAAAACTCACCCAAAAATACCTCAAAATAAGTAAGTGTTTTTCAAAAATTCATATTTCAAAACGCAGAGATTTAAAAAAAAATCCGTATCAGTTCATTAACTTTTTTTTTATTATCTTTCGAATGACGTTTTTCAAATTGTCAAAAAAAAAATTCCCCTACCTATAATCACTACTTTGTCGAAGGTCTACCTCATGGTTCATCGATTTATAAGACGTTATCACGTCAAAAAAAAAAAAAAACGAAACGAATTGAGAAATTCACTTAAAATAATAATTGTTGATAGGAATCTCTAAAGAAGAATATCCAAAACATCCTTAATCTAGTAATAGTAATCAATTCAAAAGCAGTAACACTTAATCTCAAGTGTCCAACACTGCAAATCTAAATTAGTTAAAACCCCCAAACAATTAAAACCAATTTATTCAAAGGAAAACCTCTTAAAGAAAGTTAATAGAAGTAGTAGCTTTTGGTAAATGTCGAGTGAAGTAATTAAGCCAATGATTATTATTTACAACAATACAAATTATCATCTCTTTATTCATGATGAAGATTGTATCAAATTAATGCCTAAGTGTCTCTAACTATGCATTATGATGACATAACTTTCACCCTTCTACTTCGACCTAAATAACACTTGCATAGCCTTGAGGCGCGCAAATCCTATAGTCAAGGCGGTAGAGATAGGGGTATATCGCATGAATTGCAATCGACTGGATTAACATTTATTATCATCCGCGCGACAAATTGCTTGCCATTGCCTGGCTTCTCTCAACCTCATAATGGCCTTATTAACGCCCACCATCGCCGGCCGCCACTGCCGCTGATTACATCGCGTCGGTCGTTGTCGTTCGATAGTGACGTTAATTATAATAATTTTCCTTATAATCGATTTCATCTCTGCCGTCGTCCTTGTCGCGCTCACCACCACCATATTATCTCGCTTCGTGGTGCTCATCTTCAGCCAAACTTTATAGCTACCAAACCAAGTTCACCATAATCATCGCGAGATAGGGGAGGGCGGATGGTTGGTCCTGGGCCGTGTAGCACTATATTGAGAAAGGATTTTTGGAAATTGGATCAGAATTGTAGATTCCTTCACGCGAATGATTGGAAATTGCAAATCCCCGTGTGATTGAGATATCCTTTATCAAAATCACAGGTGAGTGTGTATGAGTGTGTTATGGGGTTGGATTTGATGTGGTATATGCACAAGAATGAAAACGTTTAATGCGGAAATTAATAAATGCGCCCCCCCCCCCCCAAAACTTTCATATCGGCGTAATTTAATGTGCAGGAGTCACCGGAAGTGAAAATGGAAATGGAGGGAAATTGAGGATAAAGCCAACCTCAAGGATAGTTTCAATATTATCTTCCACTACCGCCGCACTAACATGCTGCTGCTGCATCAACCCGTTCCAAATAGTCAGCCGAAGAGCCAGCCCAGCCCTCTTGTCAAACTTTTTGGAAGACAACTTAATGTGCTGTGAAATGTCAGATGGTATATACGTTTAAAGGAATGCTCACAGCCCACAGACACGCAACAATTTTAGGTGACAGCGACATATCCTTGATTTCTATAATATGGATGTTATGTGGTGTGCCGTTAGGTATTTTAATGTTTGTATGTAGTAGAGAAGAGATGGATGTGTTGATGAGGATCATGTGATAATTTTTGTTGAGGCGTTAAGAAGACAAAATTAATGTTCAATCTTTTGAGGATGGTGGCGCTGGAAGAAGTGAAGCTGGAAACGTATAAGTATAAATTTGTTTGAACGTAAGTTACGGAAGTATTAAGGAAAGGAACATATACATAACCAAACACGAAAGACTCAAACTGATAATAATATCGTTGTTAGAATATTGAGTAATTGAAGTGAAAGTTCTGTCGTCGAAGAAATTTGTTAAAGGAAGCATAAGGAGTATTAATTATTCACATGTATGTATTACCCTGCTAGGAATTTCACTTTGAAAGGTAAAAAAGTGGATTAGTTGTCATTGTTTTAACAAGATAAAAATATAATATTCACTACTATTTGTGCATGTGTATGGGACAAACAATTACCTTAAACCTTCTTATCTTCATCAAAACTGTGTCAATAAGTTAAAAGAGCTTAAGTCAATTTTTATCATTTTTCAGTATAAGCGAATGAAATTTGTGGACATGATTATTTTGTACTTTTTTTGTGATTACTTTTAAACTGTTGCCGCTAGACTAACAATTATTTTTTTAGGATACAGGCTTGTTGTACCCTTAATTTCTATATTATGTATATTTTTTCTTCAAAACAATCGGGACGACTGTTACAATTGAAAAAATATATTACTTTGACTTAAGTATACAATTTGGCGGACATTTCAACGAACAAAACAGCTTATGTTACTTAAGCCGTTTTGAAAAATTGGTTTTGATTCAAAATGCAATTTTTTAAAATGGCTTAAGTCGACATAAGAACACAAATGGTTCACTCGACCACAAGTTTAAAATAGCTTATGTTGACCTAAGCGATGAATATATTTGAATTCAAATTGTCATAAAAGCTTATGTCATGACTTAAGGGATTATATCTATCACCGCCAGACACCTTTTTTTTGGAGGTCGTCTAGAAGATCTACTACAAAAATAACGGAATCCAATATTTTTTTAAATACATAGCGAATTATTTTAATACATTAAATTTGCTATATGGATACGTATTCTTTGTTTATATAATTAAATGCCACTTCACAAAAAATCCACAAAAAAGAAGTTTTTTTTTGCACTTACAACTAGATATAACCCCTTAAGCTGATTTAAAAAATCGTATTCTTTTAAAGATTTGGACGATTTTATTTTAACATATACATACGCTATTATGCAAATGCAGTTTTTTGTCCAAAAAGACTTAAGCTACTATGATTTTTTTTAATTTAACGGTTTATATTTTGCGTAGAGAAATAAGACCCAGACTAAAACAAAGCTGAACAAAAGGTGAACATGTTAAGCAAATAAAATCGATTTTCACTTATGTCGACATAAGCTCTTTTAACTTATTACCACAGTTATAATGCTTTTTTCAAATGTCCTTTGACGGAGACGAAGAATTCAATTAGATAATGAGACTCTTTTGGTATTTGACATTTGTTCAGGAAATTTTTAGGTGGAGAAAAATGCTTTCTCGCTGTTTGCTGAAATAATGTGATCGTCCAAAATATCCTAAGTGCAAAGGCTTTCTAGGTTCGAAATATCAATTTTGGGTTATGGGTTGCTTAGAATGGTCCCATAGAAAGGTTTGATAAACCTTCTTCAATTATTTATTTAATGAATGCCACTTATGTTAGAAAGACACAAAAGTTATCGTCTTGAAACTAACAAACCAGAAATCGTACATGCCCATTTTTTTTTTTCTTGTAATAAAGAAAGTTTTCGAGAAAATATTTCTTAAGTCTTTTCAGCCATTAAAGCAAGCACTTGATGATTGATCAAAATTCTGAACATCATTGATAAGGTTTCGTGGAAAAAAAAAACAAAAAGAAAATTTCGGCGGTCTTTTAAGATTTGTTGCAGGTTTTTAACAAAGTATGGCACGAAGGCAGCAATTTCAAATTAAAACAAGTGCTTCCTAAAAGATTACACAGGTCAACACGAAATTTGTGCTTGGGCTGTGACTATGAAATTATGATAGATATATTGATACTCATTTGGAAAATATTTTTTTTTTTTTGAAGTTATACTTCTTATGGGAGGGTGGGTATGAAAATTTACTTTTTGACAAGAATGTCAAAGGGATTATGACGCGATCACCCTGGGTAGCAGGGCTGTCGTTTCACCTTTAGAGTAGGCAGTACTTTAGTATTTAAAAATGCAGTACGCCGCAGTACGGCAAACATAAAACACACAACACGTTGCAAGTTACATGTTTCATGTGGCAAGTTGCATGTGGCAAGTTGCGTGTGGCAAGTTACATGTGGCAAGTTGCATGTGGCAAGTTGCATGTGGTAATTTCCATGTGGCAAGTTGCCAGGGTTGCAAAAAGCTCACATTTCAGCTCAGCTCACAGCTCAGCTCAAATTTGAGCTAGGTACCATAGCTTAGCTCATTTGAGCTGAGCTGAAAGTGAGCTGAGCTGAAAGTGAGCGCCCCAACTTCCAACGCCTATATCTCGGAATTTTGAAGAAAATGAAAATTTTTTGATGCCAAAAGGTAGCGGGGACTCTAACCTACATTTGGGTACAACTCTCATTCCTGTAGGTCTACGCGTTCTCAAACCGGGAGAACTTAAAAGTAAAAAAAAAATAGGCACGATTCTGAAAAAATAGACATGATGTGGTGGTTTAACATGGAAGGCGATTTTTTAAAAATCTGATAATGTGCAAAGCGTAGGCCCATGACACAAGCTATCATTTGGCATCACTCCCAAAAATTGCTCTAAAGCGGTTTAGCTTCCAGGAGCGTTTAAAGATTCGGGGATTTTTCGAAAAAAAAATGTACCCCAACTTTCAAAATCGATTTTCTCGGAATTTTGAAAAAAGTCGTTAAGCGTATACCGTACGTTCTGAACCGCACAACATGTGTAAATTTCACAGAATAAATTGAAAACTACATGGACGCAAGGAGGATGAAAGAATTAATTTATTGTTCACTTGATAAAAATGTAAAAAAAATAAGTGGGGATTAATTACTTAATAATAGAAATTAAAAATATCAAATGAAATTCATTTACATAAAACTGAATGAGAAGTATAACTTCAGTCGCGTGTACATGTGTACACACACTCTTTTTTTTTTTAATTAGCTTTTGAAGTCAGCAGAGCAATTTCCAGATTTCAAGTATATCTGTCTTTTACAATTCACTCGTGCGTTATTTTGGCAAAAACTCGAGAACGTCTTACCCGTTTTGGCTGATTTTTGTTTTGTTTTCTTCATTTTAATGCTGTATTCATATTAATATTCAGAAAAATAAAAAAAAATGAAATTTAAGAAGAAAAAAGAAAGAATTTTTGTCAAATGGGAGCTAAAGGCATTATTTGATACCTACTTTCTATTTTCAATATTTATGGTAAAAGTAATTCACTCTGATGGTATTTTTATTATACAAAAATAACTGCTTACACAAATAACTGTATCCAAACTGAAGCCCAAACTAGTTCATATTGAAATTCTTTATTTATTGAAAAGTTAAATTAATTTTTTTTTGCATAGTTTTTTTTTTTTTTTTTATTATTTTGTTGCATATACAGGATGTCTAAAAAGTAATGCATTGAACGAAATAGACTGATAGGCTAACTTAAGATCTGTCAGAATTTGGTAACTTGTTCATCCCAAATACTAACAGTTCTTGTGAAATTTCGAAAAATCCCTACTTTGCAACAGTATTTTGCTTCCTCTGCCCATAATTGATTTTTGTTTTTTACAATTCTTTCACTAAAACATTTCCTAACAATAAGAAACAATTAACTAATAAAAATATTTTTTATTTCATACGCCATTTTTCTGCAAATTAATTAACAGTTCCGAGTTTTATAAAAACTCAATTTCTTACTTTTATGTTAGAGCAACAAGACGACAGAAATTTGTATTGTGTGACTCTGTTTTATTATTTTTAAAACTTTTCCCGGTATTGCAGTTTTCAAAAAAGTATAAAAGTTTCCAAAGTTGAAGTTAGATACAAAAAATATTACAGTTTGAACTCAACAAAACAGGTTTTTCGGAGCAAAAAAACCCTTGTTTTCATCATAACTTTTTTGTTATAATCAAAGTCGAATAAAGTGCTTTGGGAAAAATGTAGAACTTTAAATTATCTAAATTTTATACCTTTATAGTTTTTTTTTACAATCCACGGTTCTTGCACTATAGCTTATATAAGACTCGAGTTAGGCTCACAGGGTATGAAAATTGTATTTTTGCTCCCAACACTACAAAAGCAAATTTTAGCAGGGGAAAGGGCGATTATTATCTATTGTTTTGGTTTGCCATAAACCCAAAAAGTGCAAATTAAACCCAAGCACAAAAAATATTTTTATTTTTGTTGACCTGTGTTATTTAGAATTTTCAGCGGAAACGCGGGAATGGTTATTCAGATTAAAGGAAAATAGTGGCAAAGGTACTACAACCATTAAAAACAATAAACCAGGCTACCTAAAAATTTCCTGACAATTATTTAAACATTTTAAGTCTTCGTTGACTGGACTTCGAGAGTTGCCCAGATAAAGAAAAAAAAAAAATATTTCACCGGAGTATAAATGGAATTACACCGCACCACCGCTGCACCACGTCCGCACAGCTTATTTATTTTTTCTTTAAAAATTCAATTTCTATTTGTACTCGCGCAAACATCTTAAAAAAACACAAATTCGACCAAAACTTAAGGACTTAGTTTTAAGAAGTGTCTACATTATTCTTTATCTTTAAATTTGCTCTTTATTTACCAAAATATAGGCGTTCTGTAGTTTGAACCGAGCATTTAATTTATTTTTAAATTTTTAACCGCAAGTGCCTAACATCCTTCAGTAATTGAAATGGAGTAATATTATTTATCTAATTTCTCTCGACCTCAAAATATCCCCAAAAATTTAAATTTCAATTTAGAAGAAGGACATTTTCAACAATAACATCAGTGTCATCGACCACAAATTGGCATCAAAACCCACATACCTATATTTATTGTTGTTGTCGTCGAATGATAACAAAACAAGCTTTCAGCCCAAATTCAGCATTATTTAACAGTTAATGGTATAAATTTGTGAAAATAACCCCAATACCTTATATTGGAAAACCCGCACCATATCCTTCATCCTTTTTACTTACCTACCACCCTCTAAAAAAGGGCATTTCATCATTTACATAAATAAAACGTATGTACTGTCCGAATAGAAAAACCCCTAAATAACAACAAAATTTAGGATCAACCGCTACCTATACCGTATAATATAGAAGAACCGCAATATCCTTCTCGGCACTAATGTGTATGCGGTACATTAAAACGATCCATTGTCATCCGGTAACCAATCTTTTCACACACTATTGTGTTTGTATATACCTCTGCCAGTATTATACTATAACACCAGTTTCAGAGGAAAAAAAAAGGATAACATGTTGGAAATTTATTCCCTAACCCCCAACTATACTTTTGGTCATATCTGGTTTGTAATAATTTGAATTGCAAATATTGGGTGTCCTTTCGGGACACAAAACTTGTGTAGATATTAATGTTTTGCTCTAGAGCATTCTGTTTAACATCTCATTTTATTTTATATAATAACATACACAACTTTGTAGACAGACTAGAGAATTTTAGAGTTTGTCTCTAGAAGGACACCCGGTACATATTTGCAGGATCATAGCCTTTTTTTTTGTATTTATATTATCCTTTTGTTTTGAGGTAGTCTGTAATTTAAATTTATTACGTGTCAGTTTTGAAATTTAAAAGAAAAAAAACTCCCAAAACTTAAAATTGATACACTTTTTCGAGGTTAATTGATTCCTTACAAAACAAGACAAAAAAAAAGGATGCATGGTATAATTATGGTCTTTTTAAATTGTCTTTTTCTGCGAGAAACTACACACAGAAAAAAAGTAAAAATAAATTATATACAACTCAAAAAAATACCCATCAACTCTTTGAAGCAATTTTTGTCCAACTATATTATATACGAGCAAAAGAGCATTGTACCACTATAAAGTTGCAAGGATAACACGACCCGGGGGTGCAATTAAAATTGAACATCACGCGAATGCTTGGTTTGTGTAGCGGTAGGTTTGTTGTGTTTTTTTTTGTTTTTTGTTTTGTGTCGCAGGACATATGGCCCATTAATTTTAACCCAACACCATACCAACACCACCACCAACATCATCACCGCACATCTACCATAACCACTATATCCAATAACAGCAAATATATTTATATGGGACCACCACACAACACAGTAACATTCAGAGCCAAAAGCATAACGACATGCGACAGCGACAGCGACACGAACCCCTTTACAGCATCCAAAACAACACAATGTAACGAATTAATGAAGGCCACACGGTTTTGTTTACTGTCCAATGAGATAAAAGGTGGGAAAATGGGTGGGAGAGGGGACATGGGGCCAGGAAAAGACTGAAGGAAAAAAAACAGAAAAAAGTGAAAGTATATATGTACTACCACACGAACAAGGACAAAGGATGTGCATTATTTAAGAACTAAATTAATGATAGGTAAAAAATACAAAAAAAATTAAGATAGCGTCGGGGGTCAATAAAAATATTTACTTAATCGGATTTTGGACTTTCAAAGGCATTCTTTTGTTTTCAATGTTAATGGGAAGGTAATGGTTGACATAACTATTTTTTTCACTTTTTTTTTCAGTGATATAATAAAGCTTTCAACTTTCCAGTTGATAAATTCATAATAGTCCAGTGCATTTATAATTTGACCCAGCAGTTTGTACCACGATAGAGCATTGGCTGAATATCATTACCCTGATTTTTTGTACTCGCGAAATTCACCTTTCGGCCGCCATCTTGGATTTTAGTTTTTGTTGAATATCTCGATTTCTATTTATCCTACATAAAAGTTGTATGAACAAAAAACGTAGGCAATTAAATTATGCGTCTTTTATGTTAAGAACACTTTTTCGATATTCTGAATATAAAAAAAAGTTAAAAGCCAAAAAAGTAAAAAAAAAAAACGGAAAAAATGACAATTTTAAAGTTTTGAGCACTTTTTGTCAAAATTATGAAAAGACTTTCCGGCATAAGATTATTCAATTCACCTTAAAATTCTCTACAACTCTGCCATACAACTTTTTTTTTCTATCGCTGTAAATACAAAAGTTATTAATACTTTTTTTTTGTTAAAAATGCTCTTTTTTGTTTGTGTTTTTTGTCTTTACTTTTTTCTTATTTTTTTTTTTTTTTTTTTAAGCAATACGTGAATTTTAAATGATTAGTAGGTATTTTATAGCTTTATGTTACAGAAGAAAATTCAGGACCTGCAATTTTTTTATATTTAAGTCTCTTCATTTAGTAAAAAAGGGGTATTTTTTAAACCTTTCGGACCCAGCGTTACTCTCATGTAACATTTTTTTAAAAATTCGTAAAAATATATTAAATTAAACAATTTTTTAGGTTACGATGGCTTTACTGAAAGATAATAATGCCTAGTTACTGGATTATTACAAAAAGTTAGTCAAATATCATACCTTTAATTTTTTTTTATCGAGAAAGGGACTAAAATTCACATTTTTTTTTTTTTTCAAAAAATTTTTTTTTTTATATATGGTCATAATTTTGAAAAAAATATATAAAAAATGTTAATGCAGAAAGTGTTTTGTTTTTTTGCTTAGAATAGGGTTGCCAGGCGTCCGGGTTTTCCCGGACATGTACTCTTTTTTGGCTGTGTGGGGGACGTCCGGGATAGTTTCTATTAATTGTCCGGGATTGTACTCTTATCTAGCCTTTAAGTATCTCACTACTTGTATGCTACTCCTAATTCATTTAGCCCTAATTTTTCAATCGTCAGTTAGACTATCATAAGAATAAATGTCAATATAAAAAAAACTTGTATTCCTAGGAATAAGCTCTGAGGTTTATCTGACTATTGAAAAATTGGCCCTTATTATTCAAAAAACGAATCGAGTTCATTAAAAGCGAGGCGTTTTTATTTTGGTTTATTATCTGCTCAATTCTGTTTTGTATTCTGTTCCAATATAATCAAAACTCAAAAAATATAGAATATGGCAAAATTTTAAACGATTAAGGAAAATCTAAAGCCACTTGAGGTATAACTACAACGGCCACTTTTTGCAAAAAGTCAAAAAGTGAAAATTTTCAAACTCATTTTGTGACAGTTTTTCCAACCACAAAATTAAAAATAATGATGCAGAAAGCTTATTTTTTACTTTTGTACATTTCTCACTTTTTCACTTTTTAGTTTATTGTAGTTATGGCTTTAAGTAAGTTGCTAAGTCAAAAAGACCATTTCTTTACTTAGTAACTTACTAAAAATTTTATTTGCATTTAACTAAATCGTTTAAAATTTTGCGCAATTGGTTTTCAATGGAATTTTAAAAAAAATTTTAACTGGAATTGCATTGCAACTTTTGTAGTATTATAGCTCAAATGTTTATTATAATACTATACCGAGAAGGCCAAACTTTGTCTCAGAGTTTTTTTTTTTTTTTTTTTTTTTTTGAAAAAATAAGAAAAAATGCTACGGGAACAAGGGTTAAAAATGTGATTTTTAGTTAAAAGGATTGTTCGGTTATTTTTTTTTTAAATTATGCATTTTTTTTTGTCCTAGTTTTGTACTTTTTTTTTTGTCCTTATTTGTCCGGGAAAGTCCGGGATTTTGCATCTCGATTACTAGTTTCGTCCAAATATATCTGGCAACCCTAGCTTAGAAGAAGTAGCATACATTATAGTTTCATAAAAAGTGATTATCCCAGTTCTCCGACTTTTTTTGGTGGTCATAGGCAGTGCATGTTGCTTACATGTAACATGGGAAAAACACATTAGTTTTGCTATTGTAATGTTTTGTTCCGGGTTCACAATAAAACTTATTTAATTTCCACTTATATTTCCGTTCAAATAAGAACACACTTTATTTTAACTCAATTTACTTTTATTATTCACTCAAACAAACACACTTTTAAATACCTTTATTTACTACTAACAATTCGCAACACTTTATTTCACTTTGTACTGTACTCTTTCACTTTCAAGATTAAACTGTGTCCGGTCGGTGTCTACGCTGCCCTTTTATACCGGAATTTCGAGATTCGAGAATGTCTTCGAAGGTTCTCGTCTTTGCTTCTCGAAACTTCCTTTCCAGGAGGGGGCGCTTCATACTTGCAGTCTAGTGGGATAATTTGGGATGTGTTCAGAGGGCAGGTAGTTTCTTAATTATTAAAGGTGAGTTCACATTTCTACCTTTGGTGTAGTAGGTAGTGTGTTCAGACATTTATCTTAAACAGAAGTTCTGAAATTCGTTACACTATTTATTATTTTGGAAAATAACTTTTTGCTATTCATATTTCTTAGTTGTCACTTTCTATCGGTTCAACTGCATAATCAAAAACGGATGGGCAGATTTTCTTAAAATTTGGAACAAATAATAATTATGAAATTTTAATAGTTGTTTCTTTTTACATCTCGCTTAGAACAAAACTTTTTAAAAAATTGCAATTTTCTCGGCCTTAAAAATTGTGATTAAACTTTGCATACGTAATATTCAAAGCAATGGCAACAATGCAACAACTGCATTTTTAGTTTTTCTCGAAAAAAGTCAAATAACAAACAAAAATGTTGAACAAAATTGGGTTGGGGTCAAAATTCTGCCAGGGTAAAAATTCTTTAGTCAAAATTCTGCTTTTAAAATTTTGCTTTTTAAAATTTGGTTTTTCAAAATTCTACTTTTCAAAATTTTGTTTTGCAAAATTCTGCTAAAAAAAAAAAAGAATTTTGAAAAGTAGAATTTTGAAAGATAGAATAGAAAAAAAAGCAGAATTTTGAAAAACAGAATTTTCTTGAAAAAAAACCAGAACTTTGTAAATCAGAATCTTGAAGTCAGAATTTTGACCCGCTCCCAACAAAATTTTATAACTCTCCGCTCCGAATATCAGAATTACATTTCAAACTAAGAAAAATACATGAAATTGTTAAAAAAATGATCAAGAAATGTATAATGTTTTGATACATTTCTCAAAAATAGAACAACTTACAGTAACCGTGAAGATTTATCAGATTGAAAAAAGTTACACATACACCACAGTGACTCATTAAATTTAACCGAAATAATAATAAAAACAAAAACCAAAATCCTCACTGACTAATTAAAAAAAAAAAAAAAATACCTGACAATGTTGACTATTCTGTGAATTTTGAAACTTTTAATTTACTTAAACAAAAACATTGCAAAAATTTCGACGAAAGAAAAATTAATCCTTTGATGGCTTTGAGAAAAGAATAAAATACAAACTTTATGGTTCAATGTCTCGATTCTCGATTTTGTGTAAATGAAGATTTGACTTTACTGTAACTCATATCTGCTGGAAATTTAAGAATTTAAATAATTTTTTTCAGCAAAATATAGAAATAAGAAATCATGGTCGAGGTCGTAATATTTCACTAACAAGCCAACTTGAAATCATATTTAAAATTAAAAAATAAAAAAAAAATAGAAAAATAATCATAATCTTCATTTTCTTCATGATTATACTTACAATTTGGTAAATTCAACAAAATTTTATGATTTTGAATTTTAAATTAAAAATTGAATAAATTCTTTTCTCTCACCACATTTTTATTTATAAATATAACATTTTTTTTTTTTTTTATTTTATGAGAAAAAAAAATGTTATAAATTGAATGAAGTAACATTTTAGCTTTGCATCAAGACACGACTCGCTTATGTACGAATGAAGGAAGAAGGAAGTAGGTATATGTACCAATAACACAAAGAAGTAGATAAAGCACATCAAAAAGAGCGCAATGGTATAAAATTGCTTCTTAGAAATTTGTGATATTTAAATTCTTCGTCTGTGTCTGTCTGTGGAAAATTTCATTTTCAGTTTTATTTTGCTTGCATTTTTCACTCAACATTTGTCTGCGAATTGGATTCAGAAGGATGAATGGATAGATGGATGGATAGGATATCCTTGAATGTAATGGCAAGTATCAAGTGTCTGCAATTTGCCCACTTTCTCACACACACACACTTAGACATAAAAAGCATCTAACTGAGTTCAGCAGAGCTAAAGCCCCTCTATGCATGTTGTTATAACTTACGAGCCAGTTTAAGGTGAATACTATTTGAATTGCAAACAACTTTTGATAAAGGAACAAGAGTACGGTGTAGATGGCGCTGCTGCTGCTACTTGGTGAATATAATACAACAGGATATATATATTTCATCCTTGATCCCACTCTGCTTCTATATGATTGCCACCGTTTTAAACACAATAATAACTTAATCCTAGATGCTCGTCCTGTCTAACGTTTCATTCGTCTTCTGTTGAAAGGGATTTATTTATTTGAATTTTATTCAAAGTAGCCGGCCATCATAGTCATCATTTTCACAGAAGAAGTGAAACAAGATGGAAAGGAGAGATCCTGTGCGTTTTCTGTGCCAAAGAGCTGCTTCAAGTTGGACATGGACAGGCTATGTTTCGTTAGAGTTCGCATCATGATGAATCGTCTTAACAATTTGCTAGTGAATGGATTTGAAGAAAAGATGTCTATCAGTTTTATTTTTCTTTTATTTAACATAATACTCGTAATAATATATATTTTATATTCAGTTTTGATGGGCATGGAAAATTGTATGTCAAGTTAAAGAAGGAGAGAAAGTATACCAGAATAACTGAAAGGAATTAAGTGAAAAGCCAAATGTAAAAATTGTATTTCTATTCCAAATTGTTTTTTTGTTTTTTTTTTTTTTTTTTAAGAAGTGTAGAAGGAGTGAAAAGGGCAAGTTTTAACTGAGTTTAGAATGATTGCTCTATACAAATAGTAATCGAGAATAAAGCAATATATAGATGATGGTTTTCGTTTCAGTAAAGAGTCCAGTTCAAAACAAGTCAAAATCTTCGGGTAGTTGCTTATAAATTAAAGGATTTATTTTCTTAAAGTAAATTAACAAATGATATTAATAGTTTAAGATTTAGGACTTAGTAAGAACAAAAACTGGTTTGCTTTCAAGTAGTTTAATTTTACATCTATAAGGCTTTACAAATACTATTCTTGCTTCTGTAAAGCTTTATTGAAACAAAATTGTTTATCGTGATTCTGAATAAAAATATATTTGTAGCCAAAATTTGAAAACTACAATTATTATTTCTTTTATAAATTAATATTAAATTATATTAAGTCATACTTTAATTAAAAATGTTTAATGCAGTTATTGATTTTTAACCAATCTTCAGATATCGTTATAAAACAAGCAAAGAACCCCGCACATTTTGTATGGGAAGTGGCCCTAGGTGAAATTGTCTGAAATTTTAGCATGTTATTCTCTTGAAGCCCTTGATCAGTCGATTTGGACAGAAAGTCGAAAAATGGACAGTTTTTAAAATAACGGGTTTTTCCGATGACTGTCTCAAACCTTTTAAAAGGGATAGTAACTCTCTATATTGTGTTTTGCGCTGTTCTTTAATGGAATCTATAGGTTTTAAGGGTCGCTGAAACCGAATCCGAAGTCCATTTTGCCCCATCACGTCAGGTTTACAAAATAACCTCAAATAATATTACAACCTCAAATGTTTTTTATATGTTTTTTGGGTCGCTGAAACTAGAATCGAAGTCTTTTTTGCCCTATCACGACAGGTTTTCAAGATAACCTCAAAAAAGATGTTCGTTTCTTTTTTGCCCTATACCTGACGTGATAATGCAAAATAGACTTCGAATCTGGTTTTAGCGTCCCGATAAACATATATTCAGCCTTCCGCACTCCCAGTTCACACAAAAAATTTGTTTGGGGCTGTGACATTTTTTGAGGTTATCTTGAAAACCTGACGTGATGGGGCAAAATGGACTTTGGATTCGGTTTCAGCGACCCTATTGTTGTTGTTATTGTAGTTCTGGTTATTTTTTGTTCTGAAAAACCCTGTTTTGATGAATTCAAATTGTAATATTTTGCGATTTCACTGCAACTTGGGAAACTTTTATACTTTTTTGAGAACTACAATAACAGGGAAACTTTTTAAAATAATAAACCATTCTCACACCGTACAAATTTTTTTTTGCGGTGTTGCTCTCAAATAAAAGTTAGTAGAGATGAGTAAAAAATCTCGACTTGTGATTTTTAACCTGTGATTGACAAATCACAATAAACGTGAAGTAGTTTGACTGGAACTCACGCATTTGCATTCCAATATTTTTTAACCTGTGATTTTTTCCAAAACAACTTTTGCAATAATTCTTTTGTAAACGTGAATTGTTTTGACCGGGATTCACGCAAATGTTAAGGATTTTTTTTAAACCCGTGATTTTGTTCAAAATAACTTTTGCACCAATTCTTATGGAAACGTAAATTTAAAGCTAAGTTCACGAAAATGCATTGAAAATGCAACAGTTCCTGTGTAATAGTTACTTGTTTTAAATTCTTCTACGTTGTAAAATTTCTGATTTAACTAGGTATAATTGAGATTTTGTCTTTACTTTTGTGCTATAATGTTGTTTCCTTTAACTTCATATGCCAGAAAAGTATTCATTACGAACAAATAATTGCAAATCATTACAGGTAAAAAGCACTAAGTCATGGCTTTTTCTACTTTTGTTCACATAATTATCATTTTTGTTATTCAAAAACCAAAAAAGTTTTTGGAAACTAATGTCAAAATGTTGAGTTTGTGTTTAAAGTGATTATCTGACAAATAACAGTTAACATTGAATTTTCACAAGAGAAATAATCTTAAAAATCGATTTACTCAAAACTATGTTTTTTGACTTAGTGCATTTTGGGACACCCTGTAGAAAAAAAAGTGAAACAAAACGGCAACATTGATAATCTCATCATTAAATATCCAGAATAATGTTATTTTAGTAGAATAGTCCGGGCGGCCACTGCAGAAACGCTCAACTCATCGAGCTAAAGAAAATTTCAAATGGGAAGTGAAAGAGGGCTATTAGTAGTTACGAAAACCACAGGTCTTCCCGTTCGCATCCTGGCACGATTGGCGTGGTAAAGTGCATCGTGCATCTCATAGAGTTAAAAGACAATATTGGTGTCAAATTAAAGGTGCTATTGTCAGCTATCAAAATTCAGAGGTCTTCCGGGCGAAAGTCTGGCAGTTTTGTCATGCAGCCCGTTTTAAGGTTAGAAGCGATAAAAGTGATTTTTTTATTAAAGTCTTGTTTTTTGGTATTTTGGTGGATGAGTTAAGGAGTTTTTTCACTATAAAATAAAAATAAGAGTTATTAGCATTTAAATATAAAACGATGTTTTGGAAAAAGCTTGATAGTTTATTAACAATGACCCAAAGTATATGCAAAACTACGAATAATTCACGAAAAAGTCTCAAATAATACGCTGCGCCCCTTACAGCTTACCGAATTAAAAGGCGACTTTAATTTCAAATTAAAGCTAATAATGTCTTTTTTTGAAAATCAGAGGTCTTCCAAGCCACATCTTGACATTTCACCCCCCAGCCTGCTTGAACGTTTTAAGTGAAAAACGCTCCTAACCTTAAAACAAGCTGCGTGACCTAACTTCCAATTTTTGGCTTGGAAGACCTCTGGTTTTCAAAAAAAGACATTATTAGCTTTAATTTAAAATTAAAGTCGCCTTTTAATTCGGTAAGCTGTAAGGGGCGCAGCGTATTATTTGAGACTTTTTCGTGAATTATTCGTAGTTTTGCATATACTTTGGGTCATTGTTAATAAACTATCAAGCTTTTTCCAAAACATCGTTTTATATTTAAATGCTAATAACTCTTATTTTTATTTTATATTGAAAAAACTCCTTAACTCATCCACCAAAATACCAAAAAACAAGACTTTATTAAAAAACTCACTTGGATCGCTTCTAACCTTAAAACGGGCTGCATGACAAAACTGCCAGACTTTCGCCCGGAAGACCTCTGAATTTTGATAGCTGACAATAGCACCTTTAATTTGACACCAATATTGTCTTTTAACTCTATGAGATGCACGATGCACTTTACCACGCCAATCGTGCCAGGATGCGAAAGGGAAGACCTGTGGTTTTCGTAACCACTAATAGCCCTCTTTCACTTCCCATTTGAAATTTTCTTTAGCTCGATGAGTTGAGCGTTTCTGCAGTGGCCGCCCGCTCTAGAAGGTTAAAATTAAAAAAAAAATACAAATTTCAATTTTTTTTTTTTAATTTAATTTTTTGTAGTTAAACTGATTTTTTTTAATTTTGATTTTTTCCGCTCATATCATTCTATTAACATTCTATTAAACATTAATCGTATATGCTGAACATGATGGCGTACTTTGATTTTCTATTTTCGCTCTGTTAAGGAAAATTTTGGTCTCTAAGTTTTCTGTCACAGGCCAGAAATCGACGCTTAGTCCCATCATATTTTTTGTTTTTATAATGTTTTAGATATTCCATCAACAAAACCAGTATACGTGTCTTGTACAAAAAAAGGAGCTCTTCATTAAGACATTTTTCGACTTACATATTGCTGCACCAAAATTCTAATTTTAATACATTTTGGCAGTTCCGTACGTATCTCTGTGTGTATTTTAAGATGTGTACTTAATTTAAAAACTCCTAAAAATGTGCTCCGTTTTTTTCTCAAGGCAGGTAGATTCATTGTAGTCTGTATAGAGATGCCATTTTATGAAATTTTTTTGTAGTTAAACTGAAATTCTTCTCAAAAAAAAAATCTTAACACGTTTCCACTCAATTAAGAAATCCTAAAAACGCAAGTTTTTCCTAGAGTCTCCAAACCACTCAGGTCCGTCAAGCTGGGTACGCCACAACCGAAAATCCAAAATCTGAGTATGCAGGAATTTGTTGCTAATTTGTTGCTAATTTGTTACCCCAATCCCGAATTTGTTGCTCCTGCCCTTACCCCTTAAATCTGTGGCGTGCCCAGCTTGACGTCAAGCTGGGTACGCCACAAATTAAAATTCAAAATTTCAAAAATGTAAGTATGCAGGAATTTGTTGCTAATTTGTTGCTAATTTGTTACCCTAATTTCGAATTTGTTGCTCCACGTTTTGCCCTTCAAATGCACATTAACAGATTATGCAAAAAAGCTAAATCGCCCAAAAATTATCGCACAGACAAAAAAGTGGTATCAATAGAAAGAGGTCCTTGAAACCTTTTCAAAAAGGTCCATATCAAGTTTTTATTCCAATCCCTTCATGTCCAAAATTCCTTGTGGAGCTTGAATGCATTTGTGGAACATATGTGGATGAAACGAAAAAACGCAAAAACACGTAATACTCAAAATTTCAAAAAAATAAGTATGCAGTAATTTGTTGCTAATTTGTTGCTAATTTGTTACCCCAATCCCGAATTTGTTGCTCCCCCCCCTTACCCCTTAAATCTGTGGCGTACCCAGCTTGACGTCAAGCTGGGTACGCCACAACGCAAATTTGAAAATCTGAGTATGCAGGAATTTGTTGCTAATTTGTTGCTAATTTGTTACCCCAATCTTGAATTTGTTGCTCCACGATTTGACCTTCAAATCGACTGCAACAGATGCAATTTTGTGGAGACTTTTTATCTATACGCTTTTACAAAAAACTAAAAACGCCAAATTATAAACAGAATTTGTTGCTCTGCAAAAAGCTATTTTTAAATTTTCTATCATTACCCAATCCCATCTTACAGGAGGAAAACTAATTTTTCGATGACGTCATCCAACAACGCAAAAAATCGTAATACTCAAAATTTCAAAAAAATAAGTATGCAGTAATTTGTTGCTAGTTTGTTGCTAATTTGTTACCCCAATCCCGAATTTGTTGCTCCCCCCCTTACCCCTTAAATCTGTGGCGTACCCAGCTTGACGTCAAGCTGGGTACGCCACAACGCAAATTTGAAAATCTGAGTATGCAGGAATTTGTTGCTAATTTGTTGCTAATTTGTTACCCCAATCTTGAATTTGTTGCTCCACGATTTGACCTTCAAATCGACTGCAACAGATGCAATTTTGTGGAGACTTTTTATCTATACGCTTTTACAAAAAACTAAAAACGCCAAATTATAAACAGAATTTGTTGCTCTGCAAAAAGCTATTTTTAAATTTTCTATCATTACCCAATCCCATCTTACAGGAGGAAAACTAATTTTTCGATGACGTCATCCAACAACGCAAAAAATCGTAATACTCAAAATTTCAAAAAAATAAGTATGCAGTAATTTGTTGCTAGTTTGTTGCTAATTTGTTACCCCAATCCCGAATTTGTTGCTCCCCCCCTTACCCCTTAAATCTGTGGCGTACCCAGCTTGACGTCAAGCTGGGTACGCCACAACGCAAATTTGAAAATCTAAGTATGCAGGAATTTGTTGCTAATTTGTTGCTAATTTGTTACCCCAATCTTGAATTTGTTGCTCCACGATTTGACCTTCAAATCGACTGCAACAGATGCAATTTTATGGAGACTTTTTATCTATACGCTTTTTCAAAAAACTAAAAATGCCAAATTATAGACAGAATTTGTTGCTCTGCAAAAAGTTATTTTTAAATTTTCTATCACCACCCAATCGCATCTTACAGGAGATAAACTAATTTTTCGATGACGTCATCCATCAAGCTAGGTACGATAAAACACAAATTTTAAAATCTAAGTACGCAGGAGTCTTAAGCTATTTTGTTGCTAATTTGTTACCCCAATCTTGAATTTGTTGCTCCACGATTTGACCTTTAAATTGGCTGAAACAGATGCATGATTTTGAAACTTTATGATACAAAGTTAACAATGTTTAGATTTAATACTCTTTGCACACGGGTCGTTTGAACGCGACACTACTCGAAGTGTCTTGCACTCCATATGTTTTGATGCAGAAATGTTCCTTGGGGTCTAAATAGTAAGAAAAAAGCTTTTTTAAAATTTTCTATCGAGCTATTCGTTTTTTATGAGCTTAATAAGTTATGAAAAAACGTACTTTTACGTACTTTTTCACACGTTTTTGTTAATAACTCTGTTAATAATAATGGTAGAAACTCAAATAATGGCTCTATTTTTAGAAAAAATATCCCTCTTTTTAACGGCATTTCAATCAAATTAGTGGCATTTTTAGATCTTCAGATATTCGAATCTAAGTCCGTTCATTTTTTCTGCCTAATTCGATTTCTCTAATCAAAAAGTTTTTTTTTATAAAAGTCAGGGTATACTTTTCTAATGGTTTTTCGTATGCTGAACTCGAATCCAAAGTCAAAAAAATTCCATCACATCAAGTTTTTGAGATATTACCGTTAGAATATCCAAAATACCCTTTTTTAACAGTTTTTGAGGTTATGTCATCTTGCGTGATAATTTTTTATAATTACATTTGTAGCGGTTTCTTAAAGAACTAAGTTTCTTCTTTTAAAATCCGTTTAAATCATTTAGATATCGCTTTTCTTCTCCGAGAAATCCTAAAATCAATTCAACATGTTTGGTGAATATTCTCTATGAAAAAAAAATCATATGTTCGTTTGGGTTTCATGGCAAATCGCAAAAAATTTTTGCATTCCTTTAAGTTTTTTGGTTAGTCAAAAATTTTCTTACCCATAAACTTACCAAAAAACTTAAAGGAATGCAAAAATTTTTTGCGATTTGCCATGAAACCCAAACGAACATATGATTTTTTTTTCATAGAGAATATTCACCAAACATGTTGAATTGATTTTAGGATTTCTCGGAGAAGAAAAGCGATATCTAAATGATTTAAACGGATTTTAAAAGAAGAAACTTAGTTCTTTAAGAAACCGCTACAAATGTAATTATAAAAAATTATCACGCAAGATGACATAACCTCAAAAACTGTTAAAAAAGGGTATTTTGGATATTCTAACGGTAATATCTCAAAAACTTGATGTGATGGAATTTTTTTGACTTTGGATTCGAGTTCAGCATACGAAAAACCATTAGAAAAGTATACCCTGACTTTTATAAAAAAAAACTTTTTGATTAGAGAAATCGAATTAGGCAGAAAAAATGAACGGACTTAGATTCGAATATCTGAAGATCTAAAAATGCCACTAATTTGATTGAAATGCCGTTAAAAAGAGGGATATTTTTTCTAAAAATAGAGCCATTATTTGAGTTTCTACCATTATTATTAACAGAGTTATTAACAAAAACGTGTGAAAAAGTACGTAAAAGTACGTTTTTTCATAACTTATTAAGCTCATAAAAAACGAATAGCTCGATAGAAAATTTTAAAAAAGCTTTTTTCTTACTATTTAGACCCCAAGGAACATTTCTGCATCAAAACATATGGAGTGCAAGACACTTCGAGTAGTGTCGCGTTCAAACGACCCGTGTGCAAAGAGTATTAAATCTAAACATTGTTAACTTTGTATCATAAAGTTTCAAAATCATGCATCTGTTTCAGCCAATTTAAAGGTCAAATCGTGGAGCAACAAATTCAAGATTGGGGTAACAAATTAGCAACAAAATAGCTTAAGACTCCTGCGTACTTAGATTTTAAAATTTGTGTTTTATCGTACCTAGCTTGATGGATGACGTCATCGAAAAATTAGTTTATCTCCTGTAAGATGCGATTGGGTGGTGATAGAAAATTTAAAAATAACTTTTTGCAGAGCAACAAATTCTGTCTATAATTTGGCATTTTTAGTTTTTTGAAAAAGCGTATAGATAAAAAGTCTCCATAAAATTGCATCTGTTGCAGTCGATTTGAAGGTCAAATCGTGGAGCAACAAATTCAAGATTGGGGTAACAAATTAGCAACAAATTAGCAACAAATTCCTGCATACTTAGATTTTCAAATTTGCGTTGTGGCGTACCCAGCTTGACGTCAAGCTGGGTACGCCACAGATTTAAGGGGTAAGGGGGGGAGCAACAAATTCGGGATTGGGGTAACAAATTAGCAACAAACTAGCAACAAATTACTGCATACTTATTTTTTTGAAATTTTGAGTATTACGATTTTTTGCGTTGTTGGATGACGTCATCGAAAAATTAGTTTTCCTCCTGTAAGATGGGATTGGGTAATGATAGAAAATTTAAAAATAGCTTTTTGCAGAGCAACAAATTCTGTTTATAATTTGGCGTTTTTAGTTTTTTGTAAAAGCGTATAGATAAAAAGTCTCCACAAAATTGCATCTGTTGCAGTCGATTTGAAGGTCAAATCGTGGAGCAACAAATTCAAGATTGGGGTAACAAATTAGCAACAAATTAGCAACAAATTCCTGCATACTCAGATTTTCAAATTTGCGTTGTGGCGTACCCAGCTTGACGTCAAGCTGGGTACGCCACAGATTTAAGGGGTAAGGGGGGGAGCAACAAATTCGGGATTGGGGTAACAAATTAGCAACAAATTAGCAACAAATTACTGCATACTTATTTTTTTGAAATTTTGAGTATTACGTGTTTTTGCGTTTTTTCGTTTCATCCACATATGTTCCACAAATGCATTCAAGCTCCACAAGGAATTTTGGACATGAAGGGATTGGAATAAAAACTTGATATGGACCTTTTTGAAAAGGTTTCAAGGACCTCTTTCTATTGATACCACTTTTTTGTCTGTGCGATAATTTTTGGGCGATTTAGCTTTTTTGCATAATCTGTTAATGTGCATTTGAAGGGCAAAACGTGGAGCAACAAATTCGAAATTAGGGTAACAAATTAGCAACAAATTAGCAACAAATTCCTGCATACTTACATTTTTGAAATTTTGAATTTTAATTTGTGGCGTACCCAGCTTGACGTCAAGCTGGGCACGCCACAGATTTAAGGGGTAAGGGCAGGAGCAACAAATTCGGGATTGGGGTAACAAATTAGCAACAAATTAGCAACAAATTATTGCATACTCAGATTTTGGATTTTCGGTTGTGGCGTACCCAGCTTGACGGACCACTCTAAAACGGTAAACCACTCTAAAACGGTAAAACGATATAATACTCGTATCAAAAGACGATATTTATATTAAATTTTATTTAAAAACAGAATATTTCTTTAAATTTTTTTCCAAACTTCATCTTCTGTTAAACTTTTATTTCATCTAGAGTAAATTTTAAAAGATTGGATTTAAATGAAATAAGAAACAAAAGAATTCTTATGAAACATAATTAAATATCCTGTTTTTGACAGTTGCTAATTAGCAAATGATTTAATCCTATCATTTCTATCCCTATCATAAAATTCTTCAAATTGATAGTTTTCAATTCTGCCTCAAAGCATTAAAATTTTTTGTTTTTAAAAAAAATATAACTATATTACATTATTTTGCTTAAAGGAATTATTATGTAGTGATATGGAATTTTCCTTTCAATGTTCTTTTTTCTATTTTTTTTTTTTTCGTTTTGTCGTTAATCCATTCTACGAATCTATGTTACTCTGGTTAGAGATATCCTGTCAAATCTCTGCGGTTCGAGTGCAGCATACTTGAACATCCTGGATGATGGTCATGGCTGAGTTG
This sequence comes from Episyrphus balteatus, assembly GCF_945859705.1. NCBI lineage: Eukaryota > Metazoa > Arthropoda > Insecta > Diptera > Syrphidae > Episyrphus > Episyrphus balteatus. Next base: position 118,868,669 of record NC_079135.1, on the reverse strand, counting down.
AGTACATATCCTTGTCCATGTCCATGGAGTATCTTGTTCGTCGATCTTCAATGTGCAGAGAAATGTTATTTTTTTTTTTTTTTCATTTCTTTTAATGTTGCCTTCGTGTTGGCTTTTCCTTCCCACATGGAACATACATATTGTTGTTACCAAAGCGACCTACCTTATCTCGATTTATCCCCCAATGTTGTAGTTTTATCCGGTAGTACTATTATACTCTTCAACCAAAAAGCAAGATTCTTATTCTTATTTCATTGTTATTTTTTTCTCGTGTCCTTGTTTTCAATGGAAACATGATTTTTCCTAAAGGCATTGTTGTAAGGAGAATTTCACCAGAATATCTTCTGCACATTTTGTTCATTTGATATTAAAATAGGATCAAGATGGGTCAGCATTTAGGGTGACCTGAACTAAGTGTTTTTGTAAATCTTCATAAATTATTCTGGTGAAATTCTCCTAAAAGCTTTGTTTTTATTCCTTTTTCTTAAAAAAAAAAAAAAAATACAAAATGCACCGCATCCGCTCTCACGTGCATTTTCCCATTTTCCCTTTATAGCTAGTTCTTTTCCAAATCGGCTTTAACTGTTGATTGGACACGTTATATACAGGTCAGCTTAAAGTAGCTTACCAGTTGAAATTGAGTTTTCTCCCGTTGTCCTTGTCGTTGCCACTGAATTGAATTCATCAAACCAAATCAAATCGTTCGGAATGTGCACTATGGTATAACACATACTCGTACAAATAATATATACCAGGAACTAACGCTTATATAAAACAGTGTGAGCCATGGCTTAAGTTATTGCATCACTTTTCTTGCATTTCTGCAGCATCAGCCCTTAAGTTGTAACCGATTGCACTTAAGGACCATTGGGGATTTGGTTTCTCTTCTGAAAGTCGCTTAAAGTTCCCCCCTCTCTGTCTCTCACTTGTATGTGTCATTGAAAAAACACAAAAGAAGTGATGATGACATTTTGTCGCAAACGGTAAAAATCACAAAAGAAAACTAAGAAGAAGAACAAAAAAGAAAAAAATTTGCTGATTTGGTCAAAAATAAAATCCCCACTAAACAGACTGAACTCTCTCGATGGAGTAGAAAATTACAACTTCCGCATCCTGCTGTTACCATTTTAACAATTTCTTGGGTGTCAACCAGAAAGAAGGAAAAATTCCTTAACAACATTCTTGAACTCTGATTGATGTACAAAAGCTAATACAATGGTCATACATACACCATAGTTTGAGTCTTGACTAGGTTTAGTATGTGGTGTGTGATGGAGTTTTTTTGAAATGAACGTTTATATAGTTCACTTTGAAGGACAAATCCTTTTTGCCAGGAAAAAGATTGGTGGTTTAAGTGACGATGATATCCCAGGAAGTAGCTTTTGAAATTAGTATGCTGTTTTAGCATGGGTGTCATGTGCACATTCAATGTACCTATTCGAAAAGAGATTTGGAAAGATTGAAGTCTAAATTATCATGTTTCCTTTTCAGTGACAAAGTTGGAAAATATTTTTTTCATAAAAGCTACGAGTATTTTTATTAAAATTTCTTTCGAAATTAAAACTTTACCTCTTGGAATATATAAAATAAAAACCTTATGCTATATGAAAAGGTGATGAAAATGACTTCAAATGCAACTATACCACATTAGAGAAATCCAATTTGCTGAGAACATCAATATCGAGTGAGTGACTCAATATACTTATGCAGTCACATTGGAGAAGTCCTGGAGGTACATATTTTCTTTTTATGTCAAATGCAATGAGAACGTTTAGAAGTCTCGATTGAAAAAAAAAAACGAAACCTAGATTCAAAAAAGCTAGTAAAGAAAAGTATATAATGAAGTTCAAAGATTGGTAAAAAATAAAACTTCTTTTACAAATCGTTCTTTTCAGGTTTTAGAAGACAAAAAAGTCAAAGAAATGAGAAATGAGAGAAATTTAAAAAAAAAATGACGAAGATATATTAAGATGAATTTTGTGTCCGTTAGATAATGGAAAATAATGTTTTTTTTTAGAAATGATGAGGGAGGAGTAGTGCAAGAAGATTTAAAAACGATTTATGATAGAACAACAAATTTGAGCCAAACAATTTCAACCAGCTCTCATTTGATATCCTAGAATCTTATAAAAATTACTACACACCATATTTTTGTTAATGTTTTGAGCTAAAACATAGTAAAACACACTTTGCACTCGATTGAACCTACTGTTACAGCCTTACAGCATTTCACCTACTCATGATCCTATTCGGCTGCTGCCATCAGTAATAAATATTTTCTTAGAATAGGTATCAAACTAGCCAAAAAAAATCAATATCCCGTCATTTTTGTTGGCAAATATGAAATTTGATTACAAGGTTTTCAAATGCAGCTGATTTAAAAGCTCGATGGCTTTTGAGCCCATGGTATAAAAAGACAAGGTATGATCATTAGAGCCGCCATCTTACAAAATGGGGTAATAGTGTTTTGACGTTTGGCATTTGGCAAAGTCAAAAGCAACAACAATTTCCAAGACAAATTTGTTTACAACAACAATTTCAATGGGCTGGGCTGTCAAAACCTTAAGTAGCCATCTTTTTTTCTTTCATTTGACAGTTCTCGATACTGAGTTTTTTCTAATGATCATACCTTCTCTTCTTATACCATGTTTTGAGCCAACCTTTAGAGTAGGGTTACCAGATGTATTTTGACGAAACTAGTAATCGAGATAAAATCCCGGACTTTCCCGGACAAATAAGGACACAAAAAAGAGTACAAAACTAGGACAAAAGGAATGCATAGTTTTATAAAAACAAAAAAAAGCGGAACAATGTTTTCAAAATTTAACTAAAAATCACATCTTTAACCCTTGTTCCCGTAGCATTTTTTTCTTATTTTTTTCACAAAAAAAAAATAAAAGAAAAAATTTTAGCTAATATTACAAAAGTTGGAATGTAGTTACAGTAAAAAAAAATTTAAAATTCCATTAAAATCCAATTGCTCAAAATTTTAAACGATTTAGAGCCAATTTTGCAATCTTCTGATAAAAGGTCAGTTAACTGTTCGACGAATAAAGTTATTAGGCTCATAGACAATCAGATAAAAACATTGAATTTTTCAATCAAGAATAATTTATTCAAAAATATTTAAAATTAAACGTCATTTTTATTCATGATTGTTTTTGTTTTCTTGTGTTCCACTGTATTTTTTTCAAAATTCTTTCAAAACAGCTTTGACAACTGACACAATATTTTTGTTGAGTTTATTCCTTAGAATAATTTTTATTCGTCTCTGATTGAAGCAGATAGTTTTATTCTAAGGAATAAGCTATATCTGCTTGTTGAAAAATTGATTTTTTCTCTATTTTTTCTAAATGACTGTTTAACTGACTGTTAGCCCTTAGTTAAATGCTAATAGAATTTTTAGTAAATTACTATTTAAGTTAAGAAATGGTCTTTTTGACTTAGCAACTTACTTAAGCGGCCTTATATTTTTTCTTAAACGTTTAAAATTTTGCTACTTGAGTCTTACAATAAGGTACCTACTGTAAAATAAAATTTAAATAAATTATTAAAATAAATTTTTGTTGGTCAGAGAATTCACTAACCAGTACCTCATACGCACATTTTTGAGTTTTGATTATATTGGAACAGAACACAAAAAAGAATTGAGCAGATAATAGACCAAAATTAAAACGCCTCGCTTTTAATGAACTCGATTCGTTTTTTGAATAAGGAATGAATTAAGAGTAGCATACAAAAAGTGAGATTTTTAAAGGCTTCAAAAGAGTACAATCCCGGACAATTGATAGAAACTATCCCAGACGTGCCCCACAAAGCCAAAAAAGAGTACATGTCCGGGAAAACCCGGACGCATGGCAACCCTACTTTAGAGCCCCCTATAAACTTTCTATCAACCAATAATGTAGTCGGTTTCATCTGCTTGCATGCGCATAGTCGGCCAGCTAAAGATTCGGGTTGGTACTTACAAAATACTTTACATAGTTAGAAGGAAATGGTGTAGCCAAACAATTTCAAACTTCTTAGTCTGCTGATACACAATCGTGCTATTGTGCAAATTTCCGGCCGTTGGCGTTGGCCCGGATTTCGTTATGGAGAGGGCTTGGTTTATAGTCTGGCTAGGAATTTTTTAAACAAAATAAGTAAAACTATCTGTTTATATACCTGGGCATTTATCGTCGAAAAGGGTGTTTTTTTTTAAGGGAGAAAGAACGTTGTGCAACAAGTACCAAACACAGTTTCAAAATAATGGTAGATTTAAAATAAAATGCACGACTGGGGTCGCACGTACTTGCTCTTGCAGCTCAAAGCACTTTTATAGTAGTCTACTTGTAGATTTTAAAAGCAGAAAAACAGAATTAAAATAAAATGCACGACTGGGTCGCACGAACTTGCTCTTGGAGTTAAAGTTGCTTAAATTGTTAAGACTTTTTATATAGAAATTTGGAAAAAAAATAAAATTACAGACAGACAGACAGACAGACTGACAGACAGACGGACTTCCGGGACCCACTTTTTTGGCATTGTCTACCATCGTAATGTCATGGAAAAATGTTATCTCAACTTTTTTTTTTTGTACGAATGCATAACTTGATATATAGTACCTATATCGCAAGTAAAAACTTACTTCAAAGATAATTTAAAAAAAAATGGTCAAGTCCTCAATATGCTTAATTTTAGCTAACATACAAAATTCTATCCAAAATCTTAGATCAAATGTATTTTCGAGAGGATTTTGTTTCAGAGCTTAAATTAAGCTCAATACTCTGCATACCTAAGTAGCCAACTTGATTTATTTCATTAAGAAGTGTTTTTAGAAACATACATACAAAATTAAAAAATTACTATTCAAAATATAGTTGGCATACCATTTGTTGTATCTAATTGTTTACACACTACATAAGGTCGTGTGTGAATTGGGTTAAATATTTAGCCGAGGTTAAATTTTTGACAATACATTTTTGAATAAAAAAAATTTTTCACCTGTCAAACATTTACCCTGCTCTGTGACCCTGTTTAATTTTTATCTTCAGAGGATATATTATTTGCAGAAGGATTAATGTATTTTATTAATAAATCAAAAACTGAAAATAAAGAAATACAATTGGGAAAGTAATGCAACATTATGAGTGTGTATTTGTCAAAATCAATATTTTTCATTATATTTCACTTTAGCTGTATTTTATTTTCCTGGTGAAAAAGATACAAATGTCAAAAACTTATCCTCGGCTAAATACTTAACCAAATTAAAACTAATAAAAAAAATGTCCCGTTTTTGTAAATTGATATTTAAAAAATAAATATATTTTTCTTAATCCAAAAAATGAACTTTTATATATTAAATTTTTAATTAATACAATCAAAGCTTTTGTTTAAGAAAAATCTGTTGAAATTATTGAGGTTGTCATTTTAAACAAAGTTAGAAGTTAATAACCGTTCTACACTGTGTGAAACTTCAACCTTGTTAAAATAAACGGAAACCACTTTGATTTAACTGTTTTTCGGAATGGTTTTGCGTTGAAGACCATCATTTAAAAATGTATTTTTATTCAAAATTGAATCAACGTTGACCATACTACATTTTACATTGCGATTGCGGTTGCATGTTTTTATAAAAATCGCAGCAACCGGTTTGGAAAAAAATTACCTATATTTTTACAAAATTCTGTTAAACTGTACTAAAAGTACGAAAATAATTCAGAAATGTTTGAAGTTTCGATATATCGATGATGATTAATTTGAATTTTAAAAATGTGATCTTTGAAAGCAAAAGTTAGCTTTAAAAAAAAATTTATAAATAAAAATAAATTTCCTCCACACAGGTTTGTTACAAAGAAAAGCGTATTTCTTCAATAACCAAAATATTACTCATAAGTTATGTCCTTGAGTTATGTCCTTAAGTTATGTTTAAAATTATTTTTTTTCTGCTCTCTCTTCTAAAGTATGAGTTCAATAGTAAATGGAATTGGGAGAAGTAGGTACTAGGTATACCAACAAGCGACTATATGGACCATTTGACACATCGCCGAAAATCTGCCCGGTATACTGGGTAAACGCCCCTTTTTTATGGTTGCAGGTTACATATTCTTTTACCTTTTACAACCCGGTACCAAGCCGATTTTCGGCGATGTGTAAAATGGCCCTATGGAGTAAGTTGAATTCATAGGTGCCATTTATTGACCAAGTATATATCTACTACAATCGGGGAAGGTAGGTAGTAGGTACTTGTAAGAAATATTACCAATCAATAATCTACTGAAGGTACCTTAAATCGATGATTTTCAGCAGTCATTAACATGTCTAGAAAAAATAATACCGTTTGTTGTTCCTTTCAGTTAAAAACTCCAAGGCAGAATTTAAACTTTATTTAACAAAGTTTAAAGTGGAAGTAATAAAAAAGATTTTTTCCTTCCTTTTGTGAACTCAGCATCTTTTCATTGTCCGTTATTAAGACTTGAGATACTATCACTCTTTTTTTTTTTACTTTTTTTTTCAAAAAAATGGACAAAATGGCTAACGGATTTCAAAAATAAACAATCTGTTCTAACGACTCTAAAGGTTTAAGTACTTCGACTTTTAGAGAGGGCAAAGTCACTTTTTTTTTCAACTCTCTTGTAAGTGGTATATGCAGTCACTGTTCGTACTGTATACCTTCTCTGAATGCACTATACATGGCAGGAAGTAAAGTTTTAAGGAAGTTATACAAACGAAGAAAAAAAAATATGAAAAGAATATCCTTTTGTATACCTAATGGTGTTTTTGTAGTTTTTGTAAAGGTAGGACATGGACCATGGACGTTAAACTAAAAGAGCAGCAATTCCGTGGTCAAACACATAAAACTCCACAAAAGTGCTGAAATTATTATCAGTTTTATTGCTACCAATGACTTTTTATTTTTTTTTTTTCTTTGGTTTCCTGTTCTTTTCTTTTATTATATTGAGTGGGTAAGAAAATTAAGTGGTATCTATTTAAAAGTAAATTGAAGTGAAAATGTGGTGAAATCAGCAAATTGAGAGGACTTGAAGACTACACTGGTACCTTTTGATGAGCAATTAAAATTGAAAATACTCGGCGTGTTTCATTAAAAATTTTCATATGAAGAGGAGATGATAACTCATTTTTGTTAGCCAAACATTCTTAAACTTTTTTTTTTTTAATTCTTCTTAATCAACTTTTCATTTTTCAATTTCTAACCAAAAAACTCCAATAAAAATAAAAAAATGTCATAGAAGTCACAAATCAATTCTTGGTTTTAAGTAGTGTTTGGGAAATTTAGAGCTTTCGAATAAAAACTATAGGACTATTCGATTGTTGCAAAACATTTATTCATTCGATAATTTAAAACCGCATTTATTTTTTTAATTCATTTCATTTCGGTATACTATTTTCATTCGAAAAGTTTTTTTTATTCGATAGTAAGAATAGTTTTTTTTTTCGCTTTAATTCCAGATTTTGGGGGTGTTACGGAATTTTTACATACAGGTTTTGTAATCATTAAAAGAAGCTCTACAAAATGTACCAGATCCAAGAAATAGGATTTTTCACTTTCGAAAAAAAAAGAGAACTTTGGCTTCGTAACTCTGAATACCTCCAGCCTAAAACGCTGGTTACCATAATTTTGTGATTTTTTACATATAATCAAATTAGAAAAGGTTATTTTTCTCAAAAACCGTCCTAACGATTTTGATTAAAAAAAATATATGTTTTGTGGCAAGTAAGTTCTTAGTTTTGAAAAAAAAAAAAATACTTTTTGTACAGTTCTTAATGCTATCTGTCAAAGAACCGTTTTGTTGATGACTCACTTTCTCGTTAACGACGTAACCGATTTCAATTTTAGATTTTATTCAAGAAAATTTTAAAAATTAAATTTCTTTAGTGTACAAGAAATGTTAAAGCAAAAGAGATGTTTTTTAACCACTTTAATGTTATTATATAGTTTCTTAAGTTTTTAAATAAATTTCGTATATGTAAAATTAATAATCAAAAATATTTTTCTATAAATTTTAAAAGAGCCCAGTCAAGTAAGTCAAAATATGGTCATGAAATCACATTTCTTGTGGGAGAAATTTTTTTTAACATTTTCAACTCCAAAAATTGTTTGATTTGAATTAATTGTGGTTAATTATTTCAACATTGTTTCAAGCTTTGTTTATAAAAACTATTTTTCTTCTTTCAAAAACTGTTGAATCTTTTCCATATATCTTACCTTAAGCTACGTCCACAATTTCAGTTAAGTGTGGACGTGTTATTCAGTGGCTTATCCAGAAAAAAAATTGGCGGGGACTGGAAAATTTTTCAAAAATTTTTTAGAGGGGAACGAAAAATTTGTCTCTCTAGTTTATTCATCTTTGATCGAGAGTGAAGCGCTGTGATGCGGTACTGAAAGTGGTATAACATTTCACGCCCATGTTCCGCAATTAGACCGAAAGTGAATTGAAATCACTTTTCATTTTTACGTGAAACAAAATATCATGTTCTTCATTTCGAAAACTTCGAAATTGCTTCGAACTGTCAAAATTGAAGGATCATCCATTTTTTACTTGCGATATAGGTACTATAGGGCAAGTTTAGGATTCGTAAAAAAAATCGAACTCGAGATAACAATTTTACATGACATTACGATGATGGAGAATGCCAAAAAAGTGGGTCCGGCAATTCTGTCTGTCTGTCTGTCTGTAAGAACCTCGAGCTACAGCCTAAGCTACTGAAGCGATTTTCTTCAAACTTGGTAGTTAACAGTTTTGGGTGATTCCCTAGAGGAGAAATTGAAATTTTTTTTTTAGGACCAAAACTAACGGTACCTGTCATATAACGGAAACAGAAAAGTTGATTTATTTCAAAAACGGCTCTAACGATTTTGATTAAAATTTTTATGCTTACTGTTATTGATAAGAGCCGCCTTTGATAATACAAAAAATATTTTTTGTACCGTTATTAACGGTACCTGCCATAGAACGGTTTTTTGGATTTATGAATAATTTAATTTTTCAAAAAACACATTTTTGGATTTTTAAAAAATATTTCAACATTTTTTTTTTGAAAAATCAATTTTTTGGAAACGGGTTGGTAAAAAATTTTGAAATTTCGTTTTTATGTGTAAATTAATTAATTATTCAAAATTGCATATCAATTTTTTTTTGACAAATGTTAGGAAATTTTAATACCTATATAAAAAATTAATTTTTTAAAAAACATCTCTAACGATTTTCGAAATTTTTTTTTCTAAAAATTCCTTTTTATACTAGAAATAAAATGGCATACTTAGTTTTTTGTAAAAGAGCATTTAAAACGGTATTTAATTATTTATAAAAAAAAAGATTTTATTTTTTTGCACCACTAACGAAATTCAGTGAAAATATCAAATTTTAATTTTTTCCTTATTTTGTTCAATTGAAAACTTTAACATTAGAGTAACTTTTACCATAAGAGCAATCACGTGCGACCCCAGTCGTGCAATTTATTTTTTTTTGTTTCTGAAGTTAAATTATTACTGCTGGATGCAATTTCATCGGCAATTTTAATGGAAAAAAAGAAGAATTTAAAAGAAATAAAATGCACGACTGGGTCGCACGAACTTGCTCTTAGAGTTAAAGTTGCTTTAATTTTTGAGACTTTTTATATAGAAATTTGGAAAAAAATAAAATTCGTTTAAAAAAAAATAAAATAAAATCTGAAATTAAATTGCCCTCCAAAACAAGTATGCAGTTTTGATTGATATATTAAGATGCATTTTTAGAAAAAAAAATTTTCAAAATCGTTAAAGCCGTTTTTTAAAAAACTAATTTTTTATAAATAATTTTTTGGAAAAAAAGTTTTAAAATAAAATTGGTATGCCATTTTGTAGAAATCACTAATCAACATCTAAAAACAAAATTTCAAAAGAATTAAATGTACCGTTTTCGAAAATTTGATTTTTCAAAAAAAAATTTTCAAAATTTTTTTAAAAATCCAAAAACTATTTTTTTCAAAATCTTATTTTTGATTTATATTTTAATTATATAAATGCTTTTTCGTTTCGTTGAAATCGAATAAGCCGTTTCGGAGATAATCGGATTTGAAAAAAACGGTTCTATGACAGGTACCGTTAATAATGATTCTCAAAAAAAAATTTTTTCATTGAAAGATAGACCTTAGCTTAAAACTAACATTTGAATTTTTTAAACAAAATCGTTTGAGCCGTTTTTGAGAAATTTCAATTTTACTAAAATCGGTATATGACAAGTACCGTTATTTTTGGTCCAAAAAAATTAATTCCAAAAACCCCTCTGGAGAGTCGCCAAATAACGCTACATACCAAGTTTGATATTAATCGGTCCATCCGTTTAGGCTGTAGCTCCTTATACAGACAGACAGACAGACAGACAGACAGACAGACTGACAGACAGACTGACAGACAGACAGACAGACGGACTTCCGGGACCCACTTTTTTGGCATTGTCTACCATCGTAATGTCATGGAAAAATGTTATCTCAACTTTTTTTTTTTGTACGAATGCATAACTTGATATATAGTACCTATATCGCAAGTAAAAATAAGGAGACACATAAGTTTTGATAATATTTTGTACAAAAATTACAGATTCATTGAAAAATGCACCAAATTTACGAACAGAAATAAAATGAATTGAATTCGATCAGAAAATCAAAATTAGTGAAAAATGCAGAAAGTGAAAGTCTCAAAAACTAATTTTCAATTAAATTATTATTTTTTCGTAATAGTTTCTTTTTTAATCCGAATTCGAAGTCCAAACTGGAATTTGCTGAAAGGAAACTATTTGTTATGTTGACCACTAAGATTTTGACATATCAAACATTTTTATTTCAAATAGCTTTGAGAAATATATTATTTTTGAGAAAAAGTGTTTATTGAGATTGCGTAAGAACTTTTGCAAAATTAAACGGTGATGTTATTCGACGTACGTATTATACTAAAAAAAGGGCTTAAATCCGAAAAAAAAAACTCCCAACCCCCAACTTCAGCTAAGGCCCTAACTCAAAAAAACACAAATAGCCGTTCGGAATAGTGATGGGAACTATCGAATGATTTGAACTATCGAATAGTTCATTCAGTCATTCATTTATTTATTCGAATAAAAACTATCGAATAAAACTATCGAATAAAAACTATCGAACAAACTATCGAATAAACTATCGAATAAAAACTATCGTATTAAAAAACTATTCAAATGAAAAAACTATCGAATAAGGATAATGTTCAAAAGAAAATACTATCAAATAAAAAAAACTATTTTAATGACAAAACTACCGTATAAAAAAAACTATTCGAATGAAAATAGTAACTAAATGAATGAATGAATGATTTAAAACTATCGAATGAATGAATATTTTACAACTATCGATAGTTTGATAGTTTTTATTCGATAGTTCCCATCACTAGTTCCGAATTTGGAGGGGGCTCGAGCATCTGAGCTCCCTTTAAATCTATAAGATTTACGAACAAGTCCCCTTAGTCCCCCCCCCCCCCCTCAATACGCCACTGGTTTTATTGTTGTGTTGAATGTCAGTGAAATTTCATCTTTGAATTCAACATCCAGTTTTGCATCTATGATATGTATCAATGTATCATAGATAATAATAAAAAAGAAAATTTCAATTCTGTAAGGATCGTCTTAAGATATCTTTCTTCCTAAAATATTCCCTTTATTCTTATGTACAGAATACTAATAAATTATTCTAGTACAAATGAAATACGAGTTAGTAAAGAAACATGTCATGTCCATATTAATTTTCATTAAATTTCATCCAATCGTCATCGATGGTTGTTAAATTGTCAGTTGCAATAAAATTTTAATACTTCAATTATTATTGAACCAGAGTTATTTCTACCACATTGACAGCTACCAAAATTAAGTGAGCACTCTCTAATGACTCAACACACCATCCAACAGCAAAAATAAAGCAACAAATATTTCTATATCTGCCCTAGGAATATAGATAAAAAGATATATAAGCTTGGTATAAGGTAGAAAAGGTATACAGGTAAAGTCAGTTTAATGAATTTGAACATCAATTCTCATTCAATAAATTTAAATTTCATCACCAACTCGATTGCCTAATGATTCGAAATATGTATACAAACTGATGTTCGATTTTCTATATCGTCATCGTCATCTACGTCGTCGTCGTTGGCCGGATGCTTTTTCCTGTCGGAGAGGAGAGCTCCTCCTCATCATCGTCGAGATTGAGGCATTTTATCGTATTCCTTTCAAATTCTATACATGTGAAACGCTAAAAACAAATCGACAAACGTCGAAGGATCTAAAACTTCATCGTCATCGTTGCTACCGTGTCGTGTCCTAGAGTCCTCATCGATGAAAAAGTTTGCTTGCAAAGAAGTGCGAAAGGAGGTAACGAAAATATTTGAATTCAAATCGATATCCATATTGCCGCCAATTACTATTAGGTTGTTCGTCGTTTGAACAAACACATAACTGACAACGTTATTTCTCTACTCGTACATCCTGGCAAAATATTAATCGACTCGAATTCATATAACCTTCGATGCGAAAAGATTTCTACAAAATCCCTCTCCGTTAATTCCCATTTATATCGAAGGTATACTACCGAAAACCATCTCAAAACCACCAAAAGATGAACCTCCTTATCCTTATACTCCCCAGTTATAGATAAACCTCTACAAACTCAAGCTCTACGACTTAACCAAAAAGACGAACCAACAAATGGAAACAGAGGGTTTCTTCGAACATTAAAATATGAAATGCAAACAATAGAATTTTAGTAGAAAGTTAAATATCATGGCAAAAAGTACGAGTAAGTGAGACAGTCATCGAGCTATATAGAGAAGATAACTGTGCGATGTAGGGCAACAGGAACAGGAAGGCGTATACAGGAATATAATTTCAACACGAAGACAACTCAACCAAAAGAACTTAAGTAAATTTGAATATCATCTTTTTGGAGCACCAACACAAGCAGAAACAGCAGCAGCAGTAGAATCAGCAAGCAGCTATTTTGGGTTTGTCGAAGGAGGTAGAGCATTTCCTGTTTCTGATGTCAAACAACAGACAACAAGGACCAACAAAACCAACTGCTATAGAAGAGAGAGAGTGTGTACTACACAAAGGAAGTGTAGCAACAGCAGTGGCATATCTGAGAATGGTATCGTATCGACTACGGTCGGTGGTGGCAGAAAGAAGAGCTTCTGGTAAAACAAAAACACACCCAAAAAAACAGAGCTCTGCTTCAAATCTTCTATTTTTAACTATTGCCTTGGATTTAGCATACTTGTATCGATGGGATTATTATAGAGAAAACAAAAGGCTCTATTTTGAATGCCATAAACAGTAAAATTGTGATCAAATTTGAACATCTTTTTGGTAAAATACCTACAAGTAGATTCTTTTAAGTAGAAATAAAGGTGCGTAGTCAGGGTATAGGCACTCTCTGTTTTATAAGAAAACTTGCGAAGCAGCATATAATCGCATTCGCATGAAATCCAACACACTGAATCAGAGAAGCATAAAGTTTCGATTTCAATTTCTCAGAGAAACAAAAAAAATAAATACAAAAAAATATAAATATCAAAGAACATTTTACCTGGTAACTTTGTGATTTTTTGGTTATAAAGAAGCTATTGGTGTGGAATCGAGTAGATTTATTTTTGTGAATCGCAGAAATAAAATCAATTTTCGTTTATTGTGAAAGATAAAAGCATTAAATTTGTCTAGAGGCATTTTTTTGATTTTTTTGTTTTGGAGACAAAGAGGATTACAATGTTAGAGCTTTTTGATTTATGTTTGAAAATTGAGATTTATTATTATTTTTTTTTTTTATGAAAGATTGATAACAGAGTATTAAATGTCAAGAAATATTGACCTTTTAATTCATTTCTGTCACTTCAGTGTCAATAGTTACTAAGGTTCCACTGATATCTACACCGAAAAAAAAACCAATATCAATTTAACATTTTTTAAATATCAGCCAAAAATGCTCTATAAAATGTGTTTTATGATATTTAAAATGTTAAAACAACATTTTTATTATCAGGATGATATTTAAATGTCACATTTTGGAAATTTTTTTTTGATATTTTATTATCATTTTTTCATATCAAATTCTCATTCCAAATCATTGAAAAATATTAAATAAAAAATTCTTTATGTGTACTAATTTAAAGGCGCTTTGAGTTTTTTCGAAGTAAAATGTATGATTTACTGAGAAAATTTGATGGGCACTAAGATTTTACTTCACATAGTTTGGGAGAAAATAACAAAACAATTATATCACCTATAATAGAAAAAATAATATTACCATTATTTTGTAAAGAATATTCCCTTTCAGTAATGTTTTGAAAAAAGAAAGAAAATTCTAAAAATAATAAAAATAATATAAATGAAAAGGAAAGAAATAGGTTTCATTATAATAAACTAAAACGTAAAATCTAGTCAACATTGATATTTTAATTGTGAAATTAAATAAAATGCACGACTGGGTCCCACGTACTTGCTCTTGTAGTTCACAGTACCTTTATCTTAAATATCTATTGGAAATTTAAGATTTTGTAGAAAAAAAATCAAAAAAAAAAAAAAATCAAAAAATTAAAAATTAAATTAAAAAATTTTTTTTTTCAAAAATGTTTTTAAAAATATTTTTTTTTTTGAAGTGAAAACTTCTTTAGTATCGTAGTGATTTGAAACAAGATGAAACGAAAACGCGACACGACTTCAACTTGTTATAACTTTTTTGTTTTAATAGATAGACAAATGAAATTTGTACTGTAGATAGGTAATTAAATAAATTATAACTGCACAAAATTTCAATTAATTTTATTTTCAAAATTCGGAGATAACGGTAAAAAGATGTTCTTTTCCAACACACGTTATATCTTTTGATCTAGTGCACATACAAATTTGATTTTACTTTAATACGCATGCTGATAACATAACCTTTTATTTGATATATCACACATAACGTTACGTGCTCTACAAGTTACACAATTTAAAATTGAAAAAAATTTAAAAATACCTCAAAACACCTGTGGAGATCTGTTGGCGATGACCAGCTACCAGTGTAGGAAGTACCGTAATCTCAGTCTGGAAATTCGACATGGTTGACTTTAAAAAATTCTAACTTCTCTTGTAGACATCTTTAAAATAAAATTTATACATCATTATACAAGGTGAAACAATAAGCTTTCACATGGTTTAAAATTTTTTATAGGTTGTCAAACAAAAAAATTGATTTAATAGCATGAGAACATAAAAATAAATGTTTTTTTGCTTTTTGGATGAAATTTTATCGAGTTTAAAAAATTCTAGCTCTTTTTGTAGATGTCTCATACACCTGATCGATATATACAGGGTGTCCCAAAAGTAATGGATCAAACGAAATATGGTGATTGGAGAACTTAAGGGCTCTCAGAATTTGGTAACTTGTTCATCCCAAATCCTTACGGTTTTCGATTTAATGCAATTCTTGTGCAATTCCGAAAAATTCCTACTTGGCAACAGTATTTTGCTTCCTGCGCCCATTATTGTTTTTTGTTTTTTTAAATTCTTTTACGAAAACATT
Organism: Episyrphus balteatus; assembly: GCF_945859705.1. Lineage (NCBI taxonomy): Eukaryota > Metazoa > Arthropoda > Insecta > Diptera > Syrphidae > Episyrphus > Episyrphus balteatus. The sequence continues at coordinate 118,853,117 of NC_079135.1, read as the reverse complement.
GCCAAATAATTAGGAACCATTAATTTATCAAAAAAAAATTTATTCCATACGCCATTTCGCTGCAAATTAACTAACAGTTTCAAGTTTTATAAAAAATCTATTTCTTACTTTTATTTGAGAGCGCCACCGCAAAAAAATTTTGTACAGTGTGACACTGGTTTATTATTTTAAAAACTTGTCCCAGTATTGCAGTTTTCAAAAAAGTATAAAAGTTTCCAAAGTTTAAGCTAGATCGCAAATTATTACAATTTGAATTCAACAAAACAGGGTTTTTCAGAGCAAAAAACAAACAAAAATAAACAAATTTTCTTGAACAGTTGTTTGTTTATTTCTCTTTGAACAAAATTCTCTATTTTTGTTTGAATTTTTGCTCTGAAAAACCTTGTTTTGTTGAATTCAAATTGCAATATTTTGCGATCTAACTTCAACTTTGGAAACTTTTATACTTTTTTGAAAACTGCAATACTGGGACAAGTTTTTAAAATAATAAACCAGTGTCACACTGTACAAAATTTTTTTTGCGGTGGCGCTCTCAAATAAAAGTAAGAAATAGATTTTTTATAAAACTTGAAACTGTTAGTTAATTTGCAGCGAAATGGCGTATGGAATAAAAATTTTTTTGATAAATTAATGGTTCCTAATTATTTGGCAATATTTTCGTAAAAGAATTTAAAAAAACAAAAAACAATAATGGGCGCAGGAAGCAAAATACTGTTGCCAAGTAGGAATTTTTCGAAATTGCACAAGAATTGCATTAAATCGAAAACCGTAAGGATTTGGGATGAACAAGTTACCAAATTCTGAGAGCCCTTAAGTTCCCCAATCAGCATATTTCGTTTGATCCATTACTTTTGGGACACCCTGTATATTGATTGAGCTAAGACAATAAGCTTTCAGATGATATAAAATTTATCTAGGTTGTCATATAAAAAACATGGATTTGAAGGTGATAGAATAAAATTAGGTAGATTTTTTCAATTTTTTTTTTTTTTTTTGCAAGAAAAATGATTTTTTAAGGTTTCACTTCTACCACGTGTGAATTGCACACATGATTTTTTTTTTTTTAACACTTTATACTTAATGATCTCTGTAAATTTTAAATAAAACTAATGCTTTCATGAAAAATATGAACTTAAAAAATATGTCAATTTTTGAAAAACGGCAACGCCATATTTCCGTTCTCCGCATTTTTTGAGAAAAACAAAAAACGCAGTTTTGTTAGAATCAATAAGAGTATTCCGCACACCAAATTTGATCAAAATCATTAGAGCCGTTTTCGAAAAATTTGCAATACCTCGAAAACGTTATATGGGAGGTATGCGTTAAAATGGAAATATTAAAAAAAATTTAAAAAAAGGGTCTAGGGAATTACGTAAAAATCATCTGACCCAAGTTTCAAGCAAATCCATTCATCCGTTTAGGCCCTAGCTCGATGTACAGATGGACGTACAGACGCACAGACGCACAGACGCACGAAAACCACTTTTTTGATCTTCTCCATCATCGTAATGTTGGTTTTGATTAAAACCTCGATTTTTTTTTTCTACACGAAACCAATACTTGCCCTATAGAGCAAGTAAAAATGTCAAAATGATATGATAAAATATCAAAATTGATATTTTAATTGTTGGACGACTTTTGTCACTGAAAAATGTTAATTTGATAGCTGTTATTATCAATTTTTTTTTTTCGGTGTAGGTACTTTTTTATGAAAATAAACTAAAGCTGATTTGTTTATATTAAGTTTAATAATAAGAAGAAGAAGATGGGAACTCCGCTGGAATATATAAGATGTCCGGAAGGAAGGATTGTTATATTTACTTCGGAATAAGGTTAGCGGAAGAACAAATAAATTACAGTTCGAATTTAATGGTAAGTTTGAAAACGTAAAAAATAATCACAAGTCTTAATTTAAAAACATAAATGAGGAAAGATGCCTTCAAAGAGGTATTTTTTTCACACTTTCTAGACTATACACTATCTTCTTCTAGATGAGTTTCTAGATTTCAGAGTTTTTAGGAATAGCAACGGCGTATACAGGGGGGTTCACGGGTTTATGACCCCTCCCAAGAATTCAAAACTTAAACAAGAAATTGTTGTGTGCTACTTAATTCTTTTGAGTAAGATGATTTTAAAAATGTCGAAGTTTTAGAACAAGAACGAAAATGAAAAGTGAAAAAATTTATTGGTATTCAACCGAATTTTTTTGCCATATCTGGGGATGTGATCATATTTTTAGCGAACGCTATGCTGGATTAGGATTATTTTGATTCGTTCGATATAATATAAGGCATTGATAGGCTACAAATTAAGCTGTGTTGTAGAGCTTTGTATGGATTTAAAATCCAAATAATTTTTTTAATTTTGACTAAACCGAGAATAGATAAGAATATAGGCAAATTAAATATTTAAGCAAGCTTAGGTCACTTAAAATAACCTTCGAAATCAATTTTTATATTTTAAACCGCTGAAAGCTGATTAAATGAGAGCCGAATATCATAAAATATTATAAAAGCATTTCTTTAATTAGTTGTTGCCGTTGCCGTTTGAAATTTCGAAAAAATATCTGAACTAGCATAATTTTGTTTTATTTTCTGTTACGCCAAAAATATTTATTTTGGCAGAGGTATTTGAATCCTGTATCGTCTTAAAAGAAAAAAAAAATTCGCGTACAATTTTAAAACAAAATTTAAAAAAAATTGTATTTTCAAATGCAATTTTTTTTTGCAAAACCTTGCGATTCGTTTGCCTGAGGTTAGGAAGACAATTAATTCGAAAGTTATCAGTGTTATTAAACTAAAAAGATTTTATTTTAACTTGTAAAATAATTCTGGAATACCGGAAAACAATGCAGAGTTGTTTAAAGGCAAATTATTCAATCGAAGTACTCATACATTACACTGTATTTTAAGGACAGGATGGTCTTAATTGGTGAAGATTTAAGGCTAAACAAATAAGAGCAAACGAATCACACAACGTTTTTGTTTGGTTATTCTCAGTGGCGTATTGAGGGGGGGGGGGGGGGCTCAGGGGGCTCAAGCCCCCCCCAAGCCACCAAAATCATGTTACTATTTAGCTGATTTCATCATAATCTACATGATTAACTGCAACTTCTTCGTAAATCGTAGAGATTTAGATCGAGCCCCCTCCAAATTCTAAAATGGTTGTTAGTGTTTGTTTGAGTAAGTGCCTTAGTTGACGTTGAGGTTTGGGATTTTCAGGATTTTAGTCCAATTCAGAATTCTTCAAATATTCACGTACAATAATCACGTCGTATTTTATTGTCTTGAGTATATTACTTTTTTTCAAAAATAATATTTTTCTCAAAGATATTGGAATTGGAAATACAATTTTTTTATATTTCAATATCTTAGTGGTCAACATAACTAATGGTTTATTTAAGCAAATTCCAGTTTGTGCTTCTGATTTGTATTAAAAAAGGAACATATTATTAAAAAATATATATTTCGGATTAAACATCAAAAGAATTTCATTGAAAACTAGTTTTTGAGACTTTTACGTTCTGCATTTCACTTTTTGAACATTCACTTGCGTTGCCGATAGTGATTAAGGTGTTCTACATTTTTTCGCTCATTTCGATTTTCTGATCGAATTCAATTCGCTTTGTTTCTGCTCGTGAACTTGGTATCTTTTTCAATGAATCTCCAATTTTTGGACAAAATATTATCAAAACTTATATTTTTATTGTTTTGTAATGTTTATTGTTGTTAATTTAATACAAAATACATAAAACACATGAGGCATGAAATATCATGCCTCTGTGTTTGAAACCTCATTCGCTTTACACTTTATCTAATTCATTTTTCTTTGAAAATTTGCAATAATATCGCCCATGTTCTGCATTTCACTTACCTACATATTTCATATGTCTCGCAAAATGTGACTTCTTATTTTTTCTTTTAAACTCTGCTTTTTTCCAATAAAGTTGCCAATAAAATTGCATCCATGTTCAAAGTAGCAGTAATTTAACTTTAGAAACAAAATAAAAATGGATGATCCTTCAGTTTTGACAGTTCGAAGCATTTTCGAAAATTTCGAAATCGATCGAAGATCAATTTCACGTGAAATTGAAAAGTGATGCTAGTTCACTTTCGGTCGAATTGTGGAAATATGGGCATTTATACCGAAAAAAGTGATGAGTATAGCTCAAAAACTAGACGTGATAGGAATAAATCTTTAAACAGTTTTGAATTCAGCACATGAAAAAGTTCGAACGAAAAAGTGTTTTTTTTTTTTTAAAGATTACTAAACACCTTGCTGTTTGTGTAAAATGTTTGGGATACAAGAACTTGGAAAAATAGCTACTTTGAATGTGAAAGGAAACAGTAGTACGAAGTTGTCGGGAGCAGTAAAATGCTACTATGCGACTTTCAGTACCGCAGCACAGCGCTTTTCTCTCGATCAAAGATGAATAAAAAAGAGACAAATTTGTAGTACCTACATTTACCTTATCAAAAATTTTTGAAAAATTTTTCAGCCCCACCCCAAATTTTTTTCTGGATACGCCACTGGTTATTCTTAGAACTCTTCGGAACTGTTCGATTCGAAATGCAAAACGAACAAATTTTAATATTTAATTTAAATAGCACATTTTCAAGTTTATGCATACTATCAAAACTTTTGTAAACAAAATTTTGGCATGAAAATATGTAGATTGCATCATTTTACTCCAAATTTCAGGTGAAAAATATGACATGTCTACAACACAAAAACAAAAAAATATTTTTGGTGAAAGGGTGTTTTTTTTTTGTATGGGCTGAGTTGCGTGTGAGAAAGCAAACATAAATTTTGGTAAATTATTAAACTTAGTAAGAAAGTTATATTTTGTTATTAGAACTAAGAATCTACAGAGTTAACAAAATTATCTTTAGTGAAAGGGTGTTTTTTTTTTTTGTAAAGAAATGATGAAATTCGAAATTAGTACCACAAAAACTGAAACAAAAATGTTACCCCAATGAAAATTTTTGCAAATGTTTCATTTATAACAGAAACAAAAAATCTTAGCAGTCTTTACAAATAGGGTAAATTAGGGCATTATGGCATACCTAAGCACAAACTCAAATAACTTTACTACAGACAACAATTTTTATTTCAATCATTTTTTGTTATTAAATTTCATAAAAACGTAACATAAATAAATTATTTAAGAATAAAAATTGAAGCTTTTTAACAAAAAATAAATTAAATTAAAAATAGTCCAACAAAAAACATATTGCCCTATGTACGGGCAATATGGCGAACCCCATTTACTTCGGATCCCTTTACTTTTTTTACGTATATTCGGCATTTCTGAAATATGATTGTAAATAACTTTCATAAAATTAACGTTAAATTGAGGTTAATTTCAAATTAAAAAAATGCAGAGACATTATGTAAGTTACTTTTGAAATTAGTTTTACGTAAGGGCATTATGCATCTGCGCCATATTGCAAAATATACACACACAGAGAAAAATATGACCCGCTAAAAACTAACAGATTGCCATATTGTTTTACCGTCCATACATTTCATAAGGAAATCTTATTAAAATCAACGATTAATAAGGTTTTTTAAGGAGATTTCTTATTATTTTTATAGAGAAAATCTTATTAAAATTTGACTGAAAAGTTGATTTTTTTTGCAACTTAGCACTAGAACAAAAATCGCGATCAATATTTTCATGGCAGGTTGGTTCAGGTGGTAAGGTGGGCGACTAATGATTTGAAGTCTCCAGTTCGATTCCCAGCCTGGTCATCGTTTTTTTTTATTTTTTTGCAGATTTTAAAACAATAAGGAAAACCCGATTGTTTTAATAAGGTTTCCTTCTTGGATTAAAACCATAGAGAAATCTTATTGTTTTTGTTCTATTTTATGTGGTCTATTTTTCTCTGTGCATATTCACAAAACACCAAAAACCAAACACAATTCTTACTTCATTTAAAATATAACAAGTTATATAACCAAACTAAAAATGTACTCTGCATTTCACTCTTCACAACAAACACGTGCACTGTATAGTTACCGAGCTACACACAAACAAAAACAAAGCGATATTATATTGGAACCCAGAACCGGTATATTTTTTTTGTTTTCTTTTTTGTTTGGCACAAAAATAATAGCACTGACCTGCGATTTAAACAAGGCTATTATTCGACGAAGACCAAAGTTTCTGCATTGGTTTTACTTAAATGCGAGTATTGGAAGTATGGTAGTTGAGAGGTGCGCCATAGTGCCCGGTGCGCCATAATGCCCGAAGTTACCCTATTTTAAGTGAAAGAGTGTTTTTTTTTTGGGAAATAAAGAAAATCCGTGATAAGTCGCCTCACTTTGACATATTCCAGTTTCAACTTTAGCTAGCCACAACTTTTTTTTTTTCAAAGTAACAGTTTTTTAAAAAAATATTAAAGCACGAACTTATTTTGTTCTATTGTATTATTGTGCTCTTGATTACCTTCTTATATTGTAATAAGGGATATTCTAATCAAATTAGCCTTCCTTATTTTAATTTAATTTACAAAACAAAACAAGTGTCATCTCAACAACAAAAACTACAACCTTGTCTTTATTTATTTATTTATTTTTTTTTTTTTTTGAAAACCTAAGTGCTCATTACTGCCAGTCCATTAAATTCAATTTCATTAAATCGTCCTTAATCATTGTGATGATGAGGATCGCACTGCACTCTTGACAGAGATGGGTTTTCTCGTATTGCTTTTTCCATTTTTTTTTTGTTGGTTGGTTAAAAACTTCCTTGCCAAAAGGACGACAGACATCAGTGGTATTATTCATGGTAACATTGCAAAACAAATAAAATACAAAAAGAAAAACAAACTGAATTCCAACGCCCGACAATAAAGGATGTCCAAATAGGAAACAAAAAAAAAATCTCATCATCATATCCTCAGCTATATTGTAGCAAGTAATATAATTCCTGAGAGTGGTGTGCTGTTTTTTTTATGTTTTTTTTTTTTGTAGCTGCATCCCCATCACTACTTTGAACATAACCTTTTCTGCCCCTCCCGGAGGGTCTGACAAGGCTGAATCAGCTCCATAAACACCAGATCTCAGGATACAGAACACAAAACATATAGCAGCAGTTTTGTAGCTGCTGCCATCCAGAGAGTAGATATATGTGTGGGTTTTGAACTTCAACCAGCATAATCCTGAAAATTATTCATTCCCGGTTTGTTTCGTTTATTATCCTTGCAACGAAATATGCAATTATATTCCATTTGCCGGATGGTTTACCTTTTTCCTACTAACCTACCCGCTAGCATCATTGGTATAAGGGCCTCCAAAGAAGGATACGTGTTGTGTATATATTTATAATAGAGAATAAAATTGCTATTCCTTTTTGGCCAGGATATAGGATAGTTTTGTTGCAGGATGCAAATCTCCATCGTCCTTCATGCGAACAAAATTATTGTGCACAACCGAGTGTATAAAACTCTTCACATCGTCCTTAGCCGTCGAATTCGTCGTCGTTGTCGTTGTCGTCATCATGGTCGTCCTTGTCCGACTACAGCTGACGACGACTTTGTCTGACGTCAGTTTGCCAAAATGTTCGACCATCATCTACATACTCGTATATCTCCATGAGCTATGTGTGTTTATTTTCGTTCTGTCCAGCATCAAGGAAACACAAAAAAATAGACGACACTATACAAATGGGGTAAATCGTTCTTAACAAGAGGAAAAACTGTTATAGTTGGTCAACCGTTAAAATAGGGATAAGCGCAGGCACATAGAGGGAAATAAATAATTAAACTAAAAATAGAAAAAAAAAAAAATACTTAATAAAACAAACGATACGAGAAAAAAACTCACATCGTTTGCACGAGAAGAATAGATTAAGCCAAAAGGTACGTTATCCGAAACCCCAGTAGCCAGTCGAGATCCTTAAAACAAGGATAAAGCTGGTTTAAGCTAACTGTTGTGAATGTGTATCGTTTTTTTTTTTTATATTTAATTTTTTTTTTTGCATTTTTGATAATCCCTAGAGAAAGTTCAAACTAAGTTAAAAAAAAAAATTTGGAAACAAAAATTGCTGAAGTGCGGTAACAACTTTGAAAAGCCAACAACATTATTATCCTTTTGTGGATGGATGGTGCATATAAAACTTTATTTGATTTGACTTCAAACACAATGTCATTTGCTAGACAAAATTTGAGATGAGATGGTGGGTATTTTTGGATTTCAGTGTTTAAGAGACCAGAAGGTAGGTATACCATGATGGAAAAAGTTAGTGTTACTTTTCAACCACATGGCTTTGTTAAAGATAAACATATTAAAAGGTAAAAATGGACATCAGATGAAAAAAACAGAAACAACTAAAAATAAAATGCACGACTGGGTCGCACGAACTTGCTCTTAGAGTTAAAGTTGCTTAAATTTTTAAGACTTTTTATATAGAAATTTGGAAAAAAAAATAAAATTCGTTTAAAAAAAAAATAATATAAAATCTGAAATTAAATTGCCCTCCAAAACAAGTATGCAGTTTTGATTGATATATTAAGATGCATTTTTAGAAAAAAAATTTTCAAAATCGTTAGAGCCGTTTTTTAAAAAACTAATTTTTTATAAATAATTTTTTGGAAAAAAAGTTTTAAAATAAAATTGGTATGCCATTCTTTAGAAATCACTAATCAACATCTAAAAACAAAATTTCAAAAAAATTCAATGTCCCGTTTTCGAAAATTTGATTTTTCAAAAAAAAATTTTCAAAATTTTTTTAAAAATTCAAAAACTATTTTTTTCAAAATCTTATTTTTGATTTATATTTAAATTATATAAATGCTTCTTCACAAAAAGTTTCGTTGAAATCGAATAAGCCGTTTCGGAGATAATCGGATTTGAAAAAAACGGTTCTATGACAGGTACCGTTAATAATGATTCTCAAAAAAAAATTTTTTCATTGAAAGATAGACCTTAGCTTAAAACTAACATTTGAATTTTTTAAACAAAATCGTTAGAGCCGTTTTTGAGAAATTTCAATTTTACTAAAATCGGTATATGACAAGTACCGTTATTTTTGGTCCAAAAAAATTAATTCCAAAAACCCCTCTGGAGAGTCGCCAAATAACGCTACATACCAAGTTTGATATTAATCGGTCCATCCGTTTAGGCTGTAGCTCCTTATACAGACAGACAGACAGACAGACTGACAGACTGACAGACAGACAGACAGACAGACAGACAGACGGACTTCCGGGACCCACTTTTTTGGCATTGTCTACCATCGTAATGTCATGGAAAAATGTTATCTCAACTTTTTTTTTTTGTACGAATGCATAACTTGATATACAGGGTGTCCCAAAAGTAATGGATCAAACGATATATGCTGGTTGGCCTACTTAAGGGCTCTCAGAATTTGGTAAGTTGTTCATCCCAAATCCTTACGGTTTTTGATTTAATGCAATTCATGTGAAATTTCGAAAAATCCCTACTTGGCAACAGTATTTTGCTTCCTGCGCCCATTATTGATTTTTGTTTTTTTAAATTCTTTTACAAAAACATTGCCAAATAATTAGGGACAATTAATTAATCAAAATATTTTTTATTCCATACGCCATTTCGCTGCAAATTAACTAACAGTTTCAAGTTTTATAAAAAATCAATTTCTTAATTTTATTTGAGAGCAACACCGCAAACAAAATTTGTATGGTGTGAGAACGGTTTATTATTTTAAAAAGTTGCCCTGTTATTGTAGTTTTCAAAAATGTATAAAAGTTTCCAAAGTTGCAGTTAGATCGCAAAATAATGCAATTTGAATTCAACAAAACAGGGTTTTTCAGAGCAAAAATACAAACAAAAATAGAGGCTTTTGTTCAAAGAAAAATAAACAAATAACAGCTCGAGAAAATGTGTTTATTTTTGATTCTTTTTTGTTCTGAAAATCCCTGTTTTGTTGAATTCAAATTGAATTATTTTGCGATCTAACTGCAACTTTGGAAACTTTTATACATTTTTGAAAACTACAATAACAGGGCAACTTTTTAAAATAATAAACCATTCTCATACCGTACAAATTTTTTTCGCGGTGTTACACTCAAATAAAAGTTAGAAATTGAGTTTTTATAAAACTTCGAACTGTTAGTTAATTTGCAGCAAAATGGCGTATGAAATAAAAATTTTGTTGATTAATTAATTGTATCTAAGTATTTGACAATGTTTAAGTGAAAGAATTGTAAAAAACAAAAATCAATAATGGGCGCAGGAAGCAAAATACTGTTGCAAAGTAGGGATTTCTCGAAATTTCATAAGAATTGCATTAAATCGAAAACCGTAAAGATTTGGGATGAACAAGTTACCAAATTCTGAGAGCCCTTAAGTTGCCCTATAAGCATACTTCGTTTGATCCATTACTTTTGGGACACCCTGTATAGTACCTATATCGCAAGTAAAAATAGATAATGTAGACAGTGGCGTAGCGTGCATTGGTGGCACCAATGGGCGGCAATTTTGGTGCCAAACAAAGCTAACAGCTTTCTTAGAAAGTATTCGTATCTACTCGAAAATACCCAGAAATTTGAAAGCCTAAAATAAAAACAAAGCAAGACCAAATTAATTGTAAATGCAATTGTTCACTATGGTGTATACGTCCTTTTTTTGTGTTTTTATTAAAATTGCTTCTATTAAAATTGTAAAGTGTATCTAAGGCTATGTTTGCGAAATATATAAATCGGTAGAGTTTGTAAAAAACCTTGCCATTAGATTTAAGTATTTTAAGATTCTTAAAAAACTATCACCAAAACTACTATAAAAAAAAAAACAAGACAAAAAAAATATTTGGCAACATAGGCAACACTTACAATATTTCAATTAACATTTTTAAAAATCTTAAAGCACTTAACTATTTGTAAAATTAAAATTAAGTAAATTGAAAGAAGGTTTTTTATTGAAAAACTGGTCAATTTTGAAAAAAAAAATATTGAAAAAATCTTAACATTGCTTTTTTAAAATTATTCGTAATAAAATATGCATTTATTTTCCAAAATTTTTGGCCATGTCTATATATTGTTATTTGAATTCAGAAAAGGAAATGTCAATATGTAATACAAAAATAAAAAGTGTTTCATTTTCAAAGAATAATAGAAGTTTTTGGAAAAACTAAATTATTTTTTTTTTTTTTTTTCAAAGTTCAACATTTAAATAAAAAGTTATTTTTTCTTCATTCAAAAGCTTTTATCTATTGTAAAAGGTTTATCAGTGAAATTTGAAGGTCTAATTTGTCAAAGTCTTATAGAAAATAAATTATTTCGATACAAAAAATCAGTTTTTATAAAAAAAAAATCATGTGTGCAATTCACACGTGGTAGAAGTGAAACCTTAAAAATCATTCTTCTTGAAAAAAAAATACACCACTAAAAAGCTTGCCAATTTTCCTAAAGAATATAGCCATACTTAAATTTTTACAATGCGCAAAAAGTACATAAAAATATTGTATTCAAAATAATAATTTTTCATGAAAAAAGCAAAAAAAAAAAATATTTTTTTTTTTTATTCTAACACCATTTAATCAATTTTTTTAAATGACAACCTATAATCATCTGAAAGCTTATTATTTCACTTTTTTTTATGACGCTTCAATCATAATTCTACGATGCCTCCAAAAAAAGTAAGATTTTTTTAAAGCCAACCATTTCGAAATTTCAAACTGAGATTACGGTACATACTTCCTACACTGGTGGCTGGTCATCGACAACAGATCTCCACAGGTGTTTTGAGCTGTTTTTCAAGTTTTTTAATTTAAGATTGTGTAACTTTTAGAGCACTTACCGTTATCTGTGATATATATCAAGTGAAAGGTAATATTATCAGCATGCGTATTTAAGTAAAATAAAATGTTTATGTGCTCTAGATCAAAAGATATAACGTGTTTAGAAAAAGAACATCTTTTCACCGTTATCTCTGGATTTTGAATACGAAGTTGATTGAAATTGTGTACAATTATAATTTATTCTATTAGCTATTTACAGTATAAATTTCATTCATCTATCTATTAAAACAAAAAAGTTATAATCAATTGAAATTTAAGTAATTTTTAATTTTTTTTTCCAAAGTTGTAATAGGTATACATATATTCTCTTTTCTTTTTCTGAATTCAACTTACAATATTTATTACCAAAACATTTTTAAAGATCAATTCATAGTTTATTACAAAAAAATTTGAAAAAGTTATTAAAAATATTTAAATAAATTTTGAGTGTGAGGACCATCATTTTTCAAAAATTCTTCACCAAATGTATTTGATTTAAATTTAACCGATAGGAATAGATTTCTAGCTTTCTAAAAATGGGCTATGTGAAGTTGGCACCCCCAAATGCAAATTTTTTTTTCGAACCTATATAATTCGATTGCCCAAGCTTAGCCCAGGATAGCCCAAGATTTTTTTTCGTTAGCCCACCCTAAGTTTTAAAATTATAACGGAATTATTTTTTTTCACCTCAAAAATCACAAAAAAAAACTTTTTTTTATTCTGTGAAAAAATTGTTGGTTTTGCACTGTGGTTCGATTGCCCAACGTTAGCCCAGGATAGCCCAACTTTTTTTTTCTTGATTGCACTATTTTTTCAAAAGATACAACAAAAAACTTTTTTTCATATCAGAAACCGAAAAAATTTAAATTTTTTTTCCTGTGAAAAAATCCTTATTTTAAAACCGTGGTTTGTTTGCCCAAGGTTAGCCCAGGATAGCCCAAATTTTATTTTTGCTATCGTAAGCTTAGTTTAAAAATTATAGAAGAATTAGTTTTTATTCACCACACCAAAAAAAAAAAGTACGTATACACCTCAGTGACCCTTTTTTAATTTATAATTAAGAACAATTGAGGCATTGCGCCTCAAATGTTTTTAATTTGAATTAACATTTTTACTTGATTGGATGTAGTCCATATAACATTCGTGTTAAGAAGCTTAAGTTGACATATTTAACATTAAAAGCCACAACAAACGAATAATTTTTCAAGTCTCAAAATCAATTTTTTGTTTTGTTTGCCATATAAGTACCTAGAAAAGCTACATGCTTAGTAAAATATATCCAAACGTTTTTCAAAAGTAACAACAAATATGAAATGGTGTAAAGTGATTGCTTTTTCAGAACACGAAAAAACACTTTTTTCAAAGTACCAACTTCTTAAAAATCAAAAATTTTATTTTTTCAGTGTAAAATGTATCCTTTTTTCATTTTTCCTCAATTAACCATTCTAATTCCAACTAATTACATCACTCTTTTTCGTTAGCCCACCCTAAGTTTAAAAGTTATAACAAAAAAATTTGTTCACAAAAAACTTAATTTTATTACAAAAAAAAAACAATACGGCAACATCGGCAATTTTTTAACCTTTAGAGGTTAAAGTAATGTAATAAAAACTGACGCTTAAAAAAAAAGATCATCAAAATCGGAGCTGTTCCGCCGGGTTACCTTATATATTGCTTTAGTTACTCCACAATTTTTCAAAAAAAAGTTTGTATTGACTTACTAATTTTTGATTTTTTGATGACTCGTCAAAACTATTTCTTATTCTTACTATACTGCCGTACTGCCGTACCAAAAACCCAAAATTGAGTTAAGGGTATTTTTGACATCCTGAAACAATGCCTCATTTATATGTTAACTAAAAACATCGCATTTCCACTTCCAAGTGGCTCAAAATAGTCAATGAACATGAGCACAACGATATTAACCCGCTGTATTCTCTAATAGAAAAATGCATTTTTCTAACACTAGGAATTAAAAAAAAATATTTTTTTTACTTATTTGGGAAGCTTGAATATTATATTATTATTGTGTAAAATAAAAAATATATAGTTCCTACTACAAGTTGCTTAAAATCCCTTTGAAACTGAGCACATTAACAATTCTCAACTCTTTCCTTATTCAGTAAAATGCATTTATCTCAAAACTACAAAAATGGATATGCGCCCTTTTTGCTTAGCACGGCAGTATACTTATTTGAATTTTCAATTTTGATGACGCTGGCAATGCTGTGGACATTTAGTAACCTTCAAAATGATAGCAAAAGCTATTTTACTTTGTCTTTTCAGTCTTCTGTCCTATTAATTCTTTTTTAACTTATTTTTTTAGATTTCACTAATACTTCATGGTTTCAAATGTACAAAAAGCTCTGTGTATAGCGCTATTTTATGTTCATAAGAAAACAATAATATTTTAAGAGATTTTGAAAAAGCAAATGTTGAAACTAAAGGATTTAAAAAATTACTATCTCTTTGATTTAACCATAATTCAATCTCAATCTTCAATAAAAGTCATTTCACAAAAGTCCCATTATATCTATTTTCAAAATTAAACTTAACTAGAATTTCAAATCATTCATCTTTTATTTCGAAATCTTTTCTTTATGGTTCTTTTTATAGCTTCAACTTCTACTACATCTTCAATCTATGATTTGTTTATTTTCATAAACATATAAAAGTGTCCATTCATTCATTCATTCATTCATTCATTCATAAGAACTCATTCTACTTAAAAATTTTTATTTTATTTCTGCTGCACAAGCATTTAAAACCCGCATTTTATAGCGTAGCTGCTTGTCTAATATACTCTCTTCTTTAACAATAACAATTTCGTTATTACGCTTATTGCAAGGATTTCAGTTTGTTGCCAGTTTCTTCGAATGTCACTTAAATAAAAGGATTATTTCCTAGGAAAAAGGATTTTTTATGGCTTTGCTATCTCAATAGATAAATCTATGGTTTTATATGTTTTTGGTGGTAGGGAAAGGAAGAAGGTGATTACTCTGGGAGTCTTTTTGATTTCTTCCCCAACAATTCTTCCCTAGTTTCAATCCCCTAGTGCGCCAAGTAGAAATATGTGCGAAAGTAGGTACTTCATACATCAGACAAAAGTATTTCTGTGGATTTTGATTTGTTTGCTAACACAATTTATCCACCCTTTTTTTTGAAGAAAAAAAAAAAAACAGAAAAACAATTTTACTGTTTATAATGGCACGTTGGCAAATCTTTACACCCAAAGTGTTTTATTGAGCTATTCAAATTCAAAATGGAAGTAGAAGCATTAAATATTGATGGATTTCACATGGAGTAAGTGGGATAGTGAGTGGGTGGATTGGTACTGATAATTTGCATGTTAAATATTTGTTTATATCTCACAAAAACATTAAATTCTCTGATCAATTTATATAGTTGAATAAAGCTTAGAACAAATTTTTAATGTCCCAATTTAATGCCTGTTTATCTTCGTTGGAAAACATTATATTTTTCGCACTTAAGCCAACACAATTAGATTGTCATTTGGTACATTTGCCAAGCCCGCATTTTGGTGAACATAAAGAATATACACAAATGTTTTTTCGTATTCTTTACTTAAAACTACTTCTGGTAATTTGCCAAAAGTCCTTTTTTTTGGTTTCAAATGTGTGTATTCCTCCGAAGTTAGTGAAACTGATTTATACTACAAAACCTAATTTTCCTTTGTTTTCTCCTTTATCAATGCGAAAAAATTTAACCTCACTTAGGTACTAACCGCATTTTATAAACAAAAATAACACTGAAAACATCAATAAGGATAATGCAACTTCACACATCCTTTTGCGAAAAAAAAAAAAAAAAATAAAATTGATACCGACTGGTGTCCTGGAAATGTGGGTTATAAAACGGATTTTCTCAGCTTGGAGATAAACAATCAAAAGCAACTACTTGCACACCCTAATCATTAGGATGCAATTTGATCGTTTGATTTGGAGTTAGAAAAAAGTAGGTACTTGATTGAGATTATCCCAGGTCTTCCATTTAATAAACTCTTTGAACTTGTTCGACATAAAATTTCGTTGAAAAATATAAAAAAATATCCTCATTAAGTTTATAGGGACATCATTGGAAGGAATTTTGTTAAGGACAAGGGAAAATTTGAAGAACAAATTTTGAATTGTAGGGATACTGTGACAATGGAAAACAAAACTCAGGAATCTTAGAACACATTGTGTGTCCTTAAACGGTTATTGATTTTCAATACATTTGGACATAAGGAAAGGAAATATGTTTGTATGACGAAGAATACAAACAAAAACAACACTTTTGAGACACGTACGCGACAAAAGGCAACACTTGACAAAGCATAACATATACATAACACAACATAACACAACACAACACAACACAACACAACACAACACAACACAACACAACACAACACAACACAAGACAACACAAGACAACACAAGACAACACAACACAAGACAACACAACACAACACAACACAACACAACACAACACAACACAACACAACACAACACAACCTATAAAGCTTAGAGATCCTTTCAATCACCTCGAAGGATATGCATGGATTTTATTATCAATTTTTATTGTTCAAGACTTGAAATTCTTCCCCCAACAAAAGCAAAATTTAGTTCAATAAAACAAAATGTTTTTTTTTTTTTTGTAAAATATCTCATAAAGTACACTTCATTTCAGTCATTTGGTTGTTAATATCCTTTCATCAAGAAGTAAGCTCTCAATCACAATCAGAAAAAAAAAACAACAACAACAACACTCATTGACCTGGTTTTTGTGTTATGATGTTGATGTTGTCAAAAGCCTTCTTTCTATCATAAAAACCCGCAAACTGGGAAATCATCATCAAAGCTGTGGAAAGTGATGCAGCGGATTTTATGCTCCAAATTAAATTTAAACAATGACCTCACGCCCCCATGAGCATTATATCTCTTAACCTACCAAACAGAAAATAACGCAGGCAAGCAAGCATCCAGCCAACCCACCACCACCACCACCATAACAGACATTATTTCTCACGTAAACCTACTTCACTGCTGTGGATGAGGAGAAAGAAAGTAAATCACTTCACGTTCCATCACACAACTCAAAACAATCCACTGTCATCCGCATATAATCATCGTCATCATCATCATCATCATCATAAACTCGGGCAAAGTTGAAGCTTGGATCTGAAGCTGGAGCTGAAAACAGTGCAAAAGCGCGCCAAAGCACATCAAAAATAATGGCAGCTCCAACAATAGGATACTACCTACCAAAGCGTATCCTCCTCATTCTCATTCTCTTTGTCGAACTTATATCTAGGTTGAATGGATTTGGTTGTCCCATCACAACGGCATCAGCAAAGGATATAAAGGAGATTCCTGTTCATTTTCTTTGTATATCCACACTATACTGCATCATGGCAGTATGACTTCTTCCTGTCAAAGTTCACAAATGAGAACAACAACAAAAAGAAAACAAAAAAAAAAAAAAATAACGAAAAACAACAGGAATATGGCCAAAGTTGTAAAACCGTGAATCTTCCGCCTTTTTATTGTCTCCTTAACACAAAATACTACATCATCTAAACACCGGCCGATAATGAGAGCAAAACCGAGAGAGAGAGAAGATAATAATCTAAAAAGCCATCAGCATCAGCTGGAGCAACCTCTAACCATTCATTCGCATCCATTCATCCTGTCCTGTCTTGGGTCCTGCACAGTACATTATTATACGAGTGAGTACCATCTCTACTCTGTGCTTGACTCTTGACTTCTTGGCGTGTACGTAGATTGACAGGAAATATTATACATGAAAACGACAAGGGCAGAAAGCTATCACGGTCTTCTCATTCAATAGAGGGATTACACACAAAACAGACAACAAAACTGAAAAAGTGAAGCAGATAGATTTGGCGAAGATTTTGCTTCGAGTACAGGATATTTTTATTAAAATACTATAGTATTTTATCTTGCATGAATCTGCGTTAAAGACTGGACTGAAGTGAAGTTCCAAATTTTATTGAAGAATTTGTGAAGATCTAGTTTTTTTTTAAGTCAAACTGTTTCTTTCTTATGCATGTTGTGTTGTGTTGTGTTGTGTTGTGTTGTGTTGTGTTGTGTTGTGTTGTGTTGTGTTGTGTATGTTTTGTAAGGTTTTATGATGTTCCGTTATGTTTTATGATGTTTCGTTATGTTTTGTAATGTTTTGTGATGTTATTTTGTTGGTTTGTGCTGTTTTCTGTTTATCAAAAAAGCTTCCTAAATTGTTTGAGCTTCAAAAGTCATTGAATGTAAATATTCCATGAATTAGTTTCAGCTCCATCTAAATCTTCATAAACATATCAAAAAAAATTCTGCAAATATAAAATTGTAATGAGATCTTCCAAAGGTTTGATATTTCATCGAATTATTATCACTCAACAAGGTTTCTCAACATCGATTGAAAATCTTAATAATTATCAAGTTATACTAAGTAAGTTATTGGCAGAAAAATCTTCAAAATGAATCACTTTAAAGTTCTTCAAAAAATTTTTTTACTTTATTTCTATTCTCAATTCCAATTTTCAAGAACAGACACATGTTTCTCTACTAAAAACCTATCATCATCATCATCTTCTCAAAATGTCATAGTCTTAAAAAAGTCAAACTCTCAAAGGAAATTTTATAAATTCATCATAAATTTCTTTGGCTTCCTGGATTTTTAGTTGAAAGGCTACAAACTATTCTGACTAAACATGCAACATGTCATGTTTTTGTATGTATGTGGTTGTGTGGAAACCTCATAAAAAACTATGTGTGATGTACCACATACATGGAAAAGTAAAGTTTTTTTGGTATTTAAGGAAGGTACCTACTCTTGTTTCAAGAGATATATACAGAGCTGGCACACTCTCAAAAGATTATAATGTATGTGAGTATCCTTATACCTACATTGATTTACCTAGGAGTGTTGAAAACAAACAGCACAAGTTGTTGAAATATAAAGATTACTTTGAAATGCACACACAAGAGATAAAGTCAAATACAAGGGTCTATGTAAGTACAATATGCATAAAAACATAAACATACAACTTTCTATGAGGATGATCTACTATTTGACTTGTCTGGCAGATGAGAATTTTTTTTTTTATTTTGGTGTCTGTCCTACAAATATTTATGTCCACATCAGGTAAAGGATGAAGGTATGTTTTTTTTTTTGTTGTTGTTTCAGATAAAAAGTTTTCAAAAAGGGTTCCTTTTTTTAATCCTTTAATGCTTATTTTATTTTTCATACTTTTTTTGTTTAGTCTGTCCAATGAGAAGAGCAGCAACAAGCTAGCTTAAGGTAACTTTTATTTTCCAACCATAAGTTTTATAAAGCAAAAGTGGATTACTGGTTGATATTACATTTTTTTATTTTTTTGTTATCTATATTTTTCTATGATGCAATTGAGTTACATGGCAGATTTGTGGATAACTCTCTTTGTGAAGGGATTTTTAACGGATTATAATTATTATGGAGATATTTTGAAGAAGTGGAGAAAAAATAAAAAGAGAATACTTACTTTGATTGGATTTCGAATATAATGGTGATATAGTAGAGATACAGTCACACACAAAAATGTTGCGTTGTAAGAAAACAATTTTTTTTCCATTACAAATTTAAAAAAATGTTTACGGCAAATAAAAAAAAATTACATTATAATAAAAACATTTATTGTAACTGAAAAGATTTGCGTACAAACATTTTTTTTTATTGCAACTGGAAAATATTTACATTAAAAAAAATATTTAATGAAAATTAAATAAAAAAAAAAAAATATTTTGCATCAACAAATTTTGTATTGCAAATAAAAATGTTCAGCATTACAAAAACACAATGCAAAATGTTTTTTATTAATTTTTTAATATTCGTAGAATTTCTTACAATTTTTGCTATTTGGCCTAAGGTTCAATATTATACTTGAAATAGCTAAAAAAAACCGACGAATATTCAAAATGAAATAAAAATAATAGTGAGCACATTTTGCATTAAACTTTTCTTTTTAATGCAGAAAAAAATATAATTAATGCAATTATTTGCAAAAAAAATTTTACTTTCAATGCAAATATTTTTCAATTGCAATAACATTTTTTTTAATGTTAAAAATAATTTTTATTGCAGCAATTTTTTTTAATGGAAATATTTTTCATTTGCAACAACTTTTTTTTATGCAAACATTTTTTTTATTAAATACCTATTTTTTTTTAATGCAAATATTTTTCAGTTGCAATAAAATTTCTTTTATTGTAAAATATTTTTTTTTTTTTGTTGCAATAAATATTTTTTTTAATTCAAATTAATTGCAATACAAATATTTTTTTAATACCTACAAATTTTTTTCAGTTCCAATACATATTTTTTTTTTGTCAATGCAAATTTTTGTATTTGCAATAAATATTTTATTTTTAATTTAAAACGCATTTTTTTTCATTAAAATTTTGACAACCCTGTGCGGTGGCGGTGCACAGTGGGCCCATATATCCTTAGGCGTCTCAAAAATCTGTAACTTTGTTGTCTTTTGTGATAATTGCTTCAAATTTGGAATATAATGCCTTTGATATATAACGAATCATTCAACTTACATTTTTTTAAATTAAAATTGTTTTTAAGCTTTTAAAAATTAATCAAAGTTCAAAAAGTACGATTTTCGCTTGATTTGGGTATTTAAAAATATCTGTAACTTTTTTGTCTCCTGAAATAATTAAAACAAATTTGGAACATATAATCTTTAATGTTTCAGAAATCATTAAGCGTAGTTTTTTTTAAATGCAAATTATTTTTGAGCTTTGAAAAGCTAGGCAAAGTTCAAAAAGTACAATTTTGGCTCGACTATGACGTTCCAAAAATCTGTCATTTCTTCGAATCTGAAAATAATTAACTCAAATTAGAAATATATTACCTGAAATGTTTAATAAATTATTTGGCACACTGTTTTTTTAGCTAATATTTTTAGTATTAAACGTTTATTCAAAGCTAAAAAAATACGATTTTGACTAGGCTAGAACGTCTCAAAGATCTGTAAATTTTGTATCTTAAAAAGATTATTTTCTAAAATTTTGCAAAATAAGATAAAACTGGTTTCTTAGTTTTATAAAGGCCTTCCTTTCGTGTCTTAAAATTACTTAATTATTTTTATGAGTATAAAATAAAGAAAAAATACATTTAATTGTAGTTTGTTTGTGTTACGTTATTTGAAATTAAAGCTATTTTATTGAAAAATTATAAGAAAAATATTGATTATACTCATTTAGTCGTTTGTAAGGCAAAGTGAAATAGTCGAAAAACTACGCTTTTGAGAAAAGAGCAAGAAAATAAATCACAAAAAAAAAAAACTGGTTGTCAATTTTGACGAAAATCCTTTTTAATTAAATACTTTAAACGGCTCTTTTGAAAATCTTCGAGTAAAATCAAAATCAGTAAATAAAATCTGTATGTAACTTTTTATATAGATGAAATTTTTTCAACAATTACAATATTAAATTCTAACATTTTTCTGCTACGTTAGACTTTTTCTAATAGTACAAATGCCTTCAATTTCGGGTGCATATACTAAGTCTAAGAGCCCACAGTATATTTTGGGAGTGGAGGTATAACCAAAATGTGAGTATGTAGTTTTATAGCCCTATGCGATTTAATAACGAATTCAAAAGTCTGGTAGCTTTAAATCGTTGCTTTTATAATATGGTTTCCGAGGGGTTAAATATCGCGAGTTTTCCAATTAATGTGAGTAGGCTAAATTAACACAAAATCTCATTCTGAATATAAGGACTGATGCTCTGTCATTTCCCCAAAGCCTGAAGACATCAATCTTGACAGTGCGATCAATAGAACTCAAGATATGTATTGAAACAGGTCAGGATGCACCAAAATACGTTTTTTTGTACTATGTCTTTCGACAGATTAATCGTTCTCTATCAAAGAAAAGCAGATAAAAGCAGCCAATTCTTTTTGTATCTTTTAGTACATAAACCAAAGAACAAAATTGTGAAAAAAGTAGACAGCGGAAACATTTAAAACTCAATTCGAAATTAAAAAACTGCAAATAAAAGCTTATTGTGTGAAAAAAATAATATTAATTAAAAATATATTTTTAAAAATTTTTATTTTCAGCAATATAAATAGCAGTTAAAATAAGCTTTCCAACGACATACAACACTTATATATTTTATTCAAATATAGTTTAGAATACGTATCGTGAAGATTTGCTTTATTTTGTTACTGAAACAAAGTATTTTCAAGTGGAGACTTCAGATACAATTTTGTAATACCTAGAGAAACTCATTTTAAAAATCAATTTTCAATGAAAACATATAGATTGACTTTTCCTTGATTCATTTCCGTAAAGAAATTACCAAAAATTAAAATTTCATAAAAACAATTTTTGAGACGCAAATGGTCTTTTGGGCCCAATGTGCGGTGGTGTGGTGGTTAAGAAAATGTTGATCATGGTGAGACGACACGGTCAAAAAGACGTGTGGCGGGCGGCGGTGCTGCAGCTGTGGTTCGGTGGAATTCCATTTTTACTCGGTTACTCCGTTATGTTGTATTGAAATTAGTTTTGGCTAGAATAAAAATACTGGCAATACTCAGTATTCTATTACCTTTGTATAAACAGGAAGAGAATGATTCAACCTATAGTCAATTTCCTAAATTACATTTTAACAATATCTATGTATTTCTGGTATATTTAAATAAAACTTATTCGAAATCTTGTCATTATTTCGAAAACCTAGTAAAAACAGCTAAACTCGTATTTGTTGAAGAAAATTTTAAAATTTATTACTGCTATTACCCAAAATCAAATCCTCATCAAAATTACATTTTTCGTTGATAAAAGAAAAGAAGGACAAAAAGAAGGAAAAAACACAAACACACAAAAATTTTATTTTATGCAAGGGAAAAAAACATGCTCACACATGACGCTATACATGAATCTTATTTAATATCCAATTCCAAAGGACTAAAAAGTAGACAAAAAAAAAAGTAGAAGTAGGTAGGTATATAGCTTGAAGAGTCACCAGCGTTCACCGGCCCACAACCAAATCTATCCGCAATTTTCCGATTTGCATAAATTTCAAACTTTTTTGTAACTCACAAAGGACGCAACATAGAAAAAAAGGAGTAGATTAGGGTTGCCACCTTACATATATTGTAAAAGTTGACCAAATTTTGTACAAGAAAATTTCATATCTTTGTCTTGTTTTCTCTTATTATTTTTGTATGATTCCATAATTTTAAGGACATTTTGGACATATTATTTTTATTGCAAAGAATATAACATTTTTGAACCTTTGACTACTTTTTTGGATGGGTGGCAACACTGTTTAAAGCAGATTTTAAAACGAAGAAGTAGTGGATATGGCATTGACACCGGAGCACAAAAGAAAGACACCCAACAAAGTTGTTTGCAGAGAAGTGATCTGTGAAACGTGTTCCAATCCTGCATAAAGGACATTTCGTGTGTATGTTTGTTTGTTTGTCTGTTTGTTTGTACCATAAATAAAAATGCCCTTTTTGCGCTTTGGCTTTTATGTAAAATAATATCCTTGAAGCCTCAGACGGAAACAGAGCCTTCAGTGTATATTAGAAAGGAAGAATCTAATACAACTAGGAAGGTATAGGTTAGGTAGTGCTATACCTACCTTCTTTTTTTCCTATATTTTCTTTATTTTTTCTGTTTTTGTTGTTGTTTTGAAACGAGGACGATGGCATTGGCAGCAGTCGGATATGATGGCAAGAAATAAGGTTAAATCTGTCCCCGTATCAAAATAAAAAAAAAAAAAAACAAAAAAATAAAGAAAGAAAATAAAAGGCAACAAAAAAACGAAATGGCATCAATCGGAGAGAAAAGAAAAAGATTTCTGTTGGGTTGGCGCACAGATGTCTTTGAAGAAAGAGTGAAAAATTATCCTAGAATTGGATTGTTCTTTTTTTATTTTTCTATTTCATTTATGATGAAACCTTTTAAAAGTGGGTTAAATATAATATAGAAGAAAAAGAGAGGTGATCTTTTGCGCAATGCTTTTGAAAAGAAGGCTTTAATAATGTTTTATATTTTATTTTTCAGTAGATGGTTCGGTGGGGTATATATTGTTGGTTGTTTATTATGAAGATTAATGGCGGTAGACTTGTAGTCGATGTCATTCGGGCAGTTTATTTTATTTATAGCCCCCATATCGCCAATGGGTGTTGGTAGGATTGTCTCTATAGTTCACGTTTTATTGAAAGAACAAAGTTTGACCATGAATTTTTTTTTTTTTTTTTTGGTTGTCAAATGACTTATAAATGTGTTTGTAAATCTTTGATATTTTCTTTATTTTAAGAATATTTTTAACTCACAACTTTTTGTTTATCATTTTTTTTTTTCTTTTCGAAAGGAAAAAAGCTATAGATAAAGTTTGAATGGTTAATAATACCTACTTTTTTGAGTAAAATTATGTTTTTTTAAAGAAAAGAACACCAAAAAAGCATTCATCTTCTCACGAACCAATTGTTTTCGTCTAATAGTCCAGTACATATATAATTTGACCCAGCAGTTTGTACCACCCCCAAATTTTTTTTGCTCATTCGATAGAGCATTGGCTGAATATCATTACAATGATTTTTCGCACTCGCGAAATCCACCTTTCGGCCGCCATCTTGGATTTCAGTTTTTGTTGAATATCTCGATTTCTATTTATTCACATAAAAGTTGTGAATACAAAAACACGTAGGCAATTAAATTTCGCGTCTTTTATGTTACGAACATTTTTTCGATATTCTGAATATTAAAAAAGTTGCAAACCAAAAAAGTAAAAAAAAAAACGAAAAAAATGACAATTTTAAAGTTTTGAGCACTTTGTATCAAAATTATGAAAAAACTTTCCGAGATAAGATTATTCACCTTAAAATTTTCTACAACTCTGTTATAAAACTTTTATTCAAAAGTTATTAATATGTGTTTTGTTAAAAATTTGTGTTTTTTATCTGTACTTTTTTCTTAAATTTTTTTTTTTACCAAATCTTGAATTTTAAATGATTAGTGAGTATTTTATAGCTTTATGTTATAAGAGAAAATTCAGGACCTGCAATTTTTTATATTTAAGTCTCTTCATTTCGTAAAAAAGGGGATTTTTTAAACAAAAAGTATTAATAACTTTTGTATTTAAAGCGATAGAATAAAAAGTTTTGTGGCAGAATTGTAGAGAATTTTAAGGTGAATAATCTTATCTTGGAAGGTTTTTTCATAATTTTGATAAAAAGTGCTCAAAACTTTAAAATTGTCATTTTTTCGTTTTTTTTTTTACTTTTTGGGATTGTAACTTTTTTAATATTCAGAATATCGAAAAAATATTCTTAAAATAAAAGACGTGAAATTTAATTGCCTACGTTTCTTGTATACACAATTTTTATGTAGGAGATATTCAACAAATACTAAAATCCAAGATGGCGGCCGA
Source organism: Episyrphus balteatus (assembly GCF_945859705.1). Classification (NCBI taxonomy): domain Eukaryota; kingdom Metazoa; phylum Arthropoda; class Insecta; order Diptera; family Syrphidae; genus Episyrphus; species Episyrphus balteatus. The sequence goes on along the minus strand of NC_079135.1, from coordinate 118,827,905 downwards.
AAGGTGAATTTCGTGAGTGAGAAAAATCAGGGTAATGATATTTAGCCAATGCTCTATCGAATGAGAAAAAAAAAATTCTTTCCATTTCATTAAAAGGACTATAAATGTTTTGACGTGCAGAAATATTTTTACCCAAAAATTTTAAGGAAATTGATTACCCAACTTAGACAACAGCTTCTGTAGCACTGTTAATAGTTTTTATAGAGCTTTCTTCAGAAACAAATTGGTTACAGAAGTTCAAACTTGTTGTTTAAATACTGTTAAATGAAATTAAACGAAGAAAGGTTCTCTTTAGAATAAGCTTCGGATAGTGAAATTATAAAAGATCAGGGAAGTTTGATCTTTGAAAAGACATGGTTAACAAACTTCTATAACTACTGTATCGAATTTTTCGGTAAGACCTTAAACTCTCTGAATAATCCGCTATTTGAAGTGATAAAGTTTTTGATTTTATTAATGAAAACAAAAGAAGGGGCGAGTGGATACAGTGATGGACTAGCAGCAACGAAATACTAAAACTTCGGTAAAGCTTCGTTTAAGTTTCTTATAGACCTTTGAGGGAAATTGCTATAAAGGGTCCAACATGAATAATGTTTTACTTTCGGTTAAACTTTACCGAAGCTGAAATTTAAGTTGGGTATATAGTTGTTTCTTTATAAAATAATTGAAAGAACCTTAGAAAAATAAAAGAGTGTGTGTACACATGTACACGCGACTGAAGTTATACTTCTCATTGTAAATGAATTTCATTTGATATTTTTAATTTCTATTATGAAGTAATTAATCCACACTTAGTTTTTTTTTTACATTTTTATCAAGTGAACAATAAATTAATTCTTTCATCCTCCTTGCGTCCATGTAGTTTTCAATTTATTCTGTGAAATTTACTCGTGTTGTGCGGTTCAGAACGTACGGTATATGCTTAACGAAAGTAAATGAATTGCGCATAAAATGTGCGATATGGTAATTTTATGAGAATTGTGTGTGCTTCAGCACTAGTAGTAGCAATATGGAACTTGCAGGGTTGCTACAAAGCTCAAAAGTGAGCTGAGCTCAGCTCACAGCTCAGCTCAAATTTTGAACTAGCTCACTTTTGAGCTATGTACCATAGCTTAGCTCATTTGAGCTGAGCTAAAAGTGAGCTGAGCTGATGGTTGAGCTGAGCTGTTGGGTGAGCTGATCTGTCGGTGAGCTGAACTGTTGGGTGAGCTAAAGTAAAGTGAGCTGAGCTGAGCTGTGATGGGTGAGGGGATACATTGATTTTTATTTGGAAAGTATAATGAAATATGAAGATATTTTAAACTTTTATAAAACACTATAGCTTAAGATGTTTGGTTCTAGTTATTAATGGAATTATTTTAACACATGGATATTTTTATAAATAAAACAGATAGTTTTTCGTGATCTTTTTTTTGGTTTTTTTAACAGTAAATATATTTCTATTTTTTTAGTAAAATATTTCTTTTTTTATCATAAAAAAAAAATTCCAGTACAATCCGGTTTTTCGACTTTTTTCAAAATTCCGAGAAAATCGCGTTTGAAAGTTGGGGTACATTTTTTTTTCGAAAAATCCCCGAATCTTTGAACGCTCCTGGAAGCTAAGCCGCTTGAGAGCAATTTTTGGGAGTGATGCCAAATGATCGCTTGTGTCATGGCCCTACGCTTTGCACATTATCAGATTTTTAAAAAATCGCCTTCCATGTCAAACCACCACATCATGCCTTTTTTTTCAGAATCGTGCCTATTTTTTTTTACTTTTAAGTTCTCCCGGTTTGAGAACGCGTTAACCTACAAAGATAGGAGTTGTACCCAAATGTAGGTTAGAGTCCCCGCTACCTTTTGTCATCAAAAATTTTATTTTCATTTTCTTCAAAATTCCGCAATATAGGCGTTGGAAGTTGGGGGCGTGAAAAAACTTCTGGAAGCTGAACGCTTTCATCTAGCAACAGGGGAGTGGTGCCATATGAAAGCTTATATTCTCAGCTACCCGATAGTGGTATAATCCGGTTTTTCGATTTTTTTCAAAATTCCGAGAAAATCGCCTTTGAAAGTTGGGGTAAAATTTTTTTTCGAAAAATCCCCGAATCTTTGAACGCTCCTAGAAGCTAAACCGCTTGAGAGCAAGTTTTGGGAATGATGCCAAATGATAGTTTGTGTCATGGGCCTACGCTTTGCACATTATCAGATTTTTAAAAAATCGCCTTCCATGTTAAACCGCCACATCATGCCTATTTTTTCAGAATCGTGCCTATTTTTTTTTTTTACTTTTAAGTTCTCCCGGTTTGAGAACGCGTGGACCTACAGGAATGAGAGTTGTACCCAAATGTAGGTTAGAGTCCCCGCTACCTTTTGGCATCAAAAAATTTTTTTTTTCATTTTCTTAAAAATTCCGAGATATAGGCGTTGGAAGTTGGGGGCGCTCACTTTCAGCTCAGCTCAAATGAGCTGAGCTATGGTACCTAGCTCAAAAGTGAGCTAGCTAAATTTGAGCTGAGCTGTGAGCTGAGCTGAAATGTGAGCTTTTTGCAACCCTGGCAACTTGCCACATGGAAATTACCACGTGCAACTTGTCACATACAACTTGCCACATGCAACTTGCCACATGAAACATGTAACTTGCAACGTGTTGTGTGTTTTATGTTTGCCGTACTGCGGCGTACCTACTGCATTTTTAAATACTAAAGTACTGCCTACTCTAAAGGTGAAACGACAGCCCTGCTACCCAGGGTGATCATAATCCCTTTGACATTCTTGTCAAAAAGTAAATTTTCATACTCACCCTCCCATAAGAAGTATAACTTCAAAAAGTGATTTTATAACCTGGCCCCTTAAACCCCTTATCACTCTAGCAATCTGGTTTCCGAAATAGACCAGATTAGCATAACATCCTTGTTTAATGTTAATGAATACATTTGTCAGGCTTCAGATAAAGGCAATGAAGATTTTCTTTGTCATTTTTTCACGTGATAACCTCTTATAATAAGTTGTGACTCATTCTAACGTCCCGTCTTTTTTCATCTTAAAGGTCAAGTCTTTTAAAACCTTACAAAAGTATTCAATTACAATTTTGAGTAATTTAAAGGTAAAATGCCTATACATATTTTCATTCAAACTAAAGACAAAAATACACCTCTGATGCTAGTAGGCATAATACCACTCATCTATAAAAATTATTTACGAAAAAGTCAATGAAGGTATTTATGTTTAAGGTATATTGTTTTGAGACTATGGAATTACCCTTGTGGGCGGCTTTTCTCAACAACAGCAATTTATTACGATACAGTAATAGTTTGGTAAGTCTGTTTGTTTTATTTCATAATTAATGTTTCAATAGTAGGTTGCTTCTTTCTTCTGGTTTATTTACTCTTACACTTTCATACTATTAAATTGTAATCCTCAGGATATTTTGTTATTGAAAGTGTTGGAAATAATCCTTCCCAAAGGACTTTAAGGAATTGTGTTTTGTTTTTCTTTTTTAAGGATTTTGAAGCCATTTTTGTCTACTATTTTTGTTAGTTTTAATTCTATTTAATATAGGTATAAATTTCCTTTGCCTTACAATAATAATTTGGATTTTTGCTATACATTTGTCTTTGATGGGGTAAAATTGTAGGTACAATGTGAATGTTTTGGTTTGAATTCAAAACAATAGAATAACAATTGTTTATTATATAAATTGATTGTTCAATGCCTAAGGAATCTGTAGGTATAAAAGAAAACAATGTAAATTTAATTGTTTAAGAAGATTGAAATACAAAGATTGCTATAGACTAATTAATAATAATTCAATAGAATGGTTATTTTATTAAGCTTTAAAACCAATAATAAAATTTGCCCTGGATTTTCGAACCATGGTAATAAAGCTCAAGTCCAAATGATATGTAATTAAGCTGTTTTATTTTTAACTAAAACACAAAACGCCACTCGCACGCCACACTTTTAATATTTTTTAGAACTAACAACTTCACTGATGAATAATAAATACAAGTCTTAAAAAACTTAAGTTTGTTTTCTATAGATTATTTGATAAAACCTTGGATTTTTTAATGATTGCTAAAATTTCCAGAAGTGTGTATAAAAGTATGCCTAAGGCAAATACTTCCTAAAACAGAGACTGTTAATATTTACACAAAGTATTAGCAATTTTGATAATTATGAGTGCGTAAGCAGTGTACCAGATATTATTATTTACAAATCATATTCTAGTTGTTATGAAATTTTAAAACATTTAAAATAAAACACCTTGACCTACTTAAAATTATTAAATTTATGAGCCCCGAATTTTTTGGTTCATTGCTTTCTTTGTTGTAAAAGGTTGTAAAAGACAAAAAAATGCGGTTACGATTAAGAACATTATATTTTTTATTACACTTTGTGGTGATTTTTTATTTCAAAACATGCTTAAACTATAAGAGAATGTTTAAGAGAAAATTTTATAATAAAATAAAAAAATGCCAACACAAAATATAACTCATACGCCATGGTGTATTAAATAATATTTCTAAAAATAATTTCTTAGCTGGCAAAGCTATATACACATAATAAAAAGGTTCTCGACTAAATTTTTTCAGAAACTGAATTAATAATTAAAGAAATAAATAAATAAGTAAATATTTAGTAAGAAATTTAGACATCTAAAATGCGTCCAAAACGCGTAAAAAATTCTTCCAAAACGCGTCTGAAACGCGTCCGAAACGCGTCCAAAACGCGCCCAAAACGCGTCCAAAACGCGTCCAAAACGCTTCCAAAACGCGTCTAAAACGCGTCCAAAACGCGCCTGAAACGCGTCCGAAACGCGTCCAAAATGCGCCTGAAACGCTTCCAAATCGCGTCCAAAACACGTCTGAAACGCTTCTGAAACGCGTCCAAAACGCGTTTGAAACGCGCCTGAAACGCGTCCGAAACGCGTCCAAAACGCGTCCAAAACACGTCCAAAACGAGTCTGAAACACGTCCAAAACGCGTCTGAAACGCGTCCGTAACGAGTCCAAAAGTTATACCAAATATCTCGACTCTAACGATTTTGTTTAAACTTTGCAGACGAAATATTCAAAACAATTTCAAAAAAACAACAATTTTAGTTTTTCTCAAAAAAGTCAAATAACAAAAAAAAAATGTTTTCATTTAACAAACTTTTACCCTAAATGTCGGCTCTTCCCCAACATCAACAAAATTTCTTTAAAATTTACAAGTAAACTAATATAAAAGTGTTTTGTGCATTTTATTTCTTTGTTCCATACAAAATTTTATCAGTCTACCTTTCCATTCACTATACCTTTTTCTTTTATTTAACTTGAAGAATGATAAGTACATAATTATAACAATTTTATAAAATTTCCCGAAAATTCTAAATTCTTTTTTAATTGTTATTAAACAAAATATTTAAATTTTTTTCTTAACCTTTAACATATATTACCTACTAAAAGATACTCGTGCAACCTTGACTTTGTATCTTAACTTGACATAAGGATTCTAAATAAACATAGATTATCTGTTCTGTTGTATTCTTATGATCAAACATTCTTATACTCAAACATGTTTTAGAAATTCATTGCTCTTTTTTTTTTCTATTTTGCTTTCATTATAAATATTTGAACAACTAATGATATAATAAGATCTGAATGACAAATTAAAAAGCAAACAAAATTAAAAGTACTTGTGTGTATGCACCGATTCGTCACTGATTAAATATACAATATTGTTTTTCATGGCAACAAAACTGACTTCCACACTGCAGGCACCAGCTTTCCAATACAAAAAGAATTATCAAAATTGGTTCACTCAGTCCAAAGTTATGACGTAAAAAAAAACAAAATACAGATTAATTGAATAGGAGGTATTCAATTCGTCTGTGTTTTTGAAAGTCTGTTAAAAAAGTAAAGTAAAATTAAATTAAATTAAATATTGAGAAAAAAAAACCATACAAATTTTACCAATTAAAATTTTAAATTACCTAAATCTTAGATTTTGGTCCAATTTAATGCTTTTTGTGCCAGACAAAATTCAATTTGTCTCCTTTTCTTAAATTTATATTTTTGTTGAGATGTCTTTTTTTTTAAGAAAAGTTCTTCTTCAGCCAGATCATCTAAAACAAAGCAGTTTGTAGGAATTTGCTAGTGTCCTCGTCAATTTATATAAAAAAAAACTTTTTACCAGGCTCCAAGTAAAAAAAAAGGCATAAATAAAAGTGCACTAAGAAGACAACCCAGCTTGAGTCTTATTTCAGCATTCTACTCGTATATTTCAATCTCATTTAAGATTTAACCATAAATGGGCTTCTTTTATACTTCAGGGTGGTTAATTTTAACTAATAAAAAGTCTTCTATCAACATCTTCGAATGCTTCATTCTAAGATATTGAAATTCACAATGAAGACTAATGATTGCATGGTTCTTATGAGGGTATTCAATTCATCTTTAAAACATAAAATTTTGTTTTAGTTTAAGAACTAATAGTGGAGTAACTAAAGCTCAAAAATATTAGGGAACCCGGCAATATTAGGGAACCCGGCCGAACAGCTTAGATTTTGATAATCTTTTTTTTCAAACGTCCGTAATTAAAAATACTTTAAAGTCTATAGATTAAAAATTGCCGGTGTTGCCGTTTTGATTTTTTAAATTTAATTGAAGATTTTTGTGAACAAAAACAAATTTTTTCCAAAAATTTTTCTTAAATTTCATAAATTAATTGATGCCAAAAGATTGTCTAGGAAATTCAAGGAAAAAAAAATATATGGGAGTGAGGGACAATCTTCCATAGTTCAAGCGATAGATTCAATTTTCTTATTAATTGATTTCAAACACAAAAAAAAATATTTGAACACAACGGCAACACCTACAATATTCAAATATACATTTTTTAAAAGCTAGAAGCTTAGTCATATATGTAAAATTAAAATTAAGTTAATTGAATGAACGGCTTTTGAAAGAATGGTAATTGAACTCAGATTTTTGAAAAAAAAAATTATTGAAAAAATTTTAACATGCCGTTTTTTAAACTTGGTCGTAATATAAAATGCATTTATTTTCAAATTTGTTTGGCCGCATTTATTATGATTTCAGTTTATAAAAGGAAATGTCAATATGTATTACGGTTTATGAAAAAAATTAAAAAGTATTTCATTTTCGAAGAACTTTTTTCAATAAAAGTTTTGAAATAAAATGTAACTTATTTTTTTTTTAAAGTTCAACATCTAAACATAAAATTATTTTTTATTCATTTAATAACCCTTACTGTTGAAAGTTAAATAGCAAAAATTTAAAGTTCCTATTTACCACAGTCTTTGAGAAAATTAATTATTTCAATGCAAAAATTTAGTTTTAATAAAAAAAAAACCATTGAAATTGAAGTAATTTTTCATTTTTTTTTTCAAAAGTGTGATATATTTTACCATTTTGCTTCGAAATTCTACTGATTATATTTATGGCCAAAAATTTTTTTTAAATAAATTCATATTTTATTAGAAAAAGTTTGGAAAAAAGTCATTTTAAATTTTTCTAATAACATTTTATTTTTAAATTCTGAGTTTGAGGACCATTTTTTCAATAAGCCTTGATTAAATTTAGTGGATTTAAATTTAAGAGATAAGAATGAGCTTCTGGCTTTTTAAAAATGTATTTTAAAATATTGTAGGTGTTGCCGTTGTTTTCAAAATATTTTTTTTTGTGTTTGAGGTCAGAATGTTAGAAAATTGCATTTATCGCTTAAACGATGGAAGACTGTCCCTTACTGCCTTTTATATATTTTCCTTAAATTACCTAGAGAATCTTTTGCTATCATTTGTTTTATGAAATTTAAGCAAAAAAAATGGTTTTGTTAAAAAAAAAATAATTTTAATTTAAAAAAACAATACGGCAACACCGGCAATTTTTAATCTATAGACTTTAAAGTATTTTTAATTACCTACGTTTTAAAAAAAAATCGTCAAAATCAGAGCTGTTCGGCCGGGTTCCCTAATAATTTGCTTTAGTTACTCTACTATAAGAAGTTTTTCAGAAAGAGCTCAGTTGATATCAAAAAGGCTTTTATTAGTGATGGGAACTATCAAATGATTTGAACTATTGATAGTTAGTAACTGAATGATTTGAACTATCGAATAGTTCATTTATTCATTCAAATAAAAACTATCGAATAAACTATCGAATAAAAGAACTATTCAAATGAAAAAAACTATCGTATAAAAAAAACTATTCGAATGAAAATAGTAACTAAATGAATGAATGATTTTAAACTATCGAATGAATGAATATTTTACAACTATCGATAGTTTGATAGTTTTTATTCAATAGTTCCCATCACTAGTTTTTATGGTACCTATTTTGATTCTGATGCGACTCACAAAAAAAAAAAATAATTTAAAAAATGTGATAACTTGGTTCAATCTGGTTAAAAATTTGGCAAATATGTTTATTATTTGATATTGCTTGGATTTTATTTTTAGATGAACAAGCATTTTTAAGTTTATATATTACAAAACCATTCAAAAATTTTGTAGTTATTCACTATCTATTGTTTAACAATGTAATTTTTACCTGCGATATAGGTACTATTTTTTTGTGTAGTATTATATTACACATAAGAGTCAACTTTTGAAATAAATAAAACATTTGTTGTACCGTTATTAACGGTACCTGCCATGGAACAATTTTTTGATTTATGAATTTCTTATAAACAAAACATGACCGATTTCAACCAAACTTTTTATACAGAAAAGTTAAAGTAAACGTTATATAAAAATTTTACAAAATTATTAAAAAACATATTTTTGAATTTTAAAAAATATATCAATTTTTTTTTTTTTTTTTAATTAATTTTTTGAAAACGAATTTGATCGAAATTTTCTTTCATTATATTTTTTTTTTAATGTTAGAAAATTTGTATGTATAATAAATTATTTTTTTTTTTAAACGGCTCTAAAGCTTTTCGAATCTTTTTTTTTAATTCCTTTTTATACAGAAAATCAAATTGTATACTTTGTTTTGTATAAAACATCACATAAAAAAATGCTTAATCAATTATAAATACAGATTTTATTCATTTTTACATTAGTTGTGAAAATTCTTAAAAATCAATTTTTAAATTTAACCTAATATTGTTCAGTAAAAACATAATTATTTTGACGTGATAACGTCTTATAAATCGATGAACCATGGCAGCCACCACAACAAAGTGACGCCATTTTCTCCCGTTCCACTCTTGCACTTTCGCAGTGCGGCAGAAATTTCAATTAAAAATTAAAAATTAACTATTAGAGATACAAAAATCTTCTATAGCTTATTTGAAAGATAATAACCTAAAGTTAAATAAACTTGAAGGATTTTAAAAAATTCCATCTTTTTATAGGGTAAATATAGGTAAAACAAAATTTCGAAAAATTGGCTATTTTCTAAACGCGAAAATGTAAAGAGTTTAATTTGTTTTAATCAATAGATAAATTTATTGCAAGACTGACAATGATATTGAACAAATTCTAAAAAATTTCAAAACCAAGCTATTAATGGTTTTCTAAAACTAAAACATGAGGTAGACCTTTGACAAAGTAGTGATTATAAGTAGGTAAATTTTTTTTGATAATTTGAAAAACGTCATTCGAAAGATAATAAAAAAAATTGGGTCTGATACGGATTTTTTTTTTAATATCTGCGTTTCGAAATATGAATTTTTGAAAAACACCTACTTAATTTGCAGTATTTTTGGGTGAGTTTTTATTTTTTTAGCTTATAGATCATGTATTCTATGACTGTGCGCATACCCCGAATAACGGGGAAAAACAAGTTTTTTTGTACCAAGTTTGTTGACCTTTTTTTTAACCATTTTTTATTTTTCTCTTTTTCTCTTCAACAGATAAATAAATGAAATTTATATTGTAGATAGATAATAGACTGGAATATATATGTGCAAAATTTCATTCAATTTTGTAGTCACAATTTTGAGATAACAGTAAAATAAAGTTTTATTATTCAACCGGTTCTATCTTTTGATCTAAGGCAAATACAAATTTGATTTAACTTTATTGAGCATCCTGATGATGTTACCTTTTTTTTGGTATATCACACATAACTGTACATTAGGGTGTCCGTTATTTCCCAAAGTGATGTTTTCGGGGGTGACACCCCCTAGATCGAAAGCTTAGGGGCTAATTAAGGGGAATTTAGCAAAAAAAAATTTTTTGGAGGTCATTAACCCGTGCCTCTAGGGTCATACTTTCCCCATACAAATTTGTATGGGAAATTTTTAACTCAAACATAAAATTTTTTTTCTCTCGAGTTAAATCATATTTTTTTTTTAATGTTTGATAATTCTGGTTGGAAAACAGTTACTTTAAAAGATCACATTCAAAATTTACCGTTAAAAATTTTTTTTATATTTTATTTCGGTTTTTGAAATTATTAGCTGTTTTCGTAGTTTTTGCTTTCACCTATCACACAATTTTAAATGCAGTTTTATTGGTTTTTAATTATTTTCAAATATTGCATTCAAAAATTTGTGAATAAATAAAAAATTTAATAATAAATCATATAGGTACATTTCTACCAACAAAAAAAGAAACAAAATATGTTGCTATCGAGATGTGTTTGTCTAACAAAAAACGGATTCTTGAACCATATTCATCTAAAATTTTCTTTCTAAGGCGACAATCTTATTGAGTGTTTAAGCAAATTAACAAACAATTTTGCACAAGCTTGGTAAGCAAACACAAGAAGATACACATGTTAGATAACGAAAAATTACCCAAATGCATCATAAATTATTTTTTTGTTTTATTATTTTATTCTAATTTAAACAATTCCAGATGAGCTTTAAGGGTATAAATACTCAGTGGTCTGAAATGAAAAAGTCAGAGTATTGCAACGAGTAGCTTGCGTTTGTCATTTGGAGTAATTCAAAGTCATCAAATTTCAAAATGAAATCCTTTACTGCTTTTTTCATCGTTGCTATTGGTAAGAATTTTTTTTTTTTTTGTTATATTAATTTTATTTTTTAATTCACAACAAACTAAAATTTAAATTATTTCTGCAGCTGCAGCTTTCTCCATTATTATGGTACAAGGTTTTGGAACTTATCCTATAGTAATTGGTATATACAATAAGGAGGGATATAATACAGGCTATAATACAGGCTATAAGCCAGGCTATAATACAGGCTATAAGCCAGGCTCTAATACAGGCTATAAGCCAAGTCCTAATACAGGCAATCGTCCTACTTGCCAAGCATACTCATCTCAAGTGTGTGGTGAAATACAGGGTGATTGCATTAAATTCGCGTGCCAAGAAGACCTCGATTATTATAACAACATTTACAGAACATGTAAGTTTTGTTTTTCTTCTTCATCATCTTTGATCAAAACTTAACTAATTTATTGATTAATTTCATTTAGATGTTCGACCTGTAAATATGATGTCTTGCACTTATACACAAGTATATCAAAAGACACGTTGTTATACCGCTAATCCTAACCCTAATCCTAATCCTTATCCAAATCCTAATCCTTACGACAATACTTACTGTCCATCAACAAATAAAACTGTATGTGCCGTAGATACAAGCTTGCAACCACCACAATGCATTGGATTCAGATGTGGATCTGATATTACAAAATATAACAGTTTTTATGGAACAAGTAAGTTGCATTTTTCATTTTTGCTTATCTACCTATATTATTTAATTTTTTTTTTAATTTTTAGAATTCCAACAAGTAGCTGATTCTTACTGCACAAGTAAAAATATAACAGAAGGTCAACTTAATTACTGCTAAATGGCTAAAGATGTAGCTTTTTATTATGTTGGTTTATTCAATAAAGAATAAATAAAGAGTAAAATAAAAAAAAAAAAAAATAAAATTTGTAACTAATATTTTTATGAAATAAATATTTGAAATTTTAAATAGTCTTATGGGCTAAGAAGATTCCTGTAAAAGGGCGAGTAATTCAGTTGGCAGTGTTTGATTTTTTTAATGCTTACAGACAAATTTTAAAAATTAAATCATGCTCAAATTAATATTTAATATTTTAATATTTTCTTTGTTGCATACTTTTTGGAGCAATTCGTGATTCCAAAGCCACGACTGTTCACTAAAAAAAAATATTATAATAATAATTCATGTCTTTTGCCCCGAGACGCCTACATACTTAATTAAATGTGAAGTCACATAACCAGAGGACAAGCAAGGCGTTTCCAACAATACCTCGTTTGTCAAATTAGTATGAGTAATTTGGAAGTTATTAAGGAATAAATGAACATAGATACACATAATGTCCTTTTTTGGTTTTGTAATAGAAAGTTTAAAATTTAATAGCATTTTGTGATTTAAAAAAAAAAATGCCTGTTAGTAATACCTACAAATACTATATAATACTTGATTAACTAGACATTGATTGTTTGATTTATATGTTACAATCGAAGATACAAATTCCTCCAGTATTGTCGATGTCCGAATATTGCAAGGAGCAAACATTGACACTGAGCATTACCTGATAGTAGCCAATGTAAGAATGTGGATATTCAGGCTATCCTATCATCACAAGGAAATACTGTTTCGAAATTCAAATCGGATGACTATTTCTATTTCCAATTTTTTTCTTTTTGTTATATATATAAAAGAAAATGTACAATTTTAATTCAATTTATCTATGATTTTAAAAGAAATGTTAAAACAATACATAGGTATTTAGATTTATTTTATATATAACGAAACGATCACATCTTTTAAAATGGTTAAAACCTTCAAATAGACTTTGTGTATGTATTGAAAGGATATTTTTTTGAAAATTGTATAGGCAGCTTTTTAAATATAATTTTTTGCTGTACAAATTTTCAAAATGCAAATTTTTAAAAAATTATCAATTCGCTTCGCATATTGAAATAAGGTTTCAAGAAAATTTTATTTAATTTTTAGTGCAACATTACCTATTCTTAGTTTTGTTGCGGAGTTCTCATGTTATAAGAATTTAAAGGTAGCTAGGTATACTTATTTTTCGATTTTTTGTAACCAAAAGTAAACTTTTTTTTTATTTTTTTCCTAATCTTTCGACAAAAATTTGGTAATTTTTTTTTTATATTCGTTCAGTAATCTTATCACAATTCTTTAGAGACCTTTATTTCAAAAGTACATATCGCAGATCTCGGGATATCAACACTTCAATACAACCATGTCGAACAATTTTTCATATTTTTTTTTCTATTGACAGTGATTTTCAAACCTCGATTTCTCTGCTTTTTTTTTGTGTTGAAAATTTTGCAACGAAAATAAACAAATTTTTTGAAAAACCAAACAACTTTTGTACATTCTTAAGCTACATTTCAAGACCATTAGCAAAAAGGTCATAAACACGCATTGGTTGCGGCATGGGTATATTTCGGCCACATAGAGAAAATACTAAAACGTCTATTTTGATATTTCTGTATAAATTATTATCGATAACACAACGATACTTTAGCACTACTGTTTTTATCGAGACAAAAGTAAGTAATAATCTGGAGTTAGCATTCCGACTACGGTAACGATATTGATACGAGATGCTAAATGAGACAAATTGAATGTATCACTTCGTTTCGTATCTCATATTATATCGGATGATTTAGTATTGAAATTGGAATGGGGTCGTTAATCGTATGTTTCGTTACTTCAGTACCCAGTAACGAACATACGAGTAACGATACTGTTTAGAAAGTAACGTTTCGTTACTCGTTACTGAAGCAAATACCCGCATGTTAGTAACGAATACATACGATTTGCTACAGCTCTATTTGGTATTGTTTTAATTGGTAATTCTTTTTAAAATCCATCATTCTTCAAAGTTTTTATTTAATGGTTTTTTTTTTAATAATTTTACAGCTGTTATTTACATATGCATTGTTGAAGCATAAAAACCAGACGAAAATGTCATTAATTAACAACTTTCACAAAATGTGCCTAATGGTGATGTTAGTAACATGGGATGTAGTACGTTGGAGCCGATTTTGAGAAAAAAGAAAACTTTTTTTCATTTAAATCATTTTTTTCATTTATATCATAAGTACCATTTAGTTTATTTTTATCCTTAAAAAAAATTTAAATTTCCCCTCTAGGAAATGACCCTGATACCTTCATTTTCAAATTTGAAAGGCAATTCAAAAATTTTCTAAATACAACCTTATACTACTTCTAAATGCACATCATTTATTTATCTTTTCAGCAATGCTTTAATTTGGCTGTAACCGCTTTAATAGATTTACCCATATTATGTATAGCTATACGTTTAAAAATCATTTTCTTTGCACTTTGTTGATCCGAACACATTTTATTTTAACTGAGCAGCAAGTAGACACCAAAGCTAGTAGAGCGGGCGGCGACTGCAGAAACGCTCAACTCATCGAGCTAAAGAAAAATTCACTTTTGTAGTAAAAGATGACTCTGAGTAACTTCGAAAACCAGAGGTCTTCCCGTCTGCATCCTGGCAGGATTGGCGTAGCAGGGTGAAATCGGGTGCATTTTTTAGGCACCCTTCAACTCATCGAGCTAAAGAAAAAAATTGCCATGGTGGTCTTAGACTCAATTAGTGTTTCAAAAAACCACAGGTCTTCCTTTCGGTAACCTGGCAGGAGTGGCGGTAGGGCGCATCAAAGTGGTCGATTTTTAGGGCCCTCCTAACTCATCGAGCTAAAAGATGAAATTGGTGTCAAATGAAAGGTAGCAATGTCTTCTTTAATAATTCAGAGGTCTTCCTGGCCAAATCTTGGCAGTTTTTTCACGCGAACAGCTTTAAGGTTGGAAACGATGAAAATGAGTTTTTTGTTAAAGTCTTGTTTTTTGGTATGTAGACCGGTGATTTAAGAAATTGTTTTGTTACCAAATCAAAGATAACAACATGAATTTACTAAATCCATAAAAAAAATTAGGAATAGATTAAAAATTTCTAAAAATAGACCATTAGAATGTCAAAAAATACCTATATTTCTAAGCAATTAATCAAAAAGTATGCTCTGCATTTTTATAGTTATCGAACTTAAGTTAAAAAAAGATGCCAAATCGAAGGTTAGAATGTCTACTTTTATATTTCAGAGGTCTTCCAAGTCAAAGCTTGGAAATTTGGTCACTTAGACCATTTTAAGACCCGATACTACTAACCTGATTTGATTTTTTTTTCTGTGTTGACCGACTGTGGACCCTGGACTTGTCGAGCTAAGGGATGAAATTGGTAAAAAACGAAAGGATGGAGCTTCTTCTGATATAATTCAGAGGTCTGCCAAACCAAAAATTGGTAGTTTGGCCACGCAGTCTATATTAAGGTATACTCGATTTTCTTTCTTTTTTTGTGTTGCCCTTTTGTGCACGCGTCGAACCATCGAGATAGTTAAAAGACGAAATTGGTACCAAACGAAAGGTAAGAATGTCCTCTTTTCTAACTCAGAGGTCTTCCAAGCCAAAACTTGGCAGTTTGGTCATACTTGCAATTATAAGGTTGCAACATTTTTTTTTTTCTCTTTTTTTCTATGTTGACGCGGTTGGGCGCGCGTCGAACCATTTAGTTAGTTAAAAGACGAAATTGGTGCCAAACGAAAGATAAGAACGTCCTCTTTCGTGATTCAGAGGTCTTCCAAGCCAAAACTTGGCAGTTTGGTCACACTTGCAATTATAAGGTTGCAACATTTTTCTTTTTGTTTTTTTTCTATTATGACGCGGTTGGGTGCGCGTCGAACCATTGAGTTAGTTAAAAGACGAAATTGGTGCCAAAAGAAAGATAAGGATGCCCTCTTTCGTGATTCAGAGGTCTTCCAAGCCAAAACTTGGCAGTTTGGTCATACGGGCGATTATAAGGTTGCAACATTTCTTTTTCTTTTTTTTTTTCTATCTTGTCGCGGTTGGGCGCGCGTCGGACCATCGAGGTAGTTAAAAGACGAAATTGGTACCAAACGAAAGATAAGGATGCCCTCTTTCGTGATTCAGAGGTCTTCCAAGCCAAAACTTGGCGGTTTGGTCAAGCCAAATCACTCTGCTGCAACTAGAAAAACTTAAAAAAACAACTTGTTCATATTTCACTTTGTAGGGATATGAATTTCTAGATCAAAGCAATTTATTTAAATGCAGATAAATTGCTTTGTGTGAAAATAAAAACAATTATTAAAAAATAGCTATTGATTGTATTAAGTCGTGTTTTATTCATGTGGACAATTCAATATATATAAAGATAAATAAAGTACGAGCTTATTTTTAATATGAGGTGTTTTATTTGCAATCAACCAGCCTCTTCGTTCCGAAAGGAGAGACAAGAAGACGGGGATGATGATTCAAAAAAAAAAAAGAAATATGTGGGTAAACAATCTTTGCCGTTTCAATGATAAGTCTTTCAAAAAGTGTTTAAATGTGATTGCGGCCCGTAAATTGCATCAATTGAGGTACGGTACAGTTGAGGTTAGTATCTGTAAAGTTTCTAAACACGTACCTCTCTTTATTATGATATCTTCTATCATTTAAGAGTACATGTGTTAGTTTAAATAACTTAACATCTCCAATGCCAGATGTCACAGTAGACTCCGTTATTTTAGTTGAAACACAAGTGAGTTTTTAAGGTGTTTCTAATACGCGTTTCTATAACTTTGATATTTTACATTATAAATTACAGTGTGTTCCTGATTCTTCACATTCAAAAATGTTAGTTGTTAATGAACCGGAAATCGTAGAAGATATTCCAAAATCTATGGAAACAGAAAGCTCTGTTGAGGTTAGTTTATGATTTCGTTATAAAAATCAGTTCTTTTTTAAAATGACATAAATACACTAATAATAATAATATAAGCTGTACACTGAGCTATACAAGATACATATAAAAGTTGAAAGACATAGTTTTATCTTAGATTAACTAATTGTACTTAACAAAAAAAAAACAGTTTTGCAGGTAACATTCACAACACACTATATACTTACATTAGTTCAATGAGACATTAGAAGTATCGGAAGTAGGATCGGACGATCTTTTGATCAATTTAATAATTGCTTATGTTATTATTTTGACCACAGATTACTGAAGCAGCCTCCGAAAACAACATTCCTGAGCAGCAAAATGTTAACGAATCTCAAAATCGCGACGATTTAAAATGTATAATCTGTAAGCATGAATCTAGAAGAGTTGGTTCTAAAAGGCAATTTTGCAGTAAGGCAGGAGAAGATACGAAAAATAATATTTTTAAGTATGCATCTAATTTCGTCTTTTAACTAACTAAATGGTTCGACGCGCGCCCAACCGCGTCAACATAGAAAAAAAAGAGAAAAAAAAATGTTGCAACCTTATAATTGCAAGTATGACCAAACTGCCAAGTTTTGGCTTGGAAGACCTCTGAGTTAGAAAAGAGGACATTCTTACCTTTCGTTTGGTACCAATTTCGTCTTTTAACTATCTCGATGGTTCGACGCGTGCACAAAAGGGCAACACAAAAAAAGAAAGAAAATCGAGTATACCTTAATATAGACTGCGTGGCCAAACTACCAATTTTTGGTTTGGCAGACCTCTGAATTATATCAGAAGAAGCTCCATCCTTTCGTTTTTTACCAATTTCATCCCTTAGCTCGACAAGTCCAGGGTCCACAGTCGGTCAACACAGAAAAAAAAATCAAATCAGGTTAGTAGTATCGGGTCTTAAAATGGTCTAAGTGACCAAATTTCCAAGCTTTGACTTGGAAGACCTCTGAAATATAAAAGTAGACATTCTAACCTTCGATTTGGCATCTTTTTTTAACTTAAGTTCGATAACTATAAAAATGCAGAGCATACTTTTTGATTAATTGCTTAGAAATATAGGTATTTTTTGACATTCTAATGGTCTATTTTTAGAAATTTTTAATCTATTCCTAATTTTTTTTATGGATTTAGTAAATTCATGTTGTTATCTTTGATTTGGTAACAAAACAATTTCTTAAATCACCGGTCTACATACCAAAAAACAAGACTTTAACAAAAAACTCATTTTCATCGTTTCCAACCTTAAAGCTGTTCGCGTGAAAAAACTGCCAAGATTTGGCCAGGAAGACCTCTGAATTATTAAAGAAGACATTGCTACCTTTCATTTGACACCAATTTCATCTTTTAGCTCGATGAGTTAGGAGGGCCCTAAAAATCGACCACTTTGATGCGCCCTACCGCCACTCCTGCCAGGTTACCGAAAGGAAGATCTGTGGTTTTTTGAAACACTAATTGAGTCTAAGACCACCATGGCAATTTTTTTCTTTAGCTCGATGAGTTGAAGGGTGCCTAAAAAATGCACCCGATTTCACCCTGCTACGCCAATCCTGCCAGGATGCAGACGGGAAGACCTCTGGTTTTCGAAGTTACTCAGAGTCATCTTTTACTACAAAAGTGAATTTTTCTTTAGCTCGATGAGTTGAGCGTTTCTGCAGCCGCCGCCCGGTCTATAGTTGATTTCTTGAAATTTGTCTCAGAAATTTTTGTTAGATGTCAATAAATTAATGGTTTTTTTTTTTTTTTTTTTTTTTTTTTAACATCAGGAAAGCCTCACACCATTTATTTTAGTACCTAGTCCATCTGCATACTTTGTTTAAAAGTATTTAAAGAGATGTTTCGGTTATTTAAAAACAAATTGTATATTATTTTTCCATTATTAAATAAATTGCTTATAAAATTAAATTAAAAAAAAAAAAAAAAGGTTTTTAGAAAATATAGCTTTAATTCTAACCAACTTTTAACATAAGAGCAAGTACGTGTGCCTTCGTCGTATTTTATAATTGTTTCGTTTTTTAACAAATTTTTGCTTAAGCTTACTTAACAACACGTTTTTACAAATTCTTGAAAAAATAATCCGGTTGCATTATTCTTAACCACGGTTGTAAAAAAATCATTTTATTTTTAATGCATTCGCTCTCCATTACAAATGCAACTAAAAATGTTTTGCATTAAAAAATAATGTTATTGCAAATGAAAAAAAATTTGAATTAAAAAAAAAAAATTCAATGCAAAATGTGTCCATTAAATATTTTTTGTTTAATACTCGTCGAATTTCTTAAAATGTAATCTATTTGACCATACATAAACTTTTTCAACTATAGTATTGAAGATAATACCTATAAGGTCAAAATTTTAAGAAATTCGACAAGTATTAAAAAAAATATTTAATGCACACATTTTGCATAGATTTTTTTTCATTTGCAATAACGTTATTTTTTAATGCAAAATATTTTTAGTTGCAATAAATTTTTTTTATTTCCAATAGCTAAATATTTTTTTTTTATTTCAAATGAATTTTTTTTTAATTGGAACTTATTTATCGTCAAAATAAATTGCTAAGACATGATCCCACTATCAATATGGCGAAAAAATATTTAAAGATTAAAAACACTGGAATTTCTTGCACTACTCATGTGTTCACTGTAGTACTAGATCTACCTCCAAAAAAAAACGTGGCATGTATAATCCGGAATTTTTCAAAATATCAGGCTGTAATAAAACCATTAATGAACCCTGGCAAGTATTAAAGATTCCACCAAAACTAGCAAAGTTTTTGGTGAAAAAAAATACTGCAATTTTTTTGTGTAAAAAATAAAAAAAGGGACCACACTGCAGGCACCAGCTTTCGAATACAAAAGAATTATCAAAATTGGCAACAAACCTAAAAAAAAAATGCAGACGGTTTGATAACCTCCTCCTTTTTTTAAGTCTATTAAAAAGACACTGTAGTTCTTTTTGTTTATGAAAATACAAATGTGTCTTTATTTGCTAACATACGCAAATTATTTGCATAGCAATTTCTCAATTGTTTGATTCCTTAACTAAAAATAATTTACGCAATAAGATATAAGATTTTTGTTGATAACCATAACCACGTTTCGAATTGACCTTGGAAAATAAAAGTGAAAACACTTGAACAAATACCTATAAAAATTAGACAACTTATGCCAACATAATTAATTATACTACTTTTTTATCATTGAAACCGTTTGTTTACTTTTTTGTGTTTATGATGTGCTTTATACATTTTCGTTTTTTATTCAAATTAATTGTAAACTTTTAAGCCGTATTTAGCATTAAAAAATTGATTAACTAATTTGTAATCGTTTTTATTTGTTAAGTTCTTACAAGTCTAGATTTTGTTTGCCTAAAATTGATAGAAAAACTGCTCAAATCGTGAAGAAAGTCAAAAACTTATTCAGTGCCGGTTTAAGCACTACCGGCGCCCCTGGGCAAGATTGCAAGTGGCGCCTCTAAAAAAAAATTCATCTAAAAACAATTTTTTAAAATCACGAAAAAAGCAATAGCAGATTATGTCTTACCTCTCATATACTTGTTAATGCATTTATTAAAAATGGGCAGTGTATTAACTTAAAAAGGTTAACTTAAGGGGTAATAACACCTTGTAAACCACGAAATCGAGCGTCATTTTCATTATCGTATAAAACAAAGAAGAAATATTATTTTCTTTTGGTGTTTGTTTAGTTTAGTTAAGTATATTAATAGGTAACAGAATAGGGCAATGTTAAATTTTTTAATGTTGTGAAATTTTTTAAATGGCGGTGTAGTTCAGGATGATAGAAAAATCCTGTGCTTCCATCCGGCGACCAGGTAACTCCTACAGTTTTTAACCGATTGGGCTAAAATTTTGTGCGGAGATTAACATTACTATTCTCCAGTGAAGTACGTAGGATTTTTTTTTGAAATATTACAATTTAACGATTTTATGGTCTTTTTTTCATCGAATTTTGTTTTTGGAATGAAATAATTTTTTCAAAGTTGTTCCATTTTAAAAAAAATTAATATTTCAAAAAAATCACTGGAGAATAGTAATCTTAATCTCCACACAAAATTTTAGCCCAATCAGTTAAAAACTGTAGGAGTTACCTGGTCGCCGGATGGAAGCACAGGATTTTTCTATCATCCTGAACTACACCGCCATTTAAAAAATTTCACAACATTAAAAAATTTAACATTGCCCTATTCTGTTACCTATTAATATACTTAACTAAACTAAACAAACACCAAAAGAAAATAATATTTCTTCTTTGTTTTATACGATAATGAAAATGACGCTCGATTTCGTAGTTTACAAGGTGTTATTACCCCTTAAAAAAAAATTAATTATTCATGTCATTTAGGCTCAATTGACAAGACTACCTTTATCTCTGACTTTTTTGTTTAAACACATTTAAAGATAAGGTACAGTTGGTTTTATTTGAACAATATTTTTTCAAAAACTTTTTCAACTAGGTACATTAATGTCGTTTTCGATTGGAATCACTCAATGATTCACTCATTCTGAAATCCAATAAAAAACTCGCTTCCACCCAATTCTAAAATTTAATATCTGTATTTATAAGTATTTGGTTTGGTCGTTGTGAGCTCTAGGGCACTCTGGGTCGCTCCGAATTCGTTGTCAAGCGTTTTTTGTAGCTCCTTTTTCAACCAGAGTAATTTCCTCTGTGTTCGATGTTCGCTGATGAAACTAAAGCTCTGAGGTGTTCGATGTAAAATGAAAACCCGAGAAACTCTGATTTTTTTCACAGTTAATTGAAATGACTTAGAGTGCCCTGGAGGAGGGAACAACGAACAGACCTATTTTTTTATTCTCACACACAAACGTAGTTTTTATGAGAAATGGAGAAGCTGTCAGTTTTTGGCATTTCTGGATTTTGGGTTTTCGGGATTTTGGGATTGTGGGTTTTCGGGATTTTGTGTTTTTGGGTTTTCGGAATTTAGGGGTTTCTGGATTTTGGGCTTTCTGGATTTTTAATTTCGGGATTCTGTCCGTCTCCCTTCTCTTTCCTTATTCATTATTATAGGGGCACCTTTGCAAAAATTAAATTGGTAGGAGGAATATAAGGATTGCTTTAGTCTTTCAAAAGTAATTGGGGCGCCTTGTTCTTCAAAGATGAACGAAGATTTTGGACACCATTGGCCTTCCGGAAGCCAAATAAACTAACCCAAAATTGGGGGGCGCCTTCATTCTTCAAAAAGTTTAGGACAAACAATACGAGCGCCGTTGAAAATGTAAAATAGAAAAAAATTGGGGCGCCTTTGTGAATGTAAAAAAAAATAAAACATCGATTGGAAAGACTTCGTTATTTATATAACTTCTTGCGCCCCTGGGCGACGGCCCAGGCTGCCCCCCCCTAAAACCGGCTCTGAACTTATTGAAAAATTTAGTCATCACTCCAAAAAAATCTGGTTTTCAAAAATAACAATTAAAAATTAAATAAAATGATCCAATACCGATCTTTATTAACGATCGAGACAAGATCCACATTTCGTTTGTTTTTTGTTTGGCTTAAAAAGTACGTAAGCAAAGAAAAAATAAACAAACACTTTCAAATTTTAAAAATAAAATTTCAACAATCTCAATATCCATACAAATTAACTTAAAATTATATATTTATTCACGTGTCTGGAAATTGCTTGATTTTAATGTTGGTTCAAGTGTTTTAATTTTATTTTTTGCAAGGTCAGTTTTAAACCTCTGTTATCAGCAAAAATCTTATTGCGTAAATTATTTTTAGTTAAGGAATCAAACAAACGAGAAATTGTTATGCAAATATTATTTCACAAAAATTTGCGTATGTTAACAAATAAAGATACTTTGTATTTTGATAAAAAAAAACTGCGACAGTTGACACGAGCAGTTTAGAAATTAAGAACAAAAATGAGGGAATTATTATACTATTTATTTAGTTAAAGGACTGTTTAGACAATTTTTGAGTACATCTTTTAGATTAGGTTTTTAACCCATTTCCGGCGGCTACCAGTTCCAGTTGACTTAGAAACTTGAAATTTTACACACTATCTGTTTTTGGCCCAATTAGAGGAAATCTGAAAAAAAAACATTTTGGAAAAGCTTTTGGTTTTCCAGAAAATTCACGTTGCGTTTTCGCAACGTTAGCCGAAAGGGGTATCAAAATTTTTGAAATAATTTATTTTTACATGGAGTATGAATCAATTTTATTTGAGTATTTTTATGAAGAAATTAACCAAATAAAGATACACTGGGTAATAAAAGGTTGTTGAAAATAAAATAACAAAATTTCTAATAAGTTAAACATTATATTTTGATATTTTATGCTTACTAAGAAAGGTTTTTTGTGTGGTACTCATCGAAGCATTTTGGATATGATATTACATTTCTTGCAGAAAAAAACGTATTGTCTGAAACACTTGCGACATCGTTTTGGTGACAGTATGTTTGATGTTGTCAAAAAAATGATAAAAGTTACTACTTCATTCAATTCCTATCGTAGTGCAATTACTTAGTGATAACTTCTCTGAATTGATTCCTTTCAAAAATAGATAAACCAAATCAGCACCCGCCAACAATCGACAATTTTTTTTAAGTTTCACAAACTAGAATACCGTCTTCTTACAGGTAATTTGATTTATTTTCAATGGAAAGGAAAAAACCAACTCTTGTGTTGTATTTACATTCATAGTTCGTGAGAATAGAAGTGGTAAATCAGAGCTGACCGAACTCAAACAAATGAGAAAAAGTCATGGTTTCATTGATTTTGCATTCGATAACGAAAATGAAATTGCACCTGTTCTCTGGAACAACAATTGTAACAGTCTTATCAAATCATTTGATGGACTCACCACTATATCAGGCAAAACTGTTTGATCGAATAAAGGGAAAACTTGTCAACATTCCAATACCAAATTCAATTCGTAAAAACATCATAACGATGGATGGAATTGATTTATATGATAACGCTACAAGCAAATTATCGGATTCGAACTGATCAATTATATTTGACTATCAAATGCGCTGGATGAAGCGTTCCTAAAAGTATTGAAAATATATGGAATTTGCAAAAAGTTTGGTAAGGAAACACCAATGCCAAAATTAGAATTTAGAATATTTGTTGTAGATTCCCTGTTACGATCAGAAACAAACAATGAACCAGATATCCAAACGGAAGGAAATCAAAATAAAGTGCTCCATTGCGACGTTGTAAGTGTTCTAGCCAAACTGCTTTTCCTCAAAGAAATGTTATATCCCGATTCATCAAAAATACTTCGATGAATACCGCACAAAATCCCATTCTTTGAAAGCATAAAATTATCAAATATAATGTATAACTTATAATTTTTTTTATTTTATTGTCAACAATCTTTCATAACCCAGTGTATCTTTATTTGGTTCAATTCTTCATAAAAATACTCAAATAAAATTAATTTATACTCCATGTAAAAAAAAATTATTTCAAAAATGTTGATACCCCTTTCGGCTAACGTTGCGAAAACGCAACGTAATGCTTTCATCTTACCTGACAAGCAGGCAACTCAAATAAATTACTTCAGCACTATTTTAGAATATAATTTGATCCCTTATTTACCTGTGGTTGAGACTATTTAGAAAAATTATAATTTTGACTATATTTTTCAAAAGTTCAAAAATTTTACCTCAAAATTTTGAAAAACTCGAATTTTCATAGCCCCAAAAAAGCTCGAAAAAACTTTTTTACAATAAAATCCAAAAACAGGTCGATTAGATAATTTGACTATCTTTCCAAATAATTTTTTAGTTTATTTAAAAATATAATCAGTTATGTTCCAGAAGTCTTCAAAGATGACGTTGCGAAAACGCAACGTTAGCCGGAAATGGGTTAAATGAATATCTATTAAATCATTTCATGGATCAAAATTGGGTTTTATGTTTTTTCTTATAGTTCCTAATTCCTAAAGCCAAAACAGCTTCCCAATATAAAAAGAATTATCAAAATTGGTTTACTCAGCCTAAAGTTATGAGGTAACAAACATAAAAAAAAGAAATACAGACGAATTGAAGCTCCTCCTTTTTGGAAGTCGGTTAAAAAAAATGATGCCAAGCTAATAAAAAGCGTCAAATTTTCAAAAAAGAAATTTTCCAGTATCTTTTTCACAAAACTGGTGGAATCTATAGGTAATGCTCTTGCCAACTGTATGATTTCTTGGGTAACAACTGCTTTCATTTTTACCAACTTCCAAAAAGGAGGAGGTATTCAATTCGCCTGTATTTTTATAATTTTCGTAGATATATTTACAATTAAACCCAGAAAACTCGTATATCTTATTTTAAAAAAATGTTTCTGGATATGTTTTCGAGATATGATTTTTCAAAATTTCTTGACTTTCCAATCATACTTAGTATTCAGGCTATATCTTGTGTAATAAATAACCAATCTGAACAGAAGAACCGGTGCATGAAAGCTGAATAAATTAGCAAGAAATATTAGGATAATTTTTCTGGGTCACTTCAGATGTTTGAGTGCAATGAATAAAATTTTTAGAAGAAATTTTTGACAAAAAAAAATCTTACTGAAAGAAAAATTCAAAATCAGTTGTCGATTTTAAAAGTTTATATTTTATCCAATTTTTGCCGTTTGTTCTCAATTTTTGTGACCACCATGTTAAAAGGCAAAGTATGGTCTCTTATCTTTCATATTTTCATATATAGTAAAAACATCATAAATTTCGTCGTTTCTCTGTTTTTGAAAAGTTTTTTTCAAGTGTTTTGCAATATTTTTATTTTTAAAATTTTTAAATGGATACAATTATTAAAAGAAAATCAAGGGGCACGGTAGTGCCCAGCCAAGTTCTCTAGCAACTTTGGCACTACACCCTTATTTACAGGAAACAACTCAGGCCATTTTCGACCCCCCTCTAACTTCCACACCAAAGATGCTAGAAATTTCAAACTCACTACATTTGTTGAGCTCGTCAAAACCAAACACCTCACAAAATTTCAGCCTCCTACGATGAGTAGTTTCTGAGATATAGGGCTTCAAAAATCGCAAAAACCGTAACTGACTCACTGACTCACTGACTCACTGACTCACTGACTCACTGACAGATCATCAAAATTATGGAGAACTTCCCGATATCGTAGAAACTTGAAATTTTACACGGTGATAGGACTTGTGGTGTATACAAAGGAAAAAATCGAAAATTTGAGATTTTCAATTCAGGGGGCGTGGCATCCGCCCATTTCCGCTGAATTTTCATCATATATTATAGAGTACTTCTGATTATCGTAGAATCTTGAAATTTGGTAGAATAGTAGAGCTGGTAGTTTATACAAAGGAAAAAATTTAAAACTTGAGAATTTCAGCCAGGGGGCGTGGCAACCGCCCATTTCCGCTGAATTTTCATAAATTATTATAGAGCACTTCTGACTGTCGTAGAATCTTGAAATTTGGTAAAATGGTGGTGATGGTAGTTTACACAAAGGAAAAAATTTAAAATTTGAGAATTTCAGCCAGGGGGCGTGGCAACCGCCTATTCCCGCTGAATTTTCATCAAATATTATAGAGCACTTCTGTATTTCGTAGAATCTTGAAATTTGGTAGAATGGTGGAGCTGGTAGTTTACACAAAGGAAAAAATTTAAAGTTTGAGAATTTCAGGCAGGGGGCGTGGCAACCACCCATTTTCACTGAATTTTCATCAAATAAAGAGATTTAATATTCTACAGCCATACCTTGCAAAAAGTAGTGAAATCACAACAAAAACATTACTGTTAAAAAAAGAGCCAAGTTCTCCTATGTTGAAATTATGCTGGCACAAAAAGTACTGAGATGTAAAAGTGTACCAAGTTCTAAAGTTTGGGTTCAAATTCGTATCAATAAAATTTTGATTGTTTACTTGGCAATTTTTGAAATAACTTTAAAAATCAATGGTTAAGAAAAATTGTCAAGAGAACAATCAAAATTTTATTGATACGAATTTGAACCCAAACTTTAGAACTTGGTACACTTTTACATCTCAGTACTTTTTGTGCCAGCATAATTTCAACATAGGAGAACTTGGCTCTTTTTTTAACAGTAATGTTTTTGTTGTGATTTAATTATCTACAAGGAATTACTTAAGAAGACATTTCAAATTCGACTCGAAAAGTATCAAAAAGTGTCGAAAATTTGTATCGTTCCAAAAATGGTCATATCTTTATAACTTAATTATCCTTAGATTTTAAAGAAAAATATCTTGTTATCATTGCCAAAAAGTGTATTTCAAATAATCCAGTCAATATCTTCGTTTTGGCATTCTATCACATTCCTCAAAAGTCCTAAAAAATTTCATGTCCCCAAGTCGCGATTTTCAAGGAGATTTTCAAAATAAGCAAATATAAGCAATAGACGATGGTATTACACATATGATACATGATATCAAAGTATTTTTTTATGCTGATTCCAAAAAATTTAAAATCAAGACAATCTGACGTCTCTGAAAAAAGTTATATCTGTTTTTCATCTGTCAACCCATATTATTATAACAGTTGCAAACTTACTACCGAAAAACCCTTTAAAGTTATGGTAGAGGGACCATTTTTTGTACGAAGGTTTTTTATATCTATTATCGTTAAGAATCAAAACAATGCAATGAAAAAAACATTCATACCATGAATAATTTGTATTTTTTGAGAAAAGGGGAAATATTGGGATATGCACTAAAAAACATCCTGGTACTATCTTGGAATTAGTGCTTATAGGCTAATTTGGATATTCTATAACTTATGTCAAAAATCATTTCGCGCCTTGACCCTGAAAATCGCGACTTGCGGACATGAGATTTTTCTAGACTTTTGAGGTATGTTATAGAATGCCAAAACTAAGATATTGAGCAAAAAAAATTTCTATTAGCATTCATTCCGAGGTTTACCCCTTTTTTCACCTTATTTGACTGTATTAAAATACAAAATTTAAATCTACGAAGATTCAAATAATTTTGAATTTTTTTTTATTATTTAATTATAACTATTTCAGATAGTTAAACATAGTTATTTGTGACTATTTTAATAGCCCATTGAAGAATTCTCTAAATTTATCTTTAAAAAGGTCATAACAAAATGACTACACCGAAAAAAAAAAAAAAAACAATATCAATTTAACATTTTTTAAATATCAGCCAAAAATGCTCTATTAAATGTGTTTAATTATATTTAAAATGTTAAAAAAATAGTTTTATTATCAGGATGATATTTAAATGTCACATTTTGGAAATTTTTTTTGATATTTTATTATCATTTTTTCATATCAATTTCTCATTCCAAATTATTGAAAAAAAAAATGAAATAAAAAATTGTTAATGTGTACTAATTTAAAGGCGCTTTGTGCTTTTTCGAAGTAAAATGTATGATTTACTGAGAAAATTTGATCGGCAATAAGATTTTACTTCACATAGTTTGGGAGAAAATAACAAAACAATTATATCACCTATAATAGAAAAATAATATCACCACTATTTTGTAAAGAATATTCACTTTCAGTAATGTTTTGAAAAAAGAAAGAAAATTCTTAAAATAATAAAAATAATAAATATGAAAAGGAAAGAAATAGGTTTCATTATAATAAACTAAAACGTAAAATCTAGTCAACATTGACATTTTAATTGTCAAAGTGAAATTTTCACTATCCACTTAAACTTAAAAAAATGTCAAAATGCTATTTTAATTGTCAAAGTGAAATTTGCACTATTCCACCTGAAATTAAAAAATGTCAAAATGATATGATAAAATATCAAAATTGATATTTTAATTGTTGGACGACTTTTGTCACTGAAAAATGTTAATTTGATAGCTGTTATTATCAATTTTTTTTTTTCGGTGTATTTTATTTGAATATTTAATGGTTAATTTTTAAATTACTTGAACTGACTATTTAAATAGTAACAAATAACCATTTTTAACTATTTAAAATAGTTATCTTGATTTTAAATTTTTTTTCTCTGAGTGTGGGATCCGAATCCATCGCCCTTAATGGGTCCTACAAACACCATTAAAACTTGAAGTTTTTAAATATACCTAAATTGGTTAAAAATTGGTATTTTACTACTCTCCATTAAACACACGCAGGAGCATGGAGCATTGAAATATTATCAACAACCTAGTGTCTCCAGGTTCAGGAAAGAAATTTATTATTTTTTTTCAATGAACGTATCTTTGTTAAAAATGATCACATTTCACATCGGAGTCTTAGAAAAGCAATTTGTAGTTTAAAACCTCTTGTTTCTACGATGAAACTTTTTGAAAGAAATGTAAATTAAAGACTTCGAATAAAAAACAGTTTTTTGGTGTATTTTTAATTTTTTTATTTGGTAGTTTTTTTCCACCCCAACAGGCACGACCAGAAAACATTCCCCATTCACATTTTTTTTTAAAATGAGTTATCATTTCATAATCATGCTTATCAACACGATATCTAACCTTCACTTTCATAACGCATGGTGATAAAAAAATGGCAAATCTACTTGCGTAGCTATGTAAATATTAGTATTTTGCGAAATAATACCAAAAATATTGCGTTAATTAAACAAACAATATAGTAATAAGGAAATTTAGGTAAACAATTTTTTTGCAAAATTTAAGCAAGTGTTTTATTACTAGTTTTTTTTCTCACAAATTCTGGGTATAAATAGTGGATCTTAAAAGAAGACTATCACAGTTCTACAGTTGTACAAGAGTGAAGCCTTTACTCAAGACTAAAAAGTTAAAATACAAAATCCTTCAAAATGAAGTCAATAATTTGTGTTGTTCTAATTGGTAAGCCTTTTTGAGATAAAATATATCCTTTAAAGTCGCAAATTAATTTTTTTTTTTGCAATTTTTTAGCTGTTATGTACATATGCATAGTTGAAGCATTTTTTTTCAAACCCAAACCAACACAAGCAGATGTTATATACATTAATGGACAAAATAATGGTGGTAATAGTGGTAGTAACAATTGTGATATGACTACCAAAAGAATTTGTGGTCAATTAAGGGCAAATACTACAATGTGCAGACCTTTTAAAAACGAATGCTCCTTCGAAAACAGTCCCAGTAAGTTTATTTTTAATTTACCTTATTTTCCTTTTATATTATGCTATTATTGTGAATATATTAATTTATTAATAATACATTTTTAATTTAGAATTTAACAGAACTGGAACTGCCAGATGTCAAGGGCTAGCCTATATGGAAACTTCAGAATGTGTTTGATTTTCTTTTTGCAATCACAAGAAAATGTTACTTTAAATATTTGAAGAGCTTACAATGTATACAATTAAATATCAGTTTATTAAATTTCATAAAATTAATAAATGTTTAAAATAAATTAATAAAAAAAAAATAAGTTTAAACTTTTTTACCTATTCACACAATGAAGCTGTTGCTAACCTATTCACACAATGAAGCTGTTGCTAACCTATTCACTTCAGATTAAGATATGATGGTAAACTACGGCAGCGCACACTGGGGAAATTTGTATGGGAGTGCGGAAAAAATTAAATAAAAACTGAACCACTGAATAGATTTGGATGAAATTTTCAGGGATGACAGTTTTCGTCGTAAGAAATTATTATTATTCTTTTCCGCCCACGGCCACGCCCTTTTAAAAAAATTTGTGAGAGTAATAAAGAATTCCGATTCTCAATTTACTTGTACTTATAGCATTTTTTTTTTTTAATTTTTTTGTATTATTGGAACCACCTCACCGATTTTAAATACATTAAATATAAAAGAATAACTCATAGTAGGTACTGTTGTCGAGGTCCACGTCCACGCAAAATAAAAAACCCAAATTATAGTTAAAAATTATTAAAAAAAAAAACACTTTTTTAATTTTTTTATACAAATTTTTCAAAAGTTAATTCTTTTAAGAGAGCCATTTTTTCCTCAATTAAATGACTCTTATTCTTCTTAATAAAGGAATGGGTCAGATGATCTGTATTTTTCAATAATAATTTCAATTTAAATCTTGAGACATTCCATTAGATTTCTGCTTAGATCTTCGCATAAAATGCTTAAAATTCTCATTATTAATAAAATGTATAATAATAAGACGCATAATCCCTTTTCACTCGTTTTTAATTTGAATAGTTTTCAATATATTATGTACATACATTTCAGTTACATATAACGAAAATTAATTTTTCTGAGCCAAATGTAATTTTATTGTAGTAGATTTGTAAAAAAATGTGTTACGAATTAATTTTATTTTCTCTATTTGTCTTTTCGGATAAGAATTTCAAGCTTGCAGCCAAAAAAAAACAAAAATCTGACAAAAAGGAGATTTTTTACTTTTCAATTTTCTCGAAAACTAGAAGGTATAGAAACATATTGTTTAATTAATTAAGGCAGTGTTCTTCATTATTCAAATTGAATTCAAATCCATAGCCTTGTCAAAAATAGTATTGAATATGTTTTTTTAAATTTTTTTTTCAAAATTTTGACTTTGAAATCGATTATTTCAAAAACAATTCACTTAGGCCCAATTTATTGACTCTCCATTAAACTTAAATCGCCATTAAAAAAGGGAATTTTAAAATTAAAAACCAATTTCGTTTAATTCAGTCTCTTTTAAGGATTTTTTTGAAGTTTGGCATCATTAACTAATTGAGCATTAAATTTAAAAGTAGTTTTAGTTAAAACACCAAATTCGACCTTTTAAGAGGGATTTTTATAAACATAAACATCACAATTATGAAAAAAGTCCAGACTAGAATTTTTTGTAGGTATACATACACACATGCATTTGTACCATAAAAAAGAACAAAATTCAAAGAAATTAATGCATTTCTTCCAATTCAAATCTATTTGATTTGACAAAATTGTAGCTTTTGACAGATTATTTTTCAAACAAAATAAAAATCCCTAGGATATTTTTAACAGAGTTTTAAATTTAAAGTTTCCATTAAAAGTAAGGACTTTAACTAAAGAAGAGTGAATTAAATGAATTTTTAATGATGTATACTTAAAGGCGACAATAGTTTAACGAGGCCGTTAACTAAAGCGATAAATTTCAAAATTTAATGGAGGCTCAATAAATTGGCCCTTAAAGAACTTAATTTAAAAGCTCAAATTAAGCCTAATATTTTGGCTTTTAAAAAAAGTGTCATTTATAACTGTAAGTGTTACCATTGATTTTTAATATTTTTTTGTTATTTTAAGTAATTTTTAAGAAAATGATTTTTGCGACCAAATGAAGTTTTCAATTACCAATAAAAAACGCAGTGGCGCCTGGTGGCACCCAAATTTGGCCTTCATCGAAAGGGAATTTCATAAGAAAAAAGTTTTTAATAGCCTCTAACTGCAGGCAAGTGTAGCTAAAATTATATATACAAAACTATGAAAAAATCAAGCCATTTTTTTCTCTTTTCTTTAAATAATTATATAAAATAATTAACATCTTTAAAATTAATAATTTCTTCGATTTACAATAGACAAACGATGGCTTCTTTACGGAAAAATAAAAGTGTATGAGTCGGCTCTAGCTACAAAAAATTACACAGCTTTAATTTGAGGGTATTTTCACTTCGTTTTTTATACTTTCAACAACTTGTCCCTTTGCAAAGCTCTAAAAAGTAAACTACAAGTCCGATTTTAGTAATTCTTTCTGATTTTGATTCAGATTTTATTCTAGAATCTAGAAATACTATTGAAATATTCTCCGAGGAACTTTAAATTTTTGACTTTTTTCCGCAAAATCCCCAGTGTGCAGCGCCAAAAGTGAATTTATGGTTATTGTTCATCTGTTTCATCATTCAAAACTACTTATCATAATTTCTCATAAAAATGATGTATCATTGAAAGTGCCTAAGTCGTGTCAATAAACGTCTGGCTGAATAATAAGTAAGATACCGTAGACATAGATAAAATAACGTACTGATAACTTTTCTTCTAATAAATTTAACATTATTTCTGGTATATTTAACTAATTTCTGGTAGATTTAACTATATTATGATTGAATATATTAGAAGTTACGTAACCCTGGCGATATATTTTTATCTGTAAGAGCTCCAAACGAATAAAACTGATAGAGAGAAGGAATGTAAACGAGGGATAGTATTTTCTGGCTCTAAAATGGATCAACTTCAAAGTATAAGACTTCTTAGCAATGCGCAATCTTCTGTGATCGCTTAAAATATTTTGCCATAGACTTGATAGGGAGATCAGTGTTGTTTTTTAGCGAGGTTAATTTAGAAAAAAAAATCCAAGAATACCACCACACCATCGCTATGGTACCATAAAAAACGCCGAAATTCAACAAAGTACAATAAGGTCGAGTCCCAAATGAATCGTTTATTTCAGAAACAGCATAAGTCCATTTTTCCCAAAAATTTTTTTTTTGGAAATTTCTCATTTATGTATAGTTATTCATCTTCTGGAAAAAAATTAAGTATGTCAGACCCCCCAAACTGAAAGGAAAGGGTTCAAAATACATATATGGAAAAATTTCACCCGGTGACAACATTTTTGACTTTTACTACATGACTAGAAAGGTTAGGAATTACTCTATCTATATATATTAAATTCATTAAAATTGAACTCAGGGTTCAAAAGTTATAGCCAGATTTCCTCGCGGTGGCAACGTGTTTTACTCTTGAATATATGACATTTTACCAGTTTTTAATTATTTTGCCAGCCATCATGACACGCAAGCTTTAAAATTATACATTAATGAAGAGGTAAAGATTTAATCTATCTACTGCTATTTTATTCATTAAAATCAGAAGCAGGGTTCAAAAGCTATGTCTAGATGGAAACAAAAGTTTTACCAACAAAAATTCGTTTATTTCAGAAACGACATAAGTCCAGCGACTTTAAAGGCTTAAAAACCCTCTAAGACTTGAAAAAAAGTTTATATTTATTTTTAAGGTTTTTAAATGCGTCTTCAGCTAGATTATAAATCGGCATACTCTAAATTTGAAGTGTTGTGGAGTTTTACATAAAAAATAGTTTTTTGTTGCTCCTGAAAAGTTAGTGCTCATGGACTTATGCTGTTTCTGAAATAAACGATTCAAATGAGAAATAAGGCCGAATGTTAGAAAAGCATAACAGATCCAAATTTATAAAGGAACAATGGTCCCAAAATCAATTTGGGAGGTGAGGGTTCCAAAAAAAGTTTTGGATCTAATGTGCATCTTAATTATTCATTAACCTAGATGATTTTAAAGATGTGATAAAAATGTGGCACAAAGACATAACACCCAATTTTTATTTATGGAACTTATGTTCCACATGAGTGGGCCGACATTTAATTTATATAGGTAAGGATTATATCAAATTTAAGTAGACAAAAGCCCCACATATTTTTATTAAACTGGGACATAAGTCCCACATTCTTCGAAATATAAAGCAATAATGTACATACAATAGCTTTTATTATTATCTTATTCACATTTTTTATTCCAAATTCTTTACATGAAGAAAAAACTTTGAACACACGCAATCTTGCATGATAAGCGCGGGTCATTTGGAGAATTATCTCGCAAATATAGCGGTCCAAATAATTACAATGCAAAGTTTAGAAATTAATAAATCTCACCGGTTTTAATTATGGTCGAAAGCAAATTTGACTACATGTTGTGGATCTATTTAATTTTCAGAACGCAAACGCTGAGCGGAATACAAAATTTTCCCACGAGAGAATCAATTTTTAGGGTGTGAAAATAAAATTTCACTTCGCGTTTGCCAAGTTATAACATAAACATTATCTTTTTGTTTGGTTACAGTTGAATACAATAATAACTCAGTACTAAGGCGTATAAATAGTGAAGTATGCTTTGAGGGCCTAGGGGGCATGGTACCCCTCTGTAACCCTCTTAGATTGGATACACTATTGGATAGAATTATGTGCCAATAAGGTGGGACATAAGTCCGAAATCGAAGTTTTACCCACCTTTTATATGTGGGTCTTAATTTATCCAACTTGAGTTTGAGATGAGCCCCACATTTAATTTGGGGCTTATGTCTCACTCAAGTGGAACCTAAGCCACACAATTAAAATGGGCTTTATGTCCCTATGCCAAAAATATGGCATTTTCATACCAAATTGATTGCTGGCGATTACATAGAATTTTTTACTTAGTTCCACTTAGCAGAATTTGGCTCATTGAAAAAGTGAAAAATAATACCGAATCGGCGTTATTTCACTTTTTCATGATTAAATATGTAAGACCAAACGTCAAAGTGAAAAAAGACCGAATTTAAAAATTTTGCGTTATTTCACTCGGCGTTATTTCACAGCACCGTTGAAATAAAAATAAATTGCACGACTGGGGTCGCACGTACTTGCTCTTATGCTTAACCCTCTACTGCATGAATTATGATCGAAGTGATATAAAACATTTTTTTACAATTTTTTAGCTTTATTAGGGGTTGAAAAAAGGTATTACATACAAATTTTTATTTTTTTACATATATATACATTTTTGGAAACATAAACCATATATGGGTTAGTATGCAGCAAGGTGATTTCCAGCAAAAAATTAATAACCCATATATGGTTTAGTATGCATTCAAGGTATGTTTTGTAAAGTATGTTTTTACTACAATGGACTTTTCTTATTCATGGAATTTATTCTAACTCTTTCTTATATCATTGTAGCAGAAGAACACATTCCATTTTCTACACATTGTGTACGTCTTCAGTCCGCAAATTTGACATATTGGCGTTTTTTTTTTGCCATTCAGGGATATGGTCGATGTTTCCAGTTGGCACTGAATTCAACGACTTTTGCCCTTGGTTGTTGTGAGTGAATTGAAGTTTCGGGATAAGATGGGGATCGACTTCCGTGACTTGTATTACACCCTCCCCTTTGTTTTGTTCCATCTCTGCTTTGATCACCTGCCAAAGTTGAAGGTCGTTCTCTTTTTCGTGACATTGTAGGTTTTAAAGATTTGAATATAAGTGCTCGGAGATGGCTTGTTTGATGTTTAAAAGAGCCAGAATCTGAAGCTAGATCATCATCACTTCGAAAGCCATCACGAGTTATAGCATTTACACACCTATTTTTTCTATAGAAAGTCTTCGAATTCATTTTACAAAAAAAATAAAAATCGTACAAAAATCAGTAATGTATGTCGCCAACGCATGATAACCCATATATGGTGTTTTGGAAAAAATGCCAAAAAAAGACAAAAAATTATTATAAAAACAAAAAACAAACTTCGTAAACATATAAAAGTATAATAAATACATACGAAACTTATTTTTAATTGGATGCAACTTAATTGCTTATTATAAAAAAAACACCGGAAAAGTACACACTTTTATTCACTGATTTGTACTTTACACATGCTCTTGAAACAATGAGTTTATTTCAGAATCACGACTCTCTTACTGATAATAAAAACCGATTTATTATAAAAAAATAGACGTAGTTTTATTATAGTTTTTTCTTTTTGACATTTGGTGCACTATAACGGAAATAAATCGATATGAAATCGATAAACCATATATGGGTTGGTATGCGGTAGAGGGTTAAAGTAACTATAATGTTAAAGCTTTGTATTCAAGAAATTTAAAATTTGATATTTTGAAGAAATTTCATAAGTAGTATAAAAAAATTAAATCTGTTTTTATAATTAATAAAACTCCGTTTTAAAATATCTTAAAAAAAAAAAAAACAAATATGCCATTTTATTTCTCGTATAAAAAGGTATTTTTAGAAAAAAAAATTTGAAAATTGTAGGAGCCGTTTTTTAAAAAATTATTTTTTATATATAAAATTTTTTTAACATTTTTCAAAAAAAAAGTTGGTATGCCTTTTTGAAGAAATAATTAATTTACACATAAAAACTAAATTTCAAAATTTTTCATTGATCCGTTTTCAAAAAATTGATTTTTCAAAAAAAAATTTTGAAATATTTTTTAAAAAACCAAAAATGCGTTTTTTGAAAATTTTCTAAAATTTTAATATTATCTTTACTTACACACTTTTGTATAAAAATTTTCATTTAAATCGGGTTAATTTTGTACGAGATATTCAGAAACGAAAAAAACCGTTCTATGACAGGTACCGTTAATAACGGTACAAAAAATATTTTTTTTATTTAAAAAGTTGGCCCTTATGTGTAGTACTACACACAAAAATTTTAATCAAAATCGTTAGAGCCGTTTTTGAAAAAAATTACTTTTTCTATTTCCGTTATATGGCAGGTACCGTTAGTTTTGGTCATAAAAAAAAAATTTCAATTTCTCCTCTAGGGAATCACCAAAAACTGCTAACTACCAAGTTTGAAGAAAATCACTTCACTCGTTTAGGCTCCAGATAGAGACAGACAGACAGACAGACAGACAGACAGACAGACAGACAGACAGACAGACAGACAGAATTGCCGGACCCACTTTTTTGGCATTCTCCATCATCGTAATGTCATGTAAAATTGTTATCTCGAGTTCGATTTTTTTTACGAATCCTAAACTTGCCCTATAGTACCTATATCGCAAGTAAAAACTCAGGATTGCACATTGACCCTAGATATTTCTCGCGTTTACGTAAAATAAAACCACACTGGTCTTATTTCAATTCTGAAATAGAAATAAACCCTCATTCGAAATAGAACAAGGCCGCATTTCTGCTTCCTTTATAGAAATGTTCATAGCTAAGTATTCATTAGGTGGGGTATTGCTGCTTTCACATGGGGACATAACTTCACTTACAATACAGTGGGAAATAATTTTCTGGTGAAGTTTATTATTCTCATCTCACTGAATTCGAGAACAAGTTCTTCTTTTATTTGAAAACTAAATTCACTTTTGGGTGAAAAGGGAGGTGTTAAATAATTTCTCAATTGTCAATGCGGCCTGATTTCGTAGGTCGTTATTTCAGGTCAAAGAACACCAGGCCTTTGATGTTGAGAAAGATTCTGTGTAACATCATACTAAAAGAAATTGTTGTCAACTCAAAAGTTAAAAGGAGTGTATAAATCGACAGAAAGTGTAGGACACGAGCTATACCTACTAGAATTCTTTCAATAATTTTTTTTTTCGCTACCAAAAGTCTTGTATAAAAGTAAGGTAGTTACTCAAATAAAAGCTAAAAATGATAAAACATACTACAATATCTAATTCTATGTATATTTGCATTTTTCGAAACACGTCCTTTGCCAAAAGAATTGCATTTAAATAAACATTAAAAAAAAAATAAAAATAAATCAACAAATCAAACAAACAATAATATAATTGTATAATAAAGAAATTTAGATAAATAAAATTTTGAAAAATTTACTCAAGTGTTTTATTGCAATTCTTTGTTTGATAAACAACGCTGCTTGAAGATTTACCTATAAATAGCGCATCTTAATAAGAGACTACCACAGTTCTATACAATCCATCACCAAGACAAGTCTAAGGAGTTAGTAGTAAAAAAAAAAACAACAACAAAACAAAAAAGTCTAAAATGAAATCTTTATTTGCTGTTGTTATAATTGGTATGTATGTCTTTTTGAAATAAATAATTCTTTAATAACTTCTTTTTTTTTTTGTTTACAATTTTTCAGCTATTATGTACATATGCATAGTTGAAGCATTTTTTTTCAAACCCAAACCATCACAAGCAGAAGTTATATACATTAGTAGACCAAATGGTGGTTATAATGGACAAAATGGTGGTTATAATAGTGGTAGTAATAATAACAATAAATGTGATATGACTACCAAAAGAATTTGTGGTCAATTAAGGGCAAATACTACAATGTGCAGACCTTTTAGAAACGAATGCTCTTTCGAAAACAGTCCCAGTAAGTTTATTTTTCTTTTATATTATGCTCCCATTTTTAATATTTATTAATAATACATTTTTTTAATTTAGAATTTAGCCGAACTTCAACTAGCAGATGTCAAGGGCTACCCTATATGGAAACTTCAGAATGTGTTTGATTTTTTTTTTTTTTTTGGCAATCACGAGAAAATGTTACTTTAAATATTTGAAGAGCTTACTTACAATCTATACAATTAAATATCAGTTTGTTAAATTTCATAAAAATAATAAAAGTTTAAAATAAATTAATACAAAAAATAAATTCAAACTTATCATAGCTTCAAAACTAGCTATGTACTTACATTGAAAGTGTCTAAGTTGTGTTAATAAACGTCCGGCTGAATAATAAGTGCATACCGTAGACATAGATGAAATAACGCAGTGAAAACGTTTCTTCTAATACATTTAATATTAGTTCTGGTATATTTAACTGATTTCTGGTATATTTAACTATACTAGCCGACCCAGCCCTCGAAATTCGAGTGCCAATTTCTTTATTTTTTTTTTTATTTGCAACAATTTTGAACACAACTATACCAAAATAGTTTCTTTATTTTTTATAGTATTTGTTGTTGTTTTCTTGCGATTAACTACAGTTTTTGAAGACAAAATACACAGGAATATATAATATACCTCCTTTTTGATATATTTTAAATCTGATTTAGATATTGTTGAACTACGTTTTAACTACGCTCAACTACGTAAAAAAAGTACTGAAATAGAAAATGCAAAGTGTAATCGCCTTAAGTGCATTGTGTTTGCACCTTGCATTTTGCGATTCAATTCAACCTGTTTCATGTTTCATTCGTTCAAATTCCATCATTCAACCTCCACCAATTTCACTCAAATTTGTCATTCACACTTCATTTTTTTTTTCATGCTTGCCGAAGTTTAAGTTTCCGGAATGGAGAGGGTGTTATTTATCGCACTTCCAATTGCAATGATATTTGTGGTATGGGGAACTTCCAGCGAATGTCATTTCTGGGCTGGCGAAGATGTAAACAAACGTT
The DNA here is from genome assembly GCF_945859705.1 of Episyrphus balteatus. NCBI lineage: Eukaryota > Metazoa > Arthropoda > Insecta > Diptera > Syrphidae > Episyrphus > Episyrphus balteatus. The sequence continues at coordinate 118,788,431 of NC_079135.1, read as the reverse complement.
TTTTGTAATGAAAATAACTTTTTTGTTGTAATTGGCATGGGCAAAAATGTTTGCTTACCTCTTCACCAGTGGAAGTTGCCAATGAGAAAGAAGTTCTTCTAGTACTTTTCCACTTGGAAAAGATCCATTCAGTTTTTCAGGAAAATTTAAGTGAATGCGTTCAGATATTTATTAGAGATTAAGGATAGGTTCACATTTATTAAAGGTGCGTTTAGGTGTTGATCTTCACAGAATACAGTAGTAAAAAGGTAATCCGTGGTACTGTGTGGCAGTGAAAATTTAAGCAAAACATCCCTTTGAAAGTAAGAATCGACATTTTTTAATCAAACAAATCAATTAGGCTTTACCACACGAACTGCGTCGCACGACAACGTTTTTTTTATGTTAAAGCCATAAAAACAATGACCTAAAAAGTGAAAAAGTGGGAAATTTACAAAATTAAATTTTTGTATTTCTTTCTAGCGCTATTTGTTTTTGGAAAAAACTACAAATATTGTTTTTTCAACAAAAACCTAAGCTTTCCGCATAATTTTGTCAAATTTTGCGGACGGAAAAACTATCACAAAATGAGTTTGAAAATTTTTACTTTTTGACTTTTTGCAAAAAGTGGCCGTTGTTGTTATACCTTAAAAATTTTTATTTCTTTCTAGCAATATTTGTTTTTGGAATAAACTAAAAAAAAATTTTTGAAACCAAAAAATATACTTTTTGCATCATTATTTTTTATTTTGTCGTCGTAAAAACTGTCAAACTCATTTTGTGACACTTTTTCCGACCACAAAATTAAAAATAATGGTGCAGAAAGCTTATTTTTGGTGCCAAAAACAATTTTTGTAATTTTTTTTTTCCAAAAAACAAATAGCGCTAGAAAGAAATAAAAAATGTTTCCTTTTGTAAATTTCCAACTTTTTCACTTTTTAGGGCATTGTAGTTATGGCTTTAAAGATTTAAAAAAAAAAACAATTTAGCTTTCCCTGAACCTCATAAGAAAATCGCTTTGTCATACGGTATTTGGTGTGCAACAAAATATTAGGGCCTTTTATGCAAAAATGTAAAGGCATAACTACAACGGCCACTTTTTGCAAAAAGTCAAAAAGTGAAAATTTTTAAACTCATTTTGTGACAGTTTTTCTGACCTCAAAATTAAAAATAATGATGCAGAAGGCTTATTTTCGGTTTAAAAAACAATTTTTATAATTTTTTCCAAAAAGAAATAGCGCTAGAAAGAAATAAAAAAATTTTACTTTTGTAAATTTGCCACTTTTTCGCTTTTTAGGTCATTGTAGTTAAGGCTTAAACGTCTAAAAGTGAAAACTTGGTAAAATGGTCAAGGAACTGTCAAATTCTTATGTCCTTTCAATAGAGAAAGAGACGAAGATAGATTTCATTAGTTTCATTATTCAGGTTTTGAGTGATTTTATATAAAAATACTGCGAAGCAAAAATGTATGGTATAACCGTTGGTGTAGGTTACCTTTTTTATAATCAAAAGTGTTTACAAAAGATTGGGCCTTAGTAATAGTCTCTATTTTAATAGAATTTGATTTTAACAAATAAATTCATGGTAATAAAACAAACATCTTACTTCTAAACTTAGATAACTAAAACAATGAAAGTTAACCATAGTTAACATGCGATCATAAAATAACGCACCAATATGAAACCCCCTTAATGTTTTTTTATTTTCGCTGAATGCTTTCACTCATTCATTCATTCATTCATTCATTCATGAATGACATTTCATTCCAGTCGATTGGAAATTTTCCAATAGATATTCCAGTTGTTTTTGTTTTGTTTTTTTTTTTTTTTTTATTAAAATATCGAATTTTAATTTATTGAATTTACCTATTTCGGTTATAAAAAAACTTTAAAATATTTATATTCTGCACTTCTAGAGCAAATTTCTAATTGTTCCGTATATAATTTATGCCCCTTCGGTTTTTGTGGGCCGCGTATTTTGTACCACAAAAATCGCGTTCGCCGTTTTATTATATGATGATGATTATGATTAAGTAAAATTTTTCCCACGGGAGAATCAATTTTGGGATGTGAAAATAAAAAATTTCGCTTCGCGTTTGCCAAGTTACACTTAAATACAATAATAACTCAGTATAAAGGCGTATAGATTAGATAGTGAAGTATGCTTTCGGGAGCTTGGGTAAGGTTGCCAGATATATTTTGTTGAAACTAGTAATCAAAATGCAAAATAACAGACTTTCCCGGACAAATAAGGGCTAAAAAAAAAAGAGTACAAAACTAGGACAAAACGAATGCATAGTTATATATAAAAAAAAACGAACAATCTTATTGAAAATCAAATAACCCTTTGTTCACGAAACAACATTCTTTTTCTTATTTTTTTTTTTACAAAAAAAAAAAAAAATGAAACAAAGTTTGGCATTTCCTACATTGTACATTGTAATTAACTTTTGAGTTAATTACAAAAATCGCAATGAAAAAAAAAATTTATTCAAAAAATGCCATTAAAAACCAACGGCGAAAAATAACTAAAGCCATAAGGTCACTCACTTAAAAAAAGAAAAACAGTTTTCTTTTATACTAAGCAACTTACTAAAATGGCTTAAGCATTTTACTAAATCGTTTAAAATCTGCGTCAATATGTTTTACAATAAGGGTTTATTAATATACTTATAAAACTGGAAAATTATATTTTGCAGCTCTAAACTTAAAGTTACATAAAAAAATTGGAAGAACCTCAGAAATACTAGCTGTGTTTTATTTTCCTAGTGATCCAGATCAGAGCTTAAAATTTTAGCATAAGAAGTTATTTGTTAAAAATAAATATCTGTATTTAATATTTGGTAAGTATAAGCCTCCTACATTATTATAATAGCCAAGGTTCTGGACCCAATCAAAAACCATGAAAAAATTAGCAAAATTACCAGTTTTTCAAAAATTGGTTTTAATTCAGTGATAATTAATACGTAATTTTTAATATTATTCAAAAATTTTATTATTCTTAAGCTTTAAAATGACATGACGTTTCAAACAAAAAGTTACCTTCAATAGACGCAAAACTATAGTATCATGAAAATGACGTTTTTCAAAAGTTCGAATGCGGGTAGCGGGGAAACCACGCCACTTTAAATTAAATCATCATGGATTTGGTTCCTAACAGTCCTACAGAACATTCTGACAAAGTTTGAGCAAAATCTGAAATGAGACAGCAATTCCGATTGAACGATTTCATACATACTGACATATTTTTCAGTAAACGGTCCTTAAAAATTGTTGTAAGCGAGAGCGGTGAAATTTTTTCTTTCAGGATGTCTGTCGGTCTATACAAGGAGCTACAGCCTAAACAGATGAGCCGATCTACTTCAAACTTGGTATGTAGCTGTTTTTGAATCCTGTACAGAGGATTTTGTGGAGTTAATTTTGTTGAGCCAAAAAAAAAAATAACGGTACCTGGCATATTCCGATTTCGGATAAGTTAAAATTTCTCAAAAACAGCTCCTACAATTTCTACAATTTTGATAAAAAAAAAATTGGAGTACCTACTAGTTTTTAATCAAGGTCCAGCTTTTAATGAAGAAATTTTTTTTTCGAAAATCATGATTAACGGTATACCTGCCATAGAACCGTTTTTTTTTTTTTTAAATCGGAATTTCTCTCAAACTACTGATTCAATTTCAACAAATTTTTTTGCAAAAGCATTTAAATTATTTCAATATAATTATACAAATCGCGACCTTAGAACAACAAGGTTCTATGTACACCATAGTGTGTTTCGAGAAAAACGCATCTGAATATTTGAAGTCTTATATTCGGGCACTGTTTAAGAAAATTTTAATTTTTTTTATATAACCCGATGAATATGCACAAAATCTATAAAATTTCAACTTTAAAACTTAATAAAAACAGGTTTTTGACCCTTAAATTTGACTTTAAAAATCATGATAGGACTTTGCTGCTCAACGATGCGACACTTTATTCTAGAACAATAAGGTTCTATGTACCACTTAGAACTTTGTTAACTTATATTTTCATATATTTTCTTCACTTAGAACCTTGTGAACTTAATTTGGGGGATAATTGGGGTTGGATGAAATAAAAAGATTAAAATTAGTTTTCTTTATTGTTAGATTATGTGGATTATTTTTTTATTAATACAAAGATAGGTATACTTGAGTTTGTAGTGATTGTACATAAATAAATAAGATTGTTGTTATAGCTGATAATTAAACGAACTAAGAAAATATGAAATAAATTAAGTTTAGGTAAATAAGTAAAAATCCAAAAGTTGAAGTTCATTAAAGTATCAGTTCTCCGAGCCAAATTCTTCTATTCGAAACGAAAATAAAAAACTGTATTAATAATTATGAGAAAAAAAAGGTAAATAGTATTTTACCTATTTTTAAAATGACTTTATAATACTCCTTGTCGTTTGCACTCATGTATTTGAACATGGATTGCAAATGTTTAGATTTTTCTTCCGAAATGTAGTTCTTTGTTGTAATTGGATCGATTTTTATAACTTTAGAAAAATCTTGAGGTCCAACGTCTGATTCAGATTTTCTTTTTCGAGCTCTTGTAGCTCTTCCCCTGATAGAAACTTGTACCATGTTTTGCATGTCATAGTCAAGTGAATACTGAACTTCAGATTTAGAAACTTCAGATTTAGAAAGCTTCAACATTTTGAGTGAAGAAAACGGAATTTTCTTGTATTCAAAGCATGTTTTTGAATACTTTCCAAAATCCTTAAAATCGCTTGGTTGCATTTGTATTATTATAAAAGGTTTTCGAACATTCACGCGTTTTAAATGACGTAAAAGCCCAATAGGTGAAAAATATTCATTAACTGAAAGATATTTTTCGATCTGACTGTGAGCGTTATCCACTTCTTGCAGAGCTGAATGTCCTGGCAATGAGTACTTCATTGTGATGCTTTCGAGACTATGTGTTTTTAAAAAGTGTTGCATTGCCAAGGTCATTATTGAATTTTTGTTCTGTGGAACGCAAGAGTCACTCCAAGTAATGAAATTTTTAAAATCATGTTCTTCGCAAATTTTTTCTAAAATTTTATATAATGCCGAAGCAATATCGTTGCCACTTCTGCCACCTGTATATTCGGACCATAATGCGCAGTAAATTTTTGTTGTTGTTGAGAGATGTGCAGTTAGGTTATAAACATTTAATTTTGAATTATAGAACATAGGCCCGATTTCTGCTCGTGGACAAGTTAACACATTCTCGAGATCGAACGTTATAATAGGGATATCTAAACTTTTATCCAATGCTTTTTGTTCTCTCATATCAGCTTTAAGCTTCAGGTGTACTTCCATTGCAGATTTCATTAAATCTGTTAATTCGTTTTCTCTTGTTGCAACGAAATAGGTTTCACACTTACCACATCGATCAGATTTTGGTCGATGAAAATCTAAGTTGAAGTTTGTATTAAAGATTGTCCGGTAAAAACTTTCTTTAACAGGATTTTCAGTCTGATCCTTATAGAGATTATACATTTTTGTTATGTTAAGGTTGGAATCTAAGTACATCTTTGACGTTTTGGCTCGAGAATAGTAGGACTCAACTTTAATGAATGAATTTATATGAGCTTTGACTTCTAAAACTTTGTTTTCTGGTATTCTATTTTTTGATGTTAAACCACGTGTACTTTTTTTAGCAATACCAGTAAGCTCATTTTAACGTTTGTGGGCATTGTACACTGGCTTTTGCGATATGGAAAAAGTTCCCAACCAAAACGGCTTACAAACTTGCACCCTATCTGCGCACAAGTCCATAAAATACCCAAACGTAAAATTCCTTCGCGACTGCTCAGACTTATTTGTTTTTCGAAAAGTTTCAGTTCTAGTCGTACATTTAAGGATGAAATTAGTTTTACCTTCATGATCTAAAGAGTAAAAGGCCTTGAACATTTCTTCACGCTCTGATTGAGAGACAAGATTTTTGCAATAGAATTTGCACTTGGAGAAACAGTCCTTTGTATTTTTGATCTCTTTTTTACTAACGTTTTTTCCCCTAGAACTAAGATACCCTTTTTCGGCCTGACAATTTGCTTTTCGAACATTTCATTTCCATTTTTTTTGGTTTACCAATTTTTTCCGAGTGTTTCTACTATCAACAAGAAATTCACAGTCTCCCTCCATGGCATTACTCAAAGTAGAGTTGTTTAAATCTTGAGCAACATTTTCAACGACTGTGACCTCTTCAATTGTTACTGAAGGGTCGAGTTCGATGATATCGCCCTCGCATAGTGTGGTTAAAATTTCCACAAAATTCATTGTATGTATGAATCTATTTCAAGAAAACCACTAAGCCCAAATGATAAAAGAGAAAGTTTACAACAAACTTACCAAAACAAAATATGTATTAGTTAAAAAACACTTAATTAATTTCTCAAACTCGAATATATTGTATGATAATAGACACTATAATTTCCCTTAAAAAAACTTGTTACAATTTTTAAACTTTGAAGCAATGTAAAAATTTTACTAAAACACACTTGTTCAATCCACAAAAATCAAATCCAAACTACAAATGTTTGTCATTTTAATGGTCAAATTTAAATTTAATTGAAATAAATCTCAAAAACTACTTGATTTTATTTAAATATAATAAATAAATTCCGAACAATAAGGTTCTATCTGCATTTAAAATTGTAACAAAGTTCTATCTGCATGGTTTCTTTTTTTGAATTTTTTTGAAACAAAGTTCTAAGTGGAAGTTAGAACCTATTTAAATAAATCTCAAATCGAAAATATGCAGATAGAACTCTGCAGCTCTAGATATTTTGTGAAACAAGGTTCTAAGTGGAAGTTAGAACCTTATTGATTAAATCTCAAATAGAAAAAATGCAGATAGAACTCTGGAGCCCAGTCTATCATGGAAATGGAAAGAGATAGAGCAAAATGCACTGAACCAAATCCTTACGTAAATACAACGAAAAAATTCGTTGAGCCAACGAAAATTTAATTAATTTTCAGCCGGTGAAAAATTTAATTGGCTCAACGAAATGGCTTTCATACGTTAATGAAGAACTTCATCAATTAACGAAAACTTTCGTATTTTAATGAAATTTTTCATAAAAAAATTTGATCGAGAATTAATGAATTTTTACATCACTTTACGAAATTTTTTCATCAATTAACGTAAAATTTAATTAAAACTTTCGTAAACTAACGAAGTTTTTCGTAAATTTTATGAATATTTTAATTAAATTACGAAAAAATATTCGTTAGCTAACGAAACTTTTCGTTGTATTAATTATTTTTTTAGTAGATTATTTTTACATTCTTTTCGTAGAATTACGATTTTTTTCGTTAACCTACGAATTTCTTCATTCATTTTTATTTTTATAAATATTTAATTGGACCTGTTAAATCATTGATTCAATAGTCCAAACCAAAAATTGGCGTTTCGACCCGGTGGAGCTCACTTAAGTCAACTGATGAGTCCGACTTATCGTGAGACACCTTGTCAATACGCAAATATTTTTTATATTCAGCTCAGCTTACATAGATTTTTAAACACAAACCTAATGTGAACTATATAAAGCAAGATTCAATTTTTAATCATTAAAACAGAAATGCACCCAAGTCTACGTTTTTTTTTTGTAAGGCAACGATTTTTTTCGTTAACTGATGTATTTTTTCATAAGCCAATGTAATATTTCATTAGTATATGAAGAATTTTCATAAGCTTATGAAGATTTTCGTTAGTTAATGTTGAATTTCATAGGTTAATGAATTTTTTCGTTACTTAATTAAAACTTTAATAAAGTAAGGAAAAAATTCTTATTTTTATTCTTTAAAATGAGTATGAAATTTTTCGTTAATTGATGAATCTTTTCATTGAATTGGATTTTTTGGCACTAAAAAGGGAGAAAAAGTGTATGAAACGTTTTCATTAATTGATGAAGGTTTTCATATTATGAAAAATTACATATTTTCGTTGAGCCAACGAAAGTTTCGTTGGGCCAACGAAAATGTAGTGTATGAAACGATTTTCGTAATTTTACGAAATTTATTATTTTCAGTGTGGATTGCGGGAATCGAAAGAGCACCCAAAATTTACCCAGATTTGATATATAACTCATTTTTTTCAAAATTGTCGGTTAGAACCTTGTTGTTCTGAAGTCGCGAAATACAAAATTAAATTTAACAAAAACTTATTTTTTGAGTTATAAAAAAAAATTGAAAACGGTAGGTACATAGAATCTTTTTGAAATTTTGGTTTTGAGTTTTCATTAATGAAATTGCTAGATAATGGCATAAAAGTTTTATTTTAAAACTTTTTTCAAAAAAATAATTATAAAAAACTAGTTAAAAAAAGGTTTTAACGATATTGAAAATATTTTTTCTAAAAATGCCTATTATTAAAAGGAATAAAATTGCATATTTTTTTTGGAGCTCAATCTGTTGTAAGATGTTGTTTTTTTTTTCTATTTTTTTTTTTTTTATATAGGTACATTAAAGGAGTTTCTATATAAAAAGTCTTAAAACTTTTAGCAATTTGAACTCCAGGAGCAAGTTTGTGTGACCCAGTCGTGCATTTTATTTGTCTACCACCTGTTGAGAAATATTTGTTTGGTGGATGATTTTGTACTGAGGCTAATCAAGTTTGCTTTCCCGTACTAATTTTGTCTGCTCCCCTCTTTAGCCTTGATTAAAAGATTAGATGTACCGTTCCCTGTGAAGGCTCTGTGAAATACATCAATTTTTCATCGAAACCTCTTACGTTGTTTTTTAAGAAAAAAAATTGTAACAAAAAACTATTTTTTTTTTTTATTTTAAGATATAGGTAAATCCTTTTCAAATGTTTTTATTTCCATTTCTCGCATTCAAGCTTTTTGCATTTGCATATTGTTAATCGAAAAATAGCTCTCAAGAATATCCTAACACTTTTTTGTACTCATTTTGTTTATCCTGAAGTTAAATCATCATGCCAATGCATTTGTATTAAAAAACATTGCTATCCTTTCAAGCGAGCAAATGAAAATAAAAAATATAAAAAAAAAAAAAAAAACAAAAACAAACAATGCCAATACATCAGCGATTTTGGAAAGAAAAAACAGTTTATTTTGCTAGAGCTTGGCATCGTACAATCAAAACGGAATCCTTATACGAAACTTAAACCGTACCGTTTGCGTTTCAGTCGCCTACTGTAAGTTGACTGCAAACGATAAAGATGAATTGATCCTCGAAGCCCTGTCTAAAGTCACACAAACACAAACACAAACAGTCTCCCGTTTTAATACCTACAGAAAAAAAAAAAAAAAAAAACAACCGTGTTGTAATCTTAGACAGGAAATGAAAAGTGTTTCCATTTCTCACTAAGGAAGCTGAATACTGTGCACTATCTCACATAGCAATATGCAAGAGAGAGAGAGCAGAAAAGCTGGATAAAATGTTTTGACATGTGAAATTTCCTAACGATATATTTTCAATCGGGAATAAGGGAGCATTGTAACGCAGTGCATTTATGTAAGAATCGACATCGGCAGCCCTCAGCGGGAGATTTAACCATTTTTAGCGAGAATCCCTTTTTAAATACACAACCACACCAGGATATTCAACACAGCAGTGATACCATAGATACGATTTTCACTATGAAACTCTGTCTGTGCCTTCGTTTTTTAGCTCTCGAAAAAGGTGTTTATCCTGCCGAATCGCAACGGAAATTTGTTGTCTTTCTGTTTTGTAAGCGAGTGTATCTTAAATGCCACTCGTTTGCAAAACAGCAGAATCCAGATGTTGCAAGTTTTGCAACAAAATGGAATGCACAGAATATGTACACTTGTGCTCATATAATTAAGCCACTCAAATTGAAATTCGGACTTAGTTCAAAATAAAGTATTTATTTGCTTCACTAACTAAACTTTTATGTACATATAAATATTTAATTCTTTTTACTTCATATTATACAAATTTTTCAACATAATCTTATAATTCAGGGCAGTTTTAGTGTAAAACTGTTAAGATTTCGCCAACCCAAATGGACATATAATTAAGCCATCTGCAATAAAGACATCTGATTTCGTGTATACAGTGTTTAAAACAACTTTTTACCTTTAGTATTTTGTTGGAAATCCTCTTTGTCGTATAACTTCTGCACATCTCTGGGACATTGTACCGACTAGCGCTGCGCATTGAGAAGGAGTAATTTTATTCCACTCTTGTTGGATTATTTCCCAAAGAGAGGCCTTATTCATGGGTTTTCGGGCCGCGACAGACCTTTTTATAATACCCCATAGATTCTCTATGGGGTTTAAATCTGGACTTTGAGCAGGCCACTCCAGAACTCTAATGGAATTCGATTCAAACCAAGATTTTACGACCCTAGAGCAATGCTTAGGGTCATTATCTTGTTGAAATATCCAGGCGAGAGGCAAATTATCGGCATAATCCCTGTTCAAATGAGTGTCCAGGATGTCTTTATACATTTCCCCAGTCATTTTGCCATTGATCTGTATAATAGGACCAACCCCAGATGAGGTAAAGCAGCCCCAAACCATCACCGATGAACCGCCGTGCTTAACCGTCTTTTTCGTGTATTTGGGATCCAATTCTTTCAATGGAGGGCGTCTGACATACGGTCTTCCATCGTTTCCAAACACGTTAAATTTGGATTCATCACTCCATACGATTAAATTCCAAAAACGCAGGCTCTTATGAAGATGTTCTCTCGCAAAACGAAGTCTTCGTTTGATGTTTTTTTTTGACACGTTTGGTTTTCGTCTCGCGATGCGTCCATTCAAGTTGTTTTCCTTCAATCGTCTTCTTACAGTTTGTGAGGATATTTTAACATTGAAATCCGTCTCCATTTGGGCTCTAATTTGTACTGACGTCATGAAAGGATCGGTTTTGCTGAGCCTAGTCATAATTCTATCCTCAGCAGGAGTGGTTTTACGTGGCTTTTTTCGTGGTGAATCCTCAAAAGTTTGCTTGTTTCTATAATATTGAATCGCGTTCCTAACTTTACCACGAGAAAAACCTAAGATTTGGGTTACTTTCATAACGTTTTGGTGGATTTGAAAGCATTCCCAGATGATTTTTCTCTCACATGGAGTAGAGCTTTTATTTTTGCCCATTTTAGTTAAAGTTTACTAAGAATTAGCTAACAGTGAATTTAATTAGATTTTAATAAAAAATTGGTTACGGTAATAATGAAATTACCTGTAATAAATGAAATGGCTTAATTATTTGAGCACTTGCCTTACGAAGCTATCACAAACAACTGCAAGCGATTAAAGAACTAATTCATTTTCTTCTTGATTTGGCAAGTGTTTTTCTTACAAGGATAACGGTGGTTAGTAACCGTTAAACAAAAGAGATAAAAAGTGATATAGGAAAAAAAAATTGAGAAAAACGTGTTCGTTGGTTTTGTGGCTTAATTTAGTGAGCACAAGTGTATATACACTTTTTGGTCCTTTCAATCCGGAATAAGAAAGCCAACATCGTTTTGCATCGTGTATTAAAATATAAATAAGTAATTGTAAGTTGTGAATGTGTATGTGCGTGTTTGTTTGGAATTTTGTATTTTCTTGAAGAGATAAGCATAATTTATTCGAAATATTGACAACATGACAAGAAAAAAACTTAAAATTATTTCTTTTGTAATCTTTGTGTTCCCTTTAGAGGGTAAAACTTCACGTTTTGAAGTGGATAAAAAGGACTTTCATGAATGAAAACAGATTGACGCTACTACGATGCAAATGGAGCAATTATATAGATTCTATTTTGACAGAAAACACATTTTATTTTTTTTTCTCTGTTTAACCATAAAAATAGACTTCAAATTTAGTTTTAGCGACCTAAAAAACATACGACTGACATATTCGCATCCCCAGATAAGAACTTTTGTTTTTTTGGTTTTGACATTTTTTAAGGCTATCTCGTAAACCTGACGTGATATGACAAAATTGACTTCGAAGCTGGATTCAGCGACCCAAAAACATATTCGCACATCCAAATTAGAGAAAAAATATTTTTTTTTCGTGGAATTTTTTTTTGTTTTGACATTTTTTAAGGATATCTCGGAAACCTGACGTGATAGGGCAAAATTGACTTCGAAACTGGATTCAGCGACCCAAAAACTATATGATTAACATATTCGCACATCCAAATCAGAGAAAAAACATTTTTTTTCGTGAAATTTTTCGAGGTTATCTCGAAAACCTGGCGTGATATGGCAAAACGGCCTTCGGATTCGGTTTCAGCGACCCAAAAACTATATGAAAAACATAGTCACAACCCTAGGTCAGAACTTTTTTTTTGTATGGCTGTGTAACCAATCTTTGTACATGGCAGTTATATTAACAAAAAACTAGTATTCTCAAAACATAAAAAAACCATAAAAAGGTTATCTTTCCTTACGTTTTTGAATTCAATTTTAAAACTATGCCAACACAAAAAAAAAAAATTTTGTTTGCAAATTTAATTTAATCACCGTATTTCCAAACCGGTGAAATCTACATTGTTAAACATATTGAGCTAGGTACCGTTTTAATTGAAAATGTTTTTTTTCTTCATCGTCATTGAAACATAATCGTTTTACCCTACCTGAATTGTGTCCTTCTCACAGGATAGAATTACTACTCTTCTGTAACTTGATTCTAACATTGTCTTTTTTAATTTTTTTTTTTTTTTAGTGTGAACGAGCATTGCCAAAAAACTACTCAAGTCATAAAATTTTATAAACTATTTTAACTTCAGGGAAATAAAATAATATTAAGAAAACAAATTGTGAAATTAAAAGAAAATAAAATATTTAAATGTTATTATTTAAGTGAAGTTAATTTTAATTTACCCTATAATTTTCACTAAGCTCCAAAAGCTATAAAGTATTTTTAAATTTACAATCAGTTCATAATATTCAAGAACAATTTCTGATAGTTAAAAATAGCTAAAATTGAGAATAATGGCGAAAGTTGTTGTTTCTTTTTTTTTAAACTTTGTGTAAATAAAAAAAAGAGCTCCAACAAAAGTGTGCGATTTGATTTCCCTTATTATTAGAATTAAAAATATAAAATGTATATAAAATGAATTTTGTCGCAGTACGTAATTATAAATAAACACCTTATAACAAAATTAATAAACAAAAATTTAAATTTATTATTTTAAATTCAAAAATTTATTTTTCTAAATCTATTTTATTTTTGATTTATATCTAAGAAATAATCAAAATTATAATTTTGCTTTGAACAAAAAAAAAAAAAAAATAAATAAATAAACTGAAACACAAGAACGTGCATTTTTATACCTTTTTGATATAATTTATTTTTATACAAATCCGATTATTTTCGATCAACTTAATTTAAACTTTAAATTGAAAATCAACAACTTTATTTTAAGCATTAAAAAAAAAAAATTTTTTAGACTGTTTTTTTTTTTTGACGTGATAACGTCTTATAAATCGATGAACCATGGCAGCCACCACAAAAAAGTGACGCCATTTTCTAGCGTTACACTCTCGCACTTTGGCAGTGCGGCAAAAAAATTCAATTCAAAATTAAAAATAAACTATTAGAGATACAAAAATCTCCTATAGCTTATTTGAAAGATAATAACCTAAAGCTTAATCCAAATGAAGGATTTTTAAAAATCCCGTTATTTAATAGGGTAAATAGGGGTAAAACGGAAAGATGAAATTTGGGCTAAAATCTAAACGCGAAGTTCTAGAGAATTTATTTTTTTTGCTATAGATAGATGAGACTAATTTAAGAATAACAGCATTCAAGAAAAAATTCTAAAAAAAATTGAAACTAAGCTATAACGTTTTGTTTGAATGTTGTACATGTGTTGGGGCTATAACAAAATTATGATTTTGGGTAAAGGAATTTTTTTTTGACAATTCTAAAGATGCCACTTGAAAGATGAGAGAAAAAAATTAGGAGTGTGATACGAATTTTTTTCCGACACTCTGCGTTTCGAAATATGAATTTTTGAAAAACACCTTGTTTTTTAGGGGTATTTTTGGGTAATTTTTGATTTTTACAAACTTATAGGGCATGTAGGTTTTGGCCTTATGCATATATGTGCAAAAACTTGGAAGCGTTTAGTGAGTTTTGATTAAATAACGGAAGAAAGAAGTTTTTTAAAAAACACGTTTTTTGACCGTTTCTAACCGATTTTCATGGTTTTTTATTTTTATCTTTTTTTCTTTAATAGATACAGGAGTATGGAGTGATGATAGACTATGATTACGACTATATGTGTGCGAAGTTTCAATCATTTCCGTAAACACAATTATGAAATAACGGTAAAATAAAATTTTCGAATTCAACGGGTTATAACTTTTGATTTAGAGCAGATAGAAATTTTATTAAACTTTAATGAGCATCCTGATACAATTACCTTTCATTTGGTATATCACACATAACGGTAGACTAACTACAAGCTACACAATGTTAAATCAAGAAACTTTTGAAAAACCTCAAAACACCAGTGGAGATCTGTTGATCATGAACAGCCACCAGTGTGGGAAGTACAGTAATCTCAGTCTGGAATTTCGACATGGTTGACTTTAAAAAATTCTAACTTCTTTTGTATTCATCTTTGAAATGAGATTGATACGTCATTTGAAAGGTGAAATAATAAGCTTTCACATGGTAATTTTTTTTACAGATTTTCAAACAAAAAAAAAATGTTTTTTTTTGCTTTTTTAAATGAAATTTGATCGAGTTCAAAAAATTCTAGCTCTTTTTGTAGATGTCTCATAGATCTGATCGATATATATTTTTTGAGTTAAGACAATAAGCTTTCAGATGGTATAAAATTTTTTAGGAAAAAAATGGAATTAATAACGTGAGAAGATAAAAGTTCATGTTTTCTTTGCTTTTTGTGATGAAAATGATTGTTTTCAATAAATTATTTTTATACTTTTTGCGCATTGTAAAAATTTTAAAATGGTTTTATTCTTAAGAAGAAATACTTGGCTTTTAAATTGCATAATATTTTTTGTAAGCTTTTAAAATAAAAAAATTAATATGATAAAATAATAAAGGTATTTTTTTAGCTTTTTCTTGTAAATTATGATTGTTTGAAAAAAAGTAAACGCTTCAATTGACTCATTTTAAACAAAAGTACACAACCTGTTTTCTGATGACGTTATCACGTAAAATCGTCGTCCGTAAACTGGCTTTACAGACAACCTCTTTTTTTTTCAATTCTAATAAACAATTTTTTTTTTTCATACAAATTTTTTACCATTTTGCATCATAATAATTTTTAACCCTAGTTTACAAATTGGGGTTCGTGCGAACCCCAACGCATGTTTAAATGGTTATAACTTTTTTCTAAATCGTTTTCTCGACTTGGGATGAAAACTCAGTGAACGAAATTCATTTTTATTTACGTTTTTTGTCTTTTTTCCATAAAAGCGGTTTTATATTATTTTTTGGAATTTTTTTCTGAAAAAAAGTCACAAACCAAACTTGGGGTTCGTGCGAACCCCAACGCATGCTTAACTTTTTTCTAAATCGTTTTTTCGACCTGGGATGAAAACTCAGTGAACGAAATTCATTTTTGTTTACGTTTTTTGTCTTTTTTTCATAAAAGCGGTTTTATATAATTTTCTGGAATTTTTTTCTGAAAAAAAGTCACAAACCAAACTTGGGGTTCATGCGAACCCCAAGACTTTAAATGTACTATTTTCAACAATTTTTATTAGGTATATTTTGGCAAAAATATACCTGTTATATATACGTGTTATCATAAAAAGACACCGCAACTGTCACCTTAATCAATAACAGAAAGAGACAATGCATCAAATTGTTGATAATGAACAATTAGAGGTGCATAAAAGCTTTGGGGTTCGCGCGAACCCCCAAGTTTGGTTATTGCATTATTTTGCGTGCGGTAAACTAGGGTTAAAAGCAGAAATTTTAAAAATTAGTGCGACCCTGCGTGCATTTTATTTTTCAAAGGCTTGATCCAATAACACTAGATTAAAAAGGTTTTGTTCCCTAAACAAAAATATACTTTTCTGAAGGTTTTCGGTGTCCTGAACTCGAATCCAAATTCAAAAAAATTAATCAGCTCCCATGTTTGAAATATTACCGTTAAAAGATGCAGAAATACATTTTTTTTTTTTCAAAAACTAGGTATCTTGTCAATTTTATTCCGACTATAGGACAGTAAAACGTCCTTATAGACTTAAATTAAGCAATTGCATTAATTTGCAAATACTTGTTTTTAATTTAATTTTCCTCTTTTTATCTTCTTTTTCTCCTTATCTTTTTTTTTATCCATTTTATCCACCAACTCCATCAAATTTATTTGATCATTCAAAACTTCTTCGAATTCAATTTTTTTTAAAAACTCCTTCGAAATTTTTTTTAAGTTTTCAAATTAATACTTGTATTATTTTTCATACACAAAATGTGTAAAAATCAAAGTTATCATAATATTTTTAATTAAAGTTAATTTAATGTTTATTAAAAAAAAAAAAACAACATGCAACACGTACCCTATAAAAGAATCAAGCTTCGAATAATAAATATAAGACTCTTTTGACATAGGGAATTGTAGGATATCCTAGAAGAGTAGGTATCCTTTTTTTAACCAAAAAAAAAAAGTAAAACACTCTTTCTTTTTTTTCGTCCGAAGCAATTCTGCTCAAAAACCAACTGAAGAATGAATTATCCACGAAAAGTTTTGTGTAGTTTGAAAATGTCTCCATCCCAGTCAACCACTATACCTACCATCGCAACTATTCAAAAAAACAAGTAGCTACAGAGAATTGTAAGAGGATAAAAACATTTCCATACGTTTTGTACTATAGTCCTTGGACATTACTCGCGAGGATAACTTCTGTTTTCCGTTTTGCGGAGGAAGAACGGTAATAATAATAAAATGTTTGGGGGGCTGTAAATGTTGGCAGAATAACAAAAACAAAAAAAAAAAAAACTGTAACATAAAAAAATTCCCCCAAAAAAAACAAACATTTTCGATGAATTCCATTTCAATTTTTTCGAAACCCCTTCTTTTTTTCTCTACCCCACAGGGGTAAAATTATGTTGTGAATTTCATTGAAAAGTTATCCTTTATAACAGAGAGTTGGGTAAATTTTTTTTTTTTGTTTGTGTTTATCTGTGTGTGTGTATTTTTGTATATTCTCATTTTATTTCGGTTCACACAATTGTGACACATAGTGACATTTCAATTTGGTTGTGGCCCCAGCAGAGTAAGGGGTTATATAGCTACTGGACAAACATATACACGTACTTATTTATTTCTATGTTATTTCATTTAACGCTGGTTCACAGTTCACTATGGCGGCGACAGGACGAAAAAAAAAAAAATGAAAAGTTTCCGAAACGGAAATTAGTTGCCGAAGTCCGGTGTGAGCAATTGTAGATTGGAATGTTATATCTGTACCATCGAGATAAACAAAAAAAAAAAAATAAAAGTATTCAGAAAAAGTTTGAGGGCTTTCGGCAAAATAGTTTGATAATATGAAATATTTTTTTTTTGTTGTTAGGTTTTTTTTAGTTATAAATTGTTGGATGGAAAAACATTTTTTTTTAATTTTTTTTTTTTTAAGAAATTATGTCTATGATTTCCAAAACGAAAAATAGCTCTTTTATTGCCGGGATAGTTTATAGAAACTCCTTGAATTTGGTTAAATTGTTTTTGAATCACCACGACTTTTTCAGAAATTTCTCCAATTTAATTACATTTCAACTTTTTAACTTTCTTGTGATTAACCATACGATTTTAACATATTTTTTTTAATTATTTTGAGTAACCAGGTAAAACACATTTGTTTGCAGTTTACCGCTTGGTTAAACAATTTAAATATTCATCTACATAAAATCTTAAGTATTTTAGTTTGCAAAATACACATATAGGTACATTACTCACAAACATTAATAGAAAACTTTAGCTATATAAGGATTTATTTTCAAAGAGGTGGTAAACAAATCCTTTAATTATACAAAATGAAAAATATGCCTCTTTCTCGCTTTTTCATATAATCTAATACCTTGTTAGCTTGTGAATTTTATTTGATTTTTACATTACTCAAGCAATGTGAATTTATTTACAGTGCGGTGTGAAATATTGGAATACCTAGTAAGATTTTTTTTGTATCCAGTTTTAGGACCAAAATTAGTTGTAGGTACTTGCCATTATGACTGTTTATTTTATGTCTGGCTTTCTCGTAAACGACGAAACCGATTTTAACTAAAATTTTTTACAGAAACTGTTTTCGTAACTTCAATACTAAAATTAAGTACAATTTTGTAAAAAAATAATTTTAGCATTTTAAAAAAGAAATTAAATAGTTTTTGAAAAAAAAAAAGACTTTTAAAAACGGATCAATGAATTTTTTTGAAACTTTTGTTTGCATGATGATCAATATTTTTATTATTTCCCCGCTATTAAGCAATGTTAAATAAAAAAAATTTAATGATAACACAAAAAACATCTATAGATATGGGAAGCAACAGCAACTGAAATTAATCGAAACGAAAAGATGTGGGTTGAACAATAGTGTGAATCGAAAAACAGTTTCCTTAGAATTTCAAATCCTAACAGCGCAGAAAATTTTGCGAATGACGAAGACTAAGAAATAATAAAAATCAGTAAATATCTTCTGCCTCCAGATCAGTCCTAAAGCTTTTTTTTATATTGTATTTTTGGAAAAAAAAAATGGCCACCCTAACATGACTTTCAGACCTTTGAATGTTGTCGAAATATGGCAAAATTCCTATTTTACTATATTTTTTCCATTTTTATAGTCTTTTTGGTAAATTATTATTATTTCTTAAAACTTTTTTACAGTCTTCTCCATTGGCAACTGTTTCAGATAAATTTATTCTAAGATTAACTTAGAAATAAAACCCACGACTAAGTTGCACGTGCTAGCTTTTATAGTAAAACTTGCTTAAGGTATTAAAAAATTATTTCTTAAATTTCATAAAAAAATATAAATATAAAGAAATTTAAAAAAAAAACTGTACAAAACTAATTGTTTTTAAAATTACGAAAACACCTCTATGAACTTTTTTGACTTCTAAACCATATGCATGCATATAATATTTAATTTCTATTGCACCAAAACCAAAAAGAATTTGCTAATTTATTGAAAATTGTTTATTAAAATGAAGTGTTTGAAACTATAAGGTCACTGTGGCGTATGCGTAACATATTTTTTTTATTAAAAAAACAAATTTAAATTAGGTAACTTTGAAACAAATCCACTCATTCACATAAACCATACATCCTTCTTAGACATTTCTTACGATAGCAGAAAATTCTAAAAACTTGGGTCCTCTAACTCTAACAGACTCTTCCCTGTTATACCACTAAGTTTAAGCTTTGGAGAAAAAGGTTTTTACATAAAAACGAAATTTCGTTAAAAAGCAGTTCTAAAATTTCGAACTTCAAGAATTGACAGACTTTCAAAAGCGGCATTTTAACGAGAAAGTTTCAGCCATAAATTCTAGATAATTTTTAAGTCTTGAAAATGTATATCCATAGATTTGTAACAAAAAATCTAGTTGTTCAGGGTTAAAAATCGTCATTTTATTAAATTTTTAAGGAAAATCTAAGTTTTTCACTTTTTTTATGCTAGTAGGTACTTCAAAATTTAAAGATATCAGCTCTAAATACCGTGAAAACGTTGAGAATAAAACGGGTTGGGGTCAAAATTCTGCCGGGGTCAAAATTCTGCTTTCAAAATTCTGCTTTTCAAAATTCTGTTTTTCAAAGTTTTTCAAAATTTTTCAAAATTCTGTTTTTCATTCATTTTTAACATTTTCCAAACCCTTTTTTAATTTTTTTGCAAAATTCTGTAAAATCATCTACTTGAAAAATTATCTACTTATTTGATTACTTACCTACATAATTTGTCATTTTTGTTTTATAAATGAATAAATTTGAAAATATTAAGAAAAGGTTTTTAACACTAAACATTTTCGAAAATAATTCAAAATTTTTTAATTTATCAAATAAAGATGAATATTCAAAAATTTGAATAAGAAAAGGAATAGGTATTTTGTATCAAACAAAATCGGTTCCAATAAGTTATAGATTTTATTTGAAAGAAAGTCAGTCTATGCATTTTAAAAAATATTTGAGACACTTAAACAAAAAAATTTAGGAAAGTACTAATGTTGAATTACATTAATGATGTGTATTTTTCTTTAGTCAGATTTTTTTTGTTCAAGTATAATGCTGGCAGGATTTTGAAAAGCAGAATAGAAATAAAGCAGAATTTTGAAAAGCAGAATTTTGACCCGATCCCGAATAAAACTTCAGATAAGGCCAAAACGGGAGCGGGTCATAATTCTGCTTGTCAAAATTCTGTACGACAAAATTCTGTGGGGTCAAAATACTGTAATACCATAATTCTGTACGTCATTATACTGTAAATACAAAATTCTGTACGTCAAAATACTGTATGAACAAAATACTGACATGCAAAATTCTGTTTTGATTTACAGAATTTTGATGTACAGAATTTTGAAATACAGTATTTTGACCAACCAGAATTTTGCTATACAGAATTTTGACTTTTAGAATTTTGTTCCTACAGCATTTTGCACATACAGAATTTTGACATACAGTATTTTGGCATACAGTATTTTGAATACAGAATTTTGCAACATACAGAATTTCGACCCCAACCTGGCCAAAACATTGTTACTTTATAGCGTTGCCATGATTTTTCAATGTTGGTTAGTTAGTTAAAAAAAAAAAAAATGGTGTGAAAATTGTGATTTTTACACAGCACTGTATGCGCGTGCAAAGATTTCACTTATACCACATCCACAAGCACGCAACAACCTAGGAAAATCTCAATTAAACTAACGAAACCGCAAATTTTCAGTTTCTACCATGTATATATGTACACATGTGTGCGTTTGTAAGTAGGCTTCTCTCACATTTATGTGTTAACATGAATATCTATATGTATTTCAAATTTTACCATTTCTCTGCAAATTTTCCAAAAAAAAAAAACCTACAAGCTTAACAAAACCCAAATTACGAAATCTCATTGCGAAAATCAAGAAATTCAGAATAAGCTCTGGGGGGGGGGGGGGGGGGGCAACAACTGAAAGAGAAGAGTGTGCTTGTTGTGAGGATATAATTTTCCTCAAAAGTAAATCCCTATTAATTTGACTTTTATCGCATTGTAACAGATACGAGTTGTGCGATATGTGTATATATTCGCGTTTAGAAACAAGGCGTCGATAGATATACAAAAAGATCCCTCTCTTGATAGTTACCCCCAAAAGAAAAGAACGAAATGAATACAATACCATACCATGCTATAACACCTTATACTCCTCTTATACGCAAAAGGATAACACACAAAGTAGAAGAAAATCCATTACAAAATGTTAACAAGGATTCAATTTGAGATTTGAGATAACATAAAACACATTAATCTGTTCACAACATTACAATACGCAAGCGAAGGCAGAATAAGGACATTTTTTTTTTCGTCGTTTTCCTATGGCAGTTATCATAATACAAATTTTATTTTTCAATTTTTGTGTCTTTTTTTTTTTTCTTATTTCTTTCATTTTAAGTCGTCGTTACTGTCATTTGTCCTTAAACAAAAATCCTTAAGGTACCTACCACACACAAACACTCACAAAAAAAAAACAATTCAAATCTCAGGTGCGGGTTGTGGTGAATTTTTAGAAATACCTTTACGTGCGGTTAAACCAAAAAAAAAGGACCGCCATATCTACATTAATGGGTAGATATATAAGTTTTTGTATTGCGAAGGTCCTTTTTCGGTGTGGATCGGTATGCAAAACAGGAAAATTCCATTTAACTCACACAAATAGAGTCTCTTCCCTTACTTTCTATGGAAATGGGAATTCTCAATTTAATTTCAGGTTGTGTCACTCTGTCTCCCGCTCTCATAGTCTTTTTAACAATATTTGTACCTTCCTATCAATGTGAACACCTCAAACCTCTTACCCAACCATCCACCATACCACTAAATGGAGTTTTGCGTTAGATTTGTAGCCAAGAGAGGGTGAATGCGCCAATATAACTAACAACCAACACCTCCGCCGCACATGTGGCACGATTGCTGATTATATGCTCGACGCGAGCTTTTGATAGCGCCAAAATGTTCGCGTTATATTCTCGAGGTCCTTGTTTCGTCCTGATGGTGTGGATGAAAAACCCAAAAATTGTTCTTACCCCGAGGGATCATTAACTGGTCCAGAGGACAATTTTCCTATCACTTTATTCACCATCATGCTATCGAGTCGCGAGACTTGGTGAAAAAGATGATGACTATAACCATCCGCTGTGGTTACTATGGTTGGGGTCGATAATTGTTTTGCAAGAACCCGTTAAATGGGATTATTCCCGCGGCATAGATTATATTATGTAAATATTTAGTTTTCGACCTGAAAAGAAAGACGAAAGACGTTGAATGGCAGACGATTGAATATGATGGCCATGGAAATGTTTGCAAAAATTAAGTCTTTCAAAATAGACTCTGAGGAGGCACGGTGGAATTGCTTAAATAGCATTTATAATTCAGGGTTGGGTGGTTGTCTAAAATTCAAGACAGGTCATCCCTATTGGATTTCATTGCAAGGCGATCAAATTCATTAACTTTTTTTTTGACGTGATGGCGTCTTATAAATCGATGAACCATGGCAGCCACCACAAAAAAGTGACGAAATTTTCTCCCGTTCCACTCTCGCACTTTTGCAGTGCGAAAGTGTATCTCTTTTAGAGATACAAAAATCTTCTATAGCTTATTTGAAAGATAATAACCTAAAGTTGAATAAAAAAAAAAGTTAGGGGTCTGATACGGATTTTTTTTTTAAGTCTCTGCGTTTCGAAATATGAATTTTTGAAAATCACCTACTTATTTTGGGGTATTTTTGGGTGAGTTTTTAGTTTTTTTTAAATTTTTTGTAGCATTCAAAAAATCTCAAGCTTACAGTACATGTAGCCTATGACTGTGCGCATACACGTGCAAAAAATTGGTATTTCAAAATGGTTTTTGACTGAATAACGGGAAAAACAAGTTTTTTTTGTCCCAAGTTTTTTGACCTTTTTTAACCGTTTTTTTATTTTTATCCTTTTTTCTTCAAAAGATAAATAAATGAAATTTATATTGTAGATAGATAATAGACAGGACTATATCTGTGCAAAATTTCAATCAATTTTGTAGTCACAATTTTGAGATAACGGTAAAATAAAGTTTTATCATTCAACAGGTTCTATCTTTTGATCTAAAGCAAATACAAATTTGATTTAACTTTATTGAGCATCCTGATAATGTTACCTTTCATTTGGTATATCACACATAACTGTACATTCACTACAAGCTACACAATGTAAAATTGCGAAATACCTCAAAACACCTGTGGAGATCTGTTGATCATGAACAGCCACCAGTGTGGGAAGTACCGTAATCTCAGTTTGGAATTTCGACATGGTTGGCTTTAAAAAATTCTAACTTTTTTTCAAGTCATTGCAGAAATAAGATTGAAACGTCATATGAAAGGTGAAATTATAAGCTTTTACATGATTTAAAATTTTTTATAGGTTGTCTAAAAAAAAATAGATTCAATAGCGTGAGAACATAAAATTATATGTTTTTTTTTTGCTTTTTTTGATGAAAATTGATCAAGTTCTTTTTGTAGATGCCTAATAGACATGATCGATATAAATATTTTGAGCTGAAGCAATAAGCTTTCAAGTGGTATAAAATTTATTATAGGTTGTTATATCAAAAAAATGAATTTTTGGGTGATGGAAATGATTTTTACACATTTTTCATAAGAAATGATTGTTTTTAATAAATTATTTTAATACTTTTTGCGCATTGTAAAAATTTAAAAATGGTTTTATTATTTAGAAGAAATATTTGGCTTTTTAATGGTATAATTTTTTTTGTAAGCTTTTAAAGTAAAAAAAATTAATATAATGAGAAAAGAAAAAAAGTAATTTTTTGTTTAGCTTTTTCTTGTTAATTTATGATTGTTTGAAATAAATAAACGCTTCAATTGACTCATTTTAAAAGCACACAACCTGTTTTCTTACGACGTTATCACGTAAAATAATCGTCCGTAAACCGGGCTTTACAGACAACCTCTTATGATTTCTTTTAAGAGTGACGAAAATGTTTGTCTTTATTTTCAACGTTCATAGGTGCAAATTGTCTTCTAGAGGAATTGATTTCGTCGGTACCTTTTTTTTTTTCGTTTATTGTGGTGTATCGGTAGTTCATCTGTGGTACGGTCCTTAAAAAGCCACTCGGGATCCTTTGGCAGCTATTCGTCATAGTTCCTTTTTTACTCGGGAAAGCAACATCTTGCTAGAGTTTTCCCTTAGTCCAAACTGCATTATTAGGTTTTGTAATTTTCACTGAAGAAAGATTTCAATCATCGGAGTAGATATTTTGTTCGGAGG
Organism: Episyrphus balteatus; assembly: GCF_945859705.1. Taxonomy (NCBI): domain Eukaryota; kingdom Metazoa; phylum Arthropoda; class Insecta; order Diptera; family Syrphidae; genus Episyrphus; species Episyrphus balteatus. Next base: position 118,764,043 of record NC_079135.1, on the reverse strand, counting down.
TTGCCCAGAAGAAAATTAGGTCTTAATATAGAAACGCTGTGGTAGTTTTTCTTCTTCGGGACAGGTTCAATTCTTTCAAGCTTCTTTTTGGTGGGAAAATAGAAGTCTCTTACACTGTATTTCTCACGAAACTATTTACTATTTACTGAATAGTTTTAGGGTTTTTTACCCGTAAACATGCCCCAGATGAGTTAATTTTTGTTTAGGATTAAATTACGTTAAAACTAGATGTGAACTATAACATTGCGAAGAGTAATTTTTGAACAGTTCCTCTCACCATTGTTTTTATTAAGAGAGAAGAAGTTTAAAAAAATCAGTGATGCATGAGCATTATTTTCTGTGTGTTGAAATTTTCTACTGAGGTTACGTATGAATGGCAGAATTGAAATGCGCCAATAAAACTTTAAAAACAGTTACATTTACCAAGCAAAATACACGTTATATTATACCTGCATTTTATTTAATTTTAATCTCACATTAAATCATTTCAGTTGAAAATAATAAAAACAAAATGCTTCAGAGTTCTTTTAAATTGATGCAGTTTTTTATTTTGTGTGTGTGACACCATCAGATTTTCACTTTTACTTCAATGCAGGTATTGAAACCTGGGTAAAAAAACAAAGTAAATAAAGCCAACGTATTAATTAATATTAACTCAACCAAAAAACACAGCATTATACACACCTCTTTTGGGAACAGGATGCAGGACATTGCGCATAAAGCTTTTTTTTATTATTATAATTTTTTTTTCCACTCTTTTACGCGAAATCTCTCTACGGAAAATATATTTTGGTGCTGTGGTGTGTCGTTTTATGAACTACCTAGGAAGCTGTTGGCACATAAGTGGTGGTAATTGTAAATACGTGTATACCTACAACATTAAATATGTATGAAAAGAATACCCTTTTGACATCTCTCTTATCGTTTTCCATTCCATTTCGATTTTTATTTTCGTTTCCTCAAAAGGATACGCACACACACTATACTCACACACAGGAGAGAAATAAATCCAATTTCACCAGTTTTACCGTTATAATTTCAATGAATATTAATTAAAGCGTAGATCACATCAAGAAGAATTCATTTTCGTTCGCTCTATTCAATTATTCCTCAGGTTTCACTCCCTTTCTCTGAGCTGCGTGGTTTCGGTTTTGTGGGCTTGTATTTTTTCTTATCTTTTATTTTTTGAGGCTTCTATAATTAATGGTTTGTATGCACTATCGATTTTTAAGTATAGGGAGCCATAAAGATGAGGTGAGGATATGTATTTTGATGTAAAATTAAAAGAATCGAGGTTGTGTATAACTCAGGAGAAAACAAGCAGGTTGAAGTAAATATAAATTAACTTTGATTATATTTTAAATATTAATTAAATGCCATTATTTAAAAATAATACACCAACGGTTTGAAAATTAATGAAAGGTTTTAAAGTAGCCTTATGCTTGATGTGATTTAATTTTTAATTTTATGAAAACAAGAAAAATGTTGCTCAGAATTTTTCAACTTATACATAAACGAAATAAGAATTTCTTTAGTTTGTGGTAGTATGGCTTTAACAGCAGCTTGAATTGTGAATTATTTTTCGTTTTGTTAGCAGTTCAGCTAACAGTTACCAAAATTTAATAGACAAAAGTATTTTGAGGTTTTGAAATTTTAAACCATTAGTAAAAATATATTGGTCAAAGTCAAAGTTAAAATTATTGAAAAAAATTAAAAAAAAAATGTTTTGACTAGAAGTCTAACTTTTTTCCAAAAGCAAAGTTCATCTTCTCCACATGTAGGTACATATCTCTACCTTCACTTCACCCCACATATTTCAAAAACATAGAAATATAAATAGTTTTCACTGTTCGATAAGCATTCAATTGAGGCAAATTTGAAAATTTTTTATTAAAATTTACAGTCTGGACTAAAATAGTATAAAATGGGTTTTTAAAAATTTCCCCTATTTTGATCCAAGATATTAGGCCAAGTCCATAGTACCAGAAGAACCCCCAAAACTTTATACTGGATCCTCCAAGTTAATTAGTTTTTGTAATGTATCTAGGGTTGAATTTCGTTTTCCGTGGTCGTCGCACAAATAGCCGAGACCCTAGATCACCATAAAGAACCAATTTTCTCTCATCAGTACAGAGAATATTCAAGAAAATATAGAGGGTTCAATATAAATTTTTAAGGATTCTTCTGGTACTATGGACTTGGCCTAATATCTTGGATCAAAACTATAATTAACCAGCTCTGGCACCTGGATAGCTTGCAAAATATTATGCTTCTATTACGCCGACACCAAATAAAGCTTAAATGCGTCTTCCAACAGGATAATAACCCAAAACACACCGACAGGGCAGCCAGGCAATGGTTTAAAGATACTAAGATTGAGGTCATTAAGTGACCCGCTCAGTCCTTCAGACCTCAATCCCTTCTAGAAACTTTGGGGGGATATAAAAGGAGATGTGTCTTAAGCCAAAACTTAAAATAACGGGAGTTATGAACCGTTGTTGAGCGGGTTTTGGTGATCTTTAACACCTGAAAGATCTTAGGGACTTTACGAGTTCATGGAAGGTCGTTGCGAAGCGGTAGTTAAAAATAACGGTCAAGGGAGCAAATACTACCTTTTCTCTAATAAAATACCGTTTAATTGAACTTTTTTCGTCCTTGTTTTATTTAAATTTAATAGAAAAACAAAATCACTGCTATTATTTTGCTCGTTTTAATTTGAGGTTTATTTTGTTTTTGGATTATTTTTCAGCTTATTAGAGATAAATTAAATTCCATTCTTACTAAAAATTAAATTTTAATGAAACTTAAGGAGTTTAATTAAAAAAAATTAAAGCTTTATTTAAAATATTCTTCAAAGCACTGCTATTTTTTTGCTCGCCACTGTACATGTTTTATACATTGTTGAAAAGGTATATTTGACTAAGCTAGATTTTTTTCAATGGGTAAAGGTCAAAAAAACCGTTTTTTGACCCTAACTCCAGATTTTGGGGGTGTTCGGGACTTTTTAAATACCATTTCGTAATCAGTGCGACTAGCTCTACAAAACGTGATAGGTCTCTGCCCGAGTATATTATAAAACCTCATTTTTGTAACACCGTGTTATCATAGCTATTTATGTACTAATGAACCCAGACATAATAAATCAAATTTAAAATAACTCATTTCATTTAATAATTTTTCTTTCCACACATTTTGCATTTTTATTTAATAAACCAAGAGAAAAACTGTACTAATTAAGATGGACGACATGAAAAAAAAATATTTCTATAGCTTACATTTGCATTTTTGTGATAAATTGCAAAGACAAATTATTTAAAAAAAAAAGAAATACAAATGAAAAAAAAAAAACGAGAAATAAGAAACAAGAATAAATGAAAGTAATAAGCAAAATAAATAGTTCCTATTCCATAGTGCTTCAAGATACAATATTTTCATCTAAAAAGCAGGAGAGCTTATGTGAATGAGTAAAATTGCAAACAACGAGCGAAAGAAACATCCTTAAGTACTGCAAAAAAAACTCTTTTTTTTTTTTGCGTTTTGCAATTTTCTTGTGTAATTAATTCAGTGCAATTATTCTATTAAGTTTTTTTTTTCTTTCACTTTTTTTCTTAATATTGCATTTTCTTTTTCTTTAATTCATTATTTTCACTATGCCTGGCATCGTGTTGGAGAGGAGTTCATAATTGCTTTTTACCGTCACAACTGCAATTCTACTTAATTCATAGGATTAGTCAAACTAAGAAAACGCCATTAAAAAAGGGATACTACATCATCAGTGTGTGTGTAATTGTTGAGAGAGTTTTTATGTTTTGCAGTTGTGTTAGGATATATGTATTGCTTCATGTATGAATTTGCTAACATCATCAGCATTTTAGCGAATTTTTGTTCAAGCGTTTCAAAAATTTGGGGAGAAAATTATTTTTGATCCTGAAATCAATACTGTTCCAGATTCAACCTCTTGATGAAATTTGTGCAGTGGCATGATAACATTTTCTACGAATTTATTTTCGCTGCTTAATTTTAAAAGCTCAGGAGGAACTACCGGCAATTAATAAATTTTAATTCAACAAGTTCTTTTCAATTTATAATAATTTATTTACCTCTATTTCCATTTATCTTCTTAGTTTTTGCTTCTAAATCCAGTATAATAGATTTCTTCATTCATAGAAAATATAAAAATAAGCTTTTTTGCTTTCAAACAAGAAAACAATAAACTATTCGTCAGTTTTTTTTTAAGGTATTATCCACTCTTAAAACCTCAAATTATATTATAAAATGGCCAAAAACTCCAAACAAGAGAGAATGATGATGGAAGCTAAATCCTCCGCGAGAATCCAACAGATAATACAGAAGAGGATTTCGGAAGAATTTTCATTCATCCAGTTCTATGACCAACCAACTAACGACGACGAACTGGCAGCAATTGCAATAGAATACTTGGAACTAGGTTTTATCTTTAAAAACCATCAAACTGAAAAACCCCCTCTGCCCGCATCAGCTACCACCGCCCATCATCACTGATATGTGTGTGTTGTTGTTGCAATAGCGCACATCACTTTAATTACGTTGCTGGAGCGCATCGCATTCAACATTTTATCCCTTTTTAATTAACTACCCATCTTATAGCCTCAGTGTTGAATTAAAGTTTAATTGGAAAATTTCCGTTTTATAATTACTTTGCCTCTGAACTGCAGTGAGTATTACAGCAGCAATGGCAGCAGAAAAGCGGGACACTTAAGGGATAAGAGGTCTATCATTCTTTCACTTGGTTCAAATAACAACAAATACTAGTAACCATCAGCAAAAATAGTATTTTGTGTTGCTAAATATTCTTCTAATCAATTTTTCGGGGAAAATAATGTTAAACACTATTTTTCACATGAAATTTGCAAGCAATTAATTTCTTGGAAATAAATAACAATTTGTTTGGCCACTTTGTTTTAATTCAATAACATTTTTCAGATACTAACTTTAACGTTAAAACCTATACAAAAGCGTATATATTCTTTTTGCCTGAAAAGTTTTTCGTTGCACCGAAAAACAAATTTGATCAATATTAATTGGGTTTTGAAAATTAAAAAGCACTCAACTTGTTTTATAAATATTGCAGAAAACTTGTTCTAAATGAGTCAAAATTACCATTTTTATTTATTATGACTTTGTCAAATTATCAAAGTTCGTTAAAAATAAAATATATACATAAAAGAGGTTGTTTGTAAAGCCGGTTTACGGACGATGATTTTACGTGATAAAGTCGCAAGAAAACAGGTTGTGTGCTTTTAAAATGAGACAATTGAAGCGTTTATTTATTTCAAACAATCATAATTTACAAGAAAAAGCTAAAAAAAAATTACCTTTTTTCTTTTCTCATTATAAAAGTTATTTTTTTTATTTTAAAAGCTTACAAAAAAAATTATACCATTAAAAAGCCAAGTATTTCTTCTAAATAATAAAACCATTTTTAAATTTTTACAATACGCTAAAAGTATTAAAATAATTTATTAAAAACAATCATTTCTTATTAAAAAAGTGAAAAAATCATTTACATCCCCAAAAATTAATTTTTTTGATATAAGAACCTATAATAAATTTTATACCACCTGAAAAAGCAAAAAAAAAAAAAACATATAATTTTATGTTCTCACGCTTTTGAATCAATTTTTTTTTTGACAACCTATATAAAATTGTATATCATGTGAAAGCTCATTATTTCACCTTTCAAATGACGTTTCAATCTTATTTCTGCGATGCATAGAAAAAAAGTTAGAATTTTTTAAAGCCAACCATGTCGAAATTCCAAACTGAGATAAAGGTACTTCCCACACTATTGGCTGTTCATGATCAACAGATCTCTCTGTTTTGAGGTAATCTAACATTGTGTAGCTTGTAGTGAATGTACAGTTATGTGTGATATACCAAATAAAAGGTAACATCATCCGGATGCTCAATAAAGTTAAATCAAATTTGTATTTGCTTTAGATCAAAAGATAGAACCTGATGAATAATAAAACTTTATTTTACCGTTATCTCAAAATTGTGACTACAAAACTGATTGAAATTTTGCACAGATATAGTCCTGTCTATTATCTATCTACAATATAAATTTCATTTATTTATCTGGCCTTACCCAGAGAAAAGCAAGAAAGAAATTTAAATTGAATACAATTTAAAGGAATTTTAATTTTTGGAAAAATTTTGAAAATTTTTTAACAATTATACTTGAAAAGCGTTTTTGTCCATTACTAATTGTTCTTGGCTCTAAACAATTACTCTTTTCTTATTACTTTACGAACTAAGACTTAATGGCTCATCAGACTTTTGATAAATTTTATTTTTCAATTTGAAATGATTCTGGGTTTTTATTCCATCTGATAAGGTTACCCATATACAAATCATTAAAAATTTTCTGTTATTTTCATCGTCGCACATTGGGCCATTTTCTTTAAAGTCATTGCAATCTTCAATGTGCATATTTCGCATGTGCTTAAAATATAAATCTAATACCATAGGTATACTGTGTTAAAAAATATTGGAAGGTCCAAAAACCGAAAGGAATTGGCTGATACAGAAAATTTAAGTTTCCTTAATTTTTTTATGTAAAATTTAAGAGCTTTGGTGTATATGTAGATCTAGTTCAAAAATTATATAATTATGATCAATTTTTAATTATATTGCGAAGTTCGAAGACTTTAGGAAAGTTGTTTTTGAGTCAATATTTTAACTATGAGTTGAGTTACAAAATTTTCTATGACAGTCTACGAGCTAAACTTATCTAAAATGTAGATAATCAACAATTTTAAAGTTTTAATTCAGGGGGCATTGTATCCGCCCATTTTCGCTGAATTTTCATCAAATATTATTACAGCTCACTTCTGATTATCGCGTTATCTTGAATTTTGGTAGAATGGTAGAGTAGTTAGTTAGTACAAATAGAAAAAATTTAAGACTTATGATTTTCTCTCCAGAGGGGTATCCGCCTGTTTTCGGTGAATATTATCAAATATTATAATTCACTTCTGATCATTATAAAATCTTTAAACTTGGTATAGATGATAGAATTAGTAGTTAGTACATTAAAAAAGTTTTAATACTTGATATTTGTCTCCTTAGGTGGTGGCGTGGTATACGTATGCTCCAATTTTCGCTGAATTATTTCAAATATTATATTAGACCGAGAGCCCACAGCAAATTTTGGGAGCGGAGGTATAACCAAAATGTGAGTATCTATGCAGTTTTTAGCCTTATGCGTTTAAATAACCAATTCAAAAGTCTGGCAGCTTGAAATTGCGGCTTTATATGTTTCTGAGGGGTTAAATATCGCGAGTTTTTAAATTAATGTGAGCAAGGGCGGATCCAGGCAAATAGGTACCAAATGACAAAAAAAAAGTAATGTGTGCAATTCACACGTGGTAGAAGTGAAACCTTAAAAAAAATTTTTCTTACAAAAAAAAGAAAAAATCTACCCACTTTTTATTCTAACTCCTTTAAATACATGTTTTTTATATGACAACCTATATTAATTTTATATCATCTGAAAGCTTATTGTTTCAGCTCAAAATATTTATATCGTCCATGTCTATACAACATCTACAAAAAGAGCTTATTTTTTTCAAACCAAATCACTTTTCATCAAAAAAGCAAAAAAAATCAATCTTTTTTGTCTTTTGACACCATTAAGTACCTATTTTTTTAAATGACAACCTATTGTAAATTTTATATCATCTGAAAGGTTATTTCAACTTTTATATGACGTATGAATCATATTTCTACCATGCCTAGAAAAAAAAATAGGAATTTTTTAAAGCCAACTATGTCGAAATTTCAAGCTGGTCATTGTCAACAGATCTCCACAAGTGTTTTGAGGTATTTTTCAAGTTTTTCAATTTAAAAATGTGTAGCTTGTAGAGCACGTACCGTTCTGTGTGATATATCAAATAAAAGGTTATGTTATCAGCAAATTTGTTAAATCAAATTTGTATGTGCACTAGATCAAAAGATATAGGTAACGTGTGTTGGAAAAGAACATCTTTTTACCGTTATCTCCGAATTTTGAATATGAAATTAATTGAAATTTTGTACATTTATAATTTATTTAATTACCTATCTACAGTACAAATTTAATTTATCTATCTATTAAAACAAAAAAGTTATAACAAGTTGAAGTCGTGTCGCGTTTTCGTTTCATCCTGTTTCAAATCACTACGATACTAAAGAAGTTTTCACTTCAAAAAGTTATTCGGAAGAAAAAATTTACATTTTCTTGTCCCGATTAGTCGGGAGGAAAAAAAATATTAAAAATCATAAAAAGCACGTACAATCCTGTGTTATAACTTTTCTTAAAGTTAGCAATTTATTCTTTATTTTATTTTTTGACTCAAGTTGTTTCATTAAATAGTTTTTGAGAAATTAAGTTTTAAAGATGAATTTTAGGAAAAAAAAATGTTTCGTTTTTTATTTGATTTTGTATAAAATTTTGCAATAGTATGGACATATTTATAACATTATTTAATTACCTGGTAGTTTTAAGTCAAATAAAATTAAAGAATTAAAAAAAAAACTGAAACATACTTTTTTCCCGGGAAACCCAGTTCTTTTTATTTACATTAAAATTTTGTTTGTATCTCAGAAATCTTGTGTGTAAATTGTAGGTCTATTGGAGCCAAATTGACGAAATTATGAGTATTTTAATAACTTCAAAACTACTGCACCGATTCTTTTGAAATTTGGAACACTATTTATTTCCATATTTTAAAAGGTATCCCTGGAGAAATTTTCTCAAAAACATAATGTTCAGGTGAAGTAAAAATCCTGAGAAACTAGATGGCGCTAAGTCAATTTCCTTTTGACGTGAATTTAGGCTCCCATAAAAATATCCCTTTAAATTTTCCTTATCGAACCCTTATCCTAATTTTACTAACTTAATTTAGTTCACTTTTATAAAACCCATCTTAAAGGTAAGACCTACAAATAAAACTCAATACAAAAAACATTCAAACTTATATATGTTGGAATTGAACACTTAATAAAGAAGCTGCGAAATAATATTCTAAGGAAAAAAAAAAACATTTTTTCATATAAAATCGTTTTTTTCCTAACAACTTCAACCGATTTAAGGAGGCAAAGAGGAACGATATTATGATTTTTTACATTTTATTAAACCTTAGAGCCTAATAAAACTTTTGACCAATATTGCATTGCAAAATTAGAGTACTTTTTTTCGGCCATACAAAAGTGACACACCCTAATTCATGGAAAAGGGATGCAACAAACAATAAAATTCGCATTTCCAGTCAGAAATTCATAATTAAAAAAAAAATTACTGGCGCCATTTTCCGACGAAAAAAAAGAAAAACAAATTAGTCTGACCCTGTGACATTATATCCTTGTAATTAATCAATTAGTGAGTCTACCCGTTACCGATCGGGCCGTGGTGGCAGCACTTTTTTGTTGCCACGGACTTTTTTTTTCAATTTACTTTATAATTCGTTTCTCGTTTGATATTATTTGACAAAATCAAACATCGTTAGCGTTTTTCCATTTAAGTTTCTTTAACTTTGTTATTTAATTATTTTAGTTTGTTAAATAAAAATTCCCTGTTCGCTTTTGTTGTTCTTTTTTTTTTGTTCTTCTTTTTTCCTTTTATAAATCAACAATACCTCAAAATAAGAAGTTTAAATTAAAAAAAAAAATAAAATGTTTATCTACCTCTTTTGATTTTGACCCTTATCCCATTGGGACAATCAACAACATTTATACAGAAACCTCAAAAAAACTATATAAAAAGAAAAATAACGGCATCATATCTAATCCAGACATCTTTGAACTTTAATTTTTACCCCATCGCCATCGCCATCGCCGAGAAAGTTAAAAACTTAACTAAGTGGTTGTTAAACTACCACCATAACTGCCACAATGTAAATAGAGGTTACAGTAGTTATATCCTATACACAATATACCCTCTCTGTATACTGCAATATAGGTATGGACTTGCTACTCTCTCTCTGTAAAGTTATGAAAACTGCTGGTTTGTCGGTAAGTTAAGCCCCATCATCACCATCACCGCCAGGAATGATTATTCGACGGGGCTTGTTGGCTTGAGAACTCGACTCGTTCCTCTCTTTTGAAAGTGCTTTCGACCAAAAGTGATTATCCAGTAACCACAGGCACAGGGAAGAAAAGTTTGGCCGGGCCGGGGCCTTTTGTGTGTGCCTCCATCTGAAAATTATTTTAACCCTCTCTCGCTCTCTCTCTCTCTCTCTCTTATGGCCATGTCTTGTCTGGATGGGTTTGGCTAAAAGGTGCCGGAGATAAGAAGTTTTGCTATGGCTGAGAACGAAGCATTGGAGCATGGATCTGTTGTAAGTTTATTTCTTAATTATATCCTATTTCGTCGAAAAGGACTTTGGTGATGTAAATAGATGAAGAATCAGGACGAAGGGGTACCTACATAGTACAAAACATTTCTTCCTCGTCTTATTTCTGTGCAAGCTATGGAAAGGATGATATTCTATCCTGTTGGTGAAGTTAAGAGGAGCATAGTGATTTTATTTTAAGGAGCCCCACAGAGGAGAATGGGAATATTTTCTAGATCTGTTATCTTTTGCAATGGAAGATTCAAAAAGGGAAATTGGGTATTTTTAGCCTTTAGTGCTGCTCTCAGGTGGCTTAATCGACTTTTGGGCTTTATAGTGTTTTGTTTTTTTAATGCAAATCAGAACGTTTTATTGCATTTGATTTTGATTGTTTTGCTCGTTGGTTTTTATGTGTGTTGAATGTTGAAAGGCACTTAATCGAGATGGACATTTTGTATAGAATTTGCAATGTATTACAACTTGATGCTTTTAAATGTTTTAAGGGCTGTAAAGGATTTAGATTGAGGCAGTAAAATAAACTCACACATTAATGGGACATACCCCAAGAAACAATTTTTAACCTCGGTTGCAAAATAACCAAAGTCATATGTCATAAAGCGGCTATAAACGGGTTAGTAAAATTCTCTTGTTAATTTAAGGTTATAAATAAACCCCGGTATTTTTGGAGGTTTGTTTTGGGTTAAAATTAAACGTAGGTAAAACAAACTTTTCAGTCATAAATTGGTTTCGAAAATTCCATTTTTAAACTAAGGAAATATTTTCGGTATTTATTTACCTTTAATTAACCTAGATTACATTCTGATAGTTTTTCAATGCATTTTTATTGGTTAAATAATTACCTAAGTTTGAAGTTGATTTTAAATAATAACCAAGTTTGTTCAAAAATTTCAAAAACGTATTTTAATAACTCTTTTTTGACACAAAGTTTAAAAAAAGTTTTTAAATAACTTCTATATTTGTGTTTAAAGGGTTACAAAATAGCCAAATTTTGATTCCAAGTTTCAAGTAAGTGGTTGAATTGAATAACTCCATTTTAACATAAAAAGCTATTTTTTATAGCCTAGAAAGTAACTAAATTTGATCGGAAGTTTGAAATGAGATTTTAAATTACTGACTTTTAACCATGAAATTTGTTTATTGGTTTTAAATTTAGCCATTATAAATCCTAAGTTTAAAGTAAGTTATTTAATAACTTAAGTTTTTTTTATAACCTCAATATTTGTGTTTGATGGGTTACAAAATAACCAAATTTTGTTTCCAAGTTTCAAGTAAATATTTAAGTATTTTCTTCAAAAATTTCAAAAAAGTATTTTAATAACTATTTTTTGACACAAAATTTAAAAATAAGTTTTTAAATAACTTCTATATTTATGTTTAAAGGGTTACAAAATAACCAAATTTTGATTCCAAGTTTCAAGTAAGTGGTTGAATAACTCCTTTTTTACATACAAAGCTATTTATAGGCTAGAAATTAACCAAATTTGATCTTAAGTTTGAAACGAGTTTTTAAATTACTGACTTTTTACCTTGAAGGCATTTATTGGTTTTAAATTAACCCCATAGAGGTACCCCTAATATGGAACTAATTTTATCAGTTTCTTTTGGTGACAAGTGACTCTTTCATATCATTGATTTTGGTTTGTGAAATGTTGGTTGAGTAAGGCTAGGTTCTTCTCAACTTATTCCTTATTAAAAAATTTCCAATTTTTAAAATAAAACAGTTTTGATTTATTTTTTTTCTTTCATGGCGATTTTATTTTATACATTTTGAATTCTTACTCATCATTGGATCATAATTTCATTTTTATTTAAATTTCTTTTATTTGATTTTATTCATTTACTTTAAGTTTAGTATCTAATAGTATTAAATTCTCATTTACCTAAGCCAATAATAATAATATTACTTTTATGTTTTATTATCGTCTAGCCTTATATTTTTTGTTGGTATAAATTTTTTTTTTCATTATCTCACTAACAATATTTTCTATCATACATTTTCAATTTTCTCCTTTATATTAAACAAAATATTTATCGTTTACATTCTTAATTTATTTATATTTTGAAAAGTTTTTTTGTTGCATATTTTTTTTTTTAATTCTACGTTGCGTTATACATGTTTGATTTTTAAACTTAATATCTAAATATTTTTGTTTTTTTTTTGTGATTTTATTTAGTTATTGTAGTTTATATAATATAGTTCGCTGTTTTGTTGTTCTCAAACAATATGCTTTTTTTTAGCTCATTTTACTTATACCTAATTAATTTAAATTTTTTATGAACTGTTTAATAATATAATTATTATAATTTACAACTTATCAAAAATAATATAACTAGCAATTTTTAATAATAATAATTTTTGTAAGCCTAGCATTTTGTGAAACACTTTTTGTATATGAATTCTATTCTATTTGGCTTATATTAATTACAGTTGAGGCAAAAGATATCAGATTTTGTTTGTTTTTTTTTAATTTATAAACGTGTTTTTTTGTTTTTTATTTTAACAACTAAATTTTGATTAAATTTATTTTTTATTTTAAGCTATCTACAAAATTATATGATTTAACATTTTTAATATAATTAATAATAATATTTACAAAGTTGTATATTTTTTTTTAAAATAATGAATTAAAATTATTACAATTTTTTCATAGAAAGGGTTTTTGGTATAATAATAAATTTTAATCACTACCGAATGTTGATAAATAATTTTCAAATTCACTAACCTCTTTTGAAAACTACTTAAAAAGATTTTGGTTTTAGTTTTATTATTTTAGTTTTTTTTTTTTAATACTTATTTTATTTTTCTTCTAATATTTTTGTTTTTGATTTCGATTGCAAGTATTTTTGTTTTTTAATTGAGTTCTTTTGTTGGATTTTATTTGTAAGTTTTATTAGATATTTTGGTATTGTGTGAAGTTAGTGTGTGAAATAAATTTACAAAATTTATTCACTGTCATTTGGAAATGAAAAACAAAAAGATGATTGCTTTAGCTAAGGGAAAAAATTGATAGTTATCATTTTAATTTCTGTTTTGTGTTATTCATTTTTAATGTGCGTGGATTTTGTTTTTTGTTTAGATTTTAGATATTTTTTCGGATGTTGTTTTTGATTTTTCAAAAAAAAAAAAGTAAATTAAAGAGAGTTTTTTTCTTTTACTTTGAGATCGGAAAGTGCTAACACAATTCTTTTTTCCATTTGTTAAAATAATAGATAGCATGTTAAAGTAATGATCAATAAAAACAACGTTACTTCTTTAATTTTTCAAACTTTATTGTTTTAAAAATGGAGAATACTTTTACTATTTAATGTGCAATTTTCCCTTTCGGAAATGGTATAATTTATTACTGTAAGTGTTGCTGTTGTTTTTTAATAATTTTTTTTTATTTTGATAATTTTTTTTTTTTAAATGCCCCTCCCACCTAAACGAAGAGAGATAGACCCCCCTCCCAAAAAAAAAAAATGTTTGTATTGAGCTCCTCTACAAAAACCCGTTATCAAATCCTGGCGCCCAAGTTATCCTACTACGTGCTGAAACAACATTTTTGTTCTATACCTAAAAGTTCGAATTTCTGTATCTGGGTTGAAATCGAATTTTTTTTTTTTTCTAAGCCAATTTTGAAGTGATTTTCATAAAAAATACCTCGATTGATTGGAAAATAAATATTGTTTTAGAATATATTTTTTAAATAGCATGTTGTTTTGAAAACATATACTTTAAATTGATGCCGAAGTTGGGCAAATGACAAAAAAAATGTAATTTTTGAACTTTGACAGCTTATAAAATAAGTGGTTTAACCGAGTTACATGTTTTATACATTGTTAAAAAGGTATATTTATCTTCTATCAGAAACAGTAAAAAAATTGAAAATGGGTAAAAAATTGACGAATCTAGAATTTTTTCAATGGGTGAAGGTCCAAAAAACCGTTTTTTGCCCGTAACTCCAGATTTTGGGTGTGTTAGGGGATTCAAATAGCGTTTCGTAATCAGTGCGACTAGCTCTACAAAACCTGATAGGTTTCCGCCCGCGTATATTTTGAAACCTCATTTTTGTAACACCGTGTTATTTACCATTTTTAAGAATATACCTACAAAAACTTTTTAACGCATTGTTTAATTAAGTATTTCAAAAACATCTGTACTTTATCGATATTTTCTATGGAAATATTGAAAATTAAGATGACACGAGTGAATATTAAAAACTGAGTCAAAAGAGCGCATTTAAAAGTAAAAATTTTATAAATTTTAAATGATTTTAATAACTAAACTTATAGACAGAGAATCACTCGGGAAATTGATTTTTTTTTTCATGAAATCGTTTAATGGGGGTGGGATAAGCAAATACCAAGTTGGCAGAAAGCAGACTGGTTGGAACAAGCGTGGGTGAGGGGTCAAACTTGCATTTTTTTTTTTTTCTTTTGAAAAAAAAACTTTCTCGGAAATGGGTGCAAGTGGCAGAGGTGGTTGAAGAAGGTGTTAAAGTGACAATTTCAAAATGGCAGAAAGTTAAGTGGATGGAAGGGCGCAAAGTGGTAATTTTTTGTTTGAAATTTACTGACTCGGAAATGGCTGCCATTTTGTAAGTGTGTTCCTGATAGTATGTAGTTTCTAAATTCAAAATTGCAGAAAGCAGACTAGATGGATTCTATTTTTTTCAATTTTTTACTTTAGAGAGTGCCAAAAAAAACTTTTATATTAAAAAAATATTTAAAAACAACGTCAACACCTACAAACTTTGACTACACTGGTTTACAAGGGTTTTGTTGCCCAGACAAAAATATACTTTTCTGAAGGTTTTTGGTGTGCTGAATTGAAATCCAAAGTCAGAAACAACTAGCCAGCTCCCGTTTTTGAGATATTACCGTTAGAAAATGCAAAAAAAACGTTTTTTTGAGTTCTTCGGACCTTATTCTATAAGAACTGTTTTCCATCTTTCGATACCTGTTTAAATCTTTCCAATATCTTTTGTATTGCCCGAGATATATTAAAATGAAGTAAGTGGGTTTGGCTTCATATATCATAAAGGAGATAATGACGTTATAAAATTTATAAAAATACCAAACAACTGAGGATATCTCGGTCAGTAAAAAAGATATCAAAAACATTTAAACAGATTTAAAAAGGTGGAAAATAACTCTTATTAAAACCGTTACTATATATGCTCAAACAATTTTCCTTACATAAAAGTATAAGGTCCGAAGTACTGCATTTTCTAACGGTAATATTTCAAAATCGGGAGCTGATTAATTTTTTTTGACTTCGGATTCGAGTTCAGCACACCGAAAACCTTCAGAAAAGTATATTTTTGTTCCGGCAACAAAAAAAAAGTTTAATTTTGCTAACCAGTATTATATCATTTTTTTAAGGCCAGAAACCTATTATTTAATAGTCTTTTAAAATAATGTTGTTTTCGTGTAAAGTTTTTAAAAACAAAATTTTTTAAACTCAAAATTTTAACTTTTTTTAATTTTTTTTTTTTTTTTAATTTTACACGATCAAGCTTTGCTTTTAGTATTATTAATTATATAGCTAATTCTCAATCAAGTGTTAAAAACAAGATGCTAAAATGTCTTACAGTTTTTGAAATAATCAATTTTTTAACTCAAATTTTTTTTAACTTTTTTTAAATTTTTTTTCTTGTTTTAATTTTATTTTTAATTTTACGATATCAATTAAAACCAATTTTATAATCAATTTTAAATCAACTACTGAAATTCAGATGTAACAATAATATACAGTTCTTAAAATAATTAATTTTTTAAGTTTGAAAAGTCGGGAAAAAAGAGCTCAAAAGGTTTGATAGATCTGCTAAAAACTCGTTACAGACGATTTGTACGTGATTTCCAAGATCCATTTTTATGTTATTTTAATCAGCCCTATTCTGCTATTCGATTCATGTGAAACGAAGGATTCCCTTTCTTAAGCATGTCAAATTGGCTTTGAAAAACTTCTAACTTTAGATAGGAAAGTGTTGTTACCGTCTGTTTTAGAAATTCTAAAGGAAAACAAATTGTGTAAATTAAATTTTAAGCACCTTAATTTAAGGAGCGTTTACTCCTTTTTTAGACTTTCACGTGAATCGAATAGCAGATTAGGGCTGATAATCTTCTTTTTAACGGATATCTCCTATATAAAGTTTTCGAGATATTGCAATTTTCTCGAAAACGGCTCCAACGATTTCGATTAAATTTGGCGTACGCAATGTTTTAAAAAAATTCTAAAAAAAGCGTCTTTAGTTTTTCTCAAAAAAAATGTACCTAAAGCTGAAATATGAAGTGTTTCTCTTTTTTGCGAAAATGACATAATTTTTAGTTAAATTTAAACTTAAAAAAAGATTTAACTTCCAGAAATTATCTAAAATAAGGGTATGTAATTTGAAATGCAAGAGCCATTACATACGACCCAGTCGTACATTTTATTTGGGTACTTTTTTTTAACTACGTTAAATGAAGATTTTTTGCTATATTAAACTGTTTTCAACTAAACTTTGATAAAAACAATCATGAAAAACACTTTTATTTCTTTCATTTTTGAGGGTGCCAATAATTGTACCCTCGGGTGCCAAAAATTGTACCTGGGTGCCAATGATTGTATCTTTTAAGTAGCTTTTCCTAATTTAATATTTTAAAAATAGTCTTTGTTTTTTAAACATTTTTTTCGAAAAACATTCAAGTCAGAAATTCTTTAAACTTTAATTTGACATATAAAACATATTGCTAACTCTTTAAATGCGAGAGTAATCCGCAATTCAAAGTGAAAAAATGCTTAGGGGTGCCAACCATTGTACCCGTTACGCTATTTACACTAAAAAATGTTTTTTTGCGTTTAGGGTGATAAGATAAAAAAAAAATAATCTAATAAAATATTTAAGATCATGCACTGATCAATTTAAAAAGGCCTATGAAAAATCGTACAAGAAATATCGTTTTGAGAATTTGGTCAAAAATTTTAATTTACATATCTGTTCAATTTGACTGGACTAAAAACTCTTCCAAAATTGGACTTCTTGGTCTATAGAAAAATTGATAGAAAATTACAATTATGTATTATCTTCGAAAAAAAAGTTTTTATAAATCCTTATGAGTAAAAGAATTTCTCATAAGCCCGACTCGAAAAGGCTAAAAAACAGAACTCGAAAAAAGTATTTTTTTCTCCTTTCCAATCTCAAGAAATATCTATTCATATAAAATACAGCTAATCGAAAATAAAATAAAGGCACACTTAAACATTAGAAATATTCAACAAATCAAAAAACACAAAAATATCCATTCACTTTTTTAAAGCCTTTGGTTAACAAATCATAAAAGTATCTTTAAGGATAACAACAATTTTCTGATTAAATACTCGTATATCCACATTCAATTTTATTATTATTACAAATTATTTTATTTTTTTCTTATTTATAATATTATTTTGTTTAATACAACTTTCCTATCTATGTGTGTTATACTACTTAAACAAAAAAAAATACTTCCACATTTTCATCATTAATCTCAAAATGATGGTTAAAAATTGTTTAAAATAAAATATTTTCCTTATACAAAAAAAATTGGAAAATAATATAAAATAAAATATATTAATAAATCAACACTCGCGCTTTACTAACAAGCGCTCAGGTTATTTGCTCCCAGCACAACCCCAGCCACATAACCTGAATGATTATTATGATTGTGATTGTGATTATGATGAAGATGACTCAAATCATTCCCATTCAGAATTGGTGGTTGTACCATCAATCCTGTCGAGGTAATCGGAGTGGTGGCAGTTGTCGTGCTCAGACTTGTGCCACTTATATGCGCACTTATTCCGCCCGGCACACTCGATATCACATTTCGATTCAATTCCTCATTGGGAATTGAGAAATGCCTATACGTAATGTACTCGGGCGGAAGTGCTTGCTGACGTTTTGAACCTTCTAAGCGTTGTTTTTTCAGTTTGATATAACTTAAAACTGAAATCATGACAATAAATACAATAATACCAAGACAACAACCAACTATTAAGCCAAGACGTCTTGTTAAGATGGAATGGATAATTCCATTGCTAGAAAGTCCATTTTCATCTGTAACCAAACTGGGTGTGGAGTCAAGGGTCTGGACATCGGTGCAGGTTGAGATGTGTGAGTTTTTGAGAACTTCTTGAAGGCCCTCGGTTAGGATGGTGTTGCTGTCTTCACGCATCATCGGATCGTCTCGATAGATGAGCATTGATTCGTTGAAGTGCAAACGGCTTATGGCGAGAACGATGTTTTCTGTCAGCCAGTTGCCTGTACCAATCACACAAATATGATAACGAGTACTCGATGCCAATTTTATCAGTTTGGCAGAATTTGCTGTTCCATTTAGGCGTTTAGCTCGAACCTGCAATAAAAAAGGGTAAAAAGAATTAAATAAATAACCAAAAGCAAAGCAAAACGAAACTTTATTTCTGAATAAGAAAAAAAAATGACTAAAATACATTTTTCAACACCTCTTTTCATTCCTATAAATAAATCAGCTTTCTTCTTCTTTAGAAATGCAACTTCTTTCAAGAAAATATACTTTTTTTCAAAGAAAACATGCTTTTACAAAATACAAGGGCTTAACATTTTGTTAGAAGTAAAAAAGGGTTAAAGCCTAATTATATTTTTCCATCGAAATTTCAAGGAACAAAATAATTGCGAAATAACATTTACGTAAGCAACAAATTTTCCAGGAAATTTACATTAACATTAGATCATCTGCAGGAGAAAATAAAATTTTTAATTGAAAACACTTTTTCATTTTGGATACAACTGTGTGGATAGGTGTTCTAAGAAATGTTTTCATACACCGAAAAAAAAACCAATATCAATTCAACATTTTTTAAATATCAGCCAAAAATGCTCTACCTATAAAATGTGTTTTATGATATTTAAAATGTTAAAACAACATTTTTACTATCAGGATGATATTTAAATGTCACATTTTGGAAATTTTTTTTGATATTTTATTATCATTTTTTCATATCAATTTCTCATTCCAAATTATTGAAAAATATTAAATAAAAAATTCTTAATGTGTACTAATTTAAAATGTATGATTTAATGAGAAAATTTGATCGGAACTTAGATTTTACTTCACATAGTTTGGGAGAAAATAACAAAATAATATCACCTGTAATAGAAAAAATAATATCACCACTATTTTGTAAAGAATATTTCCTTTCATTAATGTTTTAAAAAAGGAAGGAAAATTCTTAAAATAATAAAATAGAAAAGGAAAGAAATAGGTTTCATTATAATGAACTAAAACGTAAAATCTAGTCAACATTGATATTTTAATTGTCAAAGTGAAATTTTCACTATCCACCTAAAATTTAAAAATGTCAAAGTGATATGATAAAATATCAAAATTTATATTTTAAATGTTGGACGACTCAAAAATGTTAATTTGATAGCTGTTATTATCAATTTTTTTTTTTCGGTGTAGGTGCACGTAGGATTGCCAACCGTACTCTAAAAAAGAGTATTGTACTCTATTTCACGTATGTGTACTCTATAGTCTATAAGTCTGATAGAGTACGCCAAAATACTCTTTTTTTTACTTAAGGCTAAGTGTACCGCCACATAAACATCTTAACATTTACAAATTGGTGGATAATATTCGACATTGTAATTTCTAAATTTGAACAATTGTAATTTAGAGATTACAAAACACTAAAATTTTGGTCGTTGTTTAAGTATGACCTGCTTGTTTTGTTTGTTTCTTAGTCGGACCTAAAATTTAATGTTTTTTTTTATTCTATTTTGTAATGAAATTGAATCAAAGGATTTTTCAAAAACTTAAACTTTGTTTATTTTTTTAATAGAAAAAAATGAATCGCAATTGATGCTAATTTTCTTGATTTTGCAATGTTTGAACTGTTGTAACTTTTGCTGTTATCAATATAATTCATCGAAATAAAAAAATATATAGAATATTAATACCTTGATTTTTTGCAAAAAAAGGTTTTAAATAGGTATTAATTAAAGAAAAATTTTTAAAAAGGATTTTTTTACTTTTTCAGAAATATTAGCTTAATTTTTTTTAAATTCTTATTTTGTTCTCTATTTAACTTTGTTTTGTCTAAGACCTCAAAACATTAGATTATTTCTTGTAAAAAATCAAGGTATTTATGTTTGAGTTAAGCTTCTTATTTCTTTTTATTTCGATAAATTCTTTTTTCAAATGTACTCTTTTTTTCATCTCTGAAATCAAATATACTCTACTTAGTCCGGTCAATTTAGACATCCGAGGTTACATTAATTCCCAGCAAGCTGAAAATTGGTAGGATTGTTGGAAACACCATCATAAATTAAATTTAAAAAGTCCTCATCGATCCGAGGTGTGGAAAAAAACTTACGGGGGGTCAAAGGTCACAAAAACTGGTTTTTCACGATTTTCAGCAAAACGGTAAGTCTCATCAAAAAATTTTCAATGCAAGAATTGTAGACCAGATTATTATATATAAAAAGTGTTATAACACTTTTTTTCCTAAGACCCACCGTTTCTTAGGTATAACGATTCAAAAAGTTGAAGTTGAGTTGTAATCGTCATAATCAGGCCTATTTTGAAAAAAAACTCCTAACTGAATAGTTCCTGAAATTTCATTATTTTTTAATGTAAAAAAAGTATTTTATGAAAAATTTTAAACACCTGTGGTATAAAATAAATCTATAGAAACCTAAGTGGCCAACTTTCTTAAAAATACTCCCCTTAGACGAGAATATTTTTAAGTAAGTCGGCCACTTAGGTTTCTATTGATTTATTTTATACCACAGGTGTTTAAAATTTTTCATAAAATACTTTTTTTACATTTTGCATCAAAAAACAGATTTCAAAATTTTTTTTACGAAAATGTGCAATAGCTTTGCAGTTTTTAAAGAGTTTATGTACTCATACAATTATTGTAGAAAATTATAAAAAAAAGAAATAAATAAAATTCATTCATTCGTGGTTGTAGTGAACGAAAACACAAGATGTTAAAATTTAAAATACACTGAACGAAAAAAAGCCATTATTTTATGAACTGGTTGCGATAGAACTTTTTTCTATCTATTTTTAGAACATCCATAAGTGTAGCTATCAGCCGTTTTAGGGTTGTCCATTCTCTATTGCACACCCTGTATATATTCAGACGTATTATAAACAAAAATTCCCAGGGAAATGGTTTCGGGAGAAGGGCCCCAATCGGAAAAATGGCGAAAATTTACATTTTTTTTTTTTGCTTTCCCATATTCTTAACCATTGAAAAACGAAATTCAAGCTTAAAAAATAATGAAATTTCAGGAACTATTCAGTTAGGAGTTTTTTTTCAAAATAGGCCTGATTATGACGATTACAACTCAACTTCAACTTTTTGAATCGTTATACCTAAGAAACGGTGGGTCTTAGGAAAAAAAGTGTTATAACACTTTTTATATATAATAATCTGGTCTACAATTCTTGCATTGAAAATTTTTTGATGAGACTTACCGTTTTGCTGAAAATCGTGAAAAACCAGTTTTTGTGACCTTTGACCCCCCGTAAGTTTTTTTCCACACCTCGGATCGATGAGGACTTTTTAAATTTAATTTATGATGGTGTTTCCAACAATCCTACCAATTTTCAGCTTGCTGGGAATTAATGTAACCTCACCCCCTTATTTTAGTCTAATTTGACCGGACTAACTCCTTCTTAAAAAAGTTGGCAACCCTAGGTGCACGTGTCACAAAAAAAAAAAATAAAACAACTACTATTTGAAATATGTTTTGAAAATCTGTTGCATTTTATTCACTTGAATTCAGAAATAAAAAGATTTCTTCAGAAGAGACAGAATTATTTTGTCTAGAGCTTTCTTTAGAAACGACAATATAGGATCCGGATAGCTATGCTACCTACCAATGAAAAATATTTTGAATTATAAATTTGAAATTTTACTTCCTGATAAAAAAAAATCAGTTTATTTTGTTTCAAAACGTGATTTCCTATGAATTTTGCCAAAAATTTACATTTCATTTAAAAAAAAAAAAAAAACGAATACAAAACTTGTAGATAAATAAAAATTCTACAATTTAAATTTGGAATTTTTTTTTGTTATTGTATCAAAAATACTAATTTCTAATTTTCTGGAAAATAGTTCGAAATTGATATCATTTGGAGTAAAATGTAAATTTTTATGTTTCAAGTAAACTTTAATTTAAACTTTAATTTAGTTTGTAAAGTAAAACATTAGTTTTTCAATGATTTGGGGTAAAATTCAGTTTCACAACATCCTGCAAAAAATTAATAAGGTTTGGAAAATGTTAAAAAGCGCGTTCTGTAGCACTTCACTCACTTAATCTCTCCTCACTATTATTTTTTTTCTATTTCAATTTGTATTATCTTAGTGCTTAAAAATAGTGCACATGAAAACTCAATTGATGAAAATTTTTGAACCAAAAGCTTTAAAAAAAGGAGGTACTTTAAAAATTACGTTGGTAAATCATTGGTTTCTGAAATTGATATCTTAACAGAACTGTGGAATATAGATTAATGACCCGTTCCCAATTGTTAAGTTAAACTCACTCCTTTTTTAACCAAAATATTTTCCTGGACTTCATCAAAATTCTGTGCTCTAAAATTCTGTAAATTTTAGTTAAACATCACAGACTTTTGGGAGACAGAATTTTGATAATAGTTTTGTGGCCACATTATTTTTTATGTGACTTGATAAATTTGTTTGGATTTGTTAAGTTGCTGGCTCAAGCTATGTAGGTATCATAAAAGCCATTTTAATACAACATTCTTAAGAAAGCAACTGGAATAGAAATATAGAAATATTGAGTCGAACTTTGGTCCATTCCGTTTATTAAATACTTTTTTTTTCTGGTAAAAAACTCTAGGTCTTTTAATTTAAAAATATCCAGTTCTAGCTTAATAACCAACAGCTATCATTTTGCAGACTATTTAAAATAATTCCTTCAAAGCTACCTGAATTCCAAAATTAAGATGAATTGTTTGTTTAACACTTCAAAATCCTGTGTATAGCTCTTTGCTTATACCCACCAAGTATTTTTCTAAGCAAAAATTGTATGCAATAATGATTTAAATGCTCTTTTACTCTTTTATTTTTAATAAAACCAAGCTCCCATAATACCTTTTAAGCAAAAATTCATTTTTCAAAAAAATAAAATTAAAAAAAAAAAAAAACAAAAAATTCCCCAAGAAATCATTAACTCAAGTGCCATCATCACACAGGAAAAACCTTTTTGCATTCATAAGTAGTATAAGACTTGACGAGAGAATTCTGAAACAAAATGTAATCAACAGTAATTGCAACGAATTTCACTCTTCCATAGCATCCATATAAAGTATAGAGAAGCGTATAGCAGAAGGAAAGGACTTAGCTGCATTTGGTACACACACTTCTCAAACCCCCCTCCTCTTTCCCCACTAAAACGAAAAAAATTAAACGGAGAATGAAGCAAAAATTAAGGCCCCCCCCGCCACCAATCCAACAAATGGGGTCATACGCCCACTTGCACTTCTCCAAACAGTTAAATTTTGTAATTTCCTTTTCTATACACACACATACACACTAATATAAACTCATATGCAATAAAAGGACTCAAACTACATATAAGTAAACTTGAAAACTCATTTCATTCACTAGAAGAGAGAGAGAGAAAACTCATACAGAGGCTCTGCATTGCGGGCACACTATATACCTATATAGAGTCAAAAATAAAGTGCACAACAATTTCACGGTGTGACGAGTTTCGTCCTTGTTTTTGAAGTTGAAGTTTTTATATATAATTAAACCCCACCACCACCATCAACTCCACTTTACATGCTGCTGCTGCTGCCACCTGGTGTATACACTTTCCATAAGTCTCTTTACAAAAAAAAAAAAAACACTACGACTCAAAAAAAATTTGTTTAACTAAAACAACACTCGACACTCTGCTGGATGGACACGAGCAGAGAGCATCGAATCAGCCCAGAATCAAGGCTTACCTCATCAGCGCCATCCATAGCATGGTAGACAATCTCATAGCCATTCAAACCAAATTGTTCGCGACTCTGCCACGACACCACCACCGAATAAGGCTGTATGTCCTGGATGGCAATTTTTGGTATTAATGGGGCGTCACAGAATTGCTGCGGTTCCATTTTCGTAAATATCCTTCCGCGCAATTCGCCCGGATGTTCGCACCTTAGATAATTGACACTATCGTCGGCGCTCCAACGTCGATGGTCCCGCAACCATTCCCACAATTGTTGTGCGTCACAGCTGCAATGCAGTGGATTATCTGTTCCATATCGAGTTCGTGTGTCAAGTGAAAGAGAGGGAAAGATAAAGGAGTAAAAGGATTTTTTCAATTATTATTATTTCGTCCTGGACAACGGATTATATATGTAAACTCACCTTCTAGCCGTAATGTCCGCACATTTGTTTCAAGTGGTTTGAGGGCATCCAGGGGAACAACTTCAAAGTAATTTCGACGTAAATCGAGGATTTGCAGTTTCCTCAAATAACGAAATGCATCGGTGGACAGAACTGTCATTCTATTGCCCATAAGATAGAGTTCGGTGAGTCCTTTAAGGTGACGGAAGGTCTTTTTCGATATTCGGTCCAACTGGTTAAAGGTTAAATCACAAATTTGAAGCTGGGATAAATCTGCACTAAATTCTTCCAAGTCCCTCAGACTATTGTGGGAGAGGTTCAAGTGTCTCAGGAGCTTTAGGCCTTGAAGACGTTCCTTCGGAAGAAGCTCCAGTTCGTTAATACTGAGATCCAATGTGAGTAGATTTGCCAGGGACTTGAAGGCTCCTGGAGAAATTCTCATGATCCGATTGCCAATTAGATGGAGGTGTTGGAGGGCTTGAAAAGCTTCAAAGTCTTTACTGGTTAGGATGCTAAGATTGGTCCGGCAGATGTATAACTCTTTAAGGTACGGATACCGTTCCTCCTTTACCGTGTAGATCTTGTTTATAGGGTTTCCAGTAAGATTTAGCCAGGAAAGTCTCGGAAGTGATGCATCAGAGAGAGCTGAGCTGGGAATTTGTAAGAACCTATTACTTGACAGATCGACTCTCTGAAGATTTACCGAATGTTGCAAAAAGTTCGCTGGAAGTGATAAAAGGTAGTTCCCACTCAAATCAACTTGATCAAGTTGTGTCAAATTGACAGCATTGAATCCTGTCAAAGTTGTGATCTTGTTATCCTTCAAGTCAAGGTGCCTCAAGTTTAAAGTTCCACTAAGCTTGAAGAAATCAATAGAATTCAATTGATTTCCCGACAATTGCAAGGTTTCCAAAGTTGACAAATTGAACAAAGCAATATGGGGAAACTCTGAAATGTTATTCCGACAAAGTTTAAGCTCCTTGAAAACATTCAGACCCTGAAAGATATTTCGATTCATGGTTTGCAAATGATTATCTGAAAGATCAAGTTTGACAAGATTGGTATTCTTGGCGAATAACTGTTCGGGAACATCTTCAAGACTACAATTGGCTAAAGTAAGGTGTTGGAGTGACCTGAGCTTGTCGAACATTCCTGCCGTGACTCTTCCAGCTCCAATGTGACTAAAGTTATTCCGTGATAACTTTAAACTTCTTAAACTTGGGACATCAAGCTTTTGGATATCTGCTGAACTCAAAAAATTATCTTCAATATTGATTTCGTTGATATTGGCCAAAGATCGAAAGGTGTTAACTTCGATTTTTCTCAGAGTGGTGTTTCTTAGATTCAAATGAGTCAGATGCATATCGTCAAGAAATAAATCTCGGGATATTTGTATAAGTGGATTACTTGAAAGATCAAGTAATTTTAGCTTCTTCATTGCTCCGAAGGAATTACTTTCAATACTTTCGATGTAATTGACAGACAAATTTAGTTCTTCCAACTCAGCCAAGGCAGAGAAATACTCTTTTCTAATTGATTTTAAACGGTTTTCACTCAAGTCAAGAAATTTCAAATGTTTAACGGTTGTGAATGAGTCCCGTTCGATGTCTCGAATTAGATTGTTGGACAAATAGGCCCGTTCAAGTTTCTTCAAGTCTCCAAACAGGGTCTTGTCAATTCTTACCAAATGGTTTTCACTCAACCACATGATCTGGATGTGATCTTGTCTCCGAAAAGTCTTGGGATGGATTTTGTTTAAGAAATTCGTGTTGAGTTGAATAGAAAGCAGGGCTGATCCAGAGGTTTCATTGGGGAAGATATCTTCCAGAACTGCCAATTGATTGTCCTGAAGATTGACATGTTGCAATTGAGTCAAAGTGGCCAGGGCCCCAGGTTCTATGTCTTCGATTGAGTTCTTTTGTACATGAAGTTCCAGTAAACTTGGCAGAGGATGGAAAACCCCTTTACGAATGCGCCTTATTCTGTTATTGTGAAGCCGGATCTCTCGAAGATGTTCTAATTTCCGAAACATTCCGATTTCGAGGTCTTGAATCTCATTGTCATCGAGTGAAAGTGAAGCAAGGTTGAGTGTTTTGTCGAGCATTGTGACCGGTACCCTTGGAATAAAGTTTGACCTCAAGTACAATTGCTCAAGATTGATAAGTGTGCTAAAGACATTCGGATCAATATGAGCAATAGCATTGGATTCCAAATAAATCACATCGATATTGGTTGAGTTCGTAAATGCATCACAAGGCAGCTCCAAAACATTGTTCTCGGAGAGAAAAACCTCTCTTAGTTGAGGAAGATCAGCAAATACTCCACTAATTGAGTGAATATGATTATGACTCAAATCGACCGTTTGTAATTTTTTGTTCCTTTCGAAAATCTTCGAATCTAGCGAAATAATTCGATTATGAGACATATCCAACGACGTTAACTCTCTCAACGATTGAAATGCATCTCGATGAACCAATTCAATTTGATTGGAATAAAGCGATAGCGTTTTCAGCTGAGCAAAACCTCGAAAACAATCCTGAGTGATTTCTGTAAATTGATTCGAACTCAAATCGAGAAAAACCAACGAATGTAATCGCATTTGTGGTGTTGTTGCCGTGCCATTGGGTAACACAATAGCCGTTGGTAGATCGCCAAGGAACGATGCTATTTGATTATAGGATAGGCGGAGTGTTCTTAGATAATCGAGTCGTCTCAAAGCTAACATAGGAAATGTTCGTAAACGATTTTCACTCAAATCGATTTCTTGCATTGACTCCTCAAGGCTGGAAAAGGCATTTTCGGGTATTGTCTCTAGCCGATTGCCTTTCATGTTTAATTTGGATAAATGTAAACCGTAGAAGCTGTAATCTTCGATTCGTGTGATTTCATTTGAATCGAAATCGACTGCGGTAAGTTTGAGCATTGAGTTGAGGGCTCTCGTTGGAATCTGTGAATTAGAAAAAAAGAACAAAATAAAAGGTGTTAAGACTTTAACGAATGATATTAAAGATTTTTTTTAGAGTGATAGAAAAAAAGGTTTTATTAGGTTTTATACTTTTTCAGTTTGCACTGTCTAATTTAAAAAAAAGGACAAAATGGGAGAAGAAAAATTGAATGATGCAGAAAAATAGTACTTTTGTTAAACATTTTCTCTGCGTTTTCAAAAACTCGACAAAGTTTTGGTAAAATATTTTAGACATTTGATTTTTAAAAGTCGCATCCTAAATGAGTTTTATTTTACATTAGAAGGTCAGACTATTTACGTCATCAAGTCCACATCCAATATGAAGACATTTTAATTTCTTAAGTCGCATTCTTAATGAGGTTTATTACTTCAGAAGGTCAGACTTTTTACGTCATTAAGTCCATATACAATATGAAGACTCTTTATTTTCAAAACTTGAATCATGAATGAGGTCTTTTCACTTTAAAAGGTCAGAGTTTTTACATCAGCAAGTCTACATACAATATAAAGACAATTTATTTTCAAAACTTGCATCCTTAATAAGGTCTTTTTACATCAGAAAGTCAGACTTTTTACATCAGCAAGTCCAAATACAATATGAAGACAATTTATTTTCAAAACTTGCATCCTTAATGAGGTCTTTTTACATCAGAAAGTCAGACTTTTTACATCAGCAAGTCCAAATACAATATGAAGACACTTTATTTCCAAAACTTGGTTCATGAATGAGGTCTTTTTACATCAGAAAGTCAGACTTTTTACATCTGCAAGTCCACATACAATATGAAGACAATTTATTTTCAAAACTTGCATCCTTAATGAGGTCTTTTTACATCAGAAAGTCAGCCTTTTTACATCTGCAAGTCCACATACAATATGAAGACAATTTATTTTCAAAACTTGCATCCTTTATAAGGTCTTTTTACATCAGAAAGTCAGACTTTTTACATCATCAAGTCCAAATACAATATGAAGACATTTTAATTTCTTAATGAGATTTTTTACTTCAGAAGGTCAGACTTTTTACGTCATTAAGTCCATATACAATATGAATGATCATGAATGAGGTCTTTTTACTTCAGAAGGGGAGACTTTTTACATCAGCAAGCCTACATACAATATAAAAACAATTTATTTTCAAAACTTGCATCCTTAATGAGGTCTTTTTACATCAGAAAGTCAGACTTTTTACATCAGCAAGTCCACATACATTATGAAGACAATCTATTTTCAAAACGTGCATCCTGATTAAGGTCTTTTTTACTCCAGAAGTCCAGACCTTTTCCGTCATCAAGTGGTAATAGGTTATGAAAACTAAGTTTAATTAATTCTTCTGAATAAAGATTTTCAAAAACATTTATCATCTGCTATCATTTTAAAGCTTTAAAATATTGGCCTTAATAATTTTTAATTTAATGAAAAGCCTTTAATATTTTCTCTGAAAATGTATTAATTCTTCTTAAATAAGTAAGAAAACCTTTCCTTGAAAGTTTTTTGGTTGAAAAATTCCATCAGGATCTGTAGGTAGATATAGATAAGCCCTGAGAGAAAGATAGGAAGACTACAAACCATCAAACTTTAAAACCGCATTTTTAATTCCACATAAAGTCACATAGGTAGACATTATTACACAAAATCCTGATGGAGAAGCATGTGTCGAATTTGTCATCCCATCGTGTTGTCGTCGTCGTCGGTCGGTGTCGTTCTTATAAATCCGTTTTAAGGGATTTCGGAACTACATGCTTCAAAGTCAGCAGCCGCCTCGCCTGCTGCCGCTGCTGCTCGTCATCTGCGTCGTCGTTGTTCGTTTGTCGTATGTGTCGTGTCGTTGTCCTTGTCGTCATTGTGGCATGCTATTCAAATGTAATTAAGCCCGAATGCGAATCGGAGATGAGCAAATAAAGTGAATTTTCACAAATTAATGTGTGTTCAAGACGGTGCGACATCGGGCATGGAAATGCTCGATGCTCCGGGGGAGAGAGATGCTAGAGATGCGATGGAATGACAGAATCAGCCTCCGTCGTCGTCGTTGTCGTTTTAAGGACATCGAATAAAATGAAAGAAAAGCTTAGGGATTCCAAAAGCGTACACACTTTGGTATAGCTAGCTACTGTATAGGTAGATGGTTGAGGCTGGCCTGGTTGGTTGGTTGGTTTTTGTCATCAGCGTCAGCAGCCCACTTGGCGCTTATGTTCCGGGAGCTTGCTTCTTCTGCTCCAGCAGCGATGGTAAATGAGCAAATGTAAATAATGGGAAAGTATGACTTTTATTATCCTTGTTTGTGGTGCTTTCATTTCATATATAAATACGATTGAATGTAGTTTATATGTGTTTGTGTGTGTTTGTGTTTGTGTGTCGGTTTGTCTGTCAGTGCACACAAATCGTCCTTTTCATGACGGCTGAATGCTGCTCCTTTTTATGCTTCTCATCCTCTGCATAAACTCATTGCTCAGAAACAGGAGGACCAAACCGTTTGCTCCACTGCGCCCGCCGCGCCGCCATCAGTTGTCCTCATCTCATCCTGATTCTATGGATGCTGCCGCTTGCCTTTCTTGGAAAATACAAATTTAATTTTTATGAAGAGTAACGTTGGGCGGCGGCGGCGGCAATTTTTATGCAATTTATGCGAATGTTGAGATTCTGTTCAAATGTGCTTTGCCTCCAGAATCAGAATCGGAAGAGAGAAGAAAAATAGAGGGGCTTTTGGTTAAGTATTCTGTGCCATGGCAGTTCTCCCCGTTTGGCCCTGCAATTGTTCCCCACAAATTGTATAAGAGGATGTTAGTCCTTTCTATTTGTATTTGGCTTTATGGTCACAGAAGAATAAATGTTTGCTCGAAAACGTTTTGAGATGAATAACAGAGAGGATGTGCAGAAGAGGCGCCATTGCCATCCACCACCACCGCCCGCCACAAGGGAGGAAGGGAATTGTGTCGTTCTCTTCTTTTGTAGGGGTGTGGGGACAAATAAAATTATGTTGAATGTGTATTCTTTAATTTGAAGCATATTTCCATAAGTGGTTATTAAGTTGGGTAATGTATGGGACCTTTTTTTTCATTTTTTTTTTGTTTATTTGAGGAGAGCTCTTATTTTACTGAACACCAGATGAGATTTTTTATGTTACAAAAGAAAATGTCATTTCAGTTGTGATATTCAAATTATTTTATCATTCGAATACAAATTAGATTACAGATTGGCAGGGGGTGAGTTTGCTTATACTTCACAAAGACTTTAAAAATATGATTTTTATTTTCATTTTCAAGACTTGGTAACCATAAATACTTTTTCATTTAGAAGAAAATTAATTCGGAGAGGATTCCTTAGAATAATTTTTTCATGAATTTAATTTTCAAGTTTCTGGTGTTTTTTTTTTTAAGTTCATTTAATTAAGAAATACATTGTCTTAAATTTCTTAGATTTTGGCATTATTTATAAAAAAAAAATTTTAGACTTCTGATAGGAAGAAAATTATAAAGAACTAATAAAAATTTCCAAGCAATTCAATTGTATAAAACAGGAAAAAAAAAACTACGTTGTAAGAATTTATTTTTGAGATCAAATAAACAAAGAATTATATTTATTTCAGACATATTTTAATGTATACAGAACAATGCAATTAAGGATTGATTTTGAATATAAACTTTTTTAAAAATATTTTTGACTTTTGTTTATTCTAAAAAAAAAAAATGGTATAAAATTTGAAAGAAATTATTAATTTACACCCTTCCTTCACTCAGTCAATTTCTATTTAAATTTGAATTTTAAAAAGTGCACTTATTGTTTGCTGCACGAATGATCAAAAAATCGTAGCATAGTAATTGCAGCGTTTCAGAACAAAATTTTTGATGCAAGCCGCAAATTTGTAACTCAAACACTAATAGAATATAACCTAGGGGAATAATAAAAAATCTTTTGCTCGAAAAGTTTGTTTTGCAAAGCTAAAATTTTGAGAAAAGAAATACAATTTTAAAATGCATTATTTTTTTTTGAAAATTTTGACAGTTACATTATGAGGTTTCGACTTATTTTAACGGAATATTGGATAACAAATAAGCTGTTTGGGCTACAAAATCAAGGTTTTCGTGTTTCATCTGAGTCTAGGTTACTTCAAATGTCTGCAAAAAAAATTTTTGAGCTCTGCAGTTTTTGAATTTTAAAAGCTCATTTCTATGGATTTTGGTTATTAACAACATAAGTCCAAAATTGTCGTTTTGATAGTTTTGAAGTTAGAAAAATTCCTATAAATCGAGTTTTATTTAATATAGTGACATGCAATTTTATTTAAAATAATCATATTTACACAAATTATGTAAAAACTTTTAATTTTTAAGCGTATTTATATGGTTTTAGTTGTTGCTTTGACCAAAATATTTCTCGTTCACCAATATTGGAATTCATTTTTTTTTTTAAGAATTTAAATTTTTCGGACTTACTGCGATTTACTTTTGTTTTGTTAACGAATCAATTGATTTAAATATTTCCCGTCATTTGCGTCATTGATCAAAAAAGCAAAGGAACTGAGTTGTGCTGTTTTGAACAAACACTTTTGCTTGTTCAAAACAGCATAAGTTGGAGTTATGCCATTATGATCAAACATAATTTTTGAAAAAGGAGTTAAGTGTGGTTAGGGCCATTGAATATATCTTTGGAACTAGTTTACTTAGAGTTATGCTGTTAGGGCCAAACGAAAATAGATTTTTTTGCATACTCAACTCATTTTCGAAAAAAATGGACTTATGCTTTTAATACCAAACTCCATAGATTTTTTACCTTACTTTTATTACAAAAAAAAAACCTTGAATATTTTAAAAAGTGAGCTAAAATTGAGGTTTGCATCAAAAATTTTGTTTTAAAAAGCTACAATTACTGGAAAAGCACTTGTTAAAATTAAAATTGAAATAAAAAATGACTGAAGGGAATTACAAAATTTAAAATTTGGACAACAAATTAGCATTTTTAGCATTATTTTTGTCCGCTAACTTCGGTCTTATAAAAGCGGAATTTTGAAATACAAAAAACCGTTGAGGCTGTAAAAACCAAGTTTGTGCAACTGAAAAGCTTTAAAAAAACTACAACTTTGAAGATCAGCCAAATTGATTTTAAATTTTCTTCGCTAACTTCAGACACCAAAACTAGTCATGGGAACTATCGAATAAAAACTATCAAACTATCAATTTTTGTAAAATATTTATTCATTCGATAGTTTTAAATCATTCATTTAGTTACTATTTTCATTCGAATAGTTTTTTTCATTCGATAGTTTTTTCATTTGAATAGTTTTTTTATACGATAGTTTATTCGATAGTTTGTTCGATAGTTTGTATTCGATAGCTTTATTCGATAGTTTTTATTCGAATGAATAAATGAATGAACTATTCGATAGTTCAAATCATTCAGTTACTAACTATCTATCGATAGTTGAAATCATTCGATAGTCTCCATCACTAACAAAAACCATGCAAGCTAAAAATGTTTGGTTTGTGCAAATAACACTGTGCTACAAAATAACAATACAAAAAAAAATACACCCGAGAAATTACATAGTGTAGGCTGTTCGTATGGTCGCATAATGCATACAAATATTTTTGTTATATTTTTGGAACCCTCCATTTTTTTTTTATTTACAAAAAAAAAAACATTTTTACAGACTCTACGATGTAATCTATAAATATCTCAGTCATTTTTTTAACAATTCTCAATATGTTCTATGTTTTTGGAAAGAGGATTTCCTTTTGAATGATGTATGTATATAAGTCTATTGTTTAAACAAACAAAGTATAGGTTTTTATCCCATAAATCTTGAAAAAGTGATTTTTTCTCAATTTTTTCAACTTTACCCATTTTTTTTTTGTTTTTTTAATTTTTTGGCATCAATTTTTTGGAAAAAGTCTGAAAAAAATGATTTTCTTTACCAAGCTAAATCTCTAAAATTATTACAATTAAAAATCTGAAAAATGTTCACATGATAGCTACACTTATAAAGTTTGAGTCTTTTAAGTTTTCTATTTTTTGAACAAATGGTTTGGCTGGAATATAAAATTGATCGAACTAGGTCCAAGAAACCCCATGTTATTCCCATAAGAAACTTCAATCGCTTGGCGGCACGGGTTAGAATGAAGTTAGAGACTTGAAACTTGGGGAATATTATTTTTAGGTTATTTCCAATCATATAAGATCTTAGGAGCATACAAATTCTAATTATTTTAAAAAAAAACGAGCACCCTCGTATTGTGCACCTTGCAATTCACATCATGATATGGCATATTTTTTAGTTACGAAAAAGTAGCATAGATTCCTCAGTTTTGGTCAAATTTAACAAAACAATACACAAATTTGTGCCTAAATAAATATTCTTCCAGAATATAACCTAACTTTATTTTTTTGTTTGTTTTATTTTGCAAAAAAAATT
Source organism: Episyrphus balteatus (assembly GCF_945859705.1). Taxonomy (NCBI): domain Eukaryota; kingdom Metazoa; phylum Arthropoda; class Insecta; order Diptera; family Syrphidae; genus Episyrphus; species Episyrphus balteatus. The sequence goes on along the minus strand of NC_079135.1, from coordinate 118,729,931 downwards.
GGTAAAGTTGAAAAAATTGAGAAAAAAATCACTTTTTCAAGATTTATGGGATAAAAACCTATACTTTGTTTGTTTAAACAATAGACTTTTATACATCATTCAAAAGGTCTGGAAATCTTCTTTCCAAAAACATATAACATATTGAGAATTGTTAAAAAAATGACTGAGATATTGATAGATTACATCGTAGAGTCTGTAAAAATGTTTTTTTGTAAATAAAAAAAAAATAGAGGGTTCCAAAAATATAACAAAAATATTTGTATGCATTATTTGACCATACGAACAGCCTACACTATGTAATTTGTCGGGTGTATTTTCAGTGTCGCACCGTGTAATTTGCATTTAATTAGCTAGAATTCTTGAAATTAATTTAGTTTGATTCTAACACAAAGCGTTCGCCAAAGTAAGGGAAGTAAATACCATTAGGCGATGACGGTTATATAAAGTTAAAAAATCGCTTCAAGATGCCTAAAGTGGCTTGGAAGTCAACGAACTATTTCAATATTTTCCCAAGTTTTGATTTGTTTTAATATTAAAACTACCTATTTAAAGCGGAAGCTGGAAGTTAAATTCAAATTTCTAAGTAATGCAGCTTATTTTTAAAATTATTGCATAAGAAAACAAATCTTTCTAATAAATTAATATTATGTATTATCCAAATGATTTCTATCAACGAACATCTGTTTCTCATCGCCTTTAAAAAAAAACAAAACATTTAAATTTACTTCTTATCTCTTTATTCTTTCACTTTACTTTAAAAAATGGATTCAAAAATTCAAAAACTGAAGCATACAAAAAAACAAGCAATTATCTTATTTGTTTTTTTTTTTTTTTTTTTTTTTGTTAAACGGTTTACTGTGTGTGTAGTAAAGTCAATAAGCAATGATAAACCCTTACCCAGTTTATTATCAAATTTTTCAAATGATTTGTAAGTCGTTTTAACAGGTGTCATTCCATTAAGGGGGTCTGTTACATCACCATCGTTTTTTTTTCAAAAGGTTATCGCACTTTAAAATAAAAATTCTATTAGGGATTTTTCTCATTTACTTTGCTTAACACAGTTTTTATACTATTTCGAACAAACGGTTGTGTAAATAAACATTTCAAAAAAAAAATGTCAACACAGTAGTAACAGATCATTGTAAGTAATAAAAAAAAAATATGAATGAAATTAGTAAGTCGTTTTACAATGTTTTCTTTACTAAACTGTTTTTCTTGTTTTATATTTACAATTTTATTTATCTATTTTGGCAATCAAAACACTTGTTATGAATTCTTTGTATAGCTTTATTGACTTAACCTTAAAATAGGCTTGTTGGTTGTTTCGTTCAATTCTTTAAAAATCAAATCAAAAATGTACGCTCCTGGAAATTACATCCGAGTTTTTTCTTTTAATATTATTTAACAAACTCTAAAAGTAAACTACGGACAAAAATTGCTCACAAATCCAACATTTTCCAAATCAATTAGATTAAAAAATATGTTATTTTCAATAAAATCACCGCAAACCATTTTGGAAAATCCTATCTCATTCAATTTGCTACGTGAATTAGCAAATAACAAATTGAAAATCACAAAATATTTACCTTACCTACCTTGCCTATAATTTGTATAGACTTAATAAACATTCACATTTCAATTCACACAACGATGCCTAATTTATTTCAATCAATTTAATTTTAACATCAGCGATAAGCTAAACAAATTAATTTTCTACATTTTCACAAACAAAAGAAACAACAAAAACTGTAGAACGACAATAAGGATCAAATACATTGTATACCAAAATTAACTCAAAACAATACACCCGCTCGACTTCTGCTTTGCTCAGGACAAAGTAGAATATTCTATTTAGTAGAGACAAAATTTATATGTTTTGTACGAGGAGCAGATTCGTATATATCCCCCAAAAAGTTTGGGTCATCATCATAATCATTATCAACATTCAACACAAAAACGTAGATATAAACGTACCTGTGTTAATTTGCCATTCACAATGCTAAGCGATTCCAACGAGGCACGTATATTCCTTAAGCTATTATCCTTTAATGTCTCCAAATGTGAATGGGAAAATTGCAAATGCCTTATATTGACACCGGGCTGAAAGACATCCTGTGATAGGGACGTGACCGATCGATCGAAATCATAAATTGATAACGATTGTATGGGTGATGTTATTCGCTCTAGGGTTGTACGTAGCGACATTGATGTAGTGCCAGGACATTCGAGGAATAAACCTGCAAAAAAAAAGAAAATAGAAATTGGAAAATGGAACTTTAAAAAGGATATATTGATGCATGTTTAATAATTGAAAATGTGCATAAATTCATTGTAAGTAAGTTAGAAAACAAAATTGAACATTAGAGACGTGTTTAACTTCAAGAGATTTAGATTTACTGTTTTCAAGGGCCAGGTACATTATACCTACATAAACTTGAATATAAAAAAACATTGGATTACATATAATTTGTTACATATTATAGATTCTGATAGAAGATTATAAGTTTCTATTTTGAATGGATTACATTTTTGCTATTAACATTTTACGTACCTATTGAAAAACCAGAAAATGTCATATAAATTTGTCAAAAATGGAGGTGAAATAATCAAAAAAATTATGCAGCTAATAAATTTTCACGATGCTGTAAGTTTTCTTCTCCCCAATAATTCTAAATAAAGAATAAAACGATTTTTTAAATTTTTTATAGCTAGCGAAAAAAATTAAGGGATCAAAAAAATATTCAAAATTGTTTGGGTTTTTTCAAGTGCCTTACATCTTATATATAAAAATGAGTTCGTTGAGTGTGTGTGGCCGATAAACTCGCGTTTGACTGGTCCGATTTTGGTAATTTTTTGTTTGTTTGAAAGGTATTAATATGTAGATGGTTTGTATAAAAAAAAATAATACCTTTTCTCCCACTTTCACATAGCTGTCTATTTGTACGAGTGAAAAAACACTCTTGCTTTTAAAAAAGTTTAACTATAAGCTTTATTTGTAAAAAAATATATTAAGACAGGCTTTCAAAATAATAATTACACGGTGTTACAAAAATGAGGTTTTAAAATATACGCGGGCGGAGACCTATCAGGTTTTGTAGAGCTAGTCGCACTGAATACGAAACAGTATTTGAAAATCCCCTAACACCCCCAAAATCTGGAGTTACGGGCAAAAAACGGTTTTTTGGACCTTCACCCATGGAAAAAATTCTAGCTTCGACAATTTTTTACCCATTTTTTCTTACAGTTTCTGATAGAAGATAAATATACCTTTTTAACAATGTATAAAACATGTAACTCGGTTAAACCACTTAGAATTTATAAATCAAAGTTCAAAAATTCAATTTTTTTGTCATTTGCCCAACTTCGGCATCAATTTAAAGTATATGTTTTCAAAAAAACATGCTATTTAAAAAATATATTCTAAAACTATATCTATTTCCCAATTGATCGAGGTATTTTTTTTGAAAATCACTTCAAAATTGGTTTAAAAAAAAAATTTGTCGATTTCAACCCAGATACATAAATTCGAACTTTTAGGTATAGAACAAAAATGTTTTTTCGGCACGTAGTAGGATAAGTTGGGCGCCAGGATTTGATGAAGGGTTTTTGTAGAGGAGCTCAATACAAAAATTTTTTTCTTTGGGAGGGGGTTTATCTCCCCCCGTTTAGGTGGGAGGGGCATTTTTCAAAAAAAAAAATTATCAAAATAAAAAAAAATTATTAAAAAACAACGGCAACACTTACAGTAATAAATGATACCATTTCCAAAAAGCAAAATTGTGCATTTGATTCTAATTTTTAAATCAATATATTATTACCAATAGTTTTTGAAATAATCGATTTCAAAGTTCAAAATAGGGGAAAAAAATTTTTTTAAACTCATTTTATACTATTTTTGTCCAGACTGTGAATTTTAGTAAAAAAAATTTCTTATACAGAAAACTACCTCAATTGATTCGTTATCGAACCGTGAAAACTATATGTTTCTATGTCTTCTAGTTTTTGGAAAAATTGAAAAATTATTTTATCAGATTTTTCTTTTTTCAAAATATTTTTTGTTTTTATTTGTTTTTATTTTTCAATTTTCTCAAACACTAGAAGACATAGAAACATATAGTTTTCACTGTTCGATAAGGAATTAATTGAGGCAGTTTTCTGTCTAAGTAATTTATTTACTAAAATTAACAGTCTGGACAAAAACAGTATAAAATGAGTTTTAAACAAATTTTTTCCCCTTTTTTTAACTTTGAAATCGATTATTTCAAAAACTATTGGTAATATTATATTGATTTAAAAATTAGAATCAAATGCACAATTTTGCCTTTTGGAAATGGTATCATTTATTACTGTAAGTGATGCCGTTGTTTTTTAATAATTTTTTTTTATTTTGATAATTTTTTTTTAGAAAAAAGACCCTCCCAACTTAACTTGTAAAAAATTGTCGAAGCTAGAATTTTTTCAATGGGTGAAGGTCCAAAAAACCGTTTTTTGCCCGTAACTCCAGATTTTGGGGGTGTTAGGGGATTTTCAAATACCGTTTCGTATTCAGACTAGCTCTACAAAACCTGATAGGTCTCCGCCAGCGTATATTTTGAGTGTTACACCGTGTTATTATTGTTTATAGTCTGTGATGCCTGTCAACGTTTGAATTTGCTTGAAGCAGACACTCATTGGGACTCAACGCAATAAAAGCAAGTATGAGCTGCTGAGTGGACGTGCTTTGATTCTGGTGACACTGTTTTTATTTATTTTTAATCGAAAACGCAATCAACCCAAAAAAAAAAAAGTTGTTGTGCTTATAGTTCCATTCATTCTGAAACAAATTACACTGTTGTTTTGTCGGAAAAAGTGTTCATTATTGATCAAATTAAAGTTAAATAATTTTCTTGAATTTCTTTTTTTTTTTTTCTTTGCCTCATTTTAAACAAAGAAAATTTATACTTTGAGTGAAATTTTACCGACTCTCTACACCAACACTACTTATCTTACATAAACAAACTCACCCGCTTACATAAAACACATAAAAACTCTCGTTCGCATGGCAAATAATACACGTTCAGTTTCCCGCACTAAAAGCTCCTCCTCCGTAAGTTCGCCCCGTGTTAATCCATCTCCCCTCCGAACAACCACTACAAAACCCATGGGGCTTGACGATCACTCTTGGATGGATGATAAGCTTCGCCAACAAAGTGAGTTTATCGTTAAATTATTGTCTCAAAAACTTGAACCGTGGTTCACTGTAAATATTAGAAACTTAATCCAACAGCGAGATGATGCTTATACGAATTGGAAGCGGTATCGTTTGAATGAGCTGCGTCGTGCGTTCTGTTCGCTCCGAAATAGAGTGGTAGCGGAAATACGTAAAGCCAAATCCCTTCATTTCTCTCAACAGCTCACCACAAAGTTAAACGGACGTCAGCTTTGGAAAAACATTCATAATATTGGGATAGGTAAGACAAAAATCAGACTAGCTGAGGATATTGATTGTAACATCCTCAATAAAATATTTGTGTCCACTCCATCTGGGCAGACCCCCCAAATCAGCGTCGAAAATTCCTTTTCGTTTACCGATCACCGCGATGAACATGGCTTTGGTTTTTCCGCAGTAATAAGTGCTGATGTGGTCGAAAGTGTTCTTTCTATTAAGTCAAAGGCTGTTGGGCTCGATGATGTTCATCCTTCTTTTTTGTGTATGATTTTGCCAATTGTATTACCCTACATAACTTTTGCTTTCAACACTATTTTGATGTCTGGCGTGTACCCGGACTTATGGAAAGATGCCAAAATCATACCGCTTCCTAAAAATGCCAAAAAAGACGAATTTAGGCCTATCTCCATACTGCCATTTCTGTCAAAGGTCTTTGAAAGGATTCTGCAAAAACAAGTAAATGCTTATCTCGCTGCCAACTCATTGCTTAGTCCAAAGCAATCTGGTTTTCGTAAAAAACACAGTTGTATAACTGCACTTTTAAATGTAACTGAAGACCTGAGGCAAGCTTTGGACAAAGATCAGATTACTTTCTTGGTTTTGCTTGACTTTTCAAAGGCTTTTGACACTGTCAATCATGTCAATTTGTGTAGAAAACTTATGCAAAATTTTAATTTTTCATCCGGTGCTACAAAATTAATTTTTTCTTACCTCACTAACAGAAGACAAGCAGTGCAAGTTGGAGATAGACTATCTAGTTTTTTACCAAATGTTACTGGTGTGCCCCAGGGATCCATTCTCGGACCCCTTTTATTTTCAATATATGTAAATGAACTTCCATCTTCACTTGCAAATTGTTCATCTCACATGTACGTTTCAGTTATATTTTAGCTGCCCACTGGGACTTATTGAGCATGGAGCATTTTGTGTCAATGAGGACTTAGAAAAAGTGGTAAATTGGTCGCAGTCAAATGGTCTTGTTTTAAACCCTAAAAAATCTAAGTGTCTTGTCATTTCTAGAAGATCTATTGATCTCACGTACTTTCCACCGATTGTTCTGAGCAATGCTCCAATCGAATACGTTTTAACAGCAAAAAATCTCGGTGTGACTTTTAACCGCTTTCTGACCTGGGATAACCACATTAATGGAATTGTTGGCAAAGTATATGGTGCACTTCGTACACTTTGGGTTACACAAGCTTTTACTCCAACAAAAACGCGTTTTCTCCTTGCTAGGTCTTTGATTATTCCTATCCTATTATATGGTAGCGAAATTTATTGTAATTGTAATTATGTGAGCAAACGTAAACTAAATGTCGCATTTAATTCTATCGTACGTTATGTATACGGGCTACGGAGATACGACAGAATATCTGGTTTTGCTTCGCGCCTACTGAATATGCCATTTGAAAACTATCTCGATTATCGAAGTTTAATTTTATTCTCTGATATTCTTCTAACACGCCAGCCACAATACTGCTTTGAAAAAATTAGAATTGGATCCTCGCACAGATCTCATCAGTTAATCGTTCCTCGGTTCTCATATCTAACATCGGAGCGACAATTTTTTGTAAATTCCGTCCGTCTTTGGAACTCATTGCCGCGTAACTTAAAAGAAAACCAAAGTGCAACAAGCATTAAAAAAGTTCTAAAAGCTCATTTTTCAATTTGAATTTAAATTTGCTATTATACGATATTAATTGAACTTATGTATATATTTAGATATCTCATATAATTAATTTGTTTTCAATTTTATTAATTAAAGTAACATTTTTGGCTCAATTCTGTAAAATTAGCTTACCTCTATTTTATAAGATTTTATATCTTACAGATTGTAGGCAATCACGAAAAATGAAATAAATAAATAAATAAAATAAATAAATAAATAAATAAATAACGCTTCCTGGTGCATCTGTTTTGTCTTCGCCACATCATATTGTTCTCAGTAAATATAATCACATCTTATCCTTCAAATCCACTCGAACTTTAGATTAGGATTAGATGTGATTAGGATTAGATACACCGAATGCGCCGTGTGACATTAAATCCACATTTGGATTACAGAAATGAAAAAATGTATAATCAAATGTATAATCAACGTGTATAATCAAACACGTGTTTTGTTTGATGATTGCGAATAAAGCATTAGCACAATTAGGATTGGTTGCTCCAAATCGTGAAGAGCAAGATGTTCTTGATCAAGGAATTAAGAATATTTGTGCAAACCAATTCCCGAAGTATGACCCTATTATGCAAGGTGTCATCAATCAGAGTTGTGGTTTGTAATTCTTAGATGCACCCGATGGTACGGGGAAAACATTTTTGATATCATTACTTTTAGCATAAATACGATCTGAAAATAAAATAGCATTGGCTCTGGAAATTGCAGCCATGTTATTAGATGGTGGCCGTACAGCACACTCGGTTCTTAAATTGCCTTTGAATATGCAGGTTAATGAAACACCTACAGTACCTTGCCATAGGTATTATTAGGGCCAAGCGAAAAAATACAATTTTTTTGTTCATGTTGCTGAATTTTCAAAGTTTTTGTCGAAATATCTTGAATTTTATTTGTCCCATTTACTTGAACTTATCATGTAGATACGGATTGACTTAAAAAAAAAAGAGTGTGTGTACACATGTACACTCGACTGAAGTTATACTTCTCATTCAGTATACATATATAAATGAATTTCATTTGATATTTTTAATTTCTATTATTAAATTAATTAATCCACATTTCGTTTTTTACATTTTTATCAAGTGAACAATAAATTAATTCTTTCATCCTCCTTGCGTCCATGTTGTTTTCAATTTAATCTGTGAACTTTACTCATGTTGTGCGGTTCAGAACGTACTATATATGGTTAACTCATTTGAACTGAGCTGAAAGTGAGCTGAGCTGATGGTTGAGCTGAGCTGTTGGGTGAGCTAAGGTAAAGTGAGCTGAGCTGAGCTGTGATGGGTGAGAGGATACATTGATTTTTATTTGGAAAGTATAATGAAATATGAAGATATTTTAAACTTTTATAAAACACCATAGCTTAAGATGTTTGGTTCTAGTTATTAATGGAATTATTTTAACACATAGATATTTTTATAAATAAGACAGATAATTTTTCGTGATCTTTTCTCTTGGTGTTTTTGATAGTAAATATATTTCTATTTTTTTAGTAAAATATTTCTTTTTTTATCATAAAAAAAAAATTCCGGTAGAATCCGGTTTTTCGACTTTTTTCTTGAAAGTTGGGGTAAATTTTTTTTTCGAAAAATTCCCGAATCTTTAAACGCTCCTGGAAGCTAAACCGCTTGAGAGCAATTTTTGGGAGTGATGCCAAATGATAGCTTGTGTCATGGGCCTACGCTTTGCACATTCTCAGATTTTTAAAAAATCATCTTCCATGTTAAACCGCCACATCATACCTATTTTTTCAGAATCGGGCTTAACTTTTTTTTTACCTTTAAGTTCACCCGGTTTGAGAACGCGTGCACCTACAGGGATGGGAGTTGTACCCAAATGTAGGTTAGAGTCCTCGCTACCTTTTGGCATCAACAAATTTTTTTTCATTTTTTTCAAAATTCCGAGATATAGGCGTTGGAAGTTGGGGCGCTCACTTTCAGCTCAGCTCACTTTCAGCTCAGCTCAAATGAGCTTAGCTATGGTACCTAGCTCAAATTTGAGCTGAGCTGTGAGCTGAGCTGAAATGTGAGCTTTTTGCAACCCTGGCAACTTGCCACATGGAAATTACCATATGCAACTTGCCACACGCAACTTGCCACATGCAACTTGCCACACACAACTTGCCACATACAACTTGCCACATGCAACTTGCCACATACGACTTGCCACATGCAACTTGCCACATGAAACATGTAACTTGCAACGTGTTGTGTGTTTTATGTTTGCCGTACTACGGCGTACTGCATTTTTAAATACTAAAGTACTGCCTACTCTAAAGGTGAAACGACAGCCCTGCTACCCAGGGTGATCGCGTCATAATCCCTTTGACATTCTTGTCAAAAAGTAAATTTTCATACCCACCCTCCCATAAGAAGTATAACTTCAAAAAGTCAAAGAATTCATACTTTTTGATACAAAATAACGTACAATAGGGGATAAGCTCTAAAAGACGTTTCCTATGGAATTCACGCCCGGATAATTACCAGATCGGTCCAATACTTAATTTTTTTGTACCGAGGAATAACGTGACATGCTTAACTTTAATGGCAAGGATCGCATTTCGCATAAACATAGAAGCTCAGATCGTCTGGATAGTACGTAATTTTCTTAGATTTGGAGTAGTTTTTTTTCGTATAAGACCAGACAAGTACGTTAATCAAATAAAAAAACATCCTCTGATAATTTTTGGCTGTGCTGCTATTTCAGGGAAAGGAAAACGCCATAGCTCCAGACCAAAACAAAAGGAGCTTGGGAACGTTTTTATTTTACGATTTCAGAATAGGCTCGAGACTCGAAGCATCTATATCTATGCAAGACTGGGTACTTGCCATAAAGTTAAGAATGTCACGTTATTCCTTGATATACAAATTCAAGTATTGGACCGGTCTGATAATTCTCCCGGCATGAATTCCATAGGAAACTTCTTTTGGAGCTTATCCCCTTATGTACGTTATTTTGTATCAAAAAGTATGAATTCTTTGACTTTTTTTAAGGCAATCCGTATCTACATGATAAGCGCAGGTAAATGGGATAAAAAAATTAAAGACATTTCGACAAAAACTTTAAAAATTCAGCAGCATGAACCAAAAAATTATATTTTTTCGCTTGGACCTAATAATATGGCAAGGCTTTTTGATACATTATAGTCCTGGTATATCCAAAGAATTCAAAAACTCCGTTTGGTAATTTGATATATTGCTTTCATTTGTGATAGGGTCAACCGATTTGTAGGCAAAACATTGTGCATTTATATAGTTTAAAATTGTTGCACTGATTTCAGAAACATTTTTATTTGTAACAGCCATTATTGCACGTTCACTCAGCCAAGTATGATTTTTGTAATTTGTCTTTATACTTGGAAAAACACTTTGAATCAATTCATTTTTTGAAATTACATTGAAAAAATTGTTTTGAAGTGTAAATTGGTTAATGTTCATTACAATAAAGTTTTTTCGGTTTAAATGTATTTTCAAACAGGTTCTATTTTTTACTTGCTCTATAGGGCAAGAATGGGTTTCGTGTAGAAAAAAAAATCGAGGTTTTAATCAAAACCAACATTACGATGATGGAGAAGATCAAAAAAGTGGTTTTCGTCATGCAGTCCGTCGGTCTGTGCGTCTGTGCATGTGTGCGTGTATGCGTCTGTGCGTCCATCTGTACATCGAGCTAGGTCCTAAACGGATGGATGGATTTGCTTGAAACTTGGTACACATGATTTTTACGTAATTTCCTTGACCCATTTTTTTTTATTTTTTTAATATCTCCATTTTAACGCATATCTCCCATATAACGTTTTCGAGGTATTGCAAATTTCTCGAAAACAGCTCTAACGATTTCGATCAAATTTGGTGTGCGGAATACTCTTATTGATTCCAACAAAACTGCGTTTTTAGTTTTTCTCAAAAAATGCGGAGAACGGAAATATGGCGTTGCCGTTTTTCAAAAATTGACATATTTTTTAAGTTCATATATTTCATCAAAGCATTAGTTATTTTATTTAAAATTTACAGAGATCATTAAGTATAAAATGTTAAAAAAAAATATTTTTAAAAACATTTTTGAAAAAAAAATTTTTTTTAATTTAATTTTTAAGCTTTAGATTTTTTTTTTTTTTAATTCTTTTTTCTACAAAATCTTAAATTTCCAATAGATATTTGTGTGGATTAGAATCAAAACCCATTTTATCCACTTTCAGAGATTTCGAGTAAATCGAGAAAAACAAAATTAGAAAATCAAAAAATGTATGGTTTTGCTATTTTCTACATATTTTGTGGTCTGATATCTTAGCCATAAAATACAATTTGGGATTCAAATTTGGCCCACGTATGCATTTGAATAATAAGAACAAAACCTCATACCTAAGTCATTTTTTTTTTTGAAAAGTGGATATAATGGGTTTTGATTCTGATCCACACATTTAAGATAAAGATACTGTGAACTACAAGAGCAAGTACGTGCGACCCATTCATGCATTTTATTTAAAAAGTACACTCAGCGAAGCGGGTGGGGGTTATCTAGTTTCCCATAAAAATATGGTCGCGCTGAATCTTTAGATAAAATGTGTTTTAAAGCTAAAACTTTTTAGTTTTAATGACAATTTTTTTCAAGCTACGTGTTAGGCTCAATGCTATTAAGTAGCACAAAAAAAATTTCGAAATTTGTCGGTTTTTTTTGTTTTGTCTAAGAATTTGAAAACAATTTTTCCACTAATCACTACCTATCTTAAATGATTTTTTCTAATTTTGGACCTCGAATATCTCCTAAACGGTTAGATAAACGATAAAAGTGTCCAACGCCTTTTTTGTAAATCGTCCAATTTCCTACAAGATTATGTAAAGGAATCTTCTAAAAAGTAGATTGATAAAAAAATTATTTTTTTTATAAAAGATTGATGTAAAAATGGAGAATTGCAAAGCGAAGGATTTCCCATTAATATTAAAAGCTTAAATTTGGTGAGTATATTCTAGAAATTTCTAACAATCGATTTTTTTGGAGTATAAAATTAAATACAAAAGATTTTTGATTTTTTTTGGCCCACCCTATATACACCTATAAAAAAGATTCCGAATCAGAAATTTGAATGTAACTTTTTTAATTAAGCCAATAGAAATACCTATAGCTGGATAGTTAGAAACGATGTTTTAGTGGAGACACAAATTCGAACGATTTTGAAGTCCCTATGGCGTATGCGTAATATTTTGTTTCTATAGAAAAATTTTAAAACAGGTATATTTTCTATACTTAGAAGAAACTTAACATCTTAAATTTAGGCAACCCAAGGTAGGGCCAACGTAAAGAAACTTTTTTGAAGTTATACTTCTTATGGGAGGGTGAGTATGAAAATTTACTTTTTGACAAGAATGTCAAAGGGATTATGACGCGATCACAATGGGTAGCAGGGCTGTCGTTTCACCTTTAGAGTAGTCAGTACTTTAGTATTTAAAAATGCAGTACGCCGCAGTACGGCAAACATAAAACACACAACACGTTGCAAGTTACATGTTTCAAGTTGCATGTGGCAAGTTGTATGTGGCAAGTTGCATGTGGCAAGTTGCATGTGGCAAGTTGTATGTGGCACGTTGCGTGTGGCAAGTTGCATGTGGCAAGTTGCATGTGGCAGGCTGCATGTGGCAAGTTGCGTGTGGTAAGTTGCATGTGGCAAGTTGCGTGTGGCACGTTGCATGTGGGAAGTTGCATGTGACAAGTTGCATGTGGTAATTTCCATGTGGCAAGTTGCCAGGGTTGCAAGAAGCTCACATTTCAGCTCAGCTCAAATTTGAGCTAGCTCACTTTTGAGCTAGGTACCATAGCTCAGCTCATTTGAGCTGAGCTGAAAGTGAGCTGAGCTGAAAGTGAGCTGAGCTGAAAGTGAGCGCCCCAACTTCCAACGCCTATATCTCGGAATTTTGAAAAAAATGAAAAAAAATTTTTTGATGCCAAAAGGTAGCGGGGACTCTAACCTACATTTGGGTACAACTCCCATCCCTGTAGGTCCACGCGTTCTCAAACCGGGAGAACTTAAAAGTAAAAAAAAAATAGGCACGATTCTGAAAAAATAGGCATGATGTGGCGGTTTAACATGGAAGGCGATTTTTTAAAAATCTGACAATGTGCAAAGCGTAGGCCCATGACACAAGCTATCATTTGGCATCACTCCCAAAAATTGCTCTTAAGCGGTTTAGCTTCTAGGAGCGTTCAAAGATTCGGGGATTTTTCGAAAAAAAATTTTACCCTTACTTTCAAACACGATTTTCTCGGAATTTTGAAAAAAATCGAAAAACCGGATTATACCACTATTGGGTAGCTGAGAATATAAGCGTTCAGCTCCCAGAAGTTTTTTTCGCGCCCCCAACTTCCAACGCCTATATCGCGGAATTTTGAAGAAAATGAAAATACAATTTTTGATGCCAAAAGGTAGAGGGGACTTTAGCCTACATTTGGGTACAACTCCCATCCCTGTAAGTCCACGCGTTCTCAAACCGGGAGAACTTAAAAGTAAAAAAAAAATAGGCACGATTCTGAAAAAATAGGCATGATGTGGCGGTTTAACATGGAAGGCGATTTTTTAAAAATCTGACAATGTGCAAAGCGTAGGCCCATGACACAAGCTATCATTTGGCATCACTCCCAAAAATTGCTCTCAAGCGGTTTAGCTTCCAGGAGCGTTCAAAGATTCGGGGATTTTTCGAAAAAAAATGTACCCCAACTTTCAAACGGAATTTTGAAAAAAGTCGAAAAACCGGATTGTACCGGAATTTTTTTTTATGATAAAAAAAGAAATATTTTACTAAAAAAATAGAAATACATTTACTATTAAAAAACCAAGAAAAAAGATCACGAAAAATTATCTGTTTTATTTATAAAAATATCCATGTGTTAAAATAATTCCATTAATAACTAGAACCAAACATCTTAAGCTATGGTGTTTTATAAAAGTTTAAAATATCTTCATATTTCATTATACTTTCCAAATAAAAATCAATGTATCCCCTTACCCATCACAGCTCAGCTCAGCTCACTTTACCTTAGCTCACCCAACAGCTCAGCTCACCGACAGCTCAGCTTACCCAACAGCTCAGCTCAACCATCAGCGCAGCTCACTTTCAGCTCAGCTCAAATGAGCTGAGCTATGGTACATAGCTCAAAAGTGAGCTAGCTCAAAATTTGAGCTGGGCTGTGAACTGAGCTCAGCTAACTTTTGAGCTTTATAGCAACCCTGCCAGTTCCATATTGCTACTACTAGTGCTGAAGCACACACAATTCTCATAAAATTACCATATTGCACATTTTATGCGCAATTCATTTACTTTCGTTAACCATATACCGTACGGTCTGAACCGCACAACATGAGTAAATTTCACAGAATAAATTGAAAATTACATGGACTCAAGGAGGATGAAATAATTAATTTATTGTTCACTAAAACTAAGTGTGGATTAATTACTTCATAATAGAAATTAAAAATATCAAATGAAATTCATTTACATATACTGAATGAGAAGTATAACTTCAGTCGCGTGTACATGTGTACACACACTCTTTTTTTTCCTTATTCTTTACTTTATGAAAGAAGTTTATTTAAAAATTTCATTGCTTTGAAATAAAATTTCAGATAGAACATATAAAAACTTTTCTTTTTTCATAACTTGTTGTTCTACTTATAGTATGCTATAGGTCGTTTTCTATTGATAACTATTTTGCGTCCACATTTCAAGTGTGTTTATACTCTTCTTCAGGACTAAACTATTGAAATAATTCTAAAAAATTATAATATGTATATTATTTATAATAAATACTTATCTTAAACGTTTTTTATCTCAGTATCAAATTAAAAATCGTATAATTTTTTTTGTGTTTCGATCCCAGATATCTTCCATTTCATTCCATTCAACATTTAAAAATACCTTGAATTAATGTGTCAAATAGCTGAACTGCACCACATAAAATTTCCATCTTGATCAACGATAGCTTAATCCCCTGCTCATTATATAACTTTTTATGTTAAAAGAATACTTAAACATATGTTCCCTTTAATCAGCTTTAATTTTAAGTTCATCAAAATTCTAATCCAAACTCAACATAATGTTATTTCTAAAACTCTGAGGAATTACCATTTACACAGACTTGTGTGTGTTTTTTTGTCTTCTTCGTCTTTTCAATTAAAATCTCTTATCCTTACACTAAAAGCCAACTTACATATAAGCCAAATCCAATTTATTTCCACTAACGTCACATGAATTAAAACCAAGTACGTGCTATGTGTGAAAATAGGAAAAAAAAAGGGAGCACAAAAAACACGAGAGAAGAAGGATCAACCTCTTCCTATATAAATTGCCGCACAAATCTTCTTCTTCTTTTGAGTTTTTTTTTTCTCTGTGTCTCATTTACTATATTCCACTCTTTTGGTTCTATAATTCTGCGATGGTTAAATAGAAGAAAAAAAAAATTATATCCTTGCACCTTTTATGAACAATCAACTGAGCCGATTGCTATGCTCAGCACTTCATTTATCCTTAGCAAGGTTGACATTTAGAAATTCACCTTGGGTCATCTTAAATGTTCATTAAGGGATGATATCTAGGCGGGTATAATGGAAGCTGGTAGAGGTACTTCCTTTCAATGAAGACCAATTTTGTTTTTTTTTTTTTTCTCTCCACTACATTGCGTTCTTTGGACGGACACTTTTCTTCCTGTCATCAGTCTTTTTCTCACACTTTTGTCCTTGTGCCAGCCCATGAACTACGAGTGTAAGTATACCTTGTCATGTTGGCTAACAGAGTCACTCCCTCTCTCGACAAATCCAGAACTAAATTGTGACATCAACATAAGCGGGGAAACCAGTACCAGATTAACCATGTGTTACCCTATGATATGGCTTAAAGGGGCCTTTTGGTTGTTTTAGGCCTAAAATTTTCAAGGAATATTAATCAACACAATGCAATTTAAAATTGTGTTACGTAGCAATTGATTCAAGGATGATCCATATCAATATAATTTTTTGGGATGAGTTATCCCAATAGATTTTTTTTGGGGATGAGTTGTCCCAAAGACACGTATGAAAGAAAAACCATATCATATAATACCCCAGTGAATTAAATTGTTCCTAGGCCTCCTCATGACTAAGTTTGGTCCTGTTATTAGAACATAGGTCCACGATGGAAGGAGAAAATATTGCCCACGACAGACTAAGGATGTTGCTAGTTTTTTTTTGACATTTTCATTTTTTTTTTTTGCTTTTTGCAGACTATCTCAATATTTTTGCTCGTTATGTCATTGCCATGTCCTTAATTGCTTTTTGCCTGGCTCCAACTTTAACTAAGCCCACATTAAGCCATACACAGAAATGTTATAGTTTGAAGAGACTAAAAGATACGGTTCACGACGAAGGAGGTTCGGGTGATGCTTAATCAATTTTATACACCTTCAGCACTTTGGACGAGGCAACAAAAAAAAAAAGTATATTTGCAGTGCTCTTCGTTAACACCTTCAAAAAACTTATTCTCTTCTCGGTGATACATATCTACAATCTACTTGGTGCTATGTATGTTTGGCATTAATTGAATGAGACATTAATCTTTATAAAGTATTTCCTTTGGCGTTTATATCTTTTCTTCATTTTATGTTATGTTTGTAGGGTGTTGTTTTTTTTTTTTCTGTGCAGTTATTTGGTGTAGTTCTTGAAATGATGGGCAATTATACCTTCAAATACATGAATATGTTGGTGTATTTTTGTGTGGTTATGGGATGGATATTATGTTTATTTGCAAAACACAAAAAAATAGTAAAATTAAGAAAAAAAATTGTAATTCCATGTAAAGATAGCAATTAAATTGATTGAGGTGGAAGATGTTGTTATAAAAGTTGTTTGATTAGGTATTAAACGTGGGATGAATAGGAATATTTATTATTTACCTACTTTTTACATAGGTGAAATTTGATAGTTCTGGGAAGTTTTTTTGTTTATTTGTACCAAATCTGTTTTTTTATTTTTTTTTAATGGACGAATCTCGAAATATTTTTATAAAATTGCAAGAAAAATAGTGAGTGATAATATATATCAGATTTAAACAACTTCTAGGGCAAATTGGAGTTAAATTTCAAAGTTTAAATGAATTTACTGTCCTCCCACATATTTGATTAAAACAAAAAACTCTTTTAGCCTCTATTAGTTCAGTTTCATAAACCAATTTTTTTTTCGCAAGCAAAAAAAATATATTTTTTTAGGATATCATACGAAAAAAAATGTTACGTATACACCACAGTGAACCACATTTTAAGTATTTTATTTATTTTTAAATATTTAAATTCGAACTTCTTAAAGTATAAATGCAGTATATGAGAACAAACATGGAGCTTTGGCAAACATTTGAATTACATTAACAAAGTTGTGATTTTTTGAGCAGGTTAAGTTTTTATATTCAGAGACAGAAGGTCAAAAACTGAAAATAAATAGAGAGATTTGAGAAAGCAACAAATTTTATGAGTACAGTCGGAACTGGAACATCAAAAGTGCAGAGTATTAGTTTCAATTCAAAGAGGAGTTCTCATTTAAACGAGCTTCGTTATTCGAAACTAGTTTCACATAAACGTAGTTATACAATTTTTATTGTTTTTTATTTTTTTTGAAAACGTCTTAGCCAAAAAAATAAAGAAATCTATAAGATCAAAAGCCAGTATTACAGACAGCATAAGAACAAAGGTAAAATATATATTTTGAAATTTTAAATTGAAAAGGTTTGAGCGATTGAAAATTTGGTGGGAGCCAGGTAGTTTCAGTTATGCGGAGCTGACGTTAAAATATATTAATTTGAGTTAAGGTTGTTTGTTTCAATTAAAAAAAGTTTTCAGTTAAATGAAGTTCAATTATCCCCGTAACGAATTTTTTGTTTAAGTTGGCCGATTTTTTCAAGCTGTGCGGAGTTGACTGTAGGTATGTAGGTAAGGTATTAAGGGAAAATTAATATTTTTAAATATTGATATTTCACTTTACTGGATGATGAAAAAAATTGGTAGTAAATGTTAACAAAAAAAAAAAAAAAAAAAAAAAAAATGTGTAGAGGACAACGCGAGTAAATTGTAAAAATTTATAAATGCTTTTACACTATTCATTCTTTTGTTAAAAAAAAATAATAAGCAACTTAAATAAATGTATCTTATTTAACACAGCTAAATTTCAACATAAATAGATACATTTTATATTCAACACATTCATAAATGTCAAAACCTAATTCACTCACAGCCTAAATCTTTCATTTGACATCAAAGTAAAGAATTAAAAGATATTATAAAAATAATTTAAAGGGTGTCTTTTTTTATGTGAAGAAAAAATGTAATTTTGTTCACTGATTTTTTTATTTGAGAAAATTCCAGGTGTATGGTACGGATACACAAGTTGTATTATTTATTTCTAAATCTTTTAATAGATAAAATAAAAATCTAAGGACTCAGTTTTATATGAATAAACTGATTAATTCTTTTATGAACACTCGTTGTATTTTATTTTAATGCTAATATTTTTGCTTTTACTTAAAAACAAACGCTCTTTCACCTGATTCACGTTGATTCAACTATTTTTCAGAATGATTTTGCGTTGAAGACGATAATTTTAAAATCAAAGTAGAACATCGTTAGTTAAAAGTGGTTTTGTAGTTATAAAACAGTTAAAAAAAAAAGCAAAAATTGAGTGATAAAATAAGTATGATACATTTTTGTCCCCGGGTACAAAGGGGTTAAGTCACAAAATTGCACTTTTCGGGTTGTGATGAAATAAGAATAAGCACTTTTTGCTCTTTTATTTGGTATCAACAAAATAAGAGGATCAATGCTCAACAATGTATCGGTTTTCATACATTAGCTCAACTTCAATCGCATTTTCTGGCAAACTATCATTTATGACTTAATACCTTTGTACCCGGTGGCAAAGAAATAAGGATGATAAATTAGGGTGATAAATAAGGGTGGTAAAATGCAACAAAAGCTGAAATCCGACAAAGATAAAAAAAATATCTTCAATTTTAATTTAAAGATGTTTTATTTTAGTTCGTTCTGGCCCTACATACCTAGAGCAAAAAAAAGTATCATAACCTAAAAGCAATAAGACTGCCTAATTTAGCTGCTTAAAACCTTTTCGTACATTTTGAAAACTTTTCACAAAATTCAACTGATTTTATTTTAATTGTAGAAATTTTTTCTACCAAACTAAAATTTTTGTACACAAAAAGTTACTCATACACCACAGTGACCATTTAAATTTAGAAAATATTGGCTTAAAATTTATAAACCCCGAAACAAACAAAAACAATTGTTGTTTAATAATAATAATAAAGCATTAAACTTTAACTGCAATTTGCTAAAGATTAGAATATACATTTAATAACTTGTTGTAGGTCCCTCATTATTATTTACCCGTTTTATCACTTTCAATCCTTTTGGAAACGATTTAAATGTCAATTTAAAATTGTTCCTTTACGCACTCACAGTATTCAGTATAAATTAAAATATACAATCATCTTTTTGGTAACATTTTAAAAATCCATAATCAAATATAAATTAATTATCATCAAATTTATGGTGAACCTATTTGAAATCACTTTAAAGCCAAATTTTATCCTTCAAAATCTATGTGAGCTCGTCATAGCAATTAGCCAAATTACAAATGACACAGATTCTCCATAAAAGCCTATGATGAAAGTCACCGTTGTGAAAGTTTGTTAGTTGTTAGTTTGGCTTTAATCCTCATGACAGAATTTTTGTACTACTATCCTATATCCTTCGTGCTCTAGAACTTCCCATTCCAAATGTCAATGTTGGTTCAAAAGAAAAAACACACTGGAGATCTTTTGTTTTTCGTTCACTTTACAAAATTGAACGAACTCTACACAGCCTACAGCTATTAAATCTACATGCAATGAAAACTATCTAAGTATCATAGATATATAAATTTAGGTATATGTATAGGTTTTAGGTAAACTCACCATCTTCGAATTTGTAACAGGGACAAGCTGAGCTCTCATCGAAACTCGGACATTGTATGCTGCTACTGGCCACAGGATGCTGTTGATTGGTTCCAGCTCCCATCATATCGCCCCCATTCATAGTTGCCGCAATAATTTGTTGTTGCACCTCTGGAGGCAAAGGATATTGCGATGAAGATGATAACGACGCTGACGACGATGATGATAATGATGACGACGACAACGACGATGAAGAGGACGACGACGATGAATGTACAAAGGCCTTTTCCATGTTCGTTGTTGATGGCAAAGGCAACAAAAGACACACTATCACCAGAGATGTCCTTATGAGCCAAAATAATTGGGAAATTTGTGGTGACCCCCGAATAGAGGGGCCATTACTGTGGCAGTCTCTAATGTTGTTCCACAACATACTACTACCTCTTATAGTACATGCTGACGACGACGATGTTGTTGTTCTCCAACTACAATGACTACTGCTAATACTACAACTACTACGACCACCGCAAGGACTTCTTCTGTTCCATGCTATCATCATGTTGTTAGCATTTTTTTGTTATATTTCCAAGGAGGTTATAGTGAAACTGTGCACCGTGTAGATTTGTTTTTTTGATGGAAATGATAAAATGGTGGGAATTCTTTGGTTAAGGTTGTTTTTTTTTGTCCTTTTTTGCTTCTTTGTCAGTCAAAAGTTCCTTCCTTTTTGTAATTAATTTTTCAATGCCGTCCTTACAAAGTAAAAATTAACAGGATTCTTCTTCTTTTGTCATTTTAGTGTTTGTTGGTATGTGTTTCTGTAAAGAAAAATATGAAAACAAACATAAGTTCCATGTTCTAGTAAAGTACAAAGGATTTTTTTTTAGAAAAGGACTGATTTGTCCTTTAAAAGATCATAAATGTGTACCTACTGTACTTTTGAACAAAAAATTAACCTAGTTTTTTTTTTTATTTCAGGCTCAAAGTTTTAAAATCTGAGCATCCAAAAAAAGATATATGTACGCTTTTAAAAAGAACATAATTTCTTTCTTAAAATAAAAATGTTAACTTAGTTTCTTCCATTTGTATTAACAGAGAAATCATCATAAACATGAGTAAAGCAAAGTTTAACATTAATATGAGACAGCTTTCCAAAAATAAAATTAAAGCAAAAAAGTGGTTATCCGTAAAGTCGGTTTAAGAACGATAATTTTACGAGATAACGTCATAAGAAAACAGATTGTTTGTGTACTATTCTCATTATTTAATTTTTTTTATATTAAAAGCTTACAAAAAATTATACCATTAAAAAGCTAAATATTTTTTGTAAAGAATAAAATTACATTACATTAAAGAATAAGAATGATTTATCGAAAATAATCATTTTTTAACAAAAAAAGCAAAAAACTCAAATTTCACATTTAAATCCATTTTTTTATATAACATTCTATAATAAATTTTATATCATGTGAAAGCTTATTGTTTCAGCTCAAAATATTCCTCTCATTTATGAATGTACGACATCTACAAAAAGAGTTGGAATTTTTTGAATGCAATCACATAAAAAAAAAACCAGAAAAATCTAACTTTTATTCTTTCATCACCCTAATGTTCATTTTTTTATACAACAACCTATACAAAATTTTAAATCATCTAAAAGCTTATTATTTCAGTTTTAAAAATATGCCTCAATCATATCTGTATACGACCGACCGACGCACGTCCGCAAAAAAGTTACAATTTTGTAAAGCCAATCATGTCGAAATTTCAAACTGAGATTACGGTATGAATTTCATTCTAACTGTTAAAGAAAAAAGGATTAAAATAAAAAAAACGGTTAAAACTTTTAAACATTTTTGGGGTAAACAAATTTATTTTTCCCGTTATTCGGTCCAAAATTATTTTTTAAAATTCAATTTGCATAAATGTATTCATACATCCAATAGCTATATGTCCTTAAAGTTTGAAATTTTTTGAACGCTAACAAAAATTCCAAAATATAAAAAAAACACCTACAAATTCCCCTAAAAAAGTGGGTGTTTTTCAAAATCAGGGAATACCAAAATTATGTATCAACTTGAGCTTTAACTTCATGAAAGTAAGGTTTATTTTTCTCTCACAAAACACTTGTATTTTCGATATCAGACTATCAAACCTGATTCTGATTTAAAAGTTAAATAAAGAATTTAGGTACCTATAAAATTTCTAATTTTCTAAATTCGTTACTTTGACTTCTATCAGAAATAATATTTCTACCCAATTTTTTACACCTTCGGTTGTCTTTAGTCTCAGCTTGAAGTTGGATGCATTTCTGCTTGAATTCTCTTAAATTCTATGCTCCATTTCCAATTTTTCATAAGTGTCGGCGAGTCTTCCGGTTTCGTTCGTTGAATCATAAGAAAAAAAAAAAAAAAAAAAAAAAAAACAAACTTACATCCTCTTCCCGTGCAAAGCACCTTGAAATCGTTTTCCAGGTTTATTGCCAACTTTCAGCATCAATAACGCTGCTATACCTTTTCTCTAATGTTCAAAGGTGCGCTTGGCAATATCTCCCGTATGCCATAGAGCATGGGATGAATGCTCGCGGTATGTTTGTGTATCTGCTCTGCGAGTATAGAGGTTCAATGTGGTGAAAGGATATTTCTTCCTTTTTTTTTTTTTTTTGTTCTCCCGAATGTATGTCTCTCGACTCGTGCAGAATAAGGATTTATAAAAAGGATTTATTGGTAAGTATAATGAAATAGGTATCCAATCCACATCCACAAAAAAAAGGGGATATACAAAAAAAAAAGAAGGAAAATGCTGCTCTTCCATGGCAGAAGCGATATTGGGGAAGGAATCACACAGGATTGAATTTCTATTGCTACTAAAAGTGTCAACGGAATTTATATCTGTGATTTTGGTTAATGCTTTCGATGGAAGTTTAGGTTTTTATGGAATATACATATAAGGAACGCGAACTTGCTATAGCAGCTACCAAATCAGGCAAAGCAGTTAAAGCGAGCGCAAGCACTGGGAAAATAGATGAAATGGATTTTAGTCATTTGCAGGTGGCTTTTTGGCATCCATTTTTAGAGTCGAATCAAATCATGATATATGATTTTGTAAATGAGGTCATTTTGCTAACAAATGGTCTGGAAAAGTTGATAGGTTTTTTCTTATTTTTTTATTTTGTGTTTTGAGGGCGATGTCAAAGGCTCTGTGCATTTTTGGTTCTGTGTGTTTCTTTTTTTCCTAATAGCTTTCTCTCGTTTTGAAAATGATGTTTGCAAAGGTGAAAGTGTATATCTACACACAAACACACATAAAGCTTCTATTTAACAGATGGTAATAAAATTGACAAATTTGTTGGTTTTAGGGGTTAACTTGAAAATTTCATGGACTTGGAATATTAAGTTCAAACGAATCGATTTGAGCCAAAATGTATTTTACCAGATGACAAGGATCAGGCTGTTATGGATATTGATATGGGTAAAAAACCTACTTTTGGGAATAAAATTATTACAAATAAGTTTTTTAGAAAGACAAATTATTTTTTTTTTGTATGTTTAAGTCTGTATCCAGGACATTCAATTCAGAAAAAAATTGCCATTTAATGTAAATTAGAACACTGTTCATTAGACAAGAAGAATAATTTTTAAGATGTTAACCATGCACTCAAAAATGAAGTAACTCTTATCGTTTAGTGAATAGATTTCAAACAACTTTTTTCAGTGTCGCAGTAAAAGTGTACCATTGTAGAAGTAAACTAGGTTAATTTCTTTGTTTTGTAAAGAACTATAAAGTTAAGTTTTTTTTTTTTAAATAATTTAAAGCTGCTTTCACCTACTTTTTAATGGATTTTACTAAGAACACCTTCCTTCGAAAACCGATGCTTATTAGTTGTGATTGTGATTTTGCCAATATATTTTTATAAAAAAAAAAAAACAACGGTAAGGGTATTAAATTTCCAGCAACTATATAAACATTGGTAGTTTCGCTTACACTCACGCCTATAAGGAAATGTTCACTGTGACGTATACGTACTTTTTTAGTATTTTTTAAAAGTATTATTTAAATCATAATCAAGAAATATTTTTTCTGAGGAAGCTCATTGATTGAAGATTAAGTTCGAAAGGGACTCTAACACCAGCTCTGTGGATTGAGATTGTGAAGATAGTTAATAAACCTGATAAAATAGGTTCAAGTTCAACTAAACTTGTAGTTAACCTACTCGTGGGTATCAGAAAAAATAAAATACTACACCGAAAAAAAAGCCAATATCAATTTAACATTTTTTAAA
This sequence comes from Episyrphus balteatus, assembly GCF_945859705.1. NCBI lineage: Eukaryota > Metazoa > Arthropoda > Insecta > Diptera > Syrphidae > Episyrphus > Episyrphus balteatus. The sequence continues at coordinate 118,705,590 of NC_079135.1, read as the reverse complement.
TATCACCAAAAAATGCTCTATAAAATGTTTTTTATAATAATTAAAATATCAAAACAATATTTTTATTATAAGGATGATACTTAAATATCACATTTTTGAAATTTTTTTTTATGAAGTAAAATGTAGATATTATTTACTGAGAAAATTTAATCGGCAATAAGATTTTACTACACATATTTTGGGAGAAAATAACAAAACAATTATATCACTATTTTATAAAGAGTATTCACTTTCAGTAATGTTTTGTTTGATTTTACAGAAAAAAGCAAGAAAAAAGGTACTTAAAACAGTAAAAATAATAAAAAAAAAAGAAAAAGAAAGAAAAATATCATAATAATAAACTGAAACGTAAAATCTTGTCAACATTGATATTTTAATTGTCAAAGTGAAATTTTCACTTACATTAAAAAATGTCAAAATGATATGATAATCATATCAAAATTGATATTTTAATTGTTGGACAACTTTTGTCACTCAAAAATGTTAATTTGATAGCAAATTTTTTTTTTTCGGTGTACGATAAATTCAGGGGTCAAATTACGGCACACGATTACGATCATTCGTTAACGTATTGACGTATTGATCGTAATCGTATGCAGTAATTCGACCCCAGTATCTACCTACTTATATCAAGTTTTGTGTATTTAAGTGTTAAGTTTTTTTAACAAAGAAAATAATTAAAAACATATAAGGCAGAACTGTGCATCTCAAAATTGGATAACTATACTTCTGATATGTTCACCTTTATTTCTGGTATTTTTAACTTTATTCTGATTAGATATAGGTACTTGAGGTAAAGTTATCCCTGGTATTATGTTTTCTCCGTGTAGGAAAAAATTTTGAGCCAATTTCCAAGCTTTGTTCTATAATGTATTTTGCAAATTCCTACATTCTACATTATTATTTTCGCCAGTGAGATAAAAACTAAAGAGCTTAAATATTATGACACCGGTTATAGAGGGTGTCTCAAAAGTTAACCTCGAAACAAAAACGGTAGATAGGGTACGAGGTGATAGTTATCAGAAAAATAATAAAAAAAACCGCAGCCATATATTTTGTGAGTTATGTGCATTTGAAAAAAAAAGTCAAAAAAATGGTCACCCTGTGACGGTTTTTCATGTACCGTGACTACAAATCTTAATTTTTCTCATTTTTTTCTTTTTTTACGGAACTTTGAATAACCCTGCTACCAAATGCATTCAAAAATTTTAACTCAGCTGCATCAGTTTTAAAGCAAATTTTACTTTTTGCCCTACTAAGTACTAAAAAATGTTACATGATTCTAATTCAATGAACCGTAGTGTAAAAAAATGCACTACGATGTTTCGGCAAGTTACCTTAAAAGTTGGTAAGTTCAATTCTCTTTTCAAAATCGTATAACATTGTTGAGAATATTCCATAAATAACCGAGATAAAATTTATTTTCTTAAGAAATCCGACTTTTTTATTAGGTAATTTTTCCATATTATTTAAGTTATGTACCCTTTCAGAATATAAAAACTTAAATAGTAAGGACAAATTACCTAATAAAAAAGTCAGGTTTATCGTCTTAATCGTTTGGACAAGTTGACTGTAGTGGAAATGTAAAGAAATTAATTCGTTAAAAAGTTGGTAAGCTCTAATAACGTACGTAATTCAAATTAAAAACAAAATGAACTTCTCGACTCAAAAAAAATCAACATGACATAGATTAAAAAAAACATCCTCCTCACTTAAATCTTTTTTTTATATTCCCCAAGCCAACAAAATAATAAAAAAAAAAAACTCCCACCAAACATATATCAGTGGGTGGCTATAAACACAAAACTTAAAAGCTAAGAAAACATCCTTAAACTATTTAAAAAAAAAGAAACTAAAAAACTATCTCGCCGAACTTTAAAAAACTTCATAATCGTTTAAGACGGGATATGCCAGTAGTATATCCTTAAAAAATTTCACAAAATCCTTCGTCATGTTGCAGTTGTACTATAGAGTTTATGTACCCACGAGAATATTATAAAACTGCACAATCATCCCTTTACTCTTTGCCAAATGTGCAGTTCGAGCCAAGTTTCATTAAATTCTCATTAGCATCATGCACGTTTAACGTTGTTGTGTGTTGTCATCATCCAAATGTATGTTGTTGTCGTATTTGTTAGGTTAGTGTTGGCGGAAACGGAAATCCAGAGGAGACTACCAACATCCGCAAACCGGATAAGGCTTTTCCTCAAAAAAAAAAAAAAAAAAAAAATTAGAAACAGAAAATAAAAATAACAAATTCAAAAAGGAAAGAAGAACTTAAATCCACTATAATGCTTTAGACAAGACATAACTTTTTCAATAAAAATAGATAAGAAGAATTCTAGGAATAAAATGTTTATTTATTATTTTTTTTTTTTATTACTAAAAGAACTAAAGGATTTTTTTGGTTGTTTGAAGAAATATCAAAGAAAGACAACAACTCTATTTATGTTTAGTAAAAATCAGAAAAATTAATGAACTTTTACGAATCTAGATATTTTTTTTTTTTTTTTGAACAGCCTTTTGCAATTCTATAAAAGACAGATTTCAGGTGAAAAAAATATGGAAAAAATCATTTCTTTTAAAAACTTTTTTCCTTTAGTTTCTTTTTCGAAGTCAGCATACAAATCAAAAGATTTTCGTCATCAAAAGAATCAAAGAAAAAATTATTACAAATCAGTTTGTTAAAAATATTAAGACAAAGACAAAAGACCTTTCAGAGAAAAAGAAAATAATTTCTTTTTCTTTTTCAACTCTTATAACTCTTCAATGAGAAATTGCGTTAAGTAATGTTGAAACTTGCATCAACTGGCAATGGCAAGTAAATAATGAATTTTTGCTTAAGTAAAACAGCAAGCAACAGTCATAAAAAAAAGGACACACAAAAGGAAGTAGCCCATCATCAGGATAAGGTAGAGTAGTACAATAACTTATTTTCCAAAGGAGAAATAGGTAGTAATAAAACTACCCAGGACATTTCAAGCAATGAAAAAGGAAGGAAAACTTTGTATGTAAGATAATAAGGACAATGACAACGACAACGACGTAAACAAATTTTTGCTCCTCGCGGAAAAAAAATATGTCTCTCCTTTTTCTTTCAATTTTATGTCCTGATTTTGTGCAGTTTTCTATTTAATATTTTATTCAGAGATTTACTTTTATTTTTCAACTTCCCTAGGTAATGGGATACTGTGGATTATTTTTTCAAAGAAATGCACATAAAATTAAAGAAGAAAAATGACTCTAAAAAGAATTGTGTTATGAGTAAAGATCTGGAGTAAGGTGTTCTTATTATGTAAGGTAAGTTAGAATCAGTTCTCAGTAATACATAATTTTAAAGAATTGTAGTACTTGGGCAAGTTGAGTTTTAACGTTTGCTTTTATTTGAAGTAGTGTGCTGACCCGGGGCCAACGTATAGAATCGAGTATTTTTTTCAACATTATAATTTATAATGTTCCTTAACTGCAAGGTATTGACGGATGAGGTCTCCTTGGCCAATGATTATACTATCTATAGCAGTGAATTGAGATGGTATTCTACAATTTGGAAATTTAAATTTTCGGTAAGGGTCTTCCTGGATTTTAATGAATTGAAAGTCTTTTTTTTTTTCCTCATCATCATTTTATTTCCACGGTTCTATAGATATAGAAGATACCAAAAATAGGATGAAATAGGAACATTATCACTTTGAGTTCATTTTGTTTTTTTGATGATAGTTGTTTTTATTTTACTTTAAAAATATTTAACTGTCCTATGATGGGCTCTTCATGAAGATTGTGATTTTTGAGTTTAAACAACTATAAATAATGATTTTTAGAAGAACAAAATTGGTCTCTTAAATAAATTAAAGTTTTCAAAAATTGCTATGGCATATTTTCATGTTCAAAACTAGTATGCAAATGTTGAAAAACCTGTTATTTTTCCCCATAAATCCAGATTTCAGGGCAATATTGTAAACTGCTTGAAAATAAGCTGTTATAAAATAATATAAGACTAATTTTTTTAATTACAAAAATATATTTTAATATGTTTTGTTGAACTCCAAACAATGTAATTTCTTGTATAGCAAATTATTTTTTATAAAAAAATATAGGTAATGCAATTTTTCAAAAAGAAAAATTTATTAAGGACTTAAAAAAGAAAAAATTACTGATATATTAAAATAAATTTTCAAGAAAATTTATTGATTAGTTTTCGAAAAATTGATTTTTCAAAAAATAAAAAATGTTTTTTTTTAATAAAAATATTTTAATTTGATTTTTTTTTTCTTAATTTTATAGGATGAATATTTATACGATTTGTACAAAATTTACACTGGTCAACAAAATTTAACCTTTTTTTGCCACAAGAACCAAAATATACTTTTCTCGTAGTTTCTGAAGTCAGAAAAATTTGATTGGCCTCCATTTTTTAAATATCACCGTTATAAAATGCTCAAAAACGTCATTTTGGCTGTTTTCGAGATTCTGTTTTTACGTTAGGTAATTCATTTATAAACAAATTTGTAACGGTTATTATAACAACATATATTCTTCTTTCAAAGACTGTTTAAATTTTCCCGATATCTCTTTTATTGCTCGAGATATCTTAAATTTCATTTAATAAGCCATAGAGAAACTAAACTTAATCTAAAGTTTAAGTCACTGGTCACAGAATTTTTGCCACAAGAACCAAAATATACTTTTCTGAAGGTTTTCGAGTTGCTGAATTCAAATCCGCAATCGCAAAAATTCTATTAGCCTCCGTTCTTGAAATATAACCGTTATAAAAAAAAAACCAGTTGGCCAGTGTTGTTTCTGATTCAAAGACCGCTACTTAAATTTTAAATATCTCGGGCAATAAAAGAGATATCGGAAAGATTTAAACATTTTTTGAAATAATAAAACTAGCTCTTATAGGCAACGTTACAAATTTATTCATAATGAATTACTCCACATAAAAACATAACCTCGAAAACAGCCAAAATTACGTTTTTTGACATTTTCTAACGGTTATATTTTAAAAACGGAGGCCAATCAAACTTTTCTGTCTTCAGATTCGGATTCAGCACCCCAAAAACTACTAGAAAAGTATATTTTGGTTCTTGTGGCAAAAACCTTGTTGACCAGTGTTATCGTTAAAATTGGTTTAGTGGATTATGAGAAAGTCAGCAATAAAGAAATTGGTTCAACGTTAGAACCTTATTTGTCGTAGTACAGTTTTTTTTTTCAATTAAAATCGTGAGAGGCGTTTTTGAGGAGAACAAGCTTTTCCATTTTGGTTATATGGCAAGTACCGTTAAATTTTTTTCTTAAAAAAAAAATCAACATCTTCTCAAGAGAATCACCAAAACCCTACACTACAAAGTTTAAAGCAAATGATTTCAGTAATCTGGTCTTTAGCTGCAGATATAGACAGACAGAGAGGTAGAATTGCTAGACCCATGTTTTTATTTTTGGGATTAACGAATTTGATGGTTTATATAATCAAACCTGACATTACGCCTGTTATGTCTGTATTTATTTATGTATGTAAGTATGTAAAGGATGGGTCTTTGCATTTCAAACTTGCTATGTAGCAGTTTTTAGAGATTGTACAGAGTGTTTTTTGAAAATAATATTTGAGGACCACCAATAATTTTTGAACTTTTGAAAAACATTTTTTTTTTTAAATAGGGAATTTTTTTTTTTTTTTTAATTTTAGTTTTAGATTATTGTTAAATAATTACTAGAAAATATCATACAAACTTCATTAAAAATCTTAGACTGTCAAAAAGTACAAACAAAAATTTTACCTTCTAGAAAAATGTTTTATTTGTAATAAGAATGAATTATCAAAAGGATGCATAGTTTTTTTTTTTTTTTGTAAATGTTTAGAGAGAAGGGCAGGGGAATTGAAGGCTGAAGGGCTTAAAGAAACGAAATTTGTGAAATTTTTCGTTCACAATAATTATATCACTTCCAATTTTTTTTAGATTTTTGCATCAAATAAAATCCAAAAGCCCCATAGTAGATGATGGTTTTTTTATTTCCTTATTTTCTCATAGCAAGTGCTCTTTCAATCTGATGTGCGATAATTTTGCAGGATATTCGTATAACTTGAGTTATTTCTTTTTATCTTTATTGTTTTCTATTTGTCTATTTCAGCGTTTTTCATTATGATGACCTATGTACGTCTTCGTTTTGTTTGTTGTGATTTTTTTTTTTTTTTATTTTTCACTTTTATTTTTTGTATCCTAGTGAATCCTGAAAAGGAAAGCTAGCATAAATGAAATAAATGCATAAGGATAAGGCTCGGACAAATGGCGTAATAAAAATCTCATTTGTCAGCCAAAGTTATTTCAAATATTATAAGTCAGTGAGTCAAGAGGATAACGAGCACGACGGACGCGAACAAAAGTTAAGGATATGGCAATTGTTTTTTGTTTTTTTTTTTTCTTGCTTTCTTTTTTATATTTTGTTTTGTGTTTAGTGAGGCTTTAGAAGTGGTGATTATTATTATTGAAGAAGGTTCTTTGCAAATGGAAGCATTCAAATTCGAACTGCGTAAATGTCGAGCTTGGTCGAAAGAAATATTATCTAATAATAAGTTTTTTTTTTCTATCTTTTTTTCTTTTTATTTTATTTTTTTCTGTGGTTTATGATTTTATTTACATAAAAAATTCTGCAATCAATCTATAGAGCTGAGGTATCAGTTATCGGTTAAATGATAAGGGAAATATATTTATTTATTACTTTCTGTGAGAGAAGTCCTTTAAGCAATAAAAATCACAGAATTTGAAAGAATAAAGTTGGTTATACCTACTTGATGACATAATTTATGCAAATCTATTATATATATTAAAGTTTGGTTTTGTGTACGTTCGCTAACCGGCCACACAGACTGACTCATTTTCTTAATTTTTTTTTTTGAAATCAAAGAGGCATAAGAGGAGAAGGTTTAAGGCAAAAAAAAATTCAAGATTTTATAGGGTAAATAGGGGTAACACGACATTGAAAAAAGAGGCTATTTTCTAAACGGTAAGTCGTAAAGAGTTGACTTTTTTTTTAAATGATAGACAAATTTATTCAATAGTTAAAAAAGGTATTGAAAAAATTCAAAAAAATTTCAAAACCAAGTTGTGAGGGTTTTTATTGCAGTCATAGACCTTCGACAAAAGACTAATTAGAGGTACGCAAAATTTTGCACAGAAATTTGAGTTACACCATGAGAAAGATATTTAAAAAAAAAAAATTAGGGGTTTAAAACGGATTTTTTTCATAGGCCCTGTATTTTGAAATAAAAATTTTTGAAAAACAACCTAATTTTTGGGGACATTTTTGAGTAGTCTTTTATTTTTTTGGAATGTTTAAAAGTCTGCAAAAAATCTCAAATTTATATTTAAAATGATTTTTGACCGAATAACGGGAAAAACAATTTTTTTTTGTCCCAAGTTTCTTGACCGTTTTTAACAGTTTTTTATTTTTATCTTTTTTTCTTCAATAGACAAATGAATGAAATTTACAGTGTAGATAGATAATGGGCAAGACTATATTTGTACATAGTTTCAATTAATTTTGTAATGACAAATTTGAAATAACGGTAAAATAAAACTCTATTTTTCAACACGTTACATCTTTTGATCTGGAGCTTTATCTTTATTGAGCATCCTGATAATATTACCTTTCATTTGATATATCACACATAACGCTACATTCACTACAAGCCTTACAATGGTAAATTAAAAAACTTAAAAAACGTTTTTAACATAGGCCACTTTTTTTTAAATTTTAAAAGTGAATATTTTTAAATTAATTGGACGAACTTTGAACAAGTTTTGATTTCCTTTTTGTATTAGGAATTATGACAAATTACAAATTCGAAAATAGAAATAAATACAAGAAATAGCGGAACGAAGTCCGCCGGGTCAGCTAGTATAATATATTACATATGTCGAAATAAAAAAGGAGAGAGGAGAAGTGGAGAGGGAGGAATAGATACAACAGCAATTTTGTATTTTTCACACTTTTTCAGAATCCCATCAGAATCCCGAAAGATGAAATTCGAATACCCATAATCTTAAAAGCACACAATCCAGAAAACAAAATCCCCGAAAACTTTAATCCCAAAATTGAAATCCCAAAATTTTTTTTATTACCTAATTGAAAATAATGGCAAATTGTTTGCGTTTTCGAAATAATTAATTTTTCAGGATTTTTGATTTTCGGGATTCTGGGTAATCGGTTATTTCAATTTTTGGGATATTGGATTTTCGGGATACAAACATTTACGGAAAGTTTGATTTTTTTTTACTGCGGTGGTTTTTGTGTTTTGAGTATTTCGCTTAGTTTATTATGAACTAAGCGAATCCAAAATAATTTTATATTTTTTTGTTGCTAGATAGTCACGTCAGTTTAGATTTTTTTGCTACAATAGTTTTTGTCATTTGAGTGTTTCTCTAAGTTTATATCAACTTAGCGAATTAAAACTAGGTTTATGAAGTTCACACGAACTGAGCGAAAAATGCCAATAAAACCAATGGAATGGATGGTCAATACAAAATCCAACCCAATATCTTGTTGATATTCTTAGAAGTTAAATCGTTTTGCAACTTATAATCAAGTTGTTTTTTAATTTCGAACAATATTTGCCACATTCTTTATTAGGTATTCATGGAGTCCTTTTTAGCAGGAACCATCAGGAAGCTCTTTTTGGTGCAGCTCTCTTTTTTGGAATAGTTTTTTGTATTTTCTTTAAGATCACGTAAATTTGGTTTATGCATTGCTAGATTGATGCATTTTTGTCATCAAATAGCTCTCTTTCCATGTTAGACTGCAAAGTCTTCTGGAAAGATATCTTGATGTCTTTTTATATTATTTTAGATAACTTTAAATTAAGACCTTGGCCTACTTAACATTAAGAGGTTTAGGAGATGCGATTTTTTTTGGTTCATTGTGTTCATTGTACGAAATACTTAATCCAAAAAAAGATAATAAATCATAAAGTTTATAAAAAAGTAGCACACAAATCTACTTGAATCTTTTACATATGAAAAAAGTTCAACATATAGATACTTGAAATTTTAAGAGCCAGATTTATGAGTTGGAAGCTTACTCAATTGTCAAAAATGTAATTTGTTTGCACGTTAAAATGGTTAAAAATTTTATTAACCTTTACTATTGCCGGCCTATTTGCTTAGCCAGCTGTGTCCAGTCTCCCCACCATTGGGCGCCATTTTATTTATCGACTTGAAGAATCTTTTTATTCCCAAAGCAACTCAACAGCTTTCACTTCAATCTTGTTAATTTACATTGAATTTTTAATAATAAATAATGGCAACCTGACAAAGGACTCGTTAACAAAATAGTAGCACCAACTTCAAATTTTTAAGTCACTTAAACTGTATGTTACCACAAAGACGCACCGTTACTTAACTTTTAGGTAAATGATTACTTTCATTCACTGTACTTGCAATAAAATTGTATGTTTTCGAACTAAATACCTTCTGATAGGTTTTCGACAACTACAGATTAATTAACTCATGTTGAGAAATTTTCTGTTCAGGAATGACTGAAAACAAGAAAGTAAGGCACCTATTAAGACGTTCGTAAATAAGCTTTCAAAATTAAATATGAATGACTTGCTGAAAAGTCAATTTTTGAAAAAAAAAAAACTCCGTTAAGAAATATATTTACCAAAGATCAAAGTTCTCTATTATACAAACAGATTATTAAATACAGTTAAATTGATTAAATTATTTTGAAAATTATCAGCTTTTATAATCGACAGCTCTTCACGGCAAATGTTTGTGTTTTGGAAGATGTGCATATTGAAAAATTTCGTAATACTCGCCAACCTAAAAAGGAACACAAAAAAAAATTAATAAATAAATAAAAAATATCATTTTAGGATCTAAATTTTGGGTAAAATGTATCTTTTTTGTTTTAACTTACTTGTTTTACCAAGTTCATGGTTACGAGCAAACAGTTCATCTATAGAACGAAATATTTCACAACTAGTTGTATTTACTTTTCTGGCACAAACTGCGCCAGTATCAGCATTATTATTATTATTACTACCATTTATAACCACTACATTTGGGGAACCTGATATAAAGGATTCTACGGCAAAAATATATACCACCGCTGCAAAACCAAAACAATTAAATTATAGAAAACATAAAAAAAAATGAGTTATATTAAAAACTTTTAACTCTAAATATGTATGTAGTTTTTACCTAATACAAAAACAACAAGAAGAGATTTCATTTTGATTTTTTTTTTTTTTTTTTTAACTTAATTCCGAATATTCTATAAAGAACAACTTTAATAAACTGTTAAAATTTACTTGCTTCACTTCTTATTTATATCATTTTACCAAGAAATGAATTTTGCAAAAATAGACAAAATATACATATTTGCTAAGCAATAAAACACCAAAATTTTAATTTGATTAGATTTGCGAAATTTTTGTTTACTTTGATAATTTTTTTTTACCATTCTGTTTAGTTATCTTGTCTGCACTCTGATCTTTTAGTAGGTACTGCGAAATATATGTAAAATTTTGAAATGAACAGATTTAAATAATAAAATTGTGTTGGATAAAAGATAAAAAAAAAATACAAAATTGTTTAGATAAGGTATTTGCTAAAAAAAAAAGTTATTAAATTATTTAATTGGGCACAATTTTATAAAAATAAGAAAATCTGAAAATGTTTTCTTGAAACTCAATTTTTTAGTGTGAATTAATTTATTATTCCTTGAAAAAGTTTGAACATTTTTTAAATACATACAAAATTTATTTTATTTTACATGGCTTCAAAAAATTCTTTGTTATACCTGTGATTATACTGTGATTTACAGTTCGTTTGGGGGTCAAAAATTATATAAAATGATAATTTCGATATTTTTAAAAACAACTCTATTAAAATAATTATTTTTTAATTAATGTTTACAAAAAAGCTTTAAAAATTCTAAGCATCTGTTAACATATCTTATTTTGGTAATTTTGTTATGTAGATTACACATTTTTTTTAATTAGCTCGTGCAAATTATTTTCACAAAAAAGAGGTTGTCTGTGAAGCCGGTTTACGGACGATGATTTTACGTGATAAGGTCGTAAGAAAACAGGTTTTGTGCTTTTAAAATGAATCAATTGAAGCGTTTATTTATTTGAAACAATCATAATTTACAAGAAAAAGCTAAAAAAAAAATACCTTTTTTCTTTTCTCATTATATTAATTTTTTATTTTAAAAGCTTACAAAAAAATTATAGGTACCATTAAAAAGCCAAATATATCGTCGAAATAATAAAACCATTTTTAAATTTTTACAATGTTTAGAAAGTATTAAAATAATTTATTAAAAACATTCATTTCTTATGAAAAAAGTGAAAAAAATCATTTTCATCACCCAAAAATTCATTTTTTTGATATAACAACCTATAATAAATTTTATACTACCTGAAAGCTTATTGGCAATAAGTTATTGATTCAGCTCAACGTATATGTATATATCGATCATGTCTATTAGGCATCTACGAAAAGAGCTAGAATTTTTTGAGTTTGATCAATTTTCATCAAAAAAAGCAAAAAAAAACATATAATTTTATCTTCTCACGCTATTGAATCAATTTTTTTTAAACAACCTTTAAAAAATTGTATATTATGTAAAAGCTTATAATTTCACCTTTCATATGACGTTTCAATCTTATTTCTGCGATGACTAGAAAAGTTAGAATAGAAAAAGTACACTGGTGACGGTTCATGATCAACAGATCTCCACAGGTGTTTAGAGGTATTTCGCAAGTTTTTTTATTTAACATTGTGTAGGTTGTAGTGAATGTACAGTTATGTGTGATATACCAAATGAAAGGTAATATCATCAGGATGCTCAGTAAAGTTCAATCAAATTTGTATTTGCTTTAGATCAAAAGATAGATACCCCAAAATAAGTAGGTGTTTTTTCAAAAATTCATATTTCGAAACTCAGAGACTTAAAAAAAAAAATCTGTATCAGACCCCTAACTTTTTTTTTTTTTATATTTCGAATGACGTTTTTTAAATTGTCAAAAAAAATTCCCCTAACAATAATCACTTTTTCAAAGGTCTACCTAATGTTTTAGTTTCAGAAAACCAATAATAGCTTGGTTTTGAAATTTTTTAGAATTTTTGCAATACCATTGTCAGTCTTGCAATAAGTTTAACTATTGATTAAAAAAAATTCAACGCTTTACATTGTCGCGTTTAGAAAATAGCCAATTTTTTGAAATTTTGTTTTACCCCTATTTACCCTATTAAAAGATGGAATTTATTAAAATCCTTCAAATGTATTCAACCTTAGGTCTTTCAAATAAGCTATAGAAGATTTTTGTGTCTTTAATAGTTTATTTTTAATTTTGAATTGAAATTTTTGCCGCACTGCTAAAGATTTCAAGTGGAACGTTAGAAAATGGCGTCACTTTTTCGTGGTGGCTGCCATGGTTCATCGATTTATAAGAGGTTATCACGTCAAAAAAATTTTAAACAAAATGTTTATTTATCTAGCTAACATGCGTGATTTTAAACAGTTTAATCATCATAAAAAATTCAAACTCGAAGTTAACTCTAACCTGATTATTTTGAAAACAGAAAATGAAAGTATTTCACCTAGATTGAAATTAGGTAAGCAAATATTATAAATTTTATTGAAGCGCAGACAACCTAGCTCGTTTGTTTGCAATCTTGCTGTTTTTGTTTCTAAATTAGTACATATTTGTTTTTATTTTTTTCTTAGTCAATTAAGTGAAAATAAGTCAAGGTTGCATGCGAGCAAATTCTAGATCTTAAATAATATTCTTACGTACAGTCAAATAAAATGAAATAAGGTATTAATGGTATACCTGCCATAGAAGGTCTTGTTTTACATCACTGAATTTCACCCAAACGACTAATTCAATTTCAAAGAAATTCTTAAAACAAAAGGATTTCCTTAGTTTTAATATAAATCAAAAATGAGCTTGTCAAAATTCTGGTTTTCAAAATTCTGCTTTAATTTGCTTTGGAAAAAAATTATGGTTTTATGTTTTTTTTTTTCATAACATTTATGCACTTACTAAGCAAAAATACACTTCATTAATGTGTAATACAACGTCAGTACTTTCCTTATGTTAGGTTAGGTTAGGTAGAAATGGCTGTCAGGAAAACAACTGACACACTTAGACCATTTATTGGTCCGTTGTGATACCATGATTTTGTGAGGAAATTCCTCACTAATTAAACCAGTTGGAGCTTTTAATAAAGCGGTGAAGGTTGAAGATGTCAGTATTGATTAGCTCACTGGTATCTTCTAAGAAATATTTTTCCAGGTATTTTTTACGTCTACTGGAAAGGGCAGGACATGAGCAGAGAAGATGTTGGATTGTTTCTTCTTCTTCCTCATCAAGGCAACTTCTACAGAAGTGGTTAGAGATTAAGCCAAGTCTTATGGCGTGTCTACCTATGAGACAGTGTCCTGTTAAGACACCTATTACAGAGCTGATATGCAATCTGCTTAGAGACAACAAATTTTTTGAACGTTTTGGATCTAGCCTAGGCCAGATCTGCTTGGCCGTTTGGCAAGTTATAATGTTTGACCATCGTATGTTTGTTGCCTCTATAGCTTTTTGCTTCAGCATGATTTTGCACGTTGCGATTGGTATACCAATATTTGCCTTATTGGGTAAAATTGGTATTAGAGTTCCATTTCTGGCGAGTTCGTCTGCTTCACAGTTTCCCAGAATATCTCTGTGACCCGGCACCCAGAAAAGGTGAATGTTAAACTGTTCTGACATCTCCATGAGAGATGATCGACAGTCGCGGGCAGTAACGGAGTTTGTGGAAACCGAAGCTAAGGATTTAAGGGCGGCCTGGCTATCAGAGAAGATGCGGATATCCGATGTAGATATCACGTTTTCTTTGAGCCAAGTCAGTACTTCTTTAATCGCCATTATTTCCGCTTGGAACACGCTGCAGTGATTAGGGAGACGGAAGGAGAGACTAACATTAAGTCTATCGGAGTAAACCCCGCCACCCACTCCGTCATTGGTTTTAGAACCATCTGTGTAGAAATGAATTGAATCATCTCTTAGAAACTCGGCATTATTGTCCCATTCTGATCTATTTGGGATGGTGACTTCATAATTATTGCCGAAAACCAATTGTGGGGTGGTGTAGTCGGAGTGACTGTGGATTGATCCGAATGAATTCAGAATATTTGTGTGGCCAATAGAGTTATTGGTCCATTGAGAGATGGCTTGGAATCGAATAGCAGTGCTCGCGGCCACCTGCTTGCTGAATATATCTATGGGTGGAAGATTGAGTAATATATCAAGAGCGGCGGAAGGTGTCGAACGGAGAGCTCCGCTGATGCACATGCAGGCTGAACGTTGGACTTTGCTTAACTTGTCTCGATATGTTACTTTTTCCAGAGCAGTCCACCAAACTGCTACCCCGTAAGTGAGAATAGGTCTGATGACTGCAGTGTATAGCCAATGAGTTATTTTAGGAGATAGTCCCCATTTATTCCCTATAGCTTTTTTGCAAGAAAAGAGTGCCACTGTGGCTTTTCTTATTCTTTCTTGTATGTTGGTTTTCCAGTTTAATTTGCTATCCAAAATAAGACCCAGGTATTTGGCTTCGCTGGCAAAATTAAGTGGAACACCATTAATAGAGGGTGGGTCTAGTTGTGGAATTTTATATTTCTTTATGTTACTTTAGTAACATACATATCTGCAAAAATTTAAATAATGTTTTGAAAAATGTTAAAAATGCGGTTGCTTTTAATTATTTTCCAAAACCTTGTTTGATTTTGTAAAACAGAATTGTGAAAGAGCAGAATTTTGTAAAATTTTTAGAGAAAAATTTTGACCCCGGCAGAATTTTGAACTTAACCCAAATCAAAAATTGAATTTTGAATATATTTTTGGATTTACAAAAATGGTATTATTTTGTTTTTTTTTTTTTTTTTTTGAATTTTCTATTAAATAATTACAATGGCATACAAACTTTATTTTTTTTTTATTGTATGAAGGAATAGGTAATTCAATAGAAAAAAAATACACTTCCTGTTATGGTAAAAGTAGCTCCAATGTTATGTTAAACCTTTTTATTAACCAATACCTATAAGGGAAATTCATAATTTTATTTTTTAAGGAATTTCATAAATAGGTACCTAATGTAAGAAAAATAAAATCTATTTTTAAAACTTTTACTCAAAACTTGGAACGCTATTTGATTTTTGTATAAAAAGAAATTTTTAGAAAAAAAAATTTTAAATCTTTAGAGCCGTTTTTTAAAAAAATAATTTTTTATATCTAAAAATTTTCTAACATTAAAAAACATGTGTTATTCAACATATAAAAAATTATCAACCCGTTTTTGAAAAATTGATTTTGTAAAAAAAAATAATTTTTTTAAAAATCCAAAAATGTGTTTTTTTTTTTAATTTTTTGTTTTTGTTTAAAAATTTTGATTGAAATCAGCTAGGTCGTTTACGACTAATTCACAATGGCTCTTATGTGTAATAGGTGCACACAAAATATTTGAAAAAAAAAAACAATAGGTAGATATGACAAAAATCTTGTCTTAACGTTGCCAAACCTGTTAAAAACTACCTAAAAATGCTTAAATGGGATGATACATCCTTCCTAATTATGAAAATATTATGAACATATTCGTTCTTTCCCAGAAAGATAAGAAACATTTTTCAGGAATTGAAAATATTTATACCCATTTTCACAATCATTTCGGATATTGTGAATGTATTACCGTCATTTTTTGTATTTAAAAAATCGAACATCAAATGCAGAATCGAAATGGTCACTGTGATTCTCCTAAACGTATGCAAAATATTTTTGGCAATTATGATCATGTAACGTTGCTGAGGTCAGTTAAGTGATCAATAACTTATATTCACCACGATTTCACCACGATATCTCTTCATAAGTTAAGCTTCTTAAACTGTTTTCATAATCCTCCTAAATGTATACTTCAATATTTGTATTCAATTCAAATTTTCAAAGTAGCTTTTCGGTTTATATTTTTGCAGAGAGCAAGACTGAAGGCCCGTAAGAAATGGTTTATTAAACATTTCAATACTCCTAAAGTTCCTAAGAAATTATATCCTTTAAAATCAAAATTATTTTTCTTGATAGCCAATTAAGGGTTTTATCGATTTGTTGTACACAAATTCTTTATTTTCCTATTTTTTAAATTTTATTCGTAGTTCCTGAGAATCTTGTGTCAATTCTCAGAAGTCTACAAAAGCCAACAAGAGGCTTAATTCACATTCATATGGGCAGATTTCAATTTGTGAGTCGATTGTTCTTATGAATTCTTCTCTTCAGCTTTAAGGTGGTAAGTTTATTGTCATGATAAGTGGTGACATTATTACTCATGTAAAAAAATAAATAAATAAACAACCAAAATGAAAATATAAAAACACTTTCTACAACTACCAGATATATTTATTTTGTCATTTTTTGCCTTTTTTATTTTTTATCTTCTTACTTAAGGTCACTTATTCAGTTTCACAGATAAAAGAAATCATTACCAGAGAAAAGTGGAATGTCAAAAAAAAAAAGAAAATATATACATTTTCCTTGAGCTACTTAAGGTAGATCCACCAACAATAGGCAGCTTTATAGGTAGAACCTTTTTTTTTTTGTGTATATTAAACGATAAACTCCAACGATTTTATTACAAAAACCCAGTAATGGATCCATTATCACTAAAGTCTTAATTTATTATTATCATTCACAATTACTATGGCTTCAAGTAAGGTGTTGTTACTTTGTTGTTTTCTCGTTATTTTTACACAAATATCCCAAGTATCTACAAATATTATTTTGGAATGCATAAGTATCTTATATTGTAATGGAAATGCACCAGTTTGTGGTACAAATGGTACGCATTGTTGGCATTCGAAAAGTGATTGTGAACGAGCCAAATTTAATTGCCTTCATTTGAACAAAAAAGGTAAACGAGAACAATTAGAATTGTCATTTTTTTTTAACTTAAAGTACAAAATATATTTTTTTCTTTTTTTCTAATAAAGATTTCGATAAAGTAGACTTGGGTAATTGTAATGAGCTAACAATTGGAGGTATTAAAGAGTGCTGTGTAAAAAAGACGTGTTCAAATAAAAAAGAACAAATTTGTGCTCAGTCAAAATTAGGTTCTGAGAAAAAGTGTAGATGGTTTAAAAATCGTTGCGAACTGAAAAATCATAATTGTGGAAATGAAACAAGTAAGTCTTTGTTTGTTATTATATTGGTGTTAAAAAGCTAATGAAATATTTTTTTCTTTAATAGATTCTTTTATAGAAACAGATAAATCATCTTGTGATTTTGGATTTGGCCAAAGTGAACAATACTGCACGAAACCAAATGTTTTAAAAACTGATGAATTGCAGTGAAATTAAATAAATCATTTTTTTATAATTGAATAGTAGCTACCAATTTTTTCTTTTTTTTTTCTAAGGACATGACACATTTTTTAACGAAAGCTTATAAAAGTTGAAAAATCAAAACAAGTTTCAAATGATTTTCCCATTTAAACTGAAATTTGGCTTAAAATGCTTAGTTTTGAAAGTTTTTGAATGAATCCTTGAAACAATTGGATTTTGAGTGATTGTACACTTGGAACAACTTTAAGATTTTCATTTTCATACAAAGAATCAATATAAACAACCTGCTTCGAGTTTTGTATTTGAATAACAGAGTTTTTTTTTGTCATTTGAAAGCATTTATGGTTTATAGTTATTGTGTTTGAAATTTGTATTGCGGTTTATCGTATGTTTTACTTGCGATTTAGGTATATCAAGTTATGCACTCGTACAAAAAAAAAAAGTTGAGATACCATTTTTCCATGACATTACGATGTTAGCGAATGCCAAAAAAGTGGGTCCCGGAAGTCCGTCGGTCTGTCTGTCTGTATAAGGAGCTACAGTCTAAACGGATGGACCGATTAATGTCAAACTTGGTATGTAGCGTTATTTGGCGACTCTCCAGAGGGATTTTTGGAATTAATTGTTTTGGACCAAAAATAACGGTACTTGTCATATACCGATTTTAGTAAAATCGAAATGTCTCAAAAACGGCTCCAACGATTTTGTTTAAAAAATTCACATGTTAGTGTTAAGCTAAGGTCTATCTTCTAATTAATTTTTTTTTTTGATAATCATTATTAACTGTACCTGCCATAGAACCGTTTTTTTTTTTTTCAAATCGGATTATCTCCAAAATTGCTTATTCTATTTCAACGAAACTTTTCGTGAAGAAGTATTAATGTAATTTTGGATTTTAAAAAAAAATTTGAAATTTTTTTTGAAAAATCATATTTTCGAAAACGGGACATTGAATTTTCTTGAAATTTTGTTTTTAGATGTTGATTAGTAATTTCTACAAAATGGATAACCAATTTTATTTTTATAAAAATTATTTATAAAAAATTAGTTTTTTTAAAAATCCGCTCTAACGATTTTGAAAAAAAAATTTTTTTAATGCATCTTAATATATCAATTAAAACTGCATACTTGTTTTGGAGGGCAATTTGATTTCAGATTTTATTTTATTTTTTTTAATTTTTTTTTCAAAATTTCTATATAAAAAGTGTTAAAAATTTAAGCAACTTTAACTCTAAGAGCAAGTTCGTGCGACCCAGTCGTGCATTTTATTTTTATTAGTACGCAGTATCGTATTTGGTTTGGTTTTGGTTTCCTTAAGTACTTAAACATACTTTTTTTCTTAATTAATTAATACTTGGTTCAATTTTAAAAGACTATATAAACACATAATTCTATTTTAACTTTTAATATTTGATATTTTTGGGGATCAGTAAGTACCTACCTACTTTTTCCTATATCATAAAAATTGTGTTTTTTTTTTTTTTGTTTGTTAAATTTCTATTTTTTAATAATATATTTTATACATATTGGGAACAATATAAGAAGAATGCTTTTTTTTGTATATTCGATTTTTAAATTTGTGGGCAGTGGGTTTTTTTTTGTAATTTTTGGGGCTTGAAATATCTTTGAAACAGATAAGCTTTAAATAGAAGAGAGAAACAGAAGATGGTTAAATATGTTCAAATTGAAAATACATTTTTGTAAAACAAAAATAAGAAACAAAATTTTTCTGAGTTTTTTGAAAAGTTCCTTAAAAACACAAGTTTTAAGACCTGAATTTTTTATTGGGGAAATGGTAAGAACACTTTTTTGAACTTTGACTGCCCTGATATTTCACATAGCTGTCGACGAAAAATTATAGCCAAGGTAGGCAAAAGCTTATAGGTAAGTTGAAAGTAATAAAAACTCAAAAAATTGAAAAATAGGGGCTTCATTTTTCTTTAGTTTTAGGCACTTAACTTTCGAAACAAAAGTCTAAAAATTTAGAATAATTTTAAGAACTTCTTTTAAGACCTTAAACAACGTTTAAAAAATCAGTTTTCAAAGTTTAAGTGGATCTAAAACTCCCATTTTTGAAACCTGGAATAACTTCCAAAAACAACCATTTCAAAAAATTGGGCTAACTTCACAGTTCACACACTCCGACACCTTCCATTTACATGTATAAGTATGTAATAATTTTTGGAAAAGTAAGATTTTTTAAAAACAGCCTTACGATTTTAATGCTAGTTCTAGTTTTTGGACAAGGGGTATCTTTTGATGATTTTTTTTTAAATGGTACTTCTTAAAAAATAAACTTGGGGAGATTTTGTGTGTTTTATTGATTTTGGGATTTTTAATAATTGGATTATTAAATATCGTAATTTTGAATAAAAGAGATTTTAAAAGACGGGATTATTAAACTTTTTGTCGGGATTTTTTAAAAACGTGATTTAATTAACTGAATTCCGACAGTTTTTTATTGAACATTTCTTTTCAGTTTTGAATCCATTTTTAATTTTTGTAAAAAACGTGCAGTAATGAGCTTATGACTCAGGAAACATCATCAATTGTTGGACTCGAGTCTCATACGCTACTTTGCCCAAAATGACAAAAATACCAAAACATTTCGTGTTTTAATATCTTGATTGACTTAAAGGCCATCTGAAGACTAGTTTTTGAGAGAAACAATGTATTATGGTCTTGAAGACTAATTTTTTAATAATAATTGAAGCCTAAAATAACCTCTCAAAACGGATACTTTTCAATTTTCAAGAGAGTTATGATAAAAAGATGTGCACATAAGTTATTTTAAACTGTGAATGACAATAGTAATCAACAATTGAGATTTTCCTGAGTTTCGTATAAAAGTCTTCTTTTTTGAAACTACTTTTTTAAAGTCAGTAATTTAAAATCACTCTTTGGATTTAAATGAAATGTATTAATCTTTATGAGATCAAACAATTTAGTCCTTGCAGTATTTTATTTTGCACTCAATACAAATTCTATTTTTATAAATATACCTAATAGGTTATATCAACCAGTAAAATTTTAGTATTTGAAAAAGCTCTCGTTTTCGTTACTTCACTTAGGTCCAATTTATTCACACTCCATTAAATTTAAAGTCGCCATTAAAAAAGGGAAATTTTAAAATTTGTATGCGATTTGACAGTTTTATAATTTTTAATGGAGCCTTTAAAAATAATGAAGAGTGAATAAATTGGGCCTTAGGAGCAAAAAAATGGAATCAAATTTTGCGTTTAGTAAAAACGAAAATTGGTCGTGAAGTAATCGGCATACATGAATGTTAATGGTACCATTGAAAAGCTTGAAAAAAAAGCTTTAAGTCAATGCTAAGAACTGAAAAATCCGTTCGTTGGTTCCATCCATCCAACATAAATGAAGTATGTAAGGAAAAAAAAAAACTGAAATTAAAACACAAGTTATCTGGAAAATTTATCATTTAAAAAAAAATTAAGTGCAATTCATTGACAGACAACGCTAAAACTATCGTTGGAAAAAAAAGACTGAAATTGAAACAGAGAGTAACTGGAAAATTTAACATTAGGTAAAACAAAAATGAAGCGCAATTTATTGACAGATAGCGGTAACACTATTGTATGCATTTTTATGTTTTTACCAATAATTCAAAGTAAAAAATACAAGCTTTAAAATGAGACCATGAGACTTTGAATAAAAATATTTTATCCATGGCAATTTTTGTTTTTAATATAATATAATTTATTTGATTCCGTTTTTTTGCTCCTAAGTGTAGGTATATTCTTTTTTAGTTCTAGAGAGTCAAATAATGTAAAACCATTTCGTTCTCATCCTTAATTCAAACATGAACACATTAACCTCCATAACATCCCTGTTCAATATCCACACAGGACAAACAATTCCACCTGTCATCTGACTCTCAATTCAAGTCTCAACTCTCATATATGAACTGACCAAAACCATACATATTGAAAAAAGAACCAGCAAACAAAAATTCAAATCAACCCTCAAGTTTACATGTTCCAAAATCTATAGAATATTCCATTTTGTTCCAACTCCCCCAACAGAAAGAAAAACAGAAACACAGCAAACGGAAAACGGATCTGTCAACAAAAACACAGAAGACAGAAAAACAAAAAAATAAAACATCCCTCGTTTTATTAATCGAGTCGTTGCATTCAATTCGCTATGTAAACGTCATAATATTTGTGTTTCTGCCGGCTGCAAAAAACCTTAATTTGCCAATTTAATATAACAAATAAATAAATAAAAACAAAGTTTATGCAAGTGCTCAATTCAGTTCAGCTCTAAATATTTGTCTCATCTTTTTTTTATTTGATGAAGAAGTTTTAAACAAAAAAAAAACTAAAGAAATAACAGTGAATGCAGCATAGTATTGCTAAATAAACAGCATGCTGCTGTCAACCTAATTACATCACACAGTCACAGCGCCATAGCGCAACGACCAACTATTATAACTCAGACTTGAGACCGACCCTCAACCAAACAACGGGTAAAGTAATTCAATATCGCTCCAATAAATTCGCTGCCCTTCAGAGTATAATCTGACAGTTGCCGGCCACTAAGTACCGTATCTCGTGGCAAAGCAAACAGAGCTGCTGTCCCAACTGTCAAAATTCCGCTTAAATAAATTCTATTAAAAATAGTTTCTTGTATTCTTTTTTGCTAAAAAAAATCACGAAATAAAATAAAATTGTCGGCAAAAATTCGCTACCAAAGCGGAAAAAGTAGACAAAATCCTAAAAACGTGACGGGGGAGTTGAAAAAAAAGAAAAAAATCGATTTCTTTCACCCACCAACTCACAGGTGAGTGGTGAAACTCTCTGTTCTGTTGGCGCGACGACGACGGCAGCGACTCGAACGACGACGTTTTGTACCGTTTAACAAACAAAAAAAAAAAATGTAAACAATCCCCCATGTGAACCGAGAAAATCCATTAGCGTGGGCGTGGGCGTGAGAGTGAATGAGTGAGAGTGAGTACAAGTAAAAAAATAAAAAAAGAAAAAAAAAAAAAGTGAAACACGCTCGAGTTCATCGTCTTCTTTGTTAGCTTTGGTTTTGCATCATCAGAACCAAGAAGACTCGAACCCAAGTTAATATTATTCGCATAGAGAAAAAGTGTGGGACTGTCTCCGTCATTGTCCAAGATAATTATCGCCTAAAACGTCAAACCCAAGCTTGGTGCTGTGGCACTTTTACCGTTCTATGGATTCTTTTGGTTTTCATCATCATCATCCAACATCATCACGCTTTCCACTTGGACAAGCTGCATTCTGTTAATTAGTTTGTTTAGCAGACTGTGGTGTTGCCAAGGGCAGAGGAATTGCTGGAAACGGAGTTCGCGCATTAAAATATATAAAAGAACGACAGGAAGAGAAAGGGGAAGAGTGGGTAAACTGCCAATGCCGCGGTGCCGGGAAATATGAATTCACTCTGAAAGATTTATGCAGATTTTTTTCTAGATTTCTTGAGAAATGAGATAATTATAAGAAAAAAGGCAAAACAAAAAAAAATGGTGGGTAAGTCAATGTGGGATTTATTTTATTTTTTTCTCCTCAAATGGGGTGTAAAGTAATGGAAAGGCAATGATGATGGTAAAATTTACCGTTCTTTCAAATTTAAGGGAATAAATTACTAAATAATTAGGCAAAGCTAATTCTGACTCGATAAATGAGACTTTCAGATTTTGTTAGTCTGTAAGCACTGATAACAAAATAACCTTATGGCTGGCTATGGTAATCGGTATAATTATTTTTGAAAATATTGTTTATTAATGAAGATATGTAAGTGTATTAGAACAATTTTAACAGAGATGATGGAAATCAACAATAACAAAACATACAGATGTTTTTTGAATGAATGGTGTCTGGCAAACATTTGACAGAAAGTTTAACATACCAGACCAAGATGCAGAGTTGAATGCAAATGTTATTATAGCTACACGATGTCTCTATTTTCTTGCTTCATAGAATAATTAAAAGTGAAACATTGCAGTTTTAATTTCTACATACATTTTATACACTATAGACTGTACTTTCACGTCATGAAAGTGAAAAGTTTTTTTCAACTTGCCTTTAGTTTGTTTGATTAAATATTTTTTTCAGTGTAGAACCCCTTACCAACACTATTTATCTGTTTCTCAGCATTTAACCTGATTGACAGATCATTTTTCCTTTTTTGAGGTTGGACCCAAACCACTTAAATTAGCAACAAGTTTCAATTTATATCAACCGCTGTAGCACTTGTTTCCTTTTATTTATAATTCAGTAACCAAGCAGTTCTTCCAAATAATAGAAAATCTTCTTTTCTTTCCTTTAGTAAAACAGTGCTTCCTCAGGGATCAATATTAGGACCTTTGCTATTTACTGTGTCAGTGTTTTAGCAAAATCAAATGTTCTTGTTAGACAACAAACGAAATTTACCGTGATTGATGAAAAATCTAATACTGAATTAGCTCGAATGAATTAAATGAAGTGTCGGAGTAGTTAAACAATATAAAAATTTCAAACACACCTACATAATAAATAGTCAGATTGGGTGTTTCTAATCGAATTTGTTAAGATTTTAGAAAATTAACTTAATTCACATAAAAAAGTGAATCCATGGACGAAGTTTTTTAAAGGAGGTGAAAATAGTGAAACAGTGGTGAAATTTGGTAAATTATAAAGGAAACTCATTAACATCAGCAATGCCTACACAGAGAAAAATATGACCCGCTAAAAACTAACAGATTGCCATATTGTTTTACCGTCCATACATTTCATAAGGAAATCTTATTAAAATCAACGATTAATAAGGTTTTTTTAAGGAGATTTCTTATTATTTTTATAGAGAAAATCTTATTAAAATTTGACTGAAAAGTTGATTTTTTTTGCAACTTAGCACTAGAACAAAAATCGCGATCAATATTCTCATGGCTGGTTGGTTCAGGTGGTAAGGTGGGCGACTAATGATTTGAAGTCTCCAGTTCGATTCCCAGCCTGGTCATCGTTTTTTTATTTTTTTGCAGATTTTAAAACAATAAGGAAAACCCGATTGTTTTAATAAGGTTTCCTTCTTGGATGAAAACCATAGAGAAATCTTATTGTTTTTGTTCTATTTTATGTGGTCTATTTTTCTCTGTGTAGTCTTTTCGGATTTAAAAACCTGTTGATATAATCAAATCACTCTTTTTTAGTTAATAATAACTTCAAAATGGCTTACCTATTTTTTTTTTTATTTTTTTTATAAAAACAATTGTTTTTTTTAAACGGCTCTAGAAGTTTTTGATTTTTTTCTGCTTGATCCGTTAAATAAATAAAATGCACGACTGGGGTCGCACGTACTTGCTCTTTCAGTTCAAAACACTTTTATGTTAGTCTACTTGTAGATTTTAAAAGCTGGCTCTAAATTAAAAAAAAAAATGATATTGGGGAAGAGCCGACATTTAGGGCAAAATTGGTTAAATGAAAAAATTTTTTTTTGTTGTTTGACTTTTTTGAGAAAAAATAAAAATGCAATTTTATTGCCACTGCTTTAAATATTACGTATACAAAGTTTAATCAAAATCGTTAGAGCCGTTTTCGAGAAATTCGTAATATCGTATTTTTTTGTATGGGAGGTATACGTTCTAAACGAGATATAAAAAAACAAAAAAAAAACAACTTTCAGAATTCCACAAAAATCATCTGTACTAAATTTGAAGACAATCCGTCCACCCGTTTAGGCTGTGGAAATGTGTACAGATAGACGCACAGACGCACGGACGGAATTGCGGGACCCACTTTTTCGGAATTCTCCATCATCGTAATGTTGGTTTTGATTAAAAAGTCAATTTTTTTTTCGACACAAAACCAATACTTGCCCTATAGAGCAAGTAAAAAGAAACTATTTCTAGAAATTCTAGAAAAATTTCATATTTTCGAAAATTTGAAAAATAAAAACAAATGTTTTAGATGCAAAAATTTGGAATTAAATACTTTTTTCGTTTGTATAAAAAGTAATAAAAGAAATATTTGTATGCAAGTTTTGACTAAAATTGGTTCAGCCATTCTATAAACAAAATGGGCCCTATTCATAGTTGTCTACTGAGATCTTTCTAAGCTATTACTTTGGAAGCCCAGAGTTTAGCCTAGTCATAAGCCTGTGTTCTAACTTTAAACACAAGGAATGCTATTTTTAAACAATTACTAATGCGAGCAAACGTAAAATCAAGATTTTTGTCTGTAGCTAATGAAATGCCAACAAATATTATTATTTATTTTATTTTATCAAATAAAATGTCGATGGATATAACAGAGGATTTTCGAAACACTAATTGAAAATGTGGCACAATCACAACACCAATGTTCACCACCTGACGATATTAACCTAATAAAAGTGTTCTACCAGAGTGACATAGTTATACTTTTGTTTTCAATGACTTAAGTACAGCAGCAATATTAATGGAGTCTTCCTTTGATAAAAATTCAATTTATTTTTTGATCCAAAGGTACATGATTTAGATAAAAAAAAATATTTGTTTTTTTGTACACCAAACGAAAACCCCATAAAACAATTCTGACAATTATGATGTCAAATGTCATTATTAGAAGTATAATTGTAATAGATTTTTTCAATAAACCGAGTTTAGTTAAACATTGCAAAGAAAACGTATATGAATAGCAGTCGAGTTTATTTAACTTATTTGGCTTAAACTGTGGACTTAGTAAATCTTCCTGAATATGGCCCAATATGTTTAAGCGATTAACTCAAAAATATATCAATTTTTACAAAAGAGGTTAATATTGATATTGACCAATTATATTGAGTTGATTTATACATTAGTTGAAAGGGTGAAAAAAAAAATGAAAAATTGAAAATTTTTTGGGATTTTTCAAATTGTTTAAGTATAATTATTCATATTTTACCTTTTTGTTTTGCTTCTTTAATTCCATTAAAAACGCAATTTTTATTTTTATTGTATCGATATATTTCGAGGGCCTTTTTGCCTCATCATCAGGATCAAAAATACTAACAATAAATTAATACGAGATACGAATTAAATCATTAATTTATTGTTAGTATTTTTGATCCTGATGATGAGGCAAAAAGGCCCTCGAAATATATCGATACAATAAAAATAAAAATTGCGTTTTTAATGGAATTAAAGAAGCAAAACAAAAAGGTAAAATAAGAATTCTTAATATTTAATCCAGCAATACAAAAAAACGAAATATATAATTATTCATACTGGGATGACTAAAAAGTCCGCTCTATCATTTAAAAAAATGTGAACAAAGCTATTTAAAAGTTGTTAGCGATTCACATTTATGTATGTATCTTTAAATTTTAAAACTAAAGTGTTTAAGCCTAACTGTTTTTTTTTTTTACTTGCCATTACCAACATTCTTAAGAAAGCTACGGCCTTCCTTTACGTTTTTCATTAAATACCTACATATATTAGATTAAGTTGAAATTCTTCAAATTTAGTAGGTTTTATTATGACTTAGCTAAAATATATTATATCCGATTCCAATACAAGAGCTAAATGGTTGAACCGTTTTATTTTTTTCAAATCCGATTTTCTCCGAAACTGCTTATTCGATTTCAACAAAAAAGCATTTATATAATTTAAAAATATAAGCCAAAAATAAAATTTTGAAAAAAATAATTTTTGGATTTAAAAAAAAAATTTGAAATTTATTTTTTGAAAAATCAAGTTTTTGAAAACGGTACATTGAATTTTTTTGAAATTTTGTTTTTAGATGTTGATTAGTGATTTCTACAAAATGGAATACCAATTTTATTTAAAAACTTTTTTTCCAAAAAGTTATTTATAAAAAATTAGTTTTTTAAAAAACGGCTCTAACGATTTTGAAAATTTTTTGTTCTAAAAATGCATGTTAATATATTAATCAAAACTGCATACTTGTTTTGGAGGGCAATTTAATTTCAGATTTTATTTTTTTTTTTTTAAACGAATTTTTTTTTCCAAATTTCTATATAAAAAGTCTTAAAAATTTAAGCAACTTTAACTCTAAGTCGTGCATTTTATTTTATTTAAAGTAGGTACGTAAATATTTTTTTAATTATTTACTATATATAGTGTTGCAATTTTATTTCACCGATCTTTTAATAAATTTAATTATACTAAACTTTAATTAATAAGCAATATGAAACGCGAATCTAATTATTTTATTACTTTAATAAATTTATTACTTTAATAAAAGAAAAACAAACGAAAGCGCGACTTAATCGAAATTAATTTAATGAGGTAAATGACAACTGTCAAACAATGAGCGCGTTCGATGAAATGAAATATGCAAACATACAACAAAATTATGCTGTATCCCGTAGCTCAGTGTGATGGGGTGGGTTCAGACTTTTTGATACACTTTATTAATCCGTCCGATTAATAAAATGTATCAAACAACAATAAAAAAAAAATACACAACAATAAAAACAAATTATCTAAATGGAAATTAAATAAAAGTAAACACAGGGTGTTACTTCTACTTACTAGGGTGGGCGCCAGGAAACTTTTTAAGTGGAAGTTTACCAAAACCAGACCTAAGCTGAAAATTAATCTTCAAAAATTGAAAATAAAAGAAATGAATTTATTTCCTAATTGGAATTTAAGAAATTTTATTTTTAAAGACTGGGAAACCTTGGTAGTCCTGGACTAAAACCCAGTATCTTTTCGAAAACAAGAAATAGTACAATAATAATTTATTTGAAACGACGAATGAAATTCAAAATGTAAATATGTAAAAAAGCAAAAGAAAACCAAAAGCAAAAACAAAAATTAACAATTTCTTTGTGCCCAAAAAGACACAAAGGAAAACCACTTTGGGAAAGATCCCGAAAGACAACGGTAAGTTACAACGGTCGCGAGTCCCGCAAAAGATCGGGATAAAACAAAACGGAGCGAAGGCCTAATCGGTCAACAAATTATTCCCACTTTAGGGCCACTCAAAAAAACGAAATTTAACCAACTAATATTTTCACAAATAAAACCAAATACTTATCTCAAAAATTGAATCCTTTATCCTGGTCAATATCCCCGACAAATTTCCTCCCTTAAAATGGCTCTATCGGACCTCCTCCGAATTAAAATTTTCCTCCAAAATTTTACCACAAAATATTCGCCCCAACTGGACTTATATTTTCTCAATCGCAAGTTAACTCTCAAAAATAAAATCGCAAAAATCGTAATAATTTTTCGTTTAAACTTTTCACCACTAACTCGCTTAAAAGTCTTCCAAGAAGTGAAGTAATAATGGCGGGCCAAAACGAACATGCCGACACGACCATATGGTCATCCTCTTCTGATCTTAGTGCATGGAGGTTTTCTGTCTCGGTCTAACAACAGCACCCTGCCTATTGGCTAGCGGCCTGCTCCGATGTCGAAAAACCATCGCATGCGATCTCATGCGTTGGTGATATTCTCACCAACAGTGGCTCAGTGGACGCATTCAGCCCGCTTCCGCCAATTCCATTTAAAAAGAATTAAACGAGAAACTATTTAAAAATCACGCAAAGTCCCCAGCCCAAACCGGCCCAGAACTAATAAATTGGAGGAAAATATTTCTTCTAGACGGAGTCACGACCATTTACTTTTTCAAATTAAACCGCGAGAAAGGATTCAAACGCGAAAATTAAATAAACTAAAACCGTAGACCTTCGCGCAGACAATTAGGGGAAGGGAAACACATCGCAAAGTGGTTTTACTTTTTGTGCAAGGCACTTATGTTGGGCACTCGGCCATGCTAAATTTATGTTGGTGAATTATAATTCACATTTACGTTGGGCATGGGTAAATACTTCATGCCTTTATATCCTGGGTGAGTCATCTCTCACAAACATATCACATGTATCTTTCTTCAAGTAATTTTATGGACCGCCCGTCCAAATAGATATAATATAATTCTCAAAAAGTATGGACCGCCCGTCCAATACTGACTTTATAGTCTGTGTGAACCATCAATCACACGTCACACTATATGTTGTAATGTAAACCTGTTTTGTTTGCTTTTCCAAGATACTCAAAGAACAAGCTTCTGGCTGATGGACCAGGTCTCTAATAATCTCTTCGAGCATTTTGGAGCAGCAAAAGAATGGGATTCAAGAAAATGATTAAAAGGGAATGGAATGGGGAGGTAAAACTTGTTGTGGTAAAATTTACCGCAACAAATCCCACCCTTACCTCCTCAAAAATGTGATTACATTTCGAAGAACTGTAACACATTTTCAAAGATGTACCCAGGATGAAAAAGGATTTTCCATCAGAAAAAAAAATCAAAAAAATCAAAAATATAAAATCAAAAATTTAAAAATATAAAATCAAAGATAAATAAGCTGAAAATCAAAAGTTAATGTGAATTATAAAAATAAGTGAAATATATAAAAATGATAATAAAAAAAAACAAAAAAAACTTAAACTACAAAAACTACGTTACTAAAAAAAATTAATTATTAACGGATGCATCTGTAAACGGTTTTAAATCCTTAACGTGCCAAGTTCCGCGCTCTTTACCATTACTATCTTGTAAGACATATGTCCAAGGTGACACACGCTTCTTAATTTCAAACGGACCGACAAACTTCGGTGCTAATTTGGCTGCATAATAATTCGCGGCATCCGACAAAGTAAAGTTTCGACGCCAAACAATTTCACCGGGGTGATATTGAACATCACGCCGTCGAAGATTATAGGCTTCTGCAGCTCTTTTCGAGGCTGCCTGTAATTTTTTCCCAATATCAATTCTTAGTTCTCGGAAGCGTTCTCTGATCCCCTCCGGATCCTGAGCGTTCCCAGAACTGTCTCCAACAAATGGCACTTCTCTCCCCGAGGTTACCATATCCCTCCCAAAATTCGCATAATAGGGTGAAACACCCAAAACCTCATGCTGTGACGTGCGGATAGCACACGCCACTTTAGCAAGTTGTAGATCCCACACTCTGTGGTTTTCTGCGACGTACGCCCTCAGCGTCGTCTTTAAAATTTGATTTATCCGTTCCGCAGGATTCGCCTGCGGATGATAATGAGCAGTAAAGTTGATTTGTGACGCGTACGCCTGGCAAAGCGCTGCCAGTTCCTTGGATCGGAACTGGGGACCGTTGTCACTCACGATCACCTTTGGTATGCCAAATAACAGGAACACATTATCTTCTAACTCCCTACAAATTGCCTTAGCAGTCGCCGACCTCAACGCGAACAATAGTGGAAACTTTGTGAAGTAATCCACTACCGTCAAAATGTAAGTGAAACCCCTACTCGACTTTGGAAGTGGACCTACCAAATCGATGCAAATCATTTCCCACGGTGACTTTATCCCAACCCTCTCACTCATCAACCCAGCTGGTTTTTCATTCACCGGCTTTACCTGTTGGCAAACTTTACAACTTCTAACATACTTGGTAATATCAGCCCTCATTTTTGGCCAGTAAAACTTCGCCGCAACCCTGGCAAAAGTTTTCCTAACACCCATGTGTCCTGCTAATGGACCATCATGAAACTCTTGTAAAATCCCTAACCTTTGGTTTCTACCTATCACTCTCTTCCATTCTTGATTATTTTCATGTACAACTACATGATTAGCCTTTACCAATTTGAACAACTGTCCCTGTTCAACCCTCCAAGCTGGATACCTAAGTGGATTTGAATTGACTGCAGCAATCATTTTGTTCACCCAAGGATCTACATCCCCTTCTGAGATACCACCCAACTGCGGCACTCCTCGAGAAAGCATATCCGGTACTACATGCTCTTTGCCCTTGCGATGAATGATTTCGAAGTCGAACTGTTGAAGCCTAATTGCCCAACGGGCTAACCTCCCCTGTGGATCTTTAAGATTACTTAACCATACCAAGGAATAGTGATCCGTTACGACTGTAAATCGAACACCTTCGAGATACGGTCGCAACTTCTCAATAGCCCAAAGTACAGCCAAGCATTCTTTCTCTGTGGTACTATAATTTCTCTCGTTCCTATTTAAAGACCTACTAAGGTAACAGACAACCTTTTCCCCTTCCTCAAAATTCTGTGAAAGAACTGCACCGATACCATAATCTGACGCGTCTGTTTGTACGACGAAAGGTCGTGTAAAATCTGGGCAAGTAAGTATTGGTGCTGTCACCAAACACTCTTTTGCCTTCCTAAAACTATCCTCACATTCTTGTGTCCAAGTAAATTTCCTATTCTTTTTAGTAAGATCAGATAGTGGCCTAAGCAGTTCCGCAAAATTTGGTACAAATCGTCGGTACCACGAAACTGTCCCTATAAAACTTCTAACTTCTTTAACATTTCTCGGTGCTGGAATCCTAACCATACTTTCCACTTTCTCTGGATCTACATGTAAACCATTTCGATCCACTATATACCCTAAAAATTTTAATGATGGCATGCAAAAGTTGCACTTTTCCCTACTAACTTTTAATCCCGCTTCAATCAACCTTTTCATCACCTCTTCTAAAATTTCTAGATGTTTTTCGAAACTTTCGGAAATGATAATGATATCGTCTAAATAGACGAAAACGTACGGCTCAAGATCGGCACCCAAAACTGTGTCGATAAATCTCTGCCAAGTCGCTGGCGAATTGTGAAGACCAAAAGGCATACTTTTAAATTGAAATAAACCCCTCCCAGGAACCGTAAAGGCAGTAAAAGGCTTAGATTTCTCCTCCATAGGAATCTGCCAATATGCTGACTTTATATCTAGCGAAGACAAAAACCTAGCACCCCGAAGCCTATCTAAAATTGAATTTATGTATGGAAGTGGATAAGCATCCCTATCAGTATTTTTATTTAACTTCCTATAGTCCACACAGAACCTATAGGAACCATCCTTCTTTTTAACTAAAAGTATTGGAGATGACCACGCACTGGTCGATTTTTCGATAACCCCCAACTCTAACATTTCGTTAAGTTCCCTATCAATATGTCCCTGCATCGCCGGAGAAACCGGATAATATCTTTGTTTTATCGGCTCCGCCGACGTCCTAATTTTGTGCTCAACTAAAGTTGTGCACCCTAAACCCTCAGGCATTTTCTTAAAAGAATCCTCGATCCACGTTTCTAAAGTTTTTAATTCCCTATCACCCAAATCTGATCTATCTGTAATGGAACAAATCGAAACCGAGCTTTCCGGTTCCGAAAAGTTCCATACGCGTGATCTTAAATCCGGAACAATACCCGATAGCGCCCAAAAATCTGCGCCCAAAATCACCGTATGTGGTATAGATGGAATGACCAAACAGTCAATCAGAATTGCCCTATCCTCTACTATAATTGGAAGAGAGAGAGTTCCTAAAACTTCGACACCTGTCCCATCTGCCAAACTCACAGAGTGAACAGTGTCTTTTTTCAATGAAAGCCCTAAATTTTCTATTATTTTCCAAGCATCCCTACCTATTATGGTCCTAGAAGCTCCTGAATCTAATAAACCTAAAAATTTAGAACCATAAATACTAATTCCTAAGTGTGGTCTATTGTCCCTACCGTTTGCCTCCAGAGTAAAACTTAAATAAACTTTCTTCCCCAGCTGGTTTCCAGCAGGTAAAACCCTCAACGTCTCCGAGCTTCCCGCCCTGCTGGCGCAAGAGCCCGTTGCCCATTTCCCGAACAGCGTCTACAATTTTGTCTATTCGCCCCCAATTCCCCACAACCGAAACAACGCCTAGGAGCGGAACACCTATTTGCAAAATGGCCTGATCCATTGCAATTAAAACACCTAATCGACGACGACCTTGATTGGTTTGAAGATGGGGCCTGACGAACATTTCCGTTGTTCTCAGCAACAACCGAAACTCTGGGATTTTCAACACCTAATCCAATATATGCCAGATCTGGCTCAAGCAAATTCTTACTACTCCGAACATTGGGTGGTGGAACATAAGCTTCCACATTTGCCCTAACAGCCTCTAAATTCCTACCTAATGCTACTAAATCAGATACACAAGTTGGTTTAGCCAA
This sequence comes from Episyrphus balteatus, assembly GCF_945859705.1. Classification (NCBI taxonomy): domain Eukaryota; kingdom Metazoa; phylum Arthropoda; class Insecta; order Diptera; family Syrphidae; genus Episyrphus; species Episyrphus balteatus. Next base: position 118,672,274 of record NC_079135.1, on the reverse strand, counting down.
ACCAAGCTGTGTTTGATAAAAGGGTGTCAAATTCCGTTGAATCATCAACAACTTCCTACTTTCCGAAATGGGTTCAGTTAACCTACCAAACAAATTTTGCATTGTAGCAACATAGACCCCGATGGATTCATCGTTGCCTTGTGTACGACGCCTAATTTCTTCTAAAAGTTGATCGTCATAATTCGGTGGCAAGAACTCGAGTTTCAACTCTTTCACGAGTTCCTGCCACGAATTAATCGAGATCCGAATTGCCCTAAACCAGATTAAAGCTTTCCCTACAAAAAGTTCTACTGCTGCCCTAAAAAGTTGAGTTTCTGAAACTCCCCTAGCTTTTCGAATTTCATCGACCCTCTCAAGGAACGCGTTCACGGAAGCACCACAACGCTCTCCAGTGAACTTCACGTCCCACTTCGCTATATTTAAAAATTTTTCAGATTGGAGTACAACCCGTTCTATAACTGGATTGACCCCGCTGTCCCTATCGCGATTATTATCTATCCTAACATCTGGCACTCCTACTGTTGTCGATGTACTGCCAGAAGTACTAATCGAACCGGTTTCCGAGGATTCAGCTGAACGCTGGTTTTCAACCTCTTTCGTTGCTTGATTTTGTTCCTTTGTTCCCTTATTATCCTTATTTTCCCTATCAAAATTTTCCCTATCAATATTTTCCCTATCATCCCCATCATCTTCTAAAGCTGCCATAGCCATGACCAACTTATTCTTTAATTCTTGTTTGATTGTATCCTGTTCTTCCTTTTCCGGTATTGATCGATCCATTCTACGTAATCCCCACTCAACTTTGGTAATAATTTTCAAATATTCCGCCGAAGTTTCTGACTTTGGTGGATTTAATAATAATTTTCCTATTTCTAATAATTTCTTCTCGACCGCCATTTGATCCTGTTCAAATGTGAACGGGTAAGCGGGAGGCACATACGAATTCCTACGTTCCAATTTGATGGCAGCTCTTAACGATTTGCGCATCTCCTCAACGTTCCCTAAAGTTAACCCTCGACATTCAATTTCGTAGGAAATTTCTTCCTGCGATAATCGATTTATCTGACTAACATCCATTTTTAACCAACAAAATAAATTTACTTTAAACGAAAAAAAAAATTAAAATAAATAAATTGAACAAAAATTTAACTTTATCTTAAAACTTTAAGTACCGAAGCGAATTAAATAAAATAGAACTTTAATTTGAATTGTTTAAATTATAAAATAAAATAAAAAAATATAAAAGAAAATATTAAAATGAATAAAAAAAATATTTGCACTTTGGCAACTCTGCACGAAACAGACAAATTTTATCTCAAATACAATTTATCAACTCCTGTAGTGGAGAAATAAATTTATTTTGAAATCAAATTATTAAAAAAATAAAACAATAAAAATATATATTAACTTGCACCTTGGCAACTCTAAAAAAAATTCGAAATATTTATCTTCAATGAAACTAATTAAATTCTTGTAGATGTTAAAAAAAATTTTAAAATTATTTTTATTTTTATTTAAAAAGAATAAAAAAAATTAAATTTGCACGTTGGCAACCCTTTACCACCAAATTTTATCTACAATGATTAACTATCCTACAGTATAAAAATATTTAAAAAGTATTTAAAGGCCCCACGTTGGGCGCCAATTGTTGCAATTTTATTTCACCGATCTTTTAATAAATTTAATTATACTAAACTTTAATTAATAAGCAATATGAAACGCGAATCTAATTATTTTATTACTTTAATAAATTTATTACTTTAATAAAAGAAAAACAAACGAAAGCGCGACTTAATCGAAATTAATTTAATGAGGTAAATGACAACTGTCAAACAATGAGCGCGTTCGATGAAATGAAATATGCAAACATACAACAAAATTATGCTGTATCCCGTAGCTCAGTGTGATGGGGTGGGTTCAGACTTTTTGATACACTTTATTAATCCGTCCGATTAATAAAATGTATCAAACAACAATAAAAAAAAAATACACAACAATAAAAACAAATTATCTAAATGGAAATTAAATAAAAGTAAACACAGGGTGTTACTTCTACTTACTAGGGTGGGCGCCAGGAAACTTTTTAAGTGGAAGTTTACCAAAACCAGACCTAAGCTGAAAATTAATCTTCAAAAATTGAAAATAAAAGAAATGAATTTATTTCCTAATTGGAATTTAAGAAATTTTATTTTTAAAGACTGGGAAACCTTGGTAGTCCTGGACTAAAACCCAGTATCTTTTCGAAAACAAGAAATAGTACAATAATAATTTATTTGAAACGACGAATGAAATTCAAAATGTAAATATGTAAAAAAGCAAAAGAAAACCAAAAGCAAAAACAAAAATTAACAATTTCTTTGTGCCCAAAAAGACACAAAGGAAAACCACTTTGGGAAAGATCCCGAAAGACAACGGTAAGTTACAACGGTCGCGAGTCCCGCAAAAGATCGGGATAAAACAAAACGGAGCGAAGGCCTAATCGGTCAACAAATTATTCCCACTTTAGGGCCACTCAAAAAAACGAAATTTAACCAACTAATATTTTCACAAATAAAACCAAATACTTATCTCAAAAATTGAATCCTTTATCCTGGTCAATATCCCCGACAAATTTCCTCCCTTAAAATGGCTCTATCGGACCTCCTCCGAATTAAAATTTTCCTCCAAAATTTTACCACAAAATATTCGCCCCAACTGGACTTATATTTTCTCAATCGCAAGTTAACTCTCAAAAATAAAATCGCAAAAATCGTAATAATTTTTCGTTTAAACTTTTCACCACTAACTCGCTTAAAAGTCTTCCAAGAAGTGAAGTAATAATGGCGGGCCAAAACGAACATGCCGACACGACCATATGGTCATCCTCTTCTGATCTTAGTGCATGGAGGTTTTCTGTCTCGGTCTAACAACAGCACCCTGCCTATTGGCTAGCGGCCTGCTCCGATGTCGAAAAACCATCGCATGCGATCTCATGCGTTGGTGATATTCTCACCAACAGTGGCTCAGTGGACGCATTCAGCCCGCTTCCGCCAATTCCATTTAAAAAGAATTAAACGAGAAACTATTTAAAAATCACGCAAAGTCCCCAGCCCAAACCGGCCCAGAACTAATAAATTGGAGGAAAATATTTCTTCTAGACGGAGTCACGACCATTTACTTTTTCAAATTAAACCGCGAGAAAGGATTCAAACGCGAAAATTAAATAAACTAAAACCGTAGACCTTCGCGCAGACAATTAGGGGAAGGGAAACACATCGCAAAGTGGTTTTACTTTTTGTGCAAGGCACTTATGTTGGGCACTCGGCCATGCTAAATTTATGTTGGTGAATTATAATTCACATTTACGTTGGGCATGGGTAAATACTTCATGCCTTTATATCCTGGGTGAGTCATCTCTCACAAACATATCACATGTATCTTTCTTCAAGTAATTTTATGGACCGCCCGTCCAAATAGATATAATATAATTCTCAAAAAGTATGGACCGCCCGTCCAATACTGACTTTATAGTCTGTGTGAACCATCAATCACACGTCACACTATATGTTGTAATGTAAACCTGTTTTGTTTGCTTTTCCAAGATACTCAAAGAACAAGCTTCTGGCTGATGGACCAGGTCTCTAATAATCTCTTCGAGCATTTTGGAGCAGCAAAAGAATGGGATTCAAGAAAATGATTAAAAGGGAATGGAATGGGGAGGTAAAACTTGTTGTGGTAAAATTTACCGCAACAATAGGTTTTAAGATTTTGATTTGAATTTTAAGAATATTATTCTCTTCAAAATTTCTATTTCTTTTTTTTCCACCTTTGGCGGTGGACAAAAAATTGGTGGCCATATTCCTAATACTATTTCTGAGTATACTTGTGCTTGTGGGTATGAGAAAACACATTGCAGTTAAATATTTTTCAAAATTCAAAACCTAATTGGACTGAACTAAAAGTAAACACACTTTACTCAAACTTAACAAAACCCCTTTAAATATGGAAACTTATATAATTGATACCATTTTCTATCCCTTAAAAGCAATATGTGTTTGCTAATTCAATTTTAAAGTTAAAATACCGCAACAAGTGCACTTTAACAGTAATTAAATACATCATGCTTAACCACACACCCTTTTCAATTCTTTCACAAGGGTATAAAACTTTTAAAGTTATACAAAAACAACAAAAAACAACAACAACTGTCAGTTCCTACTCGATTTTGTTTTGATACTTTTAATCGAAAAATTCCTGACCCACCCTTTTAACAGCAGGAAGAAGAAAAAAGACTATAATTGAATTAGAAAACAATTCAAGAAGAGAATGAACAAAAAAAAAAACGAAAGGAAAACCATCAAGTCAAAGAAAAAAAAAAAAAAAAAAACAAGAAAAATGATGGTCATCGATAGTGAAACCGTAAATTGTTGTAAAAAAATCTTTATCGTCACGCCCTCTTCGAATGGACGTCATACAGACAGACATTGTATGTACCTTACCTACCTTCATCAGAAAAATGTCAGAACAATCAGAAACAACGATAAAGATCGAATTACAAAACGAATAAGGGAGAAAATAAGAGTGAAAGTCCTCGTGTTAGGGTATTGGGTAATAATACCAAACACTTGCGTTCTTGGTAAATTGTTGAATATGCATGACGTCATGTTTCTTCGGAATACAAAGGTCGCCAAAGACATAAAGGTCAAAGACTTATCAAGAACGTGAACGTTTCACAACAACAAAAAAAAAAAAAACGAAAATACTAAAAAGAACCATGAGAGAATAAAAAAAATAACACAAGACTGTGGATAATCGTGTGTCGGTGCGGTATGACAGCTGACAAAGAAGTGTAAGATTTTATGTAACTCCCACACTAAAGACTCTCAGACTCAAGCAAAATACACACAACTTATGGGTTTTCACTTTCGCTGTTTAAGGTGTTTTTTTTGTTGTGTTTTGTGTTTTTCTAGCGCCCTCTGGACGGTTAGCCAAATACAAATTTCTCTTGCTGTCACTTGACGTGAATTGTTTACGGTAATCCACTGATTAGTGTCCAATTACCACTTTCTTCGGGTTACTTCTAGAGCATGATTGCCAACTGTTCATTAGATGGTTGAGTAAAAATTGAGTGACTGTGACAACAATAAAAAAGGGGGGGTTGGACGAGAAAAAGATATTTAATATGACAAGTGGTAGCAGAACATTAAGCGATAATGGAAGTTGTTAAAGTAAAGTAAACTGATATTTTAAAGTGATTTTGTAATGATACCAGTTTCAACCTACAGACCTACAACTAAGATTAGGTATAAATTTTCTAGGTTTTAATTAAAAAGACTTAAATAAACAATTTAGTTAAAATGAAAAATATAGGTAGGTCACTGAACCAAAAAGGTACATGGAATTAATGAATATATTCATTCTATTAATGTATCGTTCATTATTATTTGTCCAATGATCCTGTTCATTAAGATAATGAACGGCCGTTCATTAAAATCAATGAACGTTCATTAATTCTATGAACCATACATAATTTCATTCATAAAATTTCGAACTTGAAATTTCGAACATATTTTAATGAATCGTTCATTAAAACAATGAACAGTGTTCATTGATTTAATGAATACGTTCATAAAAAAAATAAATGCGTTCATTACATTAATGAACGGATTCATAGAACTAATGAACCGTTCTTAAAAATAAAAATATCCGTTCATAGAATTAATGAACACGTTCATTAAAATAATGAACCGTTCATAAAAATAAAAAAAATCGTGCATAAAATTAATGAATGCGTTCATTAAATTAATGAACGCATTCATTGAATCAATGAACCGTTCATAAAAATAAAAAAAAAACCTGCCTAAAATTAATGAACGCGTTCATAGAATTAATGAACGCATTCATAGAATTAATGAACGCCGTTCATAAAATTAATGAACGCCTTTCATAAAATTAATGAACGCCGTTCATAAAATTAATGGACGCCGTTCATAAAATTAATGAACGCCGTTCATAGAATTAATGAACGCCGTTCATTAAATTAATGAACGCGTTCATAAAAATAAAAAAACCCGTTCATAAAATTAATGAACGCGTTCGTAAAATCAATGAACACGTTCGTATTAATTTTACGAACGTGTTCATTAATTTAACGAACGCGTTCATTAATTTTATGAACACAGGCCTACGTTCCGTAACTCTTGCACCGTCATAAGTGCTCGAAAAACATTGTGAATTCGAATGAAATTTTGTACAAATTTCATTTTGATTCAAATTGTTTTTCTACAACTTATTTCCATGCAAGCGTTATAGAACGTAGGCACTGTTTTCAATAAATTTAAAAAGTTAAATTTCGTATAGTCTTATTTCTTTGTCAAAGAATTTTTAATCTCCTGTCAAGAAATTAAAAAAATCAACTGACAAATAAATTAGTCATGGAAGCTTAGCTTTCTAAATTTATTAGGTCGAGATCTGTGAAAAAGAAAGAAAAATTAATGTGAATCGCCGTTTTCAATTTTTACAAACCTGTACATTCGGTTTTTCATCTCTAATCTTCTCCTTTCTGAAATCTTAAAGGTTAAATTAAAGAAATATTTATATTTATATTAACTCTTTTATTGTTCAAATAAACCAAATGAATGGCAGGAAAAATTTTATTACATTATTTTGTAGATTTATCTTCAGATAAGAAAGTGAAACAAATTATAAAAAGTGAAATTAAGGGAAATTTGAATCAAAATAATATAAGAATTGAAATTTTATGATCTCATTTACCAAAACTAGAGCATTTGTACATACATACATTTTTTATTTGGTGGGTGGGTATTCTCACCCATTTTGTTGAGGAAGGCAATATGGTCTTCTTAAGCTTGAATTGTGTTGCCTATCCAAACGAATGAATACTGCGAGTCCTTGATGGTATGTCGTATAACGTGTTTCCTACCATCTGTGTCTTTTTTTATAACTTTTTGGAAAGGTACAAAGTATCCATGCAGAGCCCAAAGTAATGCCGCATCTTTACAGTCTGAAAAAAAGCCAACCACAGAAATACCAAAATCAGTAAGGCTTTCAACAACAATTTGGTACAATAATTATATATTTATACATAGCTATATTAAAATGTATGATAGTGTATTTTTAAGTATAAATTTATTTTTACTAATCACTTGGAATAGTAAAAAATAATAATTACAAGTTCTACTTAAAAATATTTAAACTAAGCACGAACTTTCAGATGAATCTGATGTTTTAATTTTGATTAGAACCTGTCGTATATTTTTTTTATTGACACGGTTATCAGTACAGAGAAATTTTCAAAAAAAAAATTTTTCATTGAAAAAAATTCTAAGTCCCAATAGTATGTTAAGTTTTTTTGGCATCGAAAATTTTCTAAGTCCCCAACTAAATTTTTTCATTGAAAAATATTCTAAGTCCCAAAAAAAATTTTCATTGAAAAATATTCAAGTCCCAAAATAAGTTAAGGTTTTTTTGGCATCGAAAAGTCCCCAACAAGATTTTTTGTATTGAAAAATGTTCTAAGTCCCAAAACTAAGTTAAGTTTTTTTGGCATCGAAAAGTCCCCAACAAGATTTTTTGTATTGAAAAATGTTCTAAGTCCCAAAACTAAGTTAAGTTTTTTTGACATCGAAAATTTTCTAAGTCCCCAACATTGAAAAATATTCTAAGTCCCAAAAAAAAAATTTTCATTAAAAAATATTCTAAGTCCCAAAATAAGATAGGTTTTTTTGGCATCCCCAACAAAATTTTTTGTATTGAAAAATGTTCTAGGTCCCAAAGTGCCTAAAAGTCCTAAAAGTGCCTAAAAAAGTCATTCTTTTCAAATTTTATTAATACTCTACCGCATACGCTGCTTTCAGAAGAGAAAAATAAACTAAACCGAAGTTCAAATAATTTATTAGGATTTTTTTTAAATATTTTATGAAAAATCATATTGAAAAAGTTAATTTATTCAAGTTTAAAACATCTAAGTCAATTTTTGGCCTGTTTGCGGTAGAGTGTCAATGATAATAGGCAAGTTTATTTCAAAATATTAATGAAAATGATTGTAGATGGTAATCCTAGTTTCATTTTTTCTCAATTTAGTATATCAAAGTCTATAAACGATCAAAACCAACGCTTAAAAGTGCATAAAAAGTCATTCTATTCAAATTTTATTGATACTCTACCGCATACGCTGCTTTCAGAAAAGAAAAATAAGCTAAAAACGAAGTTCAAATAATTTTTTAGGATTTTTTTTTAAATATTTTATGAAAAATCATATTGAAAAAGTTAATTTATTCAAGTTTAGAATATCTAAATCAATTTTTGGCCTGTTTGCGGTAGAGTGTTAATGATTATAATGCAATCAAATTTTAATATATTAATAAAAATGATTCTAGGCAGTAATTGTAGTTCTATTTCTTTGAAATGAACAGCAAGTTTGTTTTAAGTTTATACAAATTTTGAGAATGTCGTTTAACCCTTTGCTTCCTAGTGGTTTCAGCATGAAACCACGTATTAATTACTTTGTTAGTTTTTTTTTAATAAAAAATGGACTTCTCCTTTTGTACTCTCAGCTCAAAACATTCCTTATACAATGTTATTACTAGTACAATCATTATTTTTTCATATTAGTGTGTAATTAGAAAATATCAAAACTTTTTTTCAAGATATTTGTATTTTTTTCCGGGAGCAAACTGTTAAATACATTCTTCTGGGAAGGTATCGATATATATATAATATAAATCATAAAAAGTAGGTACATACCAGGAATTATTTTAGCAAGATTGGTGGCGGCTGGCGGGAGCAACGTGGTGGCTGGATAGAACGTGGTGTGGCAAATGACGACGACAGCGGAGGCAGACAATAATGTGGCGGATGTGGCGGCAGCGTGGTGGTGGCAACGTGATGGCACTACATATAAATATATTAATACATACGTATATATTTATAAGATAAAATGATCAATAAAAATTATAAAAAAGTAGATACATACCAGGAATTATTTTAGCGTGATGATGGTGGTGGCTGGCGGGAACAACGTGGTGGCTGGAAGGAACGTGGTGTGGCAAATGACGACAACGACACCGGAGGCAGACAATATGTGGCGGCAGCGTGGTGGTGGCAACGTGGTGTAAGAAGAGCACTAAATATATATAAATATATTAATACAATTATAACACATTTTAGGGATGAAAACACTTACCTTAAATTTTTGATGCATGAAACGACGCGGGCGGCGGCAAATGGGAAATCGAACAAATCTCCTATATATATGATAAAAAACAAATTATTTAACAAAATAAATGTGTACTTTTAATAAATAAATGCTTTTAAATAATAAATACTACGTAATCTAATGAAATACTTACTTTTTATTTTTGCTTCAGCTCTCCGCTGAATAGCTCCTCTTATCGATCAGACATTCACACTGTAACTGAATGGCTTGGGTTGGCTTGGGGACGCCGGCTACATCATTTAACGAAAGAAATTCTTTCGTTCTACGTATCAACAAGTAGTGTTCCCACTTTATTTTACGCGTTCTTTAAAATTTAAGTGTGAACTATGTGCAAAGAGCACAGTTAATACACAAAAGGTAATATCTTGTAAATATATGTTTTCAAAAATCGAATATCATAGATATTGTAAGAATATTGACAATCACAGTAAAAAAAAATAACTTAAAATTTTCTTTCATGTTGAAAGCACAAACAGATGAAACGACACCAAAAAATAAGTACTAAAGGGGTTTTCACATTCAACAACATTTACATCTCCTTGTGTCGTTAACTACTGTTCACATTGATACGAACGGTTGTTCAACCGAGATAAATGTTTGTGTGAGCACGAAAACTTTGAAAATGAGAACAAAACACAAAACTACTTAATATGTACAAACACAAAAAAATACACAAGGTAATAAGCCCCGTCTTATTTGATTCCCCAACTCGGTTAAAAAAAAATGATATTTCGACACCTGTCAAATGTGGTCTCAAAACATTTTATTCTCATACTCATAAAAAGGGTTATTTTGAAACCTGCAAACTGAATAAAATTATTACTTTAGTAAAAAGTTAAATGATATGAAAATCTTGTTCATAATTTGATACACTTTTTAAAAGTGTGATCACTGCAACATGCAAGTTGCCCTTCGTTAAATTTTAATGAACGGTTCATTAAATCAATGAACACGTTCCTAAATCTATGAACACACTCATAAAATTCATGAACACGCTCACTTCCACAATAAATGTATTCTTTAAATGATATGAAAACCTTGTCCATAACTTGATACACTTTTTAAAAGTGTGATTACTAAAACATGCAAGTTGCCCTTCGTTAAGTTTTGATTAACTATACATTGAATTTATGAACGGTTCATAAAATCAATGAACACGTTCATTAAATCTATGAACACGTTCATTAAATCTATGAACACGTTCATTAAATTCATGAACACGCTCACTTCGACAGTAAATGTATTCGTTAAATATGAATCTTAACGAATAATTGAAATAATGAATGGTTCATTAAAATAATGAATGGTTTATTAAGTTTTGGCGCCTTTTTAAAAAGAAGAAAAAAAGATTTATTTTATTTTCGTCATATCTTTTCTATTTTTGCTTTTTTTGAAAAATTGTCATATATAAAAGATGTAGATTTTTTAATTTCCGACAGAATTTATTAAATAAGTTTTTTTGATTTTCGCTTTCGTTTAGAAGTTGTAGCGACTTTTGTGAAATAAAACATCTCGCAAACAAAAAGACATGAATTTTTTTCTTTTTTCGTCATATCTTTTCTATTTTCTATCTCTCAAACAAAAAGACATGAAATTTTTACTTTTTTCGTCATATCTTTTCTATTTTTGCTTTTTTTGAAAAATTGTCATATATAAAAGATGTAGATTTTTTAATTTCCGACAGAATTTATTAAATAAGTTTTTTTGATTTTCGCTTTCGTTTAGAAGTTGTAGCGACTTTTGTGAAATAAAACATCTCGCAAACAAAAAGACATGAATTTTTTTCTTTTTTCGTCATATCTTTTCTATTTTCTATCTCTCAAACAAAAAGACATGAAATTTTTACTTTTTTCGTCATATCTTTTCTATTTTTGCTTTTTTTGAAAAATTGTTAGATATAAAAGATGTAGATTTTTTAATTTCCGACAGAATTTATTAAATAAGTTTTTTTGATTTTCGCTTTCGTTTAGAAGTTAAAGCGACTTTTGTGAAAAAAAAAACATCTCTCAAACAAAAAGACATGAAATTTTTACTTTTTTCGTCATAACTCTTTTATTTTTGCTTTTTTTGAAAAATTGTCAGATATAAAAGTTGTAGATTTTTTATTTTCCGACAGAATTTATTAAATAAGTTTTTTTGATTTTCGCTTTCGTTTAGAAGTTGTAGCGACTTTTGTGAAATAAAACATCTCGCAAACAAAAAGACATGAATTTTTTTCTTTTTTCGTCATATCTTTTCTATTTTCTATCTCGCAAACAAAAAGACATGAAATTTTTACTTTTTTCGTCATAACTTTTTTATTTTAGCTTTTTTTGAAAAATTGTCATAAATAAAAGTTGTAGATTTTTTAATTTCCGACAGAATATATTAAATAAGTTTTTTTGATTTTCGCTTTCGTTTAGAAGTAATAGCGACTTTTGTGAAAAAAAACATCTCTCAAACAAAAAGACATGAAATTTTTACTTTTTTCGTCATAACTTTTTTATTTTTGCTTTTTTTGAAAAATTGTCAGATATAAAAGTTGTAGATTTTTTATTTTCCGACAGAATATATTAAATAAGTTTTTTTGATTTTCGCTTAGAATATATTAAATAAGTTTTTTTGATTTTCGCTTTCGTTTAGAAGTTATAGCGACTTTTGTGAAAAAAAAAAACATCTCTCAAACAAAAAGACATGAAATTTTTACTTTTTTCGTCATAACTTTTTTATTTTTGCTTTTTTTGAAAAATTGTCAGATATAAAAGTTGTAGATTTTTTAATTTCCGACAGAATATATTAAATAAGTTTTTTTGATTTTCGCTTTCGTTTAGAAGTTATAGCGACTTTTGTGAAAAAAAAACATCTCTCAAACAAAAAGACATGAAATTTTTACTTTTTTCGTCATAACTTTTTTATTTTTGCTTTTTTTTGAAAAATTGTCAGATATAAAAGTTGTAGATTTTTTAATTTCCGACAGAATTTATTAAATAAGTTTTTTTTATTTTCGCTTTCGTTTAGAAGTTATAGCGACTTTTGTGAAAAAAAACATCTCTCAAACAAAAAGACATGAAATTTTTACTTTTTTCGTCATAACTTTTTTATTTTTGCTTTTTTTGAAAAATTGTCATAAATAAAAGTTGTAGATTTTTTAATTTCCGACAGAATATATTAAATAAGTTTTTTTGATTTTCGCTTTCGTTTAGAAGTTATAGCGACTTTTGTGAAAAAAAAACATCTCTCAAACAAAAAGACATGAAATTTTTACTTTTTTCGTCATAACTTTTTTATTTTTGCTTTTTTTTGAAAAATTGTCATAAATAAAAGTTGTAGATTTTTTAATTTCCGACAGAATTTATTAAATAAGTTTTTTTTATTTTCGCTTTCGTTTAGAAGTTATAGCGACTTTTGTGAAAAAAAACATCTCTCAAACAAAAAGACATGAAATTTTTACTTTTTTCGTCATAACTTTTTTATTTTTGCTTTTTTTGAAAAATTGTCAGATATAAAAGTTGTAGATTTTTTAATTTCCGACAGAATATATTAAATAAGTTTTTTTGATTTTCGCTTTCGTTTAGAAGTTATAGCGACTTTTGTGAAAAAAAAACATCTCTCAAACAAAAAGACATGAAATTTTTACTTTTTTCGTCATAACTTTTTTATTTTTGCTTTTTTTTGAAAAATTGTCAGATATAAAAGTTGTAGATTTTTTAATTTCCGACAGAATTTATTAAATAAGTTTTTTTTATTTTCGCTTTCGTTTAGAAGTTATAGCGACTTTTGTGAAAAAAAACATCTCTCAAACAAAGACATGAAATTTTTACTTTTTTCGTCATAACTTTTTTATTTTTGCTTTTTTTGAAAAATTGTCATAAATAAAAGTTGTAGATTTTTTAATTTCCGACAGAATATATTAAATAAGTTTTTTTGATTTTCGCTTTCGTTTAGAAGTTATAGCGACTTTTGTGAAAAAAAACATCTCTCAAACAAAAAGACATGAAATTTTTACTTTTTTCGTCATAACTTTTTTATTTTTGCTTTTTTTTGAAAAATTGTCATAAATAAAAGTTGTAGATTTTTTAATTTCCGACAGAATTTATTAAATAAGTTTTTTTTATTTTCGCTTTCGTTTAGAAGTTATAGCGACTTTTGTGAAAAAAAACATCTCTCAAACAAAAAGACATGAAATTTTTACTTTTTTCGTCATAACTTTTTTATTTTTGCTTTTTTTGAAAAATTGTCATAAATAAAAGTTGTAGATTTTTTAATTTCCGACAGAATATATTAAATAAGTTTTTTTGATTTTCGCTTTCGTTTAGAAGTTATAGCGACTTTTGTGAAAAAAAAAACATCTCTCAAACAAAGACATGAAATTTTTACTTTTTTCGTCATAACTTTTTTATTTTTGCTTTTTTTGAAAAATTGTCATAAATAAAAGTTGTAGATTTTTTAATTTCCGACAGAATATATTAAATAAGTTTTTTTGATTTTCGCTTTCGTTTAGAAGTAATAGCGACTTTTGCAAAATAAAACATCTCACAAACATTGAATTAGTGAATGTGTATTGATTCTAATGAATGGCGTTCATTGTTTTAACGAACAGGTTCATAGAATCTTTTATCAAAAATTTTCTCGGATATTTATGAACGGCTGTTCATTGAATTAATGAATGGTTCATAGATTTTAATGAATGGCGTTCATTGTTTTAACGAACAGGTTCATAGAATCTTTTATCAAAAATTTTCTCGGATATTTATGAACGGCTGTTCATTGAATTAATGAATGGTTCATAGATTTTAATGAATGGCGTTCATTGTTTTAACGAACAGGTTCATAGAATCTTTTATCAAAAAAGTGTATCGGATAACAGGTTCGTGTATCGGATATTTATGAACGGCTGTTCATTGAATTAATGAATGGTTCATTGATTTTAATGAATGGCGTTCATTGTTTTAACGAACAGGTTCGTGTATCGGATATTTATCTTTTATCAAAAAGTGTCTCGGATATTTATGAACGGCTGTTCATTAAATTAATGAATGGTTCATAGATTTTAATGAATGGCGTTCATTGTTTTAACGAACAGGTTCATTGGGATAATGAACAGATTTTTTTATGAACGGCTATTCATTGAATTAATGAACGTTCATAGATTTTAATGAATGGTATTCATTGTCTTAATGTACAGGTTCATTAATTCAATGAATAGCCGTTCATAAAAAAAATTTCAGACAAAAACGGATTTTAATGAACGAAATTAATGAACGTTCATAGGTTCATAATTTTATTTTTAATGAATCGTTCATTGAATTAAGGGATGGTGCATTAATTCCGTGAACCGTACATTAATTTCAAGTTAATGAACGCCGTTCATAAATTTTATGTACAATTTTTTTTTCAGTGTACATAATACTTGAGATTTATTATGGTAAAAGATAAACAATACACAGTTTATTTGAATAATTGTGCCTGTAGAATATTTAAGAAAAAAGTGATTGATTGTTTATAATGATTTCAAGTCTATAGGACTCACGACACAGGGCATAATTCCAAAATAAATTTATACATTTATAACAATTGGAACTCCTACGGAACAACGTTACACGTGATTTTAGAAGAGAAACCCATGATTTTTCCGGAGCGATCCCTGATTTTAGAGGGGCAAACCAATGTTTTACCTCGAAAACTGTTGATATTACCAGAACAATCCGTTATTTTATCGGGAAAGACCAAGATTTTGCCAAACTCGTAATTTTTCCGAGGAGATCCGTAGTTTAACCGGAAAACCCTTTGTGTTACCAAAGCAACCCGCGATTTAACGAAAGAAGCTGTGTTAAAATAACAAAAGTGATCCGTGATTTTACCGGTAAAAACCGTGATTTTTCCAGAGAGATCCGTGATTTTATATTTATCAATTAGAACTACCTATCTGTTTTAAAACTCTCTTACAGCAGTCAGAATCAATTATTATAACCGAAATTGGACAGATATTGTTAACATAGTTTCGTAAATGATTGTAAAAAAAATAAAAAGCATGACTGGGTTGCACGTATTTTTTTTTTTTTATAATAAAAAAGTAGGGGAAGTGGAGGCAAGACCGCCCCTTTAGTGTTTGATGGTCTTAAAAACTAGTAAATCACAATTTTTTAATTGAAATAAAGTCTTTATTATTTAAGTTAATTGTTTACTGTAGGAACTCTCATTATTATAAAGAAAATAAAAAATTTTAAACAAAAGATAATAAGTTTTGAAAAAAAACATCTAGCAAAAAAAACGGTCTTGCCCCCACATGGTAGAAAGTACTTTTTTTTTTATTTTGAAGTCTATTTGAATTAATAACACAATCATGCTATATTTTCTTTAGTTCTCACTCCAGCACAAGCTTCGTGGTACCATTTGGTACACATTTTGCACTTAATATAACGATATTTTGGATTGGATCTAGAAAACTGTTGCAGGTAGAAGGTCTGCAAAGTTTTCTTCCTCAGAATCAAAATCATCACTTACAGTATTATTTAGCGCCTGTCGCTTAACTTTTTGGAAGATTTAACGCGGTGAACTTCTTTTTTCACTTTTTTTAGGCTACCAGAGCTTCCAATTTCCTGGTGTTATTTTTTTTTTTTTTATTTATCTTTATGACTACTTCTTTCACAGAAAATACTTTTTAATATTAACTTCCTATTACAAAAAAATGAAAAGTTAAAAATTTTAATTTTTATAGTGTTAAAAATACAAATGGATTTTCACATGAAAAATAACACTTTAGTGAAAAATCACAAAATTTACCGTAACTCTTCCGCGTCTCATCTGAACTTGCTAAAATTTACACCTATTTATATTGCAGGTGTTGCCAATTTTACTTTTTTTTCATACAACATAGTACAAAAACGGTCTTGCCCCCATTGGAGGTCTTGCCCCCACTTCCCTTACATAAATTTTAGCTTACCATTACAAAATTAAATGACTTGGTTAAAAATCAGAAAAAAAAATGTTTTAATTATACACAGAATCCTTTTGAATAATAAAAAATATCTGTGTGTATGATTTGAATAAAATCGGTTAATCTTTTAACGAGTTTTGTGTAAATAACCAAAATGTCAGTTTTCTCAAAAAACAGCAACATCATATTTTCGCTATACGTATTATTTGAGAAAAACGAAAAATGCAGTTTTCGATTAAAATTGTGTTAAAAAAAAACCACTCTAAAAATAATTAAGGTATATATTATTTAATTAAAAGGTCTGAGATCATAGAATCCGGAATGCCAAATTATTTCACTAGGTATTAAGTCAGTTAGATAATTGGGCCACGGGGGTGTATGAGTAACTGTTTTTTATGGAAAAATTGAGTTATGTTGTTCATTCTCTGGTTTTTTAAATAGTTGTTTGTATGTATTATTTATACATGCTAGTGCTAATTTTGAAAAAAAAAAAATATAATTTAAGGTTTTCAAAATCGTTGTTCTAAAAAATATAAATATCTTTTTTTTATAATTTTTTGAAAAAAAAATACTAAAATAAAGTTTGTTTATCATTTTTAACCAAAAAAAATTGATTTTTCGAAAAAAAAAAATATATTTATATTTTATTTTCAACCCAAAAGTTAAATTTTTGAAAATTTTATTTTTAATTAATATTAAAGCTATATAAAAGCGTTTGTCTAAGAAAAGTTCAATACCTAAGTCATTTAGAAAATAGAAGGAAATTAAAAAAAAACTCTTTTGGATTACGTCAAAATTGATTTTACACAATTAACCTTTTTATCAAAAAAAAAATAGCTTTTGTGCAAAAAATTATACTCTAATTTTTGAAAAACATAGATATGTATGTCGTCTATGTACATGTACTTCGTTCTTTTAATGCTATTACCTAAATAAATTAATTTCTCAGGTATACTTTGTGGATTGGTTTTTGTTTTCATTACTTCAGCACAAAGCACTGTAAAAATGACTTAAAATAAACAAAAACTCAAATGCCAAAAAGCATATTTCAAATGAAAGTTATTGACTTCAACTGTTTTTTTTTTTTTATTTCTAAAAAAAATCATCAAAATATTGCTATGACAATTTTGTTTTTCCAAAAGATAATGACGAAATAACAAAACATAAATCTCTTGCTTTGTCTATTCACGTCACAAGGGAACAATACATAAACCTAACTCACAAGCAGAGAACGTCATAAAGACTGGAATGAAGAGAAAAAAAAAATTAATATAATTAACACAACTAAGTACACACTACAACAACATTAACAACTTAATTAGAATAATCCTCTCATTATCCTTTAAACGTGGTTTCTACACATTCACACACACATACACATACACTAAAAGTATTATGCGCTAGCAAACACAAAGTGACTGTCGAAGTAAAGCTTCATGCGATACACAGAATGTATGTAGAATGTAGCCCCTATATGCAGAAACATCTACCGCATACTTCACTTCTATACCGGATAGCATGGTTTTAGGGTTTAGTACAATAATGTGTTGTAAAAGCTAGGTTAGCGACTAAGGACGAAAACAATAACAAAAATAAAAAAAAAAAAAAAACAAGCGGAAAAAGAGTTGGTAACAACATTATAAACATCCTCTTTTCCTCCCCCATACCAAACGACGACGTCACACACAAGTGGTTACACACACTCCAGTCACTTTGTCTGTCACACATGTAAATTCGTCCCTAGAGAAATAATATACCATCCTTGTTACTCATTAATTTCCGACTCTGTGGCTCGTATTTCGTATTTATGTTGAGGTTACTTTTTTTTTCTATACAAAAAAAAAAAAAAACTTTTGTTTACCACCTCCCTGATGCACGCCCTCGTCACAACCATATTACCACCTACATTCTTTTCCACCCGCAATCCTACCTACCTTCATGATGATTTTAATTTAAAAACAGCAGCAGAAAAGCAGTTAAAAATGAAAGGATGTATTCTAAAACAAAACTTACCTTTTTAGTTGAAACAACAACTTATCATGAAAAATGCTTACCCTCCTTACATAATATAATATTGTGTGTGAAACAAAGTTAGTGGAATAGCGGTTAATTATATACTTGACGTAAAGTGCATAATTTTTATTTAAAGTATAATTAAATGTAAATAAAGTTATGAGGATATTTTTTTTCCTGGAAATAAAGTTAAAAAATTTTAGTTAAAATCGTTGTGTGTTTGTCTTTGTTTTTAATATGAAAAGTTATTTGATACAAAGAAAGTTAGTCTCTTTAGTTTAAATAAGCGTAAGTGAAGAATTAATTTGAATTGAGTGCACTGCGCAGCTATCAAATCACTATTGTGAAGTATGAAGTATATTTGTGGACATATTTGCATATCAAAGCTCTTGTAGAAGGGTTCCCATAAAAACAGACTTTGATCGCTATTTTCAAAAACAGCATGTATATTCCCTCATAACTTCAAAAGTAGGTACTTATCATAATTTGACAAAAAATGACGAACCTATTGAAGAATTTTGCTTGCCTGTTTGCTACACGGAGACAAAAAGGGCACCTTAAAAAATCCCACCATAAAAAAAGGTATCTATATAACAAACTTGTCAAAAATTTAATTTTATACAAAATTTGTTAAATAACTTTTCTCCATATTTTCTTCAGTTTCATAACCAAAAGGGAACTCTGTTAAAAACATCATAGGTTTATTTCATTACACTCGTCTAATTTTATTTACTTCGGGATATCTTTTCTTACATCCAAAAATCCATTCTTTGAAAAAAGACAGGTTGTCTGTAAAGCCGATTTACGGACGATGATTTTACGTGATAACGTGGTAAGCAAACAGGTTGTGTGCTTTTAAATTGAGTAAATTGAAGCGTTTATTTATTTCAAACACTCATAATTTACAAGAAAAAGCTAAAAAAAAAATTACCTCTTTTATTTTCTCATTAAAATAACACGGTGTTACAAAAATGAGGTTTTAAAATATACGCGGGCGGAGACCTATTAGGTTTTATAGAGCTAGTCGCACTGAATACGAAACGGTATTTGAAAATCCCCTAACACCCCCAAAATCTGGAGTTACGGGCAAAAAACGGTTTTTTGGACCTTCACCCATTGAAAAAATTCTAGCTTCGACAATTTTTTACCCATTTTCGATTTTTTTACAGTTTCTGATAGAAGATAAATATACCTTTTTAACAATGTATAAAACATGTAACTCGGTTAAACCACTTAGAATTTATAAGATGTCAAAGTTCAAAAATTCAATTTTTTTTGTCATTTGCCCAACTTCGGCATCAATTTAAAGTATATGTTTTCAAAACAACATGCTATTTAAAAAATATATTCTAAAACTATATCTATTTCCCAATTAATCGAGGTATTTTTTTATGAAAATCACTTCAAAATTGGCTTAGAAAAAAAAATTTTTCGATTTCAACCCAGATACAGAAATTCGAACTTTTGGGCGCCAGGATTTGATAACGGGTTTTTGTAGAGGAGCTCAATACAAACATTTTTTTCTTTGGGAGGGGGGTCTATCTCTCCCCGTTTAGGTGGGAGGGGCAGTTTTCTAAAAAAAATTATCAAAATAAAAAAAAATTATTAAAAAATAACGCCAACACTTACAGTAATAAATGATACCATTTCCGAAAGGAAAAATTGTACATTTGATTCTAATTTTTAAATCAATATAATATAACCAATAGTTTTTGAAATAATCGATTTCAAAGTTAAAAATAGCCGAAAAAAAAATGTTTAAACTCATTTTATACTATTTTTGTCCAGACTGTGAATTTTAGTACAAAAATTACTCACACAGAAAACTGCCTCAATTGATTCCTTATCGAACCGTGAAAACTATATGTTTCTATATGTTTGAAAAATAAAAACAAATAAAAACAAAAAATATTTTGAAAAAAGAAAAATCTGATAAAATAATTTTTCAATTTTCTCAAAAACTAGAAGACATAGAAACATATAGTTTTCACACATTGATAAGGAATCAATTGAGGCAGTTTTCTATGTGAGGAATTTTTGTACTAAAATTCACAGTCTGGACAAAAATAGTATAAAATGTTACACCGTGTAATTTATTAAAAACAATAATTTCTTATGAAAAAAGTGAAAAAATTAATTCCATCACCCAAAAATTCATTTTTTTTTTATATAAAAACCGATAAAAAATTTTATACCACCTGAAAGCTATTGCTTCAGCTCAAAATATATATATAGATCATGTCTATTAGACATCTACAAAAAGAGCTAGAATTTTTTGAACTCGATCAATTTTCATCAATAAAGGCAAAAAAACATATTATTTTATCTTCTTACGCTATTGAATCAATTTTTTCAATAACAACCTATGAAATTTTATATCATGTGAAAGCTCATTATTTCACCCTTCATTTGACGTTTCAATATTATTTCTGTGATGACTAGAAAAAAAGTTAGAATCCAAACTGAGATTAAGTACTTCCCACACTGGTGGCTGTTCGTGATCAACAGATCTGCACAGGTGTTTTGAGGTATTTCGCAATTTTTTAATTTAACATTGCGTAGCTTGTAGTGAATGTACAGTTATGTGTGATATATCAAATGAAAGGTAATATCACCAGGATGCTCAATAACGTATAATCATAATCATATAATCATATAATTTGTATCTGCTCTAGAACAAAAGATATAATTTGTTGAAAAATAGAACTTTATTTTACCATTTTCTCAAAATTGTAAATTCAAAGTTGATTGAAATTTCGCACAAATTATAGTCCTGTCTATTACTATCTGTCTACAATATAAATTCGAAACGCAGAGACTTAAAAAATAAAATGCACGACTGGGTCGCACGAACTTGCTCTTAGAGTACAAGTTGCTTAAATTTTTAAGACTTGGGAAATGTAGGTATATAAAAACAAAAAAATAAAAATTAATTTTTCAAAAAAATAAAACAATATTTGAAATCAAATCGCCCCACAAAACAAGTATGCAGTTTTATTTGATATATTAAGGTGCATTTTTAGAAAAAAAAATTTTCAAAATCGTTAGAGCCGTTTCTTAAAAAACTATTTTTTTATAAATAATTTTTTGGAAAAAAAGTTTTAAAATAAAATTGGTATGCCATTTTGTAGAAATAACTAATCAACATAAAAAACAAAATTTCAAAAAAATTCAATGTCCCGTTTTCGAAAATTTGATTTTCTAAAAAAAAATTTTCAAATTTTTTTTAAAAATCCACAAATTTTTTTTTTCAAAATTTTATTTTTGGCTTATATTTAAATTATATAAATGCTTTTTCACAAAAAGTTTCGTTGAAATCGAATAAGCAGTTTCGGAGATAATCGGATTTGAAAAAAACGGTTCTACCGCAGGTACCGTTAATAATGATTTTCAAAAAAAAATTTTTTTCATTAGATGATAGACCTGGTCTTAAAACTATTATTTGAATTTTTTAAACAAAATCGTTGGAGCCGTTTTTGAGCAATTTCAACTTTACTAAAATCGTTATATGATAAGTACCGTTATTTTTGGCCCAAAAAATTAATTCAAAAAACCCCTCTGGAGAGTCTCCAAATAACGCTACATACCAAATTTGAAGTCAATCAGTCCATCCGTTTAGGCTGTAGCTCCTTATACAGACAGACAGACAGACATACGGACTTCCGGGACCCACTTTTTTGGCATTTTCTACCATCGTAATGTCATGGAAAAATGTTTTCTCAACTTTTTTCTTGTACGAATACATAACTTGATATATAGTACCTATATCGCAAGTAAAAAATCCGTATTTGACCCCTAACTTTTTTTTTTATTATCTTTTGAATGACGTTTTTCAAATTGTCAAAATAATTAACCTTCCTATAATCACTACTTTGTCAAAGATCTATCTCATGTGTTAGTTTTAGCAAACCATTTATTACTTAATTTTGAAATTTTTTTTCAATACCATTGTCAGTCTTGCAATAAATTTATGTATCGATTAAAAAAAAATTCAACTCTTTTCACTGTCGCGTTTAGAAAATAGCCATTTTTTTGCAATTTTGTTTAACACCTTTTTACCCAATTAAATGACGGAATTTTTTAAAAATCCTTCATTTGGATTAAGCTTTAGGTTATTTTCTTTCAAATAAGCTATAGAAGATTTTTGTATCTCTAAAAGTTTATTTTTAATTTTTAATTGAAATTTTTGCCGCACTGCGAAAGTGCGAGAGGGCAACGGAGAGAAAATGGAGTCATTTTTTTTGTGGTGGCTGCCATGTTGAAGACGTTATCACGTAAAAAAATTAAGAAATGGACATAATTGAATTGTTTAGCCAATTTGTTAAAACTGATTGCCATTTTCTTTCCTTACAAAAGAAGATCTCAGCCTCATTCATTATTTTAACATACATAATTCCATCATTATTGAAATTATCGTATCCTTAATTGTAAGTTTTTAAAGTAGGTCAAGTTTACAAAGAAACTTTTAGTAGATATAACCTTAAAAAAAGAAATGAAATGTGTATCATTTCCATTTTATTTTGAATTCCTTGAATTTGTTTTATATACCTTCTTATTGAAATGCATTCAATCCGATTGAAAATTGAGTCTGTGTCAATATACCTACACTATTTTCCATTATTATCCTTCATATACCAATACCATTCAATTGGTAGTCGTAGATACCAAAATTGAATTGTACCTAAAGACAGAAAATTCCATTAATTCAAAATGTGTAACAGATATGCAAACATCCTCGAACCTCATGCTAACAACAAGGATAACCAAAACCATGTTCGTTATTTTTTATTAATGAATTACTGAAATCTGAGAAGATGACAAAATTTGATATGCTTCCTCACTTGGATCTACTACATTCACCATCCTCTACTCTACCACAACATCATCATCATTCCAGCTGTTCTTTGGTTGTTCCATTCACATCATGTCAAATATTATGTTAATGAATTAAAGGAAACATATAACAGTAAAAGAGAGCGCAAACAGAATAAAATTAAACAAAAGAGAGTAGATTGGGATGGGAACATAGATATGGAATACAGTGGGGTAGGAATAGAAACAAAACTGGATTATTTTTTTATGAAAAATTTGAACATTTTTAACATTTTTGTTTTCTCAACTAGAGCAGAATAAAAATTGCTTAAAACAAAATTAAAATTTTATGGAATTGTTTAATAAACAAGTATAGTGAAAAATCTTGGAAAAATAATAATTTTTAAACCCAAATAAATTAGTCCATAAAAAAACTGTAGGTAAAATATATTCTTCTCGAATCAAAAACTCAAAAACTCTCGAATCAAAAACACAAAATTGCTATGGATATTAGGAGTATGGATGATGAGCTAATTATAAGATCCAAAAATTACAGCGCAGAAAGAAAATGAAAAAAGGGATAAATAACTTAAATACCTAAATGGTCGCACATGCATATTATGTAGCTTTGTGTGATATAAGTCCTTGGAAGGTTGGTTCACTCACCCAGTTAGTTTTTTTACTTGCGATATAGGTACTATAGGGCAAGTTTAGGATTCGTAAAAAAAAAAAACGAACTAGAGATAACAATTTTACATGACATTACTATGATAGAGAATGCCAAAAAAGTGGGTCCGGCAATTCTGTCTGTCTGTCTGTCTGTCTATCTGTCTGTATATACCTCGAGCTACAGCCTAAACGAGTGGAGTGATTTTCTTCAAACTTGGTAGTTAGCAGTTTTTGGTGATTCCCTAGAGGGGAAATTGAAATTTTTTTTTTATGACCAAAACTAACGGAACCTGCCATATAACGGAAATAGAAAAGTAAATTTTTTTCAAAAACGGCTCAAACGATTTTGATTAAAATTTCCATGTGTAGTATTACACATAAGAGCCAACTTTTGAAATAAAAAAATATTTTTTGTGTACCGTTATTAACGGTACCTGTCATAGAACGGTTTTTTTGGTTTCTGAATATCGCGTACAAAATTAATCCGATTGCAGCAGAAAATTTTATGCAAAAGCGTTTAGATAAAGGTAATATCAAAATTTTAGAAAATTTTCAAAAAGTGCATTTTTGGATTTTTTAAAAATATTTCAAAATTTTTTTTTGAAAAATCAATTTTTTGAAAATTAATTATTTCTTTAAAATTTCATACAAACTTTTTTTTTTAATGTTAGAAATTTTTTATATATAAAAAATTATTTTTTAAAAAAACGGCTCTAACGATTTTGGAAAATTTTTTTCTAAAAATACCTTTTTATGCAAGTAATAAAATGGCACACTTGATTTTTTGTAAAACATAATTTTAAACGGTGTTTCTTAAATAAAAAGCTTTAACATTAGAGTTACTTTTAGCATAAGAGCAAGTACGTGCGACCCCAGTCGTGCATTTTATTTTTTTTTTTTTGTTCATGTTTAGTTAAATTTTCTGCGTGTAAAACTGACCACACTAAACCGTGAGCCAGGAATTAGCCTTTTTGATTGCTATAATTTTAAAAACCAAAATAAATAATTGACAATGTGGACAAAAAGTTTAATTAAACGAGTATTTTTTTCGTTTTATTAATTTTGTTTTTGTATGATTTTTTTTTTTTTTTTGGGAAGTGTCAGAAAGAAACGTGTCAGGCATATCAAACCAACAAAGTTAGTACAAGTCAATGAATTAGTTTCCGTTCCGACAAGCTTCATGACATGATAAAGCCATAATGATTTGTTGAACAATATTTTTTTTTTATAATATGTTGTATGAGTGAATGTGTGTGAAATTGTGAATGGCATAGCAAGTAGTGATGAATGCAAAATGAAAATTATTATTGACACTGGTCATGAGTTGAATAATGAACTTTTGCAGGAAAGTTTGTATATTTTTTTTAGTAATGAGAATTAAATTTAGAAGCTATTATTATTAAGGTTACACAAATTGAATGAACTGAGACTCAAAAAGTTAAGCAAATGAAGTGAAGCTGAGATTTACATATATTATATATCATAACCGAAAATTTAGAATTTCATGTGTTAAATATGCATTTAAACAATCAAAAATTGTTGTCCTCTGAAACCTGGCAAAAAGTTTGTTTTTGTTTTTGAATCTATATAAAAACTTGGGAGTAAGAGTGTTTTTTCGCGAAAAAGGGAGGGAGTGAACAAAACAGTGAAGAAATTGTTTGTGGAGTATTAATATAGGTATTTAAAGCATTTCTGTGTGCTGTTTACAAAAAAAAAAAAATAAGGAATTTGTTGGAATTACTTTGGGTACATACATAAAAAGTATAAAAATTACAATTTTTACACTGAAAAAACAAATTTTGCTTTTTAAGAGGTTGGTAATTTGGAAAAAGTTTTTTTTTAACATAATTTTTCAACTAAGGTTTGGCTAACGCTAACGAAATAAAATGCACGACTGGGGTCGCACGTACTTGCTCTTATGCTTAAAGTAACTCTAATGTTAAAGCTTTTTATTCAAGAAAATTAGGAAAAATTTGATATTTTCAAGAAATTTCATAGGTAGTGTAAAAGTGGTAGTGTTTTTATAATTAATTAAACACCGTTTTAAATGAGGTTTAAAAAAAAAAACAAGTATGCCATTTTATTACTTGTATAATGAGGTATTTTTAGAAAAAAATTTTCGAAAATCATAGCAGCCGTTTTTTTAAAAAATAATTTTTTATATATAAAAAATTTCTAACATTTTTCAACAAAATAGTTGGTATGCCATTTTAAAGAAATAATTAATTTACACATAAAAACTAAATTTCAAAATTTTTCATTAATCCGTTTTCAAAAAATTGATTTTCAAAACAAAAATTTTGAAATATTTTTTAAAAATACAAAAATGCGTTTTTTGAAAATTTTCCAAAATTTTAACATTACCTTTACTTAAACACTTTTGTATAATTTTTTTTATTAAAATCGGGTTAATGTTGTACGAGATATTCAGAAACAAAAAAAAACCGTTCTATGACAGGTACCGTTAATAACGGTACAAAAAATATTTTTTTTTATTTTAAAAGTTGGCTCTTATGTGTAATACTACAAACAAAAATTTTAATCAAAATCGTTACAGCCGTTTTTGAAAAGATTAACTTTTGTATTTCCGTTATATGGCAGGTACCGTTAGTTTTGGTCATAAAAAGAAAATTTCAATTTCTCCTCTAGGGAATTACCAAAAACTGCTCACTACCAAGTTTGAACAAAATCACTTCACTTGTTTAGGCTGCAGCTCCAGATAAAGACAGACACACAGACAGACAGACAGACAGACAGAATTGCCGGTACCACTTTTTTGGCATTCTCCATCTCCATCAAAAGTGATGACATTTGTTGCAATTACCATGGTTATTTGAGAAAGGTTTAAAATGTGCTTTTCGTGTAGTAAAAAAGAAATCTCTTCACGCACCATTTTATCAAATAGGGGAGAGTGGGGCAGTTTTGAACACGGGGCACATTTGAACACTGCATATAAAATTTTAGTATATCAATCTTTTTTAGAAGTATTTCCATATCCATAAATGTCAATGACTTCCATCGTTATCTCGGCTGACTTTCAGATTTATAGGTGGAAGGTGATTTTTGTAGTGGTTTTGCATTATTTCAGTTTTTTAATTGTAAGAGTTTAAAAAATAAAATGCACGACTGGGGTCGCACGTACTTGCTCTTGCAGTTCAAAGCAATTTTATGTTAGTCTACTTGTAGATTTTAAAAGCTGGATCTAAATAAAAATGCCACTGCTTTAAATATTAGGTACGTATACAAAGTTTAATCAAAATCGTTAGAGCCGTTTTCGAGAAATTCGTAATATCGTATTTTTTTTGTATGGGAGGTATTCGTTCTAAACGAGATATAAAAAAACAAAAAAAAAACCAACTTTCAGAATTATACAAAAATCATCTGTACCGAATTTGAAGAAAATCCATCCACTCGTTTAGGCTGTGGAAATGTGTACAGATGGACGCACAGACGCACAGACGCACTGACGGAATTGCGGGACCCACTTTTTCGTAATTCTCCATCATCGTAATGTTGGTTTTGATTAAAACCTCAATTTTTTTTTTCGACACGAAACCAATACTTGCTCTATAGAGCAAGTAAAAATTGGTACGTGATTTCAAAACACAATACAATTTTTGTTAATTGTTAATGATTTTTAAACTAATTGACGATGAATTTTTGAATGAATATACACTGCCGGTCATCTGAATACGTCCACATTTTAGTTCATCTTATTTTTAGCCTGGCTTGGTATTTATTGCAATGGTACATCTTTTTTACATACGTAACGAGAGAACATCTTTATGCGCTTAGCTTAGGAGAAAAAAAATTGTCAGACACAATTTTGAGTCCAACTGACCCATGCAACTCATCATTTATTAACATTTTTGCTTTTGAGTCTATTCAGATGAGTCAAAAAATATACTTGTTTTTATGAATAGATTTTGTCTAGCTACCGTGTGAGAAGAACGGTAGGTCCCAAGACAATTTTTTTTCTCCTAAGCTAAGCGCATAAAGATGTTCTCTCGTTACGTATGTAAAAAAGATGTACCATTGCAATAAATACCAAGCTAGGCTAAAAATAAGATGAACTAAAATGTGGACGTATTCAAGTGACCGGCAGTGTATTAATGTTAAATATTTTTATTCAACATTTTATGTCGTTGACATAGTTGGGGCAGTTTTGAACAAGTGTGTTGGGGCACTTTTGAACATGTTCAAAACCGCCCCGAGCAGTTTGTTTCAGACATTTTAAGGACACTTGAATGTGTTTTATTAAATAAATCGTAATGTTCTGATAAAAGAAATAATGAAACTAGCATTTGTGGGCAAAATTAAAGAAAAAATGGGAATAAGTACCACATAATTGAAGATTTAAAAAAATGCCTGAATTCTTCAAGTTCTGCTAGACTGTGCTCGATGAGAACTCGATTATATACCGCTTAAGCGTTATAGAAATTAAAGTCAAGGTACCTACACCAATTAATGCTCCAGGTACATGAAGAACATCCGCTTTGTTAACATTTGGATTTAATGTCTAGAAATGTATCTATACAGGGTGTCCCAAAAGTAATGGATCAAACGAAATATGCAGATAGGCCAACTTTAGGTCTCTCAGAATTTGGTAACTTGTTCATCCCAAATCCTTACGGTTTTCAATTTAATGCAGTTTTTGTGAATTATCGAAAAATCTCGACTTTGCAACAGTATTTTGCTTCCTCCGGTCATAATTGATTTTTGTTTTTTACAATTCCTTCACTAAAACATTGCCTTATAATAAGAAATAATTATTTAATCAAAATATTTTTTA
Source organism: Episyrphus balteatus (assembly GCF_945859705.1). NCBI lineage: Eukaryota > Metazoa > Arthropoda > Insecta > Diptera > Syrphidae > Episyrphus > Episyrphus balteatus. Next base: position 118,643,855 of record NC_079135.1, on the reverse strand, counting down.
TTTCATACGCCATTTTGCTGCAAATTATGTAACAGTTCCATGTTTTATAAAAACTCAATTTCTTACTTTTATTTGAGAGGAACATCCCGAAAAAAAATTGTATGGTGTGATACTGGTTTATTATTTTAAAAACTAGCCGTGTTATTGCACTTTTCAAAAATGTATAAAAATTTCCAAAGTTCAAATTAGAACGAAAGATATTACAATTTTAATGCAAAAAAACAGGGGTTTTCAGAGCTAAATAACAAACAAAAATCGAGGCTTTTATTCAAAAAGAAATAAACAAACAACAGTCGAGGAAATGTGTTTATTTTTCTTTGTTATTTTTCTCTGAAAAGGCCTGTTTTGTTGCATTAAAATTGTAATATCTTTTGTTCTAACTTCAAGTTTGGAAACTTTTATACATTTTTGAAAAGTGCAATAACACGGAAAGTTTTTAAAATAATTAACCTGTGTCACACCATACAAATTTTTTGCAGTGTGTTGCTCTGAAAAAAAATTAAGTAATTGAGTTTTTATAAAACATGGAACTGTTAATTAATTTGCAGCAAAATGGCGTATGAAATAAAAAATATTTTGATTAAATAATTATTTATTCTTATTAGCCAATGTTTTAGTGAAAGAATTGTAAAAAACGAAAATCAATTATGACCGGAGGAAGCAAAATACTGTTGCAAAGTCGAGATTTTTCGATAATTCACAAAAACTGCATTAAATTGAAAACCGTAAGGATTTGGGATGAACAAGTTACTAAATTCTGAGAGCCCTAAAGTTGGCCTATCAGCATATTTCGTTTGATCCATTACTTTTGGGACACCCTGTATATATTGAAAATAAATCTATTTTACTCTGAGAAGCATAAATGGTATGAATACCTACAATTTTTCTAAGATATATTTTAAATACATTTTTCTTAGTTTTTGTTTTTGTTTTTGTTTTGAACTTATAAATGTGATAAACTGATAACTATAGTTTAAATTTTAATGTTATTTTTTCTGAGTTTTTATTATTTGGTGGTTAATTGAATATGATATAATAATCAATTTGGAGTTTTTGTATGTTCTTATTAAAAAACTAATAAAAAGTTAAGTATTATTTATTCATTACAACGAAACTAATACTGCTGTTCAAAAGTGCCCCTTCCATGTTCAAAACTGCCCCATACATGGGGCACTTCTAAAACATTAATGAAACTAGTTGGGATGACAATAATAGATGGTGGTTTAGTTTGGGCAATCGAACCACAGTGATAAATAAAAGATTTTTACACTGAAGAAAAACAAACATTTTTTTGTGATTTTTGATTTTTAGCAATAATTACTTAAATATGTTTCTCTCACCAAAAAAAAAAAACACCCTTTCAGACAAGAGTTGATTTTATTTATGTCTTCGATGAGAAATGAAATGTTTTCCTTCTCGAATTAAAATACAGCTGATTCACTCACAGATATCTACTGGTTCGGTTAGTAGGTAATCAAATTGGTATCAACGCACTTCATTAGCCAAGTTCTAAGCCATAATACATACTATCAATTTAGCACCGAATACTAGTTACTAAGATGTCAGTTCTAGCTAAATCCTGGAAAGTCAATTAGTGAGTGGTTCTTATAACTATATGAATTATCAGTATTCAAATCGGTAATAAATTGTTAATGAAGCAAATTATGACGTTTTTTTACGAGAAAAAATTTCCGTTCTGATATTTGGATATAATATTGGCTGAAGGAACGAAAAACAAAATGAAAAGACAATAATTATTTTAAAACTTAAAAAACACCTTATTAACAAGTAAGCTTTCAATTCAAACCAATTACAGAAGAAGAATAACAGTTCCAGTGATGGTTCCATAAACATACCTACACATATGGTCCCTAGTAGTTACAAACATATTTTCTTACTTTTAAAATTACTTTAAATCCTACCAAACACACCCACTGTGTGTGTGTAAAAGTCTGCTGTGTGTAAAAGTCTGCTAAAAGCCATGTCTCATTGTTTGACATTTTTCACACCATTCCTTTAAAATGTTGAAGCAATTTAAACAATATGTCAGAAGTGGGATATCACATAAACCTTGGCAAATATGGATCCAGAGATATAACCTAAACTTCCCTTAATTTTGTTTTTGTTCCCAGTCCCAGTTCCAAAACATTTTTAACCTCCATTAGATAATATTTTATATATATTTCTTCAGCAAGTTTTAAACTACATAATTTTATTTCACAACTACTATGTAGAGATGCATATAGATATCTGTAGGAATTTGTCTTCGGTTGCCTTGGAGATAAAATCCTCTCAAACAATGTCACACTTTAAATACGTTTTTGAAATTAAATTGGCTTAAAAAAGTTTTTTAGGTAACATCTTTCGATCGGTTACACAGTTTAATGCAAAACTTTAAAAACAAAGTTGTGAAAGAGAACTACTTTGCCATCAGCTCCTAAACTTCACCACTATACCTTTCTCTCTCTCTTTACACACCTCTCCTCCTCCATTTGTATAGTTGGCCGGGGCCGGCTGTTCCTTTTACTTTTCTGTTGTCATTTCTTCCATGCAAATCTGAGTGCTTCTGTGTGAAATTGAAAACTTTCAATTGGCACACATTTCTCTCTCTCTTTTAATGGTTCTTTTCGCAAAAGCATCATCACAAAGTATATACTATATGCGAAATGTGTATAGGTAGGTTTTTTTTTCTTGAAACGAGAGTCTTTTTGAAAGCAAAAGTTACTTTTCAACACTCCATAGGAGCTGGAGAGCTCTTCAGGAAGCAGCCATCACCATACCATAACCATATACACCCAGGCTGTCGCGAATGGAGTATGAGTATATCTTTCGCTGAATTTGATTCAAACGGCGGCGACAGCATCAACGGCGGCACCCAGCAAAGTCATACTATTGCCGGCAACTCCTGTGCAAAAGACCTCAATTTCAGGTGTGATGACGAACAAAAGTGCTATTAAAATTTTGAAGAAAAAGCGAAGAAAATAAAATCTCATAAAATAGCGGATAACCGAACCGAAGTAGTAAAAACTTTAAGTGGATATGCCACTTTTACACGCGGCGCACTTAAGGTGTCGTCGGTCTTTTTTTTTTTGTCTTTTCTTTCTTTCTTCTTTAGAGTGGATTTTCGTTGTTGTTCTTGTTTTCTTTGGCTGTGAGTTCTTCTTCTTGGGAAAAATTCTTCATTTTTATCATATAGGGTGCAAAACATTTTTCACTGATTTTAAAACGCAAATAACTTTAAGGTTCCTTATAAATAAAATTAACATTCTTAAAGTGCGTATAAGGAAGCTTTGGCTGTGCTGAAAGTATTACAATCAATCAAATTTACAAAGCCAACAGCTTATTTCTTAACCCTCTGTAGGCACACCTCGATTTTGCGAATTTGGTTTATACTTTTTCATGGCGCTAGAACTTTTTTCGGTCTCACTATTTTATGGAGAATTATTTATGAAATTGATGTAGAATTTTCCGGGGAATTCGAATACTGTATTCCCAATTCCAAAAAAATGTATTTATAAAGACACTTTTCTGTGACCACTTTTCATTTTTGTCCTGCCAAATTCGCACATGTGTGCCGACAGAGGGTTAATGTAAAAAGCAGTTTTTTTTTGGTACCGAGGTATGAGGTGTAAAAAAAAGTTTAATGTAACTTTTGCTTAAAAGACTTCTTGAATTGCATACCTATGTTTAGGTATATTAACATTTGAAAACCTCGATCTTGAAGATCACACCAAAAAAACTCAAATTTAAAGCTTCAAAACTAACAATTGCAACTCTAAACATATGTATGGCAACTTGAAAAATAGAACCATTTATACTACCTAATCAGCTTTAATTCAGCAATCACTTTATAATGTCCCTAAGAAGCTGCTTTTATGTATGAACGCATGCTGTTTTGAAAAATGAAAAAAAAAAAGTTAAGATTTTTTTAAATTCATTTTTTCGACCTTATAACCCCTTTTTTAATGACGTAATAACGTAAAATTACCGTGAAAAGTTTTTTGTTTAAATAAAAATATATGTACATATGTATGTATCAAACGTTATAAGTGAAATAACATTCTGCATTAAACGTAGAAAGTTGTAGTTTTTAATAAAAAAAAATGTAAACAAAATTATTTTTCTTTTAAATAACTAAAATGTCTTTTTTAACCCTTTTAACAAAGTATGCAACTTATACTTAATATCTTGTATAAAATAGTTTTCATAGAAAAATAATTAAATAATTTTGAATAGTAAAAAAAAATTTTCCAACATTTTCAAAAAAAAAAACCTTTTTATATTAAAAACAAAAATCTATCGAGACATTATAGAAAAAAATTGGAAGATTTCTTAACTTTAACTAATATTTTTTAAATGCTTCTGATTTAAGATTCCTTGAAAATTTGTTTAGTCTTTTACGAGAAAGTCAGAAATCATGAAAGTAATTTTTGTAAAATAACGATTAAAAAAAAATCATGTGTGCAATTCCCACGTGGTTGAAGTGAAACCTTAAAAATCATTTAAAAAAAATCGAAAAAATATAACTTTTTTTTATTTCATCACTTTTTTTATATGACAACCTACAATAAATTTTATACCATCTAAAAGCTTATTGTTTCAGCTCAAAATATTTATATTGACCATGTCTATACAACATTTACAAAAAGAGCTAGAATTTTTTTAACCCTTTCGGACCCAGGGTTACTCTCATGTAACATTTTTTTTTTAAATTCGTAAAAAATATTAAATTAAACAATTTTTTAGGTTACTATGGCTTAATTGAAAGATAATAATGCCTAGTTACTAGATTATTACAAAAAAATAGTCAAATATCATACCTTTAATTTTTTTTTATCGAGAAAGGACTGAAATTCATATTTTCATAAATTTATTTTAAATTTATATTTTCATAATTTTGACAAAAAAAAGATATACAAAATGTGAATGCAGAAAGTGTTTTGTTTTTTGCTTAGAAGAAGTAGAATACATTATAGTTTCATAAAAAGTTATTTTCTCAGTTCTCCGACTTTTTTTGGTGGTCATAAGCAGTGCATGTTACTTATATGTAGGGTTGCCAACCGTACTCTAAAAAAGAGTATTCACGTATGTGTACTTTATAATCTATAACTCTGATAGAGTACGTCAAAATACTCTTTTTTTACTTAAGGCTAAGTGTACCACCTCATAAACATCTTAACGTTTACACATTGGTGGATAACTTTCATATTTCTAAAGATAATTGAATGAAAAAGGAAACACGATGCTTAAAATATTCGACCTTATAATTTCTAAATTTGAACAATTGCAATTTAGAGAGTACAAAACATTATAATTTTGGTCGTTGTTTTAGTATGACCTACTTGTTTTGTTTGTTTCTTAGTCAGACTTAAATTTTAATTTTTGTTTTAATTCTATTTTTGAATGAAATTGAATCAAAGGAAGGAGTAAGCTTTTTTCAAAAACTTTAACTTTTTTTTATAGAAAAAAATGAATCGCAACTGATGATATTTTTCTTGATCTTGCAATGTTTGAACTGGTGTAACTTTTGCTATTATCAATATAATTCATCGAAATAAAAAAAATTATAGAATGTTAATACCTTGATTTTTTACAAAAAAAGGTTTTAAATATTAATTAAAGAAAAATGTTTAAAAACGATTTTTTTACTTTTTCAGAAATATTAGTTTAATTTTTTTTAATTAAAATTTTGTTCTCTATTTTACTTTGTTTTGTTTAAGACCTCAAAACATTAGATTTTTTTCTTGTAAAAATTCAAGTTATTTATGGTTGAGTTATGCTTCTTATTTCTTTCTATTTCGATGAATTATATTGGTAACTGCAAAAATTGTGAGCTATATACTATCTGTTCTTGCAACTTCAGCATTCACTGAGAGAGTATTTAGGGTCATGAATATGAACATGAAGTGGTGAGATGAGAGGAATAAGGCTTCATTGAAATTGATCAAAAATGAGCTCTTAATTTATATGAATTTTGAATTTGAACGTTTATTTTAAAAATAACAAAAATATTGTTGTATTCTGCAAGAAGCACCAGAAAATACATTTTCAAGACTTGAAATAAATTCTATCATTTATATTTCTGTGGTAATAAGTTAAAAGAGCTTATGTCGACATAAGTGAAAATCGATTTTATTTGCTTAACATGCTCACCTTTTGTTCAGCTTTGTTTTAGTCTGGGTCTCATTTCTCTACGCAAAATATAAACCGTTAAATTTAAAAAAATCATAGTAGCTTAAGTCTTTTTGGACAAAAACTGCATTTGCATAATAGCTTATGTATATGTTAAAATAAAATCGTCCAAATCTTAAAAAGAATACATTTTTTTAAATCAGCTTAAGTCGTGACATAAGCTTTTATGACAATTTGAATTCAAATATATTCATCGCTTAGGTCAACATAAGCTATTTTAAACTTGTGGTCGAGTGAACCATTTGTGTTCTTATGTCGACTTAAGCCATTTTAAAAAATTGCATTTTGAACCAAAACCAATTTTGCAAAACAGCTTAAGTAACATAAGTTGTTTTGCTCTTTGAAATGTCCGCCAAATTGTAAACTTAAGTCAAAGTAATATATTTTTTCAATTGTAACGGTCGTCCCGAACGTTTTCAAGAAAAAATATACATATGGAAATTAAGGGTATAACAAGCTTGTATCCTAAAAAAAAAATTGTTAGTCTAGCGGCAACAGTTTAAAAGTAATCACAAAAAAAGTACAAAAAAATCATGTCCACAAATTTCATTTGCTTATACTGAAAAATGATAAAAATTGACTTAAGCTCTTTTAACTTATTGACACAGATTTATACTCTTCTTTTTTCAAATGTACTCTTTTTTTTCGTCTCTGAAATCAAATATACTCTATTCCTTCTTAAAAAAGTTGGCAACCCTACTTATATGTAACATGAGAAAAACACATTAGTTTTGCTATTTATTATTTTGGAAAATAACTTTTTGCTATTCATTTTTCTTAGTTGTGATGTTTTTGACCCGATAATACCGAAAAAAAAAACATTTTTTAATATTGATTTTCATAGCTTGGGTTCGAAAGGGTTAACCCAATTAGTTTTCATAAACAATCAATTTCTTTTTTCTTCTAACGCCATTAAACCCATTTTTTAAAAGACAACCTATAATAAATTTTATATCATTATTATTTCACCTTTTAGATGACGCTTCAATCATATTTCTACCATGCCTACAAAAAAAGTAAGAATTTTTTAAAGCCAACCTTGTCGAAATTTCAAACTGAGATTACGGTACTTAATCTACTGCTGGCTGGTCATCGGCAACAAATCTTCACAGGTGTTTTGAGTTATTTTTTCAAGTTTTTCAACTAAAGATTATATAACTTGTAGGGCACGTACCATTATGTGTGATATATTAAATGAAAGGTAATATTATCAGCATGAGTATTAAAGTAAATAATAATATTAAAATAAATTTGTTATGTGCTCTAGATCAAAAGATATAACGTGTTTAGAAACAGAACATCTTTTCACCGTTATCTCAGAATTTTGAATATGAAATTAATTGAAATTCAGCACAATCATAATTTTTATCTTGTTTCAAATCACTGCGATAGTAAAGAAGTTTTCACTTTAAAAATATTATTTTTATTTCAAAAGTATGAATTATTTGCGACTTTTTCTATTGTAAATCTTTGATCAAAAATAGGGTAGCTATACCAAGCATTGCACTTTTTATATTGCTAGCAATGTTGGTATCAACTGTTAGATATACTTCTTTTTTTTTGCAATTATAATTCTTTCAACATTGGATTTTTCTTTTCCATTCCCCGCATCATACAGTTTATTTGATATTTTTTTTTTCCAAAAGGCAAAAGAACTTGTTTCCTCTTTTAACCAAAAGCATCAGTAGTAATGTAATATAACGTATAGTCAAAGGAAAAAATAATAAAAAAAAAATACTACAAAAACAAGGAATCACCAAATCGCATGCAATGTGATCATACTTCCTGTTGGAATCGATTTTCTCTCATAGCATACAACTGTCACACGCATACAAATTCGAATTGAACTCGCACTTTCGGACCAAAGGGGATATAAAGTGGAGCAAAACACAGTGTGCAGTAAATGTATCTCTACATGCACGAGTACGTAAAAGTAAGCAAAAAAAAAAAAAAAAACACAAGCTAGGTATAAAACGTTTTCTGATGGAGTTCTATTTCTTTTACAGAATCAAGTTGGATATAGAGAGAAGTTCCTTTTTACTTTTAGTTCTGCAATATACCTTTCAAAGATTCTTGTTGTTATTTGCGATATTGGTCCTTAAAGGCAAGATATGGTTTCACTAAAAAAGAAAACATTTTTATTGACAAAGCGATGTAGTTTGAGTCACAATTTGTATATACGATAGCCATATCAAGCTTCTGAAAGATTCCAAAAAAAACTAACTTTTACTAGATGTTAAAAAGAATTTCTTTTTTTTTTCTATTTAAAAAAATCATTGAATCTTACTTTCAAAGCAAGTACATGCGACTTAGTTGATCATTTATATTCTTCTTGTTTTTAATTTTAGTCTGGTGGTTTTTGATTGATAGAACAAGGATAGAATCACAGCAGCATATAATGTGATTTAACAGACACATTTATGACCAAACTAGGGAGAGTATATCAATGATTGTTCTCGATTTATGATGAAAGCAAACAAAAAAAAAACGAAAGAGGTATACCTTTCACTTGATTATAAAGCGGATTTTATTTGTATCCCTGAGGTATGATAAGAGTTTAAATGTGCATTAAAGTTCCGTGAAACTTTCTTTGACCTCTTAAGTGGCAAGATGTTTAGAAAGATTAAATCTAATATCATGAACAAATATAGGGTTTGAATTAGAAAAGAAGGTGGCTTATTTCCTCGATTCAGATTTCGAGTTCCAGATCATCCTAATTAAGGAATTAAATCCTATTTGACTCTATGGAAATTACGTTTACTTGACCCATAAAAGCGAAAAAAAAAATGGGTTTGAAAAATTGGTTCCAAAATAACACTGCCGCCGAAAATTGATTTTTTAAACATTCGATAGGGTTCCATTAAAACATCATTGATCACGTTTTAAATTTTTGTTGACCCCAGAAATATTTTTAACGACGGAATTTCGTGATATTTTTATATGATGATACAGATGATACACCTACGATTTTCAAAAAAAAAAGTTCTAAAAACCATCAAGTTTTGTAATAAATTTTATAATATTTTTTAAGTTTATAGTTTCACTTTTTCTTAATCTCTTATGAATTTTTGAAAAACCTTAATATTACAAGCAACTTTTAAGATAAGAGCAGGTATAATTGTTAACGAGTCTTGTGCATTTTTTTTTTTTTTGATTATTCTTAATTATTTAAAAAAAAAATATTTTTGTACAGAACAACGTTTTATTTTTTTTTTCCTAAAAGTGTATTTAAAAATTAAATGCACGACTGGGTCGCACGTACTTGCTCTTGTAGTTCACAGTATCTTTATCTTAAATATCTATTGGAAATTTAAGATTTTGTAGAAAAAAAATCAAAAAAAAAAAAAAAAATCAAAAGTTTGAAAATTAAATTAAAAATTTCTTTTTTCAAAAATGTTTTTAAAAATATTTTTTTTTTTTACATTTTATACTTAATGATCTCTGTAAATTTTAAATAAAATAACTAATGCTTTGATGAAATACATGAATTTAAAAAATATGTCAATTTTTGAAAAACGGCAACCCCATATTTCCGTTCTCCGCATTTTTTGAGAAAAACTAAAAACGCAGTTTTGTTAGAATCAATAAGAGTATTCCGCACACCAAATTTGATCAAAATCGTTAGAGCCGTTTTCGAGAAATTTGCAATACCTCGAAAACGTTATATGGGAGGTATGCGTTAAAATGGAGATATTAAAAAAATAAAAAAAAAAAAGGGTCTAGGGAATTACGTAAAAATCATCTGTACCAAGTTTCAAGCAAATCCATCCATCCGTTTAGGCCCTAGCTCGATGTACAGATGGACGCACAGACGCACACACGCACAGACGCACAGACCGACGGGCGGCATGACGAAAACCACTTTTTTGATCTTCTCCATCATCGTAATGTTGGTTTTGATTAAAACCTCGATTTTTTTTTCTACACGAAACCAATACTTGCCCTATAGAGCAAGTAAAAACAATTTTTTTTATATTGTAATTTAACTATGTACATTGTTTACCAAATTTTATATAAATAGTTTTTAAATTATAAGCAATTTGATCGTCAAAAACAAAGTCATGCATTTTTATATATGTATTTATCGTTTAGGTTTTTTAATAGAAAAAAATGTTCCACATACACCACAGTGACCGCGACACGCGATTGTATTTTTACTTCCCACACAGAAACTCTCTTTTATCAAATTTTTTTTTGAACTTGTATGAACAATGAACTGAATATGTCTTTCAAAATCTAGTGAGTTCACACCAGAATAATGTAAATAGAAATAAAATTGACTTTTTTTGCAAAGCTTTTCTGACTGATAAAGGAAAAATAATACTAAGTTGTTTCATCAGTTTAAAACAACTGTTTAAACAAGAATATAAATCTGTGGTAATAAGTTAAAAGGGCTTATGTCGACATAAGTGAAAATCGATTTTATTTGCTTAACAATTTCACCTTTTTTTCAGCTTTGTTTTAGTCTGGGTCTCATTTCTCTACGCAAAATATAAACCGTTAAATTAAAAAAAATCATAGTAGCTTAAGTCTTTTTGGACAAAAAACTGCATTTGCATAATAGCTTATGTATATGTTAAAATAAAATCGTCCAAATGTTAAAAAGAATACATTTTTTTAAATCAGCTTAAATCGTAACATAAGCTTTTATGACATTTTGAATTCAAATATATTCACCGCTTAGATCAACATAAGCTATTTTAAACTTGTGGTCGAGTGAACCATTTGTGTTCTTATGTCGACTTAAGCCATTTAAAAAATTGCATTTTGGACCAAAACCAATTTTGCAAAACAGCTTAAGTAACATAAGTTGTTTTGTTCCTTGAAATGTCCGCCAAAATGTATACTTAAGTCAAAGTAATATATTTTTTCAATTGTAACGGTCGTCCCGAACGTTTTCAAGCTTGTATCCTAAAAAAAAAATTGTTAGTCCAGCGGCAACAGTTTAAAAGTAATCACAAAAAATGTACAAAAAAAAATTCATGTGTGCAATTCACACGCGGTAGAAGTGAAACCTTAAAAAATCATTTTTCTTGAAAAAAAAAATAGAAAAAATCTACCTATTTCTATTCTATCACCTTCAATTCCATGTTTTTTATATGACAACCTATATAAATTTTATATCATCTGAAAGCTTTTTGTCTTAGCTCAAAATATATATATCGATCAGGTCTATGAGACATCTACAAAAAGAGCTAGAATTTTTTGAACTCGATCAATTTCCATAAAAAAAGCGAAAAAACACGTATTTTTATCTTCTAACGCTATTAAATGCATTTTTTCCCTAACAACCTATAAAAAATTTAATACCATCTGAAAGCTTATTGTCTAAGCTCAAAATATATATATCGATCAGACCTATGAGACATCTACAAAAAGTGCTAGAATTTTTTAAACTCGATGAAATTTCATAAAAAAAAGCAAAACAACATTTATTTTTATGTTCTCATGCTATTAAATATATTTTTTTGTTTGACAACCTATAAAAAATGTTATACCATGTGAAAGCTTATTGTTTCACCTTGTATAATAATGCATAAATCTTATTTCAAAGATGTCTACAAGAGTAGTTAGAATTTTTTAAAGTCAACCATGTCGAATTTCCAGACTGAGATTACGGTACTTCCTACACTGGTAGCTGGTCATCGCCAACAGATCTCCACAGGTGTTTTGAGGTATTTTTAAATTTTCTTCAATTTAAGATTGTGTAACTTGTAGAGCACGTAACGTTATGTTTGATATATCAAATAAAAGGTTATGTTATCAGCATGCGTTTTAAAGTTAAATCAAATTTGTATGTACACTAGATCAAAAGATATAACGTGTGTTGGAAAAGAACATCTTTTTACCGTTATCTCCGAATTTTGAATATGAAATTAATTGAAATTTTGTACAATTATAATTTATTTAATTACCTATCTACAGTACAAATCTCATTCATCTATCTATTAAAACAAAAAAGTTATAACAAGTTGAAGTCGTGTCGCGTTTTCGTTTCATCTTGTTTCAAATCACTACGATACTAAAGAAGTTTTCACTTCAAAAATCATGTCCACAAATTTCATTTGCTTATACTGAAAAATTATAAAAATTGACTTAAGCTCTTTTAACTTATTGACACAGAAATATTCCAACATAGATGCTTGATTTTTTTCATACTAATTCATATAAATTCCCTCATCTGTTATTTTTAAAAGACTAAATATATTCCCACTAACGAATTTAGCATTATAATAGCATATAGATTGACCTCAATATAGAAAACACTAAACCATACCATACGAATACTCTGATATATCTCTAATAAATACAAGAGTGTTTCATCAATGATAAGAGATTCAAAAAATTGTATCAAAATGTTCCATAAAAGATTGATGAAAAAAAAATCACAAATCACAGAGAGAGAAAAAAAAGTTCCAATCAAAAGCGCTTGTCAACTTTCAACATATTTGCATAATCCCCAATATTTTTTTCTGTTTTTCTTTTTTAACTTTTCCGTCACCCATCTGTTAACCCTTCTCCTGGTTGGCTTGGCAGCGGATATTTTATGCTCCTCTGCCATCCGTTTAGCTCTTCGAAGTACACTCGGTTTGTTTTCCTTTTTTTTTTTTTTTGTTATTTTGATATTTAAAATTCAAACGCTATTCACCTCCGTCAAAAAAAATCTCCTTCGATCCGAATGTCATGTCAACGCAGTCATTGGGCTTAAAAGGGGTGACATTTTTTTTTTTACTTTCTTTACATTATTTGTATCCCCCCATGTTGCAAAGAACAAAATCCCCATAGCAAGCACAGAGAAAAAAAAAAACATAAAACGACACAGGACAATCAGGATCATATTTCAAACACTATTGATGTTTTTTTTTTGTCCCCCAGGATAAAGGATAGCAAACAAACAAAAAACAGAAAAAAAAACATGAAAATAATAAAGAAAAATACCATCCATGGGAATGTTGCTGAATGAACGCATAAATCTGAATTCCTTGGGCAGTTTTCAGATGAAAGTACACACGAAAAGGGGGGAAAGAAAATTAATTTCGAAAAAAAAAGAAAATATGAGTAAAACACAAAGTCATGGGAATCAGGACCAGGACTATGCCAGGGAATATCGCAAACTAGGAATCAGAACAGAAAAATACATATATCCACACATAACGAATGTGTACACTAAAAAGGAAAGGCGACAAAATTGCTATGTTAATTCTCTGATCCCAATTCCCAACGATGAGGACGAAAACGACCAACATAGACGGACGCGACATCAACGCACGGACGCAAGTGGTTAGTTCGAAATGCAAGCGTGTTAGCAAACATATTTATTCCACTTTGTTGGTGCATCATCGTATATAGGAGCTCAAAGAAACCAAACAAATATCTGACCGAAAGAATGTTAAAAACGTGACGTACTGAGGTTTTTTTCTTTCTGCATTTCAAAATTTAAATGCGCAAGGATTTAACATACACAAGAGTGATATTTGTTTTTTTTTAAGGATTGTACTGAAAGAATATATACAGAACTAATCGGCATGATTTATACAAGTCTTAAAAGTTATTGTTCTGAGATAAGTTCGTAATTTTCGATAAAGCTGCATGTCTGATGTTATGCAATTCCTTAGAAAAAAAATTTTATTTGAGATTTTAATCAAGTGACGAAGCCACAGTCTTAGCAGATTGTCGATATATTTATATTTAATTCATTTCATCCTAATGGTTTTGAAAATTCGGTGCATTTAATACTTCTTGAAAATATGTTTTCAAGAAGTATTAAGTAGAAAAGTATATAGCATTTAAGTTTGAATGCTACTGTTTTTCGAGATAAAGGACATTTTCCTTAGGGGGGCCATTTTAGGCCACCTTCCCCTACAACTTGAAAAGGCTCTTATTCAAAATTTCCCATGATAACAAAAATTAAACAAAATGTTTCACATACACCACAGTGACCATTTAAGTTTGATTTTGAAAGATGGTGTTATTTTTCTGTTTTTTTTTTCTAAATACTTTTAAAGTGTTTGCATTAAACAAAAGTTTAAAGTATCCATGAATATGACTAAAAATTAACATTTCGGCGCAACTTTGCACGTCTAAAAGTAAACAGTGCGATTAGTCTATACGTGATTATGTAATGGTTTATTTGTAAATCAAAATATATTTATTTCTATGAATATAACCACTTTCGGCTATATATTTTTTCGGCAAGTATGCCATCCTCTGCAAAGTGTAAAAAACAAATTTTTTCAACTTTTGGCGAATTATAAAAATAGTCATATTTTTAAAATAAAATCTGTAAGAAAATACTTGTTTATGTTTATTATATAGATTGCAAAATAATACGAACTGTGTTAAAACCTTTTCCATGAAATTTATAGTTAAAGATTTTTTTTTTGCAAAAAAATCTACATTTTCAAAGTTTTCACTTTTTAAAACTCATAAAGTTGAAGTATCGTGTAACAAAAACGTGTCTTAAAAGTTGTACCAAAATGTTGTTCTCTAAAAAATGTACTAAGATACACAACTGCACTTTTGTGCTTCTTTGATTTAAAATGTTGAACGAATTCACTTTTTGAAAGAAAAAATTCACCAATGACTGGAGTCGATAACAGTATTGAATACCATTATATCGTCGAAATTTGAAAAGTGCTAACTTGGAAACCATTAATCCCTGAAAAGATTGTTGTCTTATTAGAAGTTATAGATCTAATATTTTTAAAGATTTTTTCTCCATTACTGGCGCACAATTTTTAATGGTTTTATTTATTTTTCTTCCAATTCAATTATTTGGCTTTAACTGGGCTTGAACCAGGTTAAATTTATTTGGTTTTTCTCCTCTTGGAAAAATCCTTTTAGCATCTTTTACTGAAAGATGTTTCATATTTCTTTCCAAAATTAATCAAAACCATTATCTGGATTTTTTCAATATAAAATTTGCTTTAAACTCATTAAAAATCTTACCACAAAATTAGATTTATCATACCTGAAATGAAACAAACAAAGAAAACATTATTGATGTGAATGTAATAAATGCAAATACATAGCTATTAAATATAAAAAAATACTTTTTTTAAAGGATTTTAAAGGAGTCTTACAATTAGGTATTGAAAAAAAGCAGTCGACTGTTAGTGTTTAAATAGCACCATTAGCTTACAAAAAATGGATTTTTGCCATTTTTGTTGGATAAATCAATTTCGTTAAACTCGCTCCTATCTCTGAACTATTTTTGGGTTGATTTGGGATCAAAATATGTAAACAAAATAAAAGCCATGTTATATAGAAAACAAATCAGACTTAACCACAAATGATACCTTAAGTATTTTTTTTTACTTTTTATAAAAATTACAGGTTAGGTATGGTTTCTAACCTTTGTATATTTATTGAACTAGATTTCATACACTTTTTTTTAAACCACAAATTGAGCCTTTTTAAAACGTACATAGCAAGGCATCTTACTTGAAGCCCCATTTTCAAAAATTTAAAACAAATATCTTCTCAGAATGAAATGATTTTTTTTATGGAAAATCAATCTAATACCAGGTTTGGCATTGTACCTATATACCTACTATGCCTCTTGAGACTTATTGTGAAATCACATTTTTATCCTCTGGGTAACAGCAAAAGCAGCTTCTATAAAATTCAACAAGCTGCCATTGACTTTACCTCTTAAGTCAATGTTGTTGATCTTGACTCCCTATACTGTATGGTTATGCATATTGTTGATGTCCTTCGATTTGGCCAACAGCAATACCAGTGTCACTATTTTTAAATTGGACAATCAAAATATATAGAGCTTGCTATCCAGTCAAAACATAATACAAACAAAACAGACACAGGGAGGGATCTATTTAATTGTTAAAAATAAAATAATAAAATAATAAATAATAATTTTTGTAAAACTTTTTAATATAGTTTATGGGATTCATTTGGTTTTTCAAAGGCATATCATTGTTAATTTGACATTTTTTTTACAAAATCACTAAAAAATTGTCAATATCCATGTCGTAGAAAAAAGTTGTCATCTGTCAAAATAAACTTTTATCTGTCAAATCTTTATATTTTTGAAAATTTTTAAAATACCTCTCAGACTCTCAGTCATAGTTGCTTTTTGCTAAATTCTAGCGCCTCTTTGAATTTGACACTTTTCACTATGACACTGGCGCCTCTGGATTCAACATTGAAAAGGATGCAACAACAGCGAGCGGCAGCAATGTATCGATTTGTTTCATTTTGATTTTAACACGTCATTGGGATACTTTTTATTGAAGTTCCACGAACTTGACTTTGTTTTTATTTTCCACGGCATTGAAGGGGTAGTTGGGTACAGGGGCAATATAGTTATTTGAAGGCTAGACGGAAATTCCAAAAAAACAAAAATATTGCGCATTATTTTTGTCGGTCAAGCTTAGTCTACCGTAGCGTCACCCATATTAGTAAACGGCCCGGTTAAAAAATACACCTTTATAAGCCCCCGAGATGGTGTAATTACATATCCAATGATTCTAATGGCTTTGCGGGTACTTCCTTATTCCTTTTTTAGAGCAGGCGGCGGCCGATACGGCGGGATTAATATGCAGTGTTCTTTTCTAAACAAGACTACGTTGTTTGTTGATGTTGTCGTCGGTCGCCATCGTAGTCGGCGTCGCTGTCGTCGTCCGTCTGTCGGTATAGTCGGTTTTATAGTCGGCATCGAATGTAGACAAATAATGGCGAGACTTCAAATGTTGTCTTTGGTCATGGTCTGGTTTTGAGTTAAGTTAAGTTTTTATTTTTTATTTTTCCCATGCCTCGATGGATGCTTTCTATCGCGCGTCACGTTGCACGAAATGGAAAGAGGATCCCCAGCTCCAGAGCCAGTCCGCAAAGTATATTCAATTCGACTCCAAACTCGCTGACGAGTCAGTCAGTCAGTCGTCCCGCAAAACCGTATAAATGAACGTTGTTTGCTAGTTAGGGGCCATTAAAGTGAGATCTTGATTGGGTTTTGGTCAGGCAATGATTCTCGTGTACCTACGTTACTTGACTCTCTTCTACTATACCTAAATTCTTTATAGGAACTGGGTGCTGCTTGATGCGCAACACGACAATGATGATGATGATGATGGTCAGAATGTATAAACGGTTTTCATTTCTATGAAAACGTGGATTAAATGCGATTTAATTGAAGCAAAGAGGTTGGATGATGTGCGATGGGTGTACTGTACACTCTCTACAGTGCACAGTGCAGTTCAGCACTGTTCTGTTTTGGTTTCTGGCTCGTTTCGATTTAATGAGGTGTTGTTGTTCTTTACTGGTTGGATGGTTGGTTGCTTGGTGCTCCGGTATTGAGAATGTTGTTAGATGAAGGTACCTTCCACTCGTTTCTATGGAGTTTTGCATGGAAAGGCTATTGACTTTTCTAAGAAAATTTGAGTGTCTATATTTGAACGCTGTACCATAGAGGTAGTTGTGTAAAGTGTATCTATGTATTCTATTGAGTTTTCCTTGTAAAAGAGATAAAAATCATTTTTATTATGAGTCTAGGTATCGGGGCAATTATTATTTGTTTTGGAAAGTGCTTGTAGGTAATTTGGCTGAGAAATTTTCGAATGAAAATACCAATCATTGATGTTGAAATTTAAAGAATTTAATTAACAAATTGCTTTACTTTCAATACTTTTGTAAAAAAACGTTTAAGAAGTGGATTTCCATTTAATTTAAGACGGAAGTCATCTGGGCAAAAAACCAAGCAAAAATCCGCTTAAATTTAGGTGGTCTATTTTTCCGTGTTCGAATGATAAAGTAACTACTTCTTCGAAAGAAGGTTCGGCTGTTGAAAAATATATCCTCTAAGCTCTAAGGAATTTTGACGTCATCAACAAGTTACAGGACTTGAGCATTATTAATGGACTTTGGTGAGCAAATTTCCTTAGCATTTTTCATTTGAAGATGGGTTGGGGATAAAAATTCCGAAATCCTAAAAGCCCAAGATCTCGAAAATCCAAAATCCAGAAAACCAGATATCCAGAAAATATAAAATCCTAAAATCCCGAATGGGATTGCAATTCCATATCCTGGAAAATTATGTAAAATGAAAAATTTGCGTGGAAACAGACATAATCACAAAATCCAGAATTCCAAAAATTAAAAATCCCGAAACCCCACAATCCTGAAAACCCAAACTTTGGAAAGCCCAATGTACAGAATAGCCGAGATCCTGAAAATAAAAAAGAAAAAGTAAAAAACTCTTCAAAATTATCTGTACACTGAAAATGTCCCTCGCATTCTCAGTTAAACACTTTTTTTTATATTTTCGGGATTTTGACCCCAACCCAAATTTGCAAAAAAATGTTTTCGAGATTTCAGCCTTTCTGCATTTAGGATTATTTTAATTTTGTGTTTTTAGGACTGTCGGTTTTCGGGAATTTATATTTCCGGGATTCTGGTTTTGAGGATGCTGTATTTTCGGGATTTTGGATTTTCAGGATTCAGTATTTGGTTATTGTGTCCGTCTCCCTTTGTTACCACATCATCTAATGCAAGATTTTGGATCGGCTCCTTGATACTTATTTCAGTTTTCCTCAATCTCTTATGAATTCTAACTAAACCATATGTATACAATATCTTCTCAGAAAAAATCTCATAAAATTTCATTTCAATGTATAAATGACAGTGTCGGTAGGTATAAGGTTTTTCTATTTAAAAGTTTCTAATATTTATCAATCTTAACATAATCGTTCCTTCAACAAACACAAAACAAAACAATTAATTATTAGATACACACAGTGTTTGCTTTGAGTATCACACTTGATTAAAAAGAAACTTCAAACCGCCAAAACTAAATAAATACCTCGCATTGGGCGCCAGCTTACTTCTTTTGTCGCATGTAAGCCAATAAATCCGCCGTATTAAGATTTGATTTGAATGATATGAAATATATGTGGCTTAGTCACGTTTCGCACTAAGCTCACCAATGGTCAACATGAATTAACTCTATCATGGCTCAACATCAAGGCTTCAACAGACTTCATAACTATGAACAAATTTTCGAGTAAGTTTGCCCACAAAACCTCCAAAGATCATAAAATCTTGCTAATGCAAACATTTTCAATGCAAGATAAATTATCCTAAATCTAGCGAATAATCTATATAAGACATGTGATGTGCGTGTGTGTGAAAGTTATTTTCAGGTTAATGATAGATGTTCCTTAACTCGAAAACATATTCATCTTAACGTGTAGGCAACATATAGACTGGAGTATGTCTATATGATATAGAGATACCACAGAGAGAGATCCGAGATCCATTTCAAGATTAACAACTACTCTCTATGCAACGCGCCTTAAGAGCCCTCAGCCAAAAATACCTATGTGGGATTTCCTCATAATAAAGACACACACTCGACCAGAAACTATACGGATAGAGATAAGAAGTGTACTTTACTCTAAACTCCACTCACATTCCAAACACCTTCGAGGCATATGAATCTCGTCTCTGGTGGGTTCGTGGTTTTGATGATGGTGGCGCGCGCGGCAGGCGCTGTGGTGGCTTTTTAGTCGCCTACCTTTCTGACCTCTTGACTTTGTAAACACAAACAACTTGTCACAGAAATTTATGGGCAATGAATGCATTTTTGTTTTTTTATTTTTTTGAGTTAACTTGTTAGGCCAGTAGCGGGACAGGAATTTCTTGTTTCACCCAACAACGCGCACGCCAGGAGACAGTAAAAATATACACCCAAGACACGAGACGCGTCACAAGTCGCGACTTACAATCCACAAATAGAATTCTACACATTGGCATTGCAAATATTATAGTCTGGTGTGGAGCGCGACTTACCTGACAGCTGCTGTCAGAAATGGTCAAGGTCGCATTTGCATATATTTACGTGTGTGTTTATCTTGTGGCGCTCCCTTCCAACCCTCCCCCCGCGCACCCACCCATCATCACAGCGGGTATACAGAACCTGGTGGTGTAATGATTTATGGTTTACCATATTTTGTGGTCCATTGCAAAAGACAGACGACCAACGTTCGTCGTCGGCGCCATCTCCACTAATCACACGCATTGCACCTTTAGGCCTACAACTTATATAGCGCATCATCCAGTCGATGGTGGTGCTGGTGCGGTATAGCATGTCTTCAATTTTTAAAGTGTCATGCTTTAATGACCCGCCCGTTTATCCTTCTATACCGCAGGATGCTATATATATGCATCAGAGGATTTGATAAAATCTCCGTACAACTGCTTCAGGCGGATTATCCTGTCAAATCAGTGCGTAAACATCAAGAAACACACTTGTGTTTACTTATAGGCCGTTGATGGGGGGTAGTGGTGGGCAGAAAGGAAGGGTACAAGTGTGGTTAAATAGCATGAGAGTGTTCCCCTACAAACATGTAATGAGTCATTATCATTAGTCCACTGTATTAATTTCTACATAAAAGCAAGAGTATGAGATGGATTGGAAAAGGATTTAAATTGTTAAGTGAATAAAGGAGGATAAAGGGGGCTAAAGTTGTGGTGATGGGCTTATCATGTTATCTGACAGATAAAATCGATTTTAAAATTTTAAATTATGTTCCAAGGCTTATTTTGATAAGTTTTTTTTTTATCTGCTATTCAACAATAACAAGATTTAAGATTTTTTTTTACCATAAAGAATCGATAAACACTAAACAGGGTGTTCCAAATAATAACACATTGATTCGAAATTTGAATTCAAAATATTTAATAATAAAGAATATGTACCAGGCGATATTTATTACCATTTGACTGCCAGCTTTTTAGTGCCCTGATATTTAGTATAAGGTGTCATCCAAAAATGATAGCCATGGCAGCCAAAGGC
Organism: Episyrphus balteatus; assembly: GCF_945859705.1. NCBI lineage: Eukaryota > Metazoa > Arthropoda > Insecta > Diptera > Syrphidae > Episyrphus > Episyrphus balteatus. The sequence goes on along the minus strand of NC_079135.1, from coordinate 118,622,851 downwards.
TTAATTTGAAGTAGGTATGTAAATATCGATACTCTTAAGATTGTATTTGAAACTTGTTTTTATTAATAAATTATCGATATCTTCGATGGAACTTTATTGCGTAACAAAAACATCAATAAGTCGATTATTTCTTACTATCAATATTTTTTTATTTTCTATCATTAGTTTTTCCTCGATAATTTTTTTTAAATATAATAGGAGTTATCGACAATAGTGTGGTACATTTTATTTCATTAAAAAAGCAAATAATTCTAACTTAAGCCTTTATTATAGTGTATTACATTAAAAATACCGATTATTTCGGAGATATCTATTGATAAAATAACGATTCTCTTTTGAGAAAGTGTCAATTATTTTGATCAATAAGTCGATTATATTTAAGTATCGATATAGTTTTATACTCTTGATCATAAGTTATTCATAGACATTTATAATAATCGGTTTAATCGACAATAGTGAATTAGGTTTTATTAAAAAGAAAATAATTCTATATTCAGACATTATGCTGCATATTATATTGTATTATAGGTATTAAAAATATTGATTATGTCAGCGATACCTCTTGATTTTAACTATGAAAATATCGATGCTTTTTAGATTGTATTCTAAACTTTTTTATGAATATCAATAATTTCAATGGGATTAATAAGTCCATTATTTGTAAGTATCGATATTTTTTACATTCGATCATAAATTTTTCATCGATATTTTATTATAAATCGGTGTTATCGATAATAGTGAAGTATATTAACTATAATATAATAGCTATTAAAGCCTGTAACGCTGTTCGCGATAAATTTTATTCGAGATAAAATTCAAATACAAGTTATCGATAATTTATATGGGATCCATTTTAGCTCGGCTTAAATTTTTCGATAATTTGTATGGAAGCTAAAATTTATTTCGATCAGCGTACCAGACTTAAATAGAAAATAATTCTAACTTTAGCCTTTATGCTGCTTATTAGGTATATTGTATTATATATACATATAAATATCGATTATTTCGATACCTAATAATAATAATAATAAAAAACAGAAGAAGAAAATGATGCAAATTATTCCTCTTTTTCCGACATATTTATTTTCTAATAATGCTTTTTCGATAGAATGTATAAAATGGAACATTTTTTACACAAAATATAATAACCCATAGCCGTTGAAACAAAAACTAAATATTTTATTTCTTCTTTTTGTTATAAATTATAGATACATCTGAATTATCGATAGTTAAAGAAAACCATCTTCGTCAATTTATTTTGAATGTAATTTTAAGACACGAAACAAATTGTCCAATTCAATAAAGACCAGAACCATCAAGACTTACGTTATCGATCTAGAAACTCTGCTATCGAAAGTTTACCCAAACAATTCGAATCAAAACAAGCAGACAGGTTTGTGTAACCTGTGATAAAAAATTCCAATATAAATGACGAAAGAAAAAATTGATTTTTGATTCATTTTCTTTTCCAGCAAAAAAAAGTAAACAAAAGTCGTTAAACCTCTCCCAGCCAAAGTTGTCTTAAAAATTTCCCTTTCTTTTCACAGCACAACATTCCCATAATAAATGAAAAAAAAACTTCAATATAATATTCATGGTTATTTTTTAACATTTTTTTTTTTTTTTTTTTTTTTTTTTTTTTTTGAGTGAAAAGAACCAAAACCCGATTTCCTGTTTCAAGTCTGTTTCAAGTTCTCAGCTTGAGATGAAAATTGAAATCGTCTATATAGTATACCCAGACGCGCCGCCATGCCGCCCATTAAGTGAAAGCAATTACAAGAGTAATTGGCCAGAGTCTCGGACTAAACATCAACTGATGGCTAAGATGAGATACGAGATACAACAACGTATACCGCAAAACTTTCTTGAACGTCAAGCTGGGGGCATATAGCGATAGTAGCAGCTTATAGCATTGGCGCAGCAGAACACGCTAATTGATCTTGATCGATCAGACTCCTTGTTTAATAGTTTTTTTTTTTTTTTAATTTTTTTTCTTGACCAAAAAGTTGTAGATTTGTGAACAGAAAGGCACATTTAAATTTGGGTTAACCCCTTGAAGTGTTAATTCGTGACCGGTAGCTACAGGCTGTTTGATTGATGATGACTTTTGAACATGTTAACATTTATTAAAAAAAAATAAAATACATTGTTGACAATTATAAGTAAATAGGTACTCAGAGTTGGTATATCAGAAAACATAAAAACGAAACAAAAAAAAAATAAAAAGAGAGCGTGTCCGGAAACTTGAATGCAGACATGTTGTATTTGTATTTTTTTTTTAAATTTAACAGTTTAACAGTTTGGTATTTGTATATCTTTAAAATTGATGGTTAAAGTGTTATTTTAAGTACGAACAAGTAAATGCTTTGTTATCCATGTGCCAAACGATTTGTATTAATTATTTAAACAGGAATGATTGATTATAATTTATTAATATAACATTTTTTAAATTGCTTTTTAAATTTTAATTTCCGTATTTTTTTATTAATGAGTTGTTGATGGAATTTTAAAGTACATATTTCACCAAAACAAGAAATAAGTTTGGCGGATTGCATTTTATATTCTTGAAGATATTCCAATTCATGAGAATTTAAATGGTAACATTTTTCACTAAACTTTGCATACATTAGCTATACTTTGGCTGGGGGTAGATGGAATTATTTTTCTTCGAACCAAAAATGAAAGTTGGTCTTGACTCTATAGACTTACCCTGCTGACTTTATGTTAGAACACCTTTCTCCCAAAGATGACTATTCCCATTAAAAAAAAAACCTATCTTTAAATACGTAAAATCATTTGATAAAATGAAGTAATACAAAAACAAAATTTTATTTTTTAGTAGGTAGGTACCTATTTGAGAAATAATTTTGTTTTTTTTTTTTTTTTTTTGAATTATCATTTTTTTTAACGCAAAATCTGTTTGTAGTAGGTAAGAATAGTATAAATTATTATTTTGTAGAGAAATGTTAAAAATGTTTTACGATTTCTTGGCATTTTCCTCGTTTTGGGTGTGACAGTTTCACTAATATAGTCCTAATTTTATGAATTATTTAGTCATTATTCAATATTTATAGAAAAGTGTTTCAATGTTCTATGTATATAGGTACCTCCTCGTAGTTTCGTTTCGGGTGTGACATTAAAAACACCTGGTTGACAGTTTCACTAATATAGTCCTAATTTTATGAATTATTTAGTCATTATTCAATATTTATAGAAAAATGTTTCAATGTTCTATATAAGTACCTCCTCGTAGTTTTGTTACGGGTGTGACATTAAAAACACCTGGTTGACAGTTTCACTAATATAGTCCTAATTTTATGAATTATTTAGTCATTATTCAATATTTATAGAAAAATGTTTCAATGTTCTATATACGTACCTACTCGTAGTTTCGTTACGGGTGTGACATTAAAAACACCTGGTTGTCAAATAGAAAACAAAAATCTTACCACTTCCATAGTGAGACAAAAGGATACAAAATATTTATGAAAAATAAAACAATTAATACTAATATTAATTAAAATATATTTTTTGAAACTTTGCATTAATTAAACAAAAAACAATAAAACACAAAAGTAATAAGAATAAAGACTTAAGCTGAGAAGTAAATTTGTAACGCAGTTTATCAGTCAAAAAATCGTTGTCCCAGAGCATGATATAAAAAAGGAATATCTCCTATACGGAATTGTTCTTTAACACTGTTGGCAAAGCAATAAGTTAAAAACTTTATTCCATCCACAGTAAATATTTATTTCACATTAAGTACCTAATAAACATGTATACATAAATAATTGAAAATATTTAACATTATATCCCCTGTAAGGAATAAAATCTTAGCTTTTCTGCGTTACCATGTGAAATCAATGTTTAACAAAATTTAATGTAGATTACTCATTTGGATCGACTTGTTGTAACATTTTAAATGAATTATAACCATTGTTAAGGGAACTAAACAGTAATGTTAATTGCGTTACCACTGATGGGGTTTCCGCATTTTTTATATTAGTATGAACGAAATTTGATTCCGATACAAAGTTCTTATGCTAACAGTTTAGATAGATTTAAAACTGCGTTAAGCCAAAACCATCATTGGCTTAAGGAGGCGGAAGCTACTGTCAATTGTTGTTGTTGTCTTTGTATTTTCGATAAGTTTTCATCCTTACGAATGTACAAATTATTTGTAGGTAAGATAATAATCTGTTACTAACATTACCACTGCGTTACTTTATCGTCGCCCTAGTATTGAAGTGAAGTAAACACCATTTTTACATTTTTGGGAAATCGCATTTAAATGTTTGTAAGATTATTGCGAAAGAACTAACCGCTGGCATTTTTTGATTTTTTAGTATGATATATAGTTAAAATGTATCTTTTATATACATGTTATTGGACATCTGATAAACGAATTTCAGTTTTAAAGTTTTCAAAATATTTAAATTTTTGTCCAAAATGAGTTTGCCGTATACGCCATGAAAATCAGAAGTTTCTTTTATTCATACACGTACGTCAAAAAAAAAAAAAAAACAAAAACATAAACGATGTAAGACGTACGCCAAAACAATTCTCAAAATGTTCGTAAATTGCATGAAAAATTTGACGTAAATGCCAAAATTTGTTGTTTTTGTCAAAAAAAAAAAAAATAGTGAATATCTCTGCAACGAAAAAAGATAGAAAAAAAAAACGGATAACAGATTTGAAAATAGCAACCTCAAAAACATAAAACTGAATACCTAGTTCAAAAAGTGCAATTTGGCGTATACGGCACGTCAATACTAATGCGACGTTATGTTACCAGTTATTTATAATACCTATTTGAAACTAAATTTAAGCTTCTGATTACTTTAAAATGTCACTGAAACGCCCTAATATTTTGTTCTTCAAAGTTTTTTTTTTTTTTAAGTTAATTTTTGGTAACACAATGATATGAATTATTAAGAATATTTGATAGAAATTCAGTTTACTGTAATTTAACTTATTGTTCAGAATTGCCATATTGGAGAAATTTTATAAATAAAATTGAAATTTGTAATAAAGCAACACAGCTGTTTAGTTTTTCGTATTTAAACTGTTATAAATATTGAAAAATAATTCTACTATAGATTAAATTACAATCATTTTATATATTCTAGAGCAAAAAATAAAAAATATTGCTTACAATAATTGTTACCTAAATTAAATTATTTAAATATTTTTTTTGAAAATACACTGCTCTAAATAGGTATTAAAAAAGTATTTCTGCCCATACAAATTTTTAGAACGCTAAAGTTTAAAAATTTATCTATATGACGTACACATGTATGTATCAGAATTTATTTTTAAATAAATGAAAAATAATTTAAAACTAGTGGTTTAAAAAACTTAACTATATTGTGGTTTCAAGAACAATAAAATAGCCTACAAAAATGAGCTACTGAATGATGTCTCTTGTTTTACTGAATTCACATTTTATTAACTGGAGTAAGTTATGGTTATAGGGTTAAATCTGCTCCAATTACGAGTCTGAGTCCATTCAAAAGTATTGTTTGTATCCAAATAACCGAAACCATTCAGACAACAATAAATGGTAAAGGTGTTGGATTTTTCTCACTTCCGCTTGAGTTACGGACTGTGTCTGACCTTAACATTAAATTTATTTTATTATTGTTAAAAATCACAACCGAACAAATGTAAATAGATCTTCGTTACAATTTACCAACCATAAAGTAACAACTTCAGTATTTTACCGACTAGACCTTGGCCGTTGAACTGCGATTCAGTCAATAAACTTTGTAGGCTTATAATAAAAGCACGGAATAAGTATTATTTTGTATGCATTTAATTGGTTAAAAATGTTTTTATTAGAAATGCATACCAAAAAGATCAGGAAGATTTAGAAAAAGGTTTAAAAACACTCAGTTCGAGTATATGACTTTCTGATAAGACCCAATTAATTTAAACCAAAAATCCCCTTGTTTATAAATTGAAACTGAAATGCAGATGGATCCAAAATTCAAGAAACCATTTCTGTTTAATAAATCTGAGCCTTAGGTCAAAAAATTCGTATAATTCAGTTTAAATGTTAGAAAGATATTGAAGAGAAAAATATTCGTATTAAAATCGCATTACGATAAGAAGACTTTAACCCTGATCTATTGACTTTTTCTTTCCTTATGACCAATATAATATGTCTGCAATCTATACATACCTTCATACAGGAAAGAGGTTTCTTGAATATTCAAATAAGAAATACCTTTCACCAAAGGAATGTGTCCCAATTTGAAATTCTTTATTGATATTTTATATACATATATTGATCCGATTAAATCTAAAAAGATTCTTATTATTTCTTATATCTTTTTATACTGGAAGTCAAAATCCCTTTAAAGGTTCATTAAATTCATGGAATTTTGTTTGTTTTGTATGCGTTCTATCTTTTCTGACTCATGTTTAAAAAATTTCAAAATTTCTTCTAGTCTTTTTACCTTTACCTACTTCATATGTGTAGCATCTTCTATGCATGTTAAATTTATCTTCATGATGATTCATAGACACACTGCGTATAAAGATGCATTCATTCCATTCTGGGATCGAATTCATCAAGCTGTCCCCCCAAATCATATGGGAAACGATAACAAACAATCCCATTTTTATTATAATGATGCTGTTTTATCCATTTTATTTCCCTTTTTTGTTTGCTTGTCTTGTAACCTATTAAGAGCGAAAGCAGATTTTGTGTTAAGTATAGTAGTGTGACTCAAGTGAAATTATAAATAGGTGAAGTTGACTTGAAATCTATCAAAGGGGAATTTCTAAGAAGTGAGTCATCAAATGGAACAGAATTTTTATCTGATTTTTCTCTTTCTGGAAGATTTTCAAAAAAGTTGAGTTTTAAGAGAAAATTAGAAAATTATTAAAGATATTTAATTGTGACATACGGCAACGCGGTTTGGTCATTATTGGATTGAAATTGATGTTTGATTAATTAGTAGAATTGCTCAACAAAAACGGTCCTTCAAAAACAGACCTTCAATAAATGCTAAATAAAAACAAAAGTAGAACAGAGTACTTTGTGGGTACTTTGTTAACCAAAAAGTTCCATGGCCAGTTAAGATGTTATCTTAACTGAAAATTAAATTAATTTAAAATAAAAAAAAACTCAAATCTAAAAAGCTTCTCAGCACCACTTGAATCGAAAAACATTTATCCGAAATTTTTGTATTTCCATTTAGGTATTAGCAGATTTATTGTTATTATTATTTTTGATTGATTTTTTTGTATTATTTCATTTTAAAATTAAAACTCATTAAAAGGAAGAAAAATGATTTTCCTGAAAGATATGGTCGATGAAAACAACAAATTCCCAAAAACAAAAAAAAAAAAAAAAAAAAACTTTTTTTTACGATGCCAAAACAAAGATGAAGAAAAGATTTTCCTTTTCAATCAACAACTTGCTCGCAATCGTTCAATCATCAGCAGACTAATTAATAAATAAGAAAAATTTTGTTTTTTTTTTTGTTGAATTAATTGCAAAAATAAGATTTTCATCTTAGCCAATTTTCAACCATATTCTATCCATAAAAGAGAAGAAACACAAACAAAAAATGTGTGTATGGAATATTTTGTGGCCAAATTTATTCTCATAAAATCGTCATAAATCAGCGGGTGGGTATTCACACCTCCCACCGTTCGTTCAGTGTTGTCGTTCTTTTTGAATTGAGTTGACGATTGAGCCAAAACGTATGAGTGCGAGTGCCAAAAAAACCCTATCCAGCTGGCACATGTTTTCAACGTCATTTTATGTTTGTTTATAGAAAGTTATTATTCCGTGAGACTTATGGTTAAAACATACGAAACAAAATACAAGAATCCAAAAAACAATTAAAATTTATTGCAAAATTTACATAAAAATCTTATGTATTATATGAGTTGTGGTCCATGAGGTACCACCTATTTAACTTATTGTGGTTTACATAGCAGGTGCGGATTTAGTATTTTGAAAAAGAGGCCCAATCACCCACGATCTTATAAGTGACTCTTAATAAATTACAAAAATAGCAAAACAAACATTTTTGTTGTGATCAATTTTTTACTTGAGTAAAACAAAAAATGGGAAAATAAAGATAGGTTCCAATGGTCATTCTTCGGTTAATTTTCAATGAAAAAACTTTTTGAGTCCAGCATTTTATCCAATTTTAGACGTATTCAATTTTTGTGACAATTATTTTGAAAGATAAAGTATCTTCTTTTCTCCTTCACATGTTCAACATCTATAAATGCTCAAATGATAAAAATAGACAATTTCGTTTTTTTTTTCTCTTTTTCGAATAGTTTTTCTTAAGTTTTTTTTTACAATATTTCAATTTTAAATTTTTTAAAAGGATATTAATCGATAGGAAATTTAATTATCTTATAGACAAAAACTAAAAAAGTAACAAAAAAAGTCGAAAATATTGATCGTTACAAAAATGGTCAAATCTATATAATTTATCCATTAATTTTGAAGAAAATTATCTTTTAATCTTTGCCAGAAAGTGTACTATACTATTTTGTATACTATTTTGCAGAAATTTCCTTTAAAAACTTTTTTACTTGCGATATAGGTACTATATAATTATCAAGTTATGCACTCGTACAAAAAAAAAGTTGAGATAACATTTTTCTATGACATTACGATTTTAGACAATGCCAAAAAATTGGGTCCCGGAAGTCCGTCTGTCTGTCTGTCTGTTTTTCTGTCTGTATAAGGAGTTACAGCCTAAACGGATGGACCGATTAATGTCAAACTTGGTATGTAGCGTTATTTGGCGACTCTCCAGAGGTGTTTTTCGAACTAATTTTTTTGGACCAAAAATAACGGTACTCGTCATATACCGATTTTAGTAAAATTGAAATATCTCGAAAACGGCTCAAACGATTTTGTTTAAAAAACTTAAATGTTTGTTTTAAGCTAAGGTATATCTTTCAGTGATTTAAAATAATTGAAAATTTAAAAAAATTAAAATTTTAAATAAATTTTATCTTCTTCGCTGGCTATAGGTCTTGTTTCGATTGTATCTATAGCCAGCGAAGAAGATAAAATTTATTTAATAAAGAAAGGTCACGGAATAAGGCATAAGAATTAAAATTTTAAAATTAAAAAATTAATATTTAATACTTAAAATTTAAAATTATATACAAATTTACTCCCTATATCTATGTTAATATAAACTTTTGTCTAATATTTTGTGTAATATTTATTTATTTAATTTATTATTTCAAATTTATTGTAAATCTTTTTGATACATCTTCTCTTTATATAATTTTATTTATTATACTGAAATGTCATTTCCGGCAGACGGCAGCATTGTCATGTCCGTATTTCCAATAGAAAAAAAAAAATTGTAATTTATCTAATGAATAAAGGAAGAATCTAATCTAATCTAATCTAATCTAATCTTTCAGTGAAATTTTTTTTTTTTAAATCATTATCTCCGAAAATGCTAATGTGATTTCAACGAAACTTTTTGTGAAGAAGCATTTATATAATATAAATATAAACCAAAAATAAAATTTCCAAAAAAATAATTTTTGGATTTAAAAAAAAATTTGAAAAATCAAATTTTCGAAAACGGGTCATTGAATTTTTTTCAAATTTGGGTTTTAGATGTTGATTAGTTATTTCTACAAAATGGCATACTAATTTGATTTTAACACTTTTTTTTTATTAAAAAAATTTAAAAAATTTATGTTTATAAAAAATTAGTTTAAAAAAAACGGCTCTTTTAAATATATCATCTAAATATATCAATCAAAACTGCATACTTGATTTGGAGGGCAATTTGATTTCAGATTTTAATTAATTTAAAAAAAAACCATTTTTTTTTTATTTTGTTTGTTTGTACTTATTTAAAAAGTCTTTAAAATTTAAGCAACTTTAACTCTAAGAGCAAGTTCGTGCGACCTAGTCGTGCATTTTATTTAAGATAAGATTTTCGAGTTTTCTGGGCTCAAATCTATACGAAAAGTATAAAAGCACTTGGTGTCCAAAAAATTTTTATTTTTTTGTAAACTATCTAGTGTAATTGACGTTTGATAGTATCTATTTTATTACTTTATTAAATGCACTACTTGGAAAACATTTAGCATTCCATTTATAAAAGATGGCCATGTTAAACCAAAATTTTCAAAAATTTAATTGATTCGCTACCGAAAAATAGATTTAAAAAAGATTCAAATTTTAGATATAAAAAGAAAATTTGAAAATTTTTCAAAAATCCAAAAATATGATTTTGAAAAAAAGAAAAACAAAATGAAAAAATTTAATTAAACGACTTTTTAACTGCTTATGTTAAAAATCGTTCGTTGTTGTTATTATGTTGTATACAATACTAGATCTAGATACTGCTTAGACTTCCTTTTGCAATTAGATTTTTAATTTATTTGAGATAAAGGTTACCTACTTAATGTCGGTTTAAAAGTACAACCAATAAATCGACAGGATTTAGAATTTAATTTATTAAAAAAAAAAAAAAACTACATTGACAATCCCAAACTTTCGGTTTTGAGGTCATTTACTTTTATCGATTTTTATATAAAAAAAATTCAGCATATCAAAATCTATCTATTCAACCAAAAATTAAATATTCAATTAAAATGAACCCATACTATTATTTTGTAATATTTCAAGTTTTGTAATGTTTTCGTTAAAATATAGTTGGCAATACTATGACAGCAAAAAAGTAATTTTGTTTATGAAAATTGATGGAAAATTTTAAAATAAAATCCCAGACATAAATAATACCAATAAAAGTATGTATGTGTTATTAATTTTTTGCCTCGAAATTTAATCCAAATTAAAAATCTAACAACTTTTCGATTTCTTAACACTTTTTTATATAAGAATTTTTTTAATACTTAGAATCTGGAAGCTATTTATATTTTTGGGATATTTTTCAATAAATATCTTGATCTTTGAAGCTTGTATTGAACCTAAACTCCATTTGTTCGGCTCTATATTTGCTACTTCTAATTGAAGTCCGTAAAAGTAGGAACAAGTTACTTGTCAGTTGACATTGAAGCGTTCAATTTTCGAAGCCGTCTTTTTGATCATGGGTATGATACTGGAAGAGGACGATGCATCGCAAGGGTATAAACGTTTCAGGTAGTATTTTTTGGGAATAATGAACAATTTTGACTAGAACACGGTAATCCCAGTTGCAGTCGAAAAACTGTCGTCAAAAGAATCCCTTTGAGCTTTGAGGCCCCCAGCAATATCACTACGCTCCTGATAGATAGGTTTGGATTGGAATCCCTCAAAGTGATGGAAATATCCCGCCCAGGCGGTAAAAGATTATAGGTAGTTTGTTTGTATCCTCTTGTGTGAGGTCGAATTGGCTCTCAAAAATAAATACTTTTTTTATATTTTATATTTTTTCGCACTGTAGTAAAAATACAAAAACAAAAAAATACTCAGGAGGTAGTCGACACACGGGAAATAAAGAATCTTTTAATCGCATTACAGCCCGGCTATGTCACTTTTTGTGTTTCATGGCGTGTTTTTTTTTAATACTTACCTATTTGTTATTGTTGTTATTGTTAATGTTGCATCAACAGTTTTTTTTTTTTTATTTTATTTTTTTCCTTTAATTGCATGCAGCATTACTTCCGCAGACAACAACGACACCGCGGCACATTTCATCGAGAGAAAAGACAGGGCTTTTGGCATGGTTTACTATTTTATAGGTAAAATAAAAATAATAAAAAAAAAAACAAGAGGCGCAGAGTAAATTAACTTTTGTGCTGGAGTTTGCAAAAAAGTGTTTTTTAATTTATTTTTTTTTATAAATGTTTTAATGTCAGAAAGGGTCTTTTTGAATTTTTATATTTTGCTTTATATGTGGATTTTTACACTCGATGAAGTAAGTAAACTATACGTAATGTTATTGTTAAAGCAAACATAGGCGTTTTTTTTTAATTTTTTATTTGTTGTTGTTTTGGTCTTTTTTAATCGGCTTAGTTGTTTGCATAAGTAAGTAATCGAGGAATTTGGAAAGAGTTGCGGGAATACACCCGGAAAGCATTAACCTCAACATCAGAGTGCTGAAAGTGTTGAGGGACAAACTTATTTTTCGCACGTGTATGTATTAATTTTTCTTTTAAATCTGATGTACTGGCACGCTTATGGCTAAAAGCCTATCTTTGTGAAGACTGAAGAGGCATGAGGGATTTTTACAGGAAGATTGTTTTTTTTTTTTAAATATTGAAAAAATATAAAAGAACTCATTTTCTTTGCCAACCAATCGGTGATCTGATGGAAGTGCGAAGTATGAATTCATTGAAAATCTTATTTAAGCTCAAGATTTTCATCAGATGAAAAATATAGGTATTGAATTCTTACAAGTAATTGATGTTTCATTAATCATTTTTAATAAAAATTGGTTTTTTGAATAACCAAAAAATTAATGGGAAAATATGCTGAAAATATTGTTGAATGCGATTTAAATTTCTTTAAAAACGTTATGATTGGATCGATAAATTTGTTTTTCTTAAGCTAAATAAAAAAAGAAGATAAATACAATTTTTAAAGGACCAAATCTTTAACTTTTCTTGTAAATTTTTTTTTTTTCGTTAATTATTTAGGCAAATATTCTAATGCAAAAAAAAAATTATTAAAATCTCAATTTGAAAACAAGTACAGGTAAAATAGTCAAAAAATGACAACTTTGCAAAAAGTTTCTTTTTATATGCGAAACCTATAGGTACTATATATCAAAGTTATGCACTCGTAAAAAAAAGCCACAGCTAAACCGATAAACATGAAACTATGTATGTAGCATCTTTTGGAGACTCTCCAGAGGGGTTTTTGGAATTAATTTTTTTGGGCCAAAAATAACGGTAGGTACCTGTCATAAAAAAATTTAGGAAAAGTTTAATTTTCTCGAAAACGGCTTCAACGATTTTGTTAAAATAATTCAAATGTTGGTTTGTAGGTAAAGTCTATTTTTTGATGAAATTTTGTTTTTCGAAAATCATTATTAAATGTATACCTGCCATTGCCATTGCCATAGAACCGTTTTTCATTCAAATTTGCTTTTCTGCCAAACTACTTCTTCAATTGTAACCAAATTTTTTATACAAAAATAAAGTTTTGAAAAAAAATTATTTTTGGATTAAAAAAAATATGGTTTTTGAAAAATCAAATTTTTGAAAACCGGACATGGAGTTTTTTTGAAAATTCGGATTTAGATGTTGATTGGAAATTTCATAAAAACATCATTCAAATCTAATTTTTTTTTTTATGATTTATACAAAAAGTACTTTTTTAAAAAATGCTTTTGAATTTTTTTTTTTTTATAAAAACTCTTCTTAATTTAAATTGCATACTTGTTTTGGATTTTTGAAATAAAATAAAATTATCGGTAGGTACCTAGGTAATTGCCATAAGAGTTGTTTTTCTCATTATACTAGGAATTAAATGCATACTTTGTTTGGAGGTCAAAAAACAATTTAAGAGGATGTTAATAACCAAATTTTAAATTTTTTTTTATTTTTTAATGTGTCGATTAATATTTCCTTTTAAATGGCATACCAAATTATTTTTTTTTAAATATTTTTGAAAAAAGGGCTCTAACGATTATTATTTTTTTTTTTTCTAAAAATTCATCGTTATATTAGGAATTAAATGCATACTTTGTTTTGAGGTCAAAACCATTTAAGAGGATGTTTATAACCAAATTTTAAACTGTTTTTTATTTTTTATTTTAATAAATTTAATTTAATTGTTTTTTTTTTATTTTTTAAAGTTCCTTATAAAATCTTTTAATTTAAAAAAATAAACTTTAACAAAATTCTTAAAATACAATTAGAAATAAATTATTGAAAAACTCTCAGGCGACAATATATTTATTAAAAAAGCCATTTAGAATTTAGTAAAGGAGATGGCACATTTTTGGGGGGTTGGGGTCAAAATTCTGCCGGGGTCAAAATTCTTTTGTCAAAATTCTGCTTTCAAAATTCTGCTTTACAAAATTCTGCTTTCAAAATTCTGCTTTTCAAAATTCTGTTGTTCAAAATTCTGTTTTTCTGCTTTTTATAATTCTGTTTTTCAAAATTCTGCAAAAAATTAAAAAAGGGTTTGGAAAATGTTCAAAAGCGAGCGCTTTTTAACATTTTCCAAACCCTTTTTTAATTTTTTGCAAAATTCTGTAAAATCATCTTCTTGAAAAATTATCTGTTTATTTGATTACTTACCTACATAATTTGCATTCTTTGAATGTATATTAATTTTTGTTTTATAAATGAATAAATTTGAAAATGTCTAAGATCCGGCCATAGGACGACCTACCCTCATCGTTATACCAGTTGAGAGTTATATTTTCTGAAAGCTAGTGTCTTAGGAAATAAATTGCACATGGGTTGCCAAGCGATATCCTGTCAAGGCATAGGGTTGCCAGGTCTTAAAGTTCATTTTTGCAAATTTTTGAAAATGCGACCCTGCTTAAATGGCAAGTCTAAGAGTTATAAAAAAAATATAATGTCATAGGAAATTTAATTTAAAAATTTTAATTTTCAGGATTTTTTAAAATTTGAAGTTTGAGTAGGGTAAACAAAGGTAAATTTAGAAAAAAGGCAAAAATCTATTTTCTAAACAAAACGTGATAGAAATAAAATTGAAATTAGAATCGATAGATATTATAAATATATGAAAGCCACACATACAAATAAAAAATGTAAAAAATCTACAACGCGAGATATAGTCTTTTTAGAGTCATGATACTCCAATTCGATATTTGAGAAATAATTCACCAAAAATCAGAATGAAAGATTTTTTAAATAATTTTTATGTGATAAGTTAGGAAAAATAAAATAACTTGACACGTGTCTGTCAAATTTTTAATTTAACTTACCGTTTTTGCGAGGGGATTTTTTGAAAAGGTGCTTATTTTCGTATTTCAACATATTAAAGGAAAAAATCCCGTCATGGGACGACCTATCCACCTCATTATACCAGTTGAAAGCTATATTTTCCTAACGGTAGGGTCTAAAGAAACAGTTTGCACATGGGTTGCCTAGCGATATCCTGTCAAGGCATAGGGTTGCCAGGCCTTAAAGTTTATTTTTCATTATTTTTGAATACGCCACCCTGCTTATACCCAAAGCCAAAGAGTTGTAAAAAAAATATTATGTCACAGGAAATTTAATTTAAAAATTTTAATTTTCAGGAGTTTTTAAAATTTGAAGTTTGAGTAGGGTAACCAAAGGCGAATTTAGAAAAAGGGCAAAAATCTATTTTCTAAACAAAACGTGATAGAAATAAAATTGAAATTGGATTCGATAGATATTATAAAAATATAAAAGCCACACATAGAACAAAAAAATGTAAAAAATCTACAACTCGAGATATAGTCTTTTTAAAGTCATGATACTCCAATTCGATATTTGAGAAATAATTCACCAAAAATCAGAATGAAAGATTTATTAAATAATTTTTATGTGATAAGTTAGGAAAAATAAAATAACTCGACACGTGTCTGTCAAATTTTTAATTTAACTTACCGTTTTTGCGAGGGGATTTTTTGAAAAGGTGCTTATTTTCATATTTCAACATATTAAAGGGAAAAATCCCGTCATGGGACGACCTATCCACCTCATTATACCAGTTGAAAGCTATATTTTCCGAAGGGTAGTGTCTAAAGAAACAGTTTGCACATGGTTTGCCTAGCGATATCCTGTCAAGGCATAGGGTTGCTAGGCCTTAAAGTTTATTTTTGCAAATTTTTCAAAATGCGACCCTGCTTATATGGCAAGCCTAAGAGTTATAAAAAAAATATAATGTCATAGGAAATTTAATTTAAAAATTTTAATTTTCAGGATTTTTAGAAATTTGACATTTTAGAAGGGGAAACTGAGGTAAATTTAAAAAAAGGTCAAAAAGCTATATGCTTAACAAAGAGTGGTAGAAAAAAGATTGATACTGGAATCGATAGATATTGTTAAATTATATAAGTCACACATACAAACCAAAAATGCAAAAAATCTGCTACTCGAGATATGGACGTTTAAAAGTCAAAACCGTGAAATTCGATGTTTGAGAAATAATTCACCAAAAATCAGCACGAAAGGTATTTGAAATAATGTTTATGTTATTAGAGAGCATAAATAAAATAACTTGACACGTATCTGCCAAATTTTTGATTTGACTTAGTTTTTGGTTCCTGTGTATTTTTGAAAAATTACAGATTTTTACAATTCAATTCACTGTTTCGGTGTTATTCTTCAAAAATACACAGGAACCAAAAACTAAGTCAAATCAAAAATTTGGCAGATACGTGTCAAGTTATTTTATTTATGCTCTCTAATAACATAAACATTATTTCAAATACCTTTCGTGCTGATTTTTGGTGAATTATTTCTCAAACATCGAATTTCACGGTTTTGACTTTTAAACGTCCATATCTCGAGTAGCAGATTTTTTGCATTTTTGGTTTGTATGTGTGACTTATATAATTTAACAATATCTATCGATTCCAGTATCAATCTTTTTTCTACCACTCTTTGTTAAGCATATAGCTTTTTGACCTTTTTTTAAATTTACCTCAGTTTCCCCTTCTAAAATGTCAAATTTCTAAAAATCCTGAAAATTAAAATTTTTAAATTAAATTTCCTATGACATTATATTTTTTTTATAACTCTTAGGCTTGCCATATAAGCAGGGTCGCATTTTGAAAAATTTGCAAAAATAAACTTTAAGGCCTGGCAACCCTATGCCTTGACAGGATATCGCTAGGCAACCCATGTGCAAACTGTTTCTTTAGACACTACCCTTCGGAAAATATAGCTTTCAACTGGTATAATGAGGTGGATAGGTCGTCCCATGACGGGATTTTTCCCTTTAATATGTTGAAATATGAAAATAAGCACCTTTTCAAAAAATCCCCTCGCAAAAACGGTAAGTTAAATTAAAAATTTGACAGACACGTGTCAAGTTATTTTATTTTTCCTAACTTATCACATAAAAATTATTTAATAAATCTTTTATTCTGATTTTTGGTGAATTATTTCTCAAATATCGAATTGGAGTATCATGACTTTAAAAAGACTATATCTCGAGTTGTAGATTTTTTACATTTTTTTGTTCTATGTGTGGCTTTTATATTTTTATAATATCTATCGAATCCAATTTCAATTTTATTTCTATCACGTTTTGTTTAGAAAATAGATTTTTGCCCTTTTTCTAAATTCGCCTTTGGTTACCCTACTCAAACTTCAAATTTTAAAAACTCCTGAAAATTAAAATTTTTAAATTAAATTTCCTGTGACATAATATTTTTTTTACAACTCTTTGGCTTTGGGTATAAGCAGGGTGGCGTATTCAAAAATAATGAAAAATAAACTTTAAGGCCTGGCAACCCTATGCCTTGACAGGATATCGCTAGGCAACCCATGTGCAAACTGTTTCTTTAGACCCTACCCTTAGGAAAATATAGCTTTCAACTGGTATAATGAGGTGGATAGGTCGTCCCATGACGGGATTTTTTCCTTTAATATGTTGAAATACGAAAATAAGCACCTTTTCAAAAAATCCCCTCGCAAAAACGGTAAGTTAAATTAAAAATTTGACAGACACGTGTCAAGTTATTTTATTTTTCCTAACTTATCACATAAAAATTATTTAAAAAATCTTTCATTCTGATTTTTGGTGAATTATTTCTCAAATATCGAATTGGAGTATCATGACTCTAAAAAGACTATATCTCGCGTTGTAGATTTTTTACATTTTTTATTTGTATGTGTGGCTTTCATATATTTATAATATCTATCGATTCTAATTTCAATTTTATTTCTATCACGTTTTGTTTAGAAAATAGATTTTTGCCTTTTTTCTAAATTTACCTTTGTTTACCCTACTCAAACTTCAAATTTTAAAAAATCCTGAAAATTAAAATTTTTAAATTAAATTTCCTATGACATTATATTTTTTTTATAACTCTTAGGCTTGCCATATAAGCAGGGTCGCATTTTGAAAAATTTGCAAAAATAAACTTTAAGGCCTAGCAACCCTATGCCTTGACAGGATATCGCTAGGCAAACCATGTGCAAACTGTTTCTTTAGACACTACCCTTCGGAAAATATAGCTTTCAACTGGTATAATGAGGTGGATAGGTCGTCCCATGACGGGATTTTTCCCTTTAATATGTTGAAATATGAAAATAAGCACCTTTTCAAAAAATCCCCTCGCAAAAACGGTAAGTTAAATTAAAAATTTGACAGACACGTGTCGAGTTATTTTATTTTTCCTAACTTATCACATAAAAATTATTTAATAAATCTTTCATTCTGATTTTTGGTGAATTATTTCTCAAATATCGAATTGGAGTATCATGACTTTAAAAAGACTATATCTCGAGTTGTAGATTTTTTACATTTTTTTGTTCTATGTGTGGCTTTTATATTTTTATAATATCTATCGAATCCAATTTCAATTTTATTTCTATCACGTTTTGTTTAGAAAATAGATTTTTGCCCTTTTTCTAAATTCGCCTTTGGTTACCCTACTCAAACTTCAAATTTTAAAAACTCCTGAAAATTAAAATTTTTAAATTAAATTTCCTGTGACATAATATTTTTTTTACAACTCTTTGGCTTTGGGTATAAGCAGGGTGGCGTATTCAAAAATAATGAAAAATAAACTTTAAGGCCTGGCAACCCTATGCCTTGACAGGATATCGCTAGGCAACCCATGTGCAAACTGTTTCTTTAGACCCTACCCTTAGGAAAATATAGCTTTCAACTGGTATAATGAGGTGGATAGGTCGTCCCATGACGGGATTTTTTCCTTTAATATGTTGAAATACGAAAATAAGCACCTTTTCAAAAAATCCCCTCGCAAAAACGGTAAGTTAAATTAAAAATTTGACAGACACGTGTCAAGTTATTTTATTTTTCCTAACTTATCACATAAAAATTATTTAAAAAATCTTTCATTCTGATTTTTGGTGAATTATTTCTCAAATATCGAATTGGAGTATCATGACTCTAAAAAGACTATATCTCGCGTTGTAGATTTTTTACATTTTTTATTTGTATGTGTGGCTTTCATATATTTATAATATCTATCGATTCTAATTTCAATTTTATTTCTATCACGTTTTGTTTAGAAAATAGATTTTTGCCTTTTTTCTAAATTTACCTTTGTTTACCCTACTCAAACTTCAAATTTTAAAAAATCCTGAAAATTAAAATTTTTAAATTAAATTTCCTATGACATTATATTTTTTTTATAACTCTTAGGCTTGCCATATAAGCAGGGTCGCATTTTCAAAAATTTGCAAAAATGAAAAATAAGGCCTGGCAACCCTATGCCTTGACAGGATATCGCTAGGCAACCCATGTGCAATTTATTTCCTTAGACACTAGCTTTCAGAAAATATAACTCTCAACTGGTATAACGATGAGGGTAGGTCGTCCTATGGCGGGATCTCCTACTATTAAGAAAAGGTTTTGAATACTAAACATTTGAGAAAATAATTCAAAATTTTTTAATTTGTCAAATAAAGATGAATATTCAAAAATTTGAATAAGAAAAGGAATATATTGTATCAAACAACATCGGTTCCAATAAGTTATAGATTTTATTTGAAAGAAAGTCAGTCCATGCATTTTAAAAAATATTTGCGACACTTAAACAAAAAAATTTAGGAAAGTGCCAATGTTTAATTACATTAATGAGGTGTATTTTTCTTTAGTCAGCGCATATGCTATAAAAAAAAAACAGAATTGGCAGAATTTTTTTGTTCAAGTATAATGCTGGCAGAATTTTGAAAAGCAGAATTTTAAAAAGCAGAATTTTGAA